>NW_024524377.1:76421-756421 GCF_017590135.1 Pyrgilauda ruficollis | reverse complement strand
CTAAGGAATGCGCCCCAATTAATGGAAAAGCAGATTAGTTTGTGAAGATTTACACCTAGATTTTACCCAAATTGTGAAGAAAAATGAGTGGAAGAACCAGCTAGAAAGCAGTGCTGTACACATCAATCTTTTCAGCTGTGTTGCTCACCGAATACTTTAGAAGTTTCATGAAACCTATAAACCTATCTACAGAAACAAGCTCAGCCTGACCTTGAACAAGCAAATTCTGCAAAAAAAAAAAAAAAAAAAAAAAATTTTAAAAAAAAAAAAAAAAAAAAAAAAAAAAAAAGTAAGTCACTGCTTGCTAAATTCAGTCCTTCTTAGTGCCATTTCATGTTCATATGATCACAAGTTTCCCATAACAGATTTGGCTTCCTCCAAACCAGCACAGAAGGATTGCAGAAGAACTCAGATCTGTCATGAGGCAATCAAAACCACACACCTGAACACGAGGAGCTGCTGAAAACACCAGTTCAAAAACACCTGAACATGAGAAGCTGCTGAAAACACACTTCTCTGCCCAGTCAATTGAACCCCACAGAGGACAAAAAGCCCATTGCACAAAACCTTGAAAGAGGTTAGAGAGGATCAAAAGTTGCCCATTAAAAATTTTTAACAAAGTCTGGTCTGGGAAAATGGGTTGAGTTGACTAAAGCACTTGAATTTAGTTGTATTTAGAATTGGGGGGAGAAAAAAAAAAAACAAAAAAACAAAAAAAACCCTTGTTTTTTCAAAAAAATAATTTAAAAATTAAAACATAGATGGTTCCTTAAAAAACTTGTGATTCCTTCCACCGATTTTCCTCAAAGAGGGTGGTAGTAAAGACATGATTTCTTGAAAGGAAACTTCTACTTTTCTAGGAATGTATTTTCTGGCAGAAAATGCTTGTTTTCATTTTTTTTTTCTGGTTCTGCTGATGGCATCCCAAGCACTAACGTGAGGAACCCTGCAGATATGGGAACTCCCCCAAGGTTTTGGGGAGCCCCAGGGACCCCCAGCACAGGAAAGGGACTCTGCCAGCAGCAACCACGCTGGAGGAAGAAGATGATTAAGCAAAGCTTGATGACTATCAGTTAAGAAAACATAAAACTGACAATCCAACGATCCTTCAGGAAGGAAATAGCAAAAAAAAAAGATACCATTATAACTGCAAGGAAGAGCCTGAAGGCAACATTTCAACCATAACAGGACGGCTCGTAAAAATTAATAACAATTTCCCATTTACAAGCTTTTGCTTTGTGTCTGCAATAGAACCATTCCCAAGGTACAACTGGTTACAGACGATAATTACCTTGACAGGTGCTGTATTAAATTCCTCATTTCTTCCCATTTCTCCCATGTTTGTAGCAGGAAGCATCAGATTAATGTAACAAAACTGGTGCTGACTGCACCTTTTTTTTTTTTCCTGCTGAGTGTTTGTTTTCTCACCTTAAATCCTGGCTCTCCCCAAGCTGCCTGGTTTCTTATTCCATACCTCTCTGCAAGAGTTTACAGGCTTCATATATAAATTACAATTCCCCTTTATTAATCTAATTGATTGTTTGGTTCCAAATGCATATGCAAGATCTTTTGAAACCTTTTAGACCCCTGTGGTTCAATATCAATCTCAAAATATTAAAAGCATCTTGTGGAAAATTAGAAAGCAGATGAGACACTTTGGGACTGGGGATGCTGTAGAAGCTGAAACTTTTAAAGCAGCATTGACACAATTATTGAATGCTGTCATTGCTCAAAAGGGCTTTTTATTTTATTGGTTCTTCTGTAATTGTTTTGTACTTTTACTCTATCTGTGCTGTGCAGCTGCCAGGAATTCAACTTTAATGAGCAGCAACGTTTAGCTGCAATCAAACAAAGCCCTACACCTTGAGCTTTTCTTCCATTCTTTTTCATGTTCATTTACCAGGCCCGGATATTTTGTTGCTTGGAATTTACAGAATGTTTTGGGTTGGGAGGGACCTTCAAGGCCATTTAGTTCCAACCCCCTGCCATGGGCAGGGACATCTCCCACTAGACCAGGTTGCTCCAAGCCCTGTAAAACCTGGCCTTGAACACTTCCAGGGATAGAAAACTTCTTGGATAATTTTTCTCATCTAAGAACAAAATATTTTGGGAATACAGGTTCTCATTTCCAATTGATTAAAAAGAAAAAACCATTGAAAAATAAAACTTTCAAAAATGGAATACAGCTCTTTCCACATGGACTGTTTTAGTAACTTCCATTTGCTTACACAACCTTTTCCCCAGATTTGATGTAGTTCAGGGAATGGTGACTTTGGAGTTTTTGGGAAGCCAAAAAGAGACAACTTCATTCACAAACGTACAGAATGCAGAGTGGTGACTGCAGGTGGCATGATTGTTCCAACTGAATTAATGTAACAAGCACTACTGTTCTCATTACTTGCAAGGACAGTGACTGTTTCCTCAAAAAAAACTCAAGGAAAAATATTTCTCTCCTTTTCTTAATTCCCATCAAAGCACACACTAGAAATGAGTTGAAGGAATCAAAATAACCAAGCTGCCCTTTCTCATGGAGGAAAAAGCAAACCTTGATTGGTATCACCAGAGTGAGAGACGGTTGTTGAATTCAAAACACCTTTGTAGAGTCTTCCTGAAATATTCACTGTTATGAAGTTTAAATTCTTGTGAAAAACCTTGAAAAACAAGGGCCCTAGGAGAAAAAGGGAGTAATGGTCTAATCAGTCTAATTTAACACTTTCAGTCAAATTTAGAGGCAAATTTTAAATATTTAATTTTTTTTTCAGTGGAGTGAGGTAGCTTAAAATGCATAAAAATACTAAATATAATATCGCAAGTGAGCTATTTGGAAATTCAAGAAAAATAAGTCTGGAAGCAACATTTTTTCCCTTAAAGCTTTGCTTAAATATTTCCATGCTGACTATGGTTAAAAAAAAAAATCACCGCAAATCTAATCAGAGGAATCTCAATACAAGTTCGCAAATAAGAATTATAAAAAAATAAAACTACACATACCATTTGTTGTGTTTCACCCAGACTCGTAAGTAATTTCTTATATATAAGACTTTTGGTTTTTTATGAATGCAAACAAGCTGAGTTTAAAAGTGGGGAGCATTGGGCAGGAGACCCAAGTGAGTCCAATCAAAAGGAATAATTAAACAACACTTGCCCAGGACCAGGAAAAGTCACTCAGGTGAGTATTATGGATACTGATAAGTAGTAATAGGAGGATAAGTAAATCAAAATAAAGAAATTAGGAAAACTAAAGAAAAAATAATCAGACGTTCAAATAATTCAAAGATTAAAGTAAATTGTGAGACTTTGCATCATTTACTTGAACATTTTCTTTACTACTTTTCCCAAAACTATTTCTTGTTTTAGGGAACTTAGTCATGCAACTAAATCTGTCTCTTTCTTTGTAACTCCCTCAGAGTGGAAATGGCTTGCAGGAATCTAATCCTCCATCTCCAGGCTCTCCAAAAAAGCTGCCATGAAACCTGTCATTCTTCATTCCTCAGATATGGAGCTTCTCCAGTAAAAAGTCAGACTCATAGAAATAGAGAAGAACTGGGAATATTCACCAGCAGATGAGGCAGAAGATGGAAAACGCAAGGATCAGCAGGAAAATATTTCTGTGAAGGCCAGAGCTGTCTCTCTTTATCTAATTTAGAGTTAGTCTGGGAAAAGGAAAAGGCTACCTGACCACACAGTGCTAATTCAGCCAGGGAAAAGCAGTCAAAGGAAAATCATCAGCCCTAGCATGATGTAAAGGAAAAGAAAAAAGAATGCTTTTATATAGGTAAAATATAACTTACAAATCTACTCATCCCAATGTAAAACTGTGTAAAAGACAAATTGTAACCTTTTGAGAAATCCTGCTTTTAGAACTCTGATTTTACCAGTTCTCTGCTTTAGTTCAATAAAGAATGAATGGATGAAAAATATTTAGCATGAATTTTTTCACCAATCACAATGCCTTTCAACCTACACTCAAAATCTCTTCCTTCCTCACAACTGAGAGCTACAAATATCCCCTTTCTCCAACGTAATATTATTCTTTACTTACAGAATCATTAAGGTTGGAAAAGGCCTCCAAGATCATCAAGCTTGACTGCTAAACAACAGAATCATGCCTGAAGTTTCCTCCTTCCTCATTCACCAGCCACACCAGTTGTGGTTTCATTAACTCCACCCTGTTAATTGGCAACTGCCCTGCTCAGTTGGCTCGGAGTTGGCTCATCCATCTGTTAGTCCATCACCATAAAACACCTAATAGAGCCCATTTTTTTCAATTTGGGACCTCCAGACCAGAAAAATCCACCAAAAGTCTTTCCAGTGCACAGGTGAGCAGCAGCAGAGGCTGTTTCTTCAGCAGATGTTCATAAACCACTGGCAACAGCTCCCCGCCGTCAAAGCTCCTTGCAAGGAGTTGGGTAAAACCACAACTGGATAACAGGATAAACATTCCCAATAAATCCTGACTCAGTGTCACTACAGCAAGGCACAGCATCACTCACCTGTAAATCAATAATGAAGGTGTAAGATGGATGTAATTTGACCACTAAAGAGTGCAAAGAAGCCAGGAGCTGCTCCTGAATTTGTTTTTCCTCCCCTACCATCTCACAAGGGGAGGTCTGGGCAAGACTCACTTCCCGTTCTCCAGCCATTTTTTGGGATCAACACATTGTCTGCAAATCTGGATCTCCACCTTGCTCCCAGTACCTCCAGTCAATTACAATCAGAAAAGACTCATATTCTTCCACTTGCTCCTACTTGTCAACATTATGATCTCAGCAAAGGTCATAACGCTCCAATATCCAAAATCCAGTTAATTGATTCCCTCTGGGTATCAAATCCCCACAGCACCGTGGTTATTGCTGCATCAATCATATTGCTATTCATACCAAAGAATTAGAGGGATGTCCAAAACACTGAAATCTCTAACTCCTCCTGTCCCCAGCTTCTCCTCCGGCCATTTCTAAGCACACCAATTTTCTTGATAACACATTTGAAATTCAATTTCCCTCATAGGATTTGATTGTGCCTATAAATCTGAGCTTGGCCTCTGATCAGATCCCCCAAACTGTTCCATCTTCCAAATTCCTCCCAAAATTCCTGCCAAACTCTCAGTTACTGCATCCATGTCCTAACAAAATATCACCTTGCCACCTGTTTGGGGATTAGAGCACCCAAGAACCGCTGACAACTCAAATCAAATATTTTTACATCATTCCCATTTTCTGTAGCCATGTATAACATTTCTACAACTTTAATTTCACATCCAAATACATCAGCTTTAATCTATATTTCCCAGAGGGACTAACAAAGGTATAAGATTCCTAACCATAAGAGTTTTAGGACTTTTCAGTAAATAATAAATCCAGTTGAATTAAATTATGAGGGACTTTTAAAACAGAGCCTCAGAGCCAGTTACCTGCCCAAGCAACTGCTGCAAGTTTGCTACTCACAAAAAACTCATTAAAGCACAAACAAAATGAAGACCTTTGGCATTATCTTAGACCTGAAAAAAATAGCTTCCAATGAGACTATACATTCAAACATAAACCAGGATCAATACAGTAATTTTGCTGATGAATTTCTGTAGTCAAATATAACAGCAATAAACTCTCACTGAGTTTGAGAGATAGAGGCCTGTGCATGGAGAGCTGCATCTTCAGCAATGGTGAGTTGAAGGGCCCAGCCTCTCCATCAGCAGTCCCCGACATATTGATTTTCTTCTACTTAAAAGTATTTGTTCTCACTCTTAAGGTGATTTTATTTCTAATACCACATTATTGCTAAGAACTGTCCCACTAGAAGGAAATAACTGAAAACCTGAGCTCTACAAAAGGAGCAGACACAGCCAGGGAGAGGTGAGTTACCTTGGGAATACCTGTGGCAATCCCAACTGCCCAGGAGACAGGAAAATTGAAGATATCAGCATCCTTCCTGGGAGAGCATCAGCAGCTCAGGTTGAAAAGGGAGGATCAGTTACCCATAACCTTTTTGTGGAGCCCAGTGGAAGGATTAAATAAATGGTAAAACACAGTTAAAATGGCAACTGAGTCATCACAGCGGGGTAAATACAAAATTGGCCTCAGAGATAACCACTTTAGGCTGAGGTCAGAGGTGCCCAATCCACAGACAAAGAGGGCAGCTGTTTGGGGCTAATGCCTGTTGTTTCTGTCATGTCTTTTACACCCACACTTGTCTTTCAACTGTTTGCAAAATTGATGAAAAATTTTGCTGCAGAAAATTTGTTTTCTGAAAAAAAAAACAAACAAGCAGAGCAATCACGGAATTTTGAAAAGGGAATGTTTTCTAATCACTTGGTATAAAGTTTGTCAAAGAACTTTCTTTGACTAATTAGAGGTTTTCTTCAAGATGGGATGGTGCTTCCTTATCCTGAGCAGAGCAATAGCATCAATAAATAATATTAATCACAGGGTGGATCCAACTCCAGCTATTTTATTACTGAGGAACTCAAACAACAAATAATGCCAGAACATCTATCAAAGAGAGAGCCACACGAGTTCACCGAACCATCCTGTGTGCATTTATCTAAAATAAAAATTGAATGTAAATGTCTATGCAAATTAGGTGTGGCCCTCAAGCTCCTGGAAAGTCGCCAAAAAAGCCTTTGGTGTAGCAAAGTTGAGCATCCTATCTACCATATGGTGGTCCTATTAATCTCAGGAAAGAAAAGATATCAGCTCCTCATACAGATGGCACCCATCGCAGTACCTGTAAAAAGTTTGGGGATTTAGAGGTGAAAATGAGGCATTTTCCATGTTATGGAAAACATTTGGAGATCTAAGCAGAGTTTAATAATTAATATTACAGCATTATGATATAAAAAGTATTAATTATCTATAACTAACCTAAAATTCTTCTAGGAGGACTTCTTAACCAATTATAGAAAATTAAAATATTTATGTAGATATTTTTTTATGAGTGGATGCATTTAACTGGTACAGGTGCCCCAGGACAGAACAGGTTCAATGACCTCTGAATAAATGGTTTGGGTTGATAGGAACCTTAAAGCTTATGGACACCTTCTACCATCCCAGGGTGCTCCAAGCCCTTTCCAGCCTAGCCTGGGACATTTCCAGGGATCCAGGGGCAGCCACATCTTCTCTGGGTACCCTGTGCCAAGGCCTTCCCACCCTCACGGGGAAGAATTTTTTTTCCTAAATTGAATCTTGAATCTGAACCCACTCTCAGTGTGAGCCCACTGCCCCTGTCCTGTCACTACAGCTCCTGGTGAAGAGTGTCTCTTGACTTCCTCGTAGGCTTTCTTCCATACAACCACAGAACTGAGTTAGATCAGATCTACAGTGTCCCCTGCTGATTGCTCCTTGATTTTCATTAATAGTTCCAAGTCTCCAAATAAACAAACTGGATATTTTCTGAGCAAAAACCCCAATTTCTTACACATCTATTGGGTTCAGCATCATGGTTTGTGTGATTGGGCTCCCACTGCTCCACACTATGATTGATGAATGTGCCCCCAGCAGCACCACAGGACCTGGAAAATCATTGAGAGCGGGTTTTGCATGTGGTTGCTGCAAAGTATCTCAACTTTTCTCAGTAGTTTGGGGGTTTTCACTTCTCTGAAACAGAGTTTGGAGAGACGATTTTCGCTTCTGCTATTGAGCACCCATGCCAAAGAACATTCCCGTTCTCCCATGCATACCATTAGCACAGTGTACATCTGAAAAATGTATTTATATATCCCAGAATGTGAAGTGATGTGTAATTAGGAGTTTAGATGAGAAATTATCATGGGGAAACAGGGCTTGGGAGTTGTATCATCTGTCGGGTGCGGCGCTCGCGCGGCTCCGCGAGGAAGTTGCATGAACGCCTCACGGCACTTTCCCTATTTATAAAACAGCAGAAATCCACTAGGCTGCAAGGCCCACTCAGCCAAGCTGTGGGAATATTTCATAATGAAATATTTCATCATTTGCAAGATTTTGACTCGTCTGTTTACACGTTGCTGGTTAATGGCGGGGTATTTATTCCCGTGGTTTCTGCTTGAGTGAACCACGCGTTGGAGCGGGTGGGAGTTTCCCTTGCTCTGGGCAGAGCATGGATCTTATGATTTGGCCCAGTGGGAGATGAGGGTGCCCAGAAAAATTGGAGTCCCAGGAAAGGAAAACAGTTACCGTGGCGTTGACAATGTGCCTTAGTTTGATACATTGCCAAACAAGATGTATAGATTTTGTGTAGTGTTGCCTGTAATCAACCTACTGTGGTATAATTAAGGGACTGGTTTAGTTCAGATATAAGAAATGAACTCTCCTTCTCAAATGCAAAATTGGTCAAGGGGTTGGTTGGCTTTTTTATTTTACTCTAGTTTATTTTCTTGTGAGTGAAGAGAACATTTGTAATTTCTGTTCTTTCTGTTGTAAATTGTGTGGCGCCGAAAGTTAAAAAATATCTGGCGAGCACACATCGCATATTGCACTCCCCATGATTAGTACAGGTCCATTGGTAGAATGAAATCAGCTCAAACAATGGGTAAAAATAAATCATTACTGGGTACATGAGATCTGAGATGGAAAAGGCACTAATGGTTGTTAAATGAGGTATATTGCAGAGAAGGATTATATTTTGAATGGTGTTAAAATTGCTTTGGGAGTGAATATTCTGACTAATATTATTATTTGTGTACTTGAACTCTGACGTGATGGGGTTGTACTCCTGTAAAGAGTTCATAAGAACTAGAAATAGATTATCAATGTCTTTTTTTTTTTCCTTTTACATTCTGAACAACAAGATGATAAACCACAGTTACAGCATATGAACTGCAGCTTTATCTACTCCTCTCTATGAGCCAATCAAGTCAGAAATGTTCTTAGGGTTTTTTTCCCATAAAAACATGTTTTTGTGTTGATGATAAAGGATTTCATAAAAATGTATTGATCCCAAGTATAAGAGAAATGTGTCTCAGATCAAGCTGGGATTTGGGGAGCAAGGAAGGAACTGAGAGAGAAAGATCTTCTGAGTCACAATGTGATTTACTAAATGCTCACAAGAATCTTGTGAGCATTTAGTAAATCACATTGTGACTCAGCTGGTTGGGTAGTGACTTAAAATCTTCATCACAGCTACAAGAAGCTACAGAAGTCATATTTTGATGATCCTTGTGGATCCCTCCCAGCTCAGGATATTCTATGTGTCTACTACTCCACAGGTCTGTTTTAATGATGTTTTCTAGTAAATCCTCGTGGCCACTGTGTAGGGGACAGAATCCCAACCTCTGGCTCTGGCCATTTGTGCCACATTCTTCCCTCTCCAGGAGCTCCTGACACAGAACTCCATCCAGAAGATGCTGCATGAGATATCACTCACTTCCTCTCATGTCTCTTCTTCCTGCTCTTATTTGGTGGGGCGGGGAAATTTTTTTCCACTCTTACCTTTCCAGTTGAGAAATTATTTCTAAAATGTGGTGCTTTCTCGGCTGCAAATCACAGTTTTGGTACTGTGCCATTGTTGAAGGCAAACTGGCAGACTGTCAGATTGTTTTCAGTAAGTTATACCGCATTCAAAGTTAAAATGGGACCATTTATCCATGTTTGTATTTCTGGGATCATGGTTTGTAGAAACAATTCGTTCCAGGAATGGAACTTTTGTTATCATTTTCAGAGGAGCATTTGGCAGGATAGGCCCATGGATTAAAAAAAACACTTGAAAAAAAAGCTGAAGAAACCCTACTGTGTCTTTTAATTTCTCTCATCTATGAGTTATCAATAATTACAGTGAATACTGCCCTCAAAATTTGATAAAATAGATCTTTTTTCTTTGAGATCTACCTCCTCTTTTAGTACAGCTTCTCTCACACACAGGTATCAGTGAAGATTGCCTGAAATGTTCATGTGTTTCAAATCTTTTTTGAATACCAGTAGTGGGGGGATGATATAGAATCAGGCTGAGGCTGAGTTAATGTTTGATGGATCCACCCTGAATGAGGGCACCCAGCAGCTCTGAAAGGCTTCAATTGGTGTATTAAGACTGAGGAAAGGATGTAATTTAGATCACAGGCTGGAAAATCACTCAGAATTCAAACTTGCTAGCAAACAGGGTCCTTTTTACTTGCCGATCAGCTAAAAGATGTTTTTTTGTCCCCCCGCCACTCCCCGAGTAGAGTGGATGAAGTTTTTCTCTAATTACTAATACATTTCACACAAAAGAAAGAAAAATTCTGGGAAGTAATCTAATCACAAATTCAGATCTCATCTGATAAAAAGGACCACAAGAAGGAGATTTTTTCCAACATTTGTTTGAAATGAAATGTGCTTCAGAAATGACGCAGTTTGTTTTGACGCTTTCAAAGTGGAGCTGCTGGGGGTTTATTTTTGAAGTGAAATTTGAAAAGAAATGGATTCAGAGTAAATTAAAATGTTAAAAAATTCAAAACTAATCTAAACATTTCACCTTGGTCAGCTATATCAGCTGACTTCAGGTTTTAACAACAAAAAATTCTTAGCAATTTTTACTGATCTTTTTTTTTCTTTTTATTCCCTATTGATTCCTATTTAAATTGAACACTCTCAGGTTTCTGCTATTTTTTGTAGGCTCACCTTAAAAAGAACAAATTAATTATTTTCCCAGCTCTATCATGGATTAATGAGCTCATAAATGAATAAACTGCAGTAAATCCACAGACTATCTCTCTTTCTTCTTTTAGCCAAATTTCACAACTTCATCTGTTAATCATCTATATTAAAGGTGCTACATATTTGGTTTCTTTTAGAAAGTTTTATCCCCGCTTAAAATTTTCTGGAATTTCAATGGTAGAGTCGCCTGATATCCTGAAAACATTCAATACAAACTTCGAGGTCTCTTAACTTTCTTTTGATGCAATATTTACACCACAAAAATGGCCAATTTTGCCTTGCACTGAAGGCTCTGTCACATAATTTTGAACATTGATAGAAAGAGGAGATGATTTTACAGAGCAGTTTTGTGTCATTTTTTCTCATCAGTTACATTTCCCTGCAATTTAATGCAATCAACAAAATTTGAAAAGTTGCTTTCAATATTATGTAGCACCCTGTAATTTTTAACATAAACCTCTGTGGACCCAGGATAATTTCTAATATATCCCACCACTAACCCTTCCAGCTGGTACAGGATCCATTAATTGCTGGTGTGCCACACTTTGTTTTGTGTTTTTTAGCCAATTTTAAACCCATTAAACTCAACTTTCCACTTATTCTGTGGCTCCACATCTTAACATTAACCTCTTCTAGGAAACCCTGTCAAAGGATGTCTGAAAATGTAAGTATAGGATGTCTGCTGCATTGCCTTGTCTCTCCTGGCAGAAATAATAACAATAAAGGATTCCAGTAGAACTGTCAGACCTGAGATTTTCCCTGCCCACAAAATTAAATTTGCTTTCTCTAATCAGGCAGTGCTTGTCCCTGTGTACCTTTCATTTGATTCCTTAAAATATTAACTAGGACATTCTCCACAGTTTATGCCAGAGATATGTTCTTTCCCCATATGTCCCTGGACCAATTTTAAATAATTCCTTTATTAAATTTCACCAGCCTTCAAGGATCTGAAATTTCTAATAGAGTCTCCAATTTCCCTTCTTACTTCCTTTGGCTCTCTTGGATATATTTTGTCTGATTCTGGTATTTATCAATATTTTTTAAAGCCTCTAATCTTCTGATATCTGATTTGAGTGATATCTGGATGCTTTCTAATTCCTCATTTTCAAGTTCTGAAATCTGGTGTCAGATTTATTCAAATGAAGGGGGCAGAAATTGCCTCAGGTAATTTGACTTCTTTTGTTTCTCCTCTTAACTCTTTCTGAGAATGCTCTGGGTCTTTACCAACGCAACAATTACTGTCATTCTTGATTACATTTAAGACGTTTTGTAGAATATTTTTAGTCTAATTTTGATTTTGCATGCCTACACTAGATTTATATATTTAGAGAGATGCCCACAAACCTTGCTGGAGTTTATGTTCTGCCAGCACTTCCACCTTAAACCAGTGCTGCTCTTGAATTAGCTGTGAAAACCAGCCACAGGCTAAAATAAGGCACTGAAAGTTCCCTCCAAAGACTTTTTGTTTGGAGTTTTTTAAGAGTTTACATTAAAAACAAGGAGGTGGGTTTTTTTAGCACATGCTTTATTTGAAAAGAATAATAACAAAAAAAAAAAAAAAAAAAAAGAAAAAAAGAAATCATAAAGGACCTTGACAATGTATTTACACAACAGTGATAAAAAGTGAGACAGGAACAAAAGAATTAGTGGTTAACAAGTGAAGGAATTCCAGGCCAGGTTGGATGGGGCTTAGATCAACCTCTAGTGGCAGCTGTCCCTGCCCATGGCAGGGGGTGGGATGAGATGAGCCTTAAGGTCTTTTCCAACACAAACCACCCTGTGATTCTGAGATTTTTCTTTTTTTAATCACTTTTTTAAAGCACTGCAGAAAATTAAATCCATTCTTTTATCTCTGTGTGCTTGTCATGCCTTCCCTGGTGCCACGAGCTGTGAGCAGCAAACTTCATGTAACAAAACACCCAAATCTTAGTGGGAGTTTCACAGCAGGCAACAACGTGCTCTGATCCAAAACACAGTTGTGTAGCACATTTAGGGGATCAGACCTCAGGAAAAATGTCATCTCCTGACCCCTTATCTACAGCACCCCAAAGCTTAGTGCAGCTCCTGAGACAGAGAGCTCAAACCTCCAGCCCTGATGTCGCCATGAAAAAACCTGAGTGCTGGGACTGGCCCCTCAAATCTCCTTCCTGAGCTTTCCACATCAAATAAAGCACATTTATTAGGTGAGGGAGCTTGTTTAACAATCAGGTTACATTTGCTCACAGTCACCTGGGAAACATAGGTTGCAGCCCTTGGTACAATAAATCATTATCAGGATTTTGCACACATTGGAACACATGGGATGCTTTGCCCCACGCTGTGTTTTATACTGAAAGACCTGAGCAGTTTGCATCTGGATCTAAATTGCCTGTAGGGTTTTTTTTGGAATATTTGTAACTGCTGTTTCAAAGCATCTCTAACATGCAGCTCTCTCATGAGCTGCTTGGGCAGCATCGAGATTTGCTTCCAAGCTGTTTAAAGGGTATGGTTTTATGAATGAGGACAAGTGATATTAACACAGAAAGAAGACACAGATATAAGGATTTAGGCACTGAAAACTGGAGGTGGTGCCACGGTGCTTCAATCATTCAAACCCGAACATCACAGATTAGGTAAAACCAGATTTAGGTTAAAACCAATTATTAATCTAATTCATGCTTCAATGTAAATTTCTCAAAATCACCTGAAAAACCCTCAAGTCTCAATAAATGTTGGTCAGTTGAAAATGTCAGAAAAATATTAAATGTATTCTTTAAAACACAGAGTAGTCATGGTTGTCACTTGCTGGGTGAATTTGGCTGAATAGCCCTTCATGTCGCAGGTAGTTTAATTCAAAATAAAGGTTTCAATGAAAAGTGATAAAAAATAAGGGCTTTAATAAAGAATGATAGACAAGTTTGTATTCAATACATTTTAAAGTCAGTTTATAGCATTTCGTTTATTCTTTTACCTGGGCAACCAGGAATTATAACCATAAGGACAGTCAGACTGTGTACTTTGTAAAGTGTGCTGAATTCTATAATTTTTTTGACAACCACTCCAAGTTTAGCCACAACACATTTCTATTCTAAGAAGAAAAGCATCACACAACAGTGCTTTCAGAGAAATTTCAAGTAATAAAAGCTGTGCTCTTTAAAAAGTGACCCATCAGGGTCCGTGGAGTTCACAGGCATCTGCTAACTTACCCACCTAAATGATATAAATTTACACATTGGAAAGTCCAAACGGTTGAAAGCAAATCTGTTGTTGCTGCAACACTGGGATCTGTTGTTAATAGGTATGACAAAGCAGTAATAGCATCCCAGCATTTTTTTGTATTTCCACTTCAAACAGCAAATCCGCCTGAATTTACCTAATACTTCAATAATCCAATTATAACACTTTACCAGCAGAAATCATCGGCGCATAAGCCTCGGAGTCAGTTAAATGAGGGCTGTGTTGAGCTGCTCACCCGAGATGCATCGCAAACTCCGGCGCGCGCGTTCCGCCGGGATCGCCAGGCTCGGCTTGCGCGAGATGAGAGCTCAAAGTTCTCACTTCAAACGCAGTGCTGCCAAGCTGGTGGCAAATCCATGCTAACCAGAGCAGTGAGGATGGGGGCAACACACCAACCAACATGGGAAAGCTTCCAGCCCTCGAATCAAACCAGAACACAACCGAATTCTCAGCCTGTGACTCGGCAGAAATGGCACGTTTTGGTGTAACCGCCAGAAACCATTGATTTATTGATGAAAACCCGTTTACACAAAATACTGTGTGCTCTAAACACAAATTGCTGATATTTTTCAATTCTGGAGGATTTAGTGTCCATAAGTGTCGTTTCATTTCTTTTTTCACAGCCATATCACTTCCTTTCGCTCCCTTACCCCATAAATCTGCGCCCAGCGATGGCGGCCCTTGCAGATCAGCCTAACACCCTTTTCCCCCCTGAATGCAGTATTTATTTAATGGATCAAGGGAACTATCCTTCAAACAGAATGAGATATTCTATTCACAGCTAGAACGTTAATATGTCAGTAAAGTTACTTGCCTTCAAAGTAGGAGAAAATAAATCTCGAAGGCTTGGATTCGTACAGGGCTGCTAATGAGCGATGATGGTGTGATTTTTCAAGGATTACATGATCAAGTCAATTCCTTAAATTTAGACAAGAGTTGCAGTCCATATTTTAGTAATTTCAGCAGAAACACCATATGCTGCCCAGGGAAGTTGTTGGTGCCTCCTCCCTGGAAGTGTTCGAGGCTTGGAGCAACCTGATCTAGTGGAAGGTGTCCCTGCCCATGGCAGGGGTGGAATGAGATGAGCTTTCATCTCATTCCAACCCAAAACATTTCTGATTCTATAAGACTGTGATTTAAAAATAAGTTTCTGTGTGTCAAAATACACCCTGCTACTCAAGAAAGGCTTACAAATGTGTGACGACTCAAAAAGCTTTGTGTCAAGAGTCAGCCTTAAAAAGTAAAATTAAACCACAGATTAAATATTACCCATGGAATAAATACCCCTCTACTTCCACAAACTGGTGCCTCTATTCAGATCTGAATTTTCAAGCCAATAATTGAGCTCTTTTTTTTATTTTTTGAGAAATATATCGTTAAATATCAACTGCAATTAATAGTGTTTTGAAAGATAGATTATTACTGTAATTTCTGCTGACATTTTATGTGCAGTATGGTTTTTTTTACTAATTAAATACTGTGAACTGTTTTCTGATGGTTAATACATTTCACAAAATTTCCAATTTATAAATAAGTCAAATTCAGGATATTTATTTGTAGTTACGTGGCAATGTAAACCAGAGATGGGATAAAAGAGGTAAACTGGACAAAAAGAAACATAGATTTTATCAACTCTGTGTTTGGCAGTTGGCTGTGGAAAATATAATCCAGTCATAAATCTATGAACCAGCCCTGAATTTCTATTGCATTACTTTTAAAATAATTGCAGCATTTTCACATCCCTTAAAATGTGCCATAAATCCATAAAAATTATCCATATGTTATATATCTAGGAATGAATTAATTACTTTTCACTGTACTGTAAAATACAGATAAAGAAACTCTGCCCACAAAGTTAAAAATGCCTTTAATAGATGCTTTTCCATATGCATAATAAGGAATTATTGCACTGATTATCAGAAAACTGAATTTATATGACAAACAGTTATAAAATGGAATTTAAACTGATGCTTCTCTCCCTCTAAGAGCCCTTTTGGGTGCTAACATTTGGGGGCAGATGGAGTACAAGTTACCTGCGCTGACAAACCTGGCTCAGGTTAAACCTGCCGAAAAGCCCGAATCTAGTGGTACTCATCTTCCAACAACAGATTAAGTTTTGCATTAAGTTTTTAAATACAATTAAAGTACCATGTAAAAAACATTTTTCTCATATTTTAGGACAACAGCATGAAGAGTCTCACCTGTAAGGTTCATAAACCCCTTTGCAGTGTAAGAAAAACAGCACCTCTGACAGAGAAGAAAAGAAAAGAAAAGGAAAAAATTACTAGGGAACTCAGTTTCTTGTAGAAGCATGTAATTACTGAGGTTGGAGAAGACCTCAAAATTCATCCAGATTGGGATTTGACCAGATAATTCCATACCACTAAACTGTGCCACAAAATGCCACAATTACTTGGTTTTTTTGAACACTTCCAAGGGCAGTGACTCCACCACTTCCCTGGGAAGCCTGTAGCATAGACTTTCTCAAACTCATTCATTCTTTAAAACTTAAGATATTGGATATCCCCGTCCAGTAGAATTTCAAATTATAGAGAAATAAATAAAAAGTTTTAAAAAGCAAACACAAAACTGGAGTGTGTCTTGCAAGACATTTAGAACAAAATTAAACATGTATATTCTGCGTATCCTGTCCTTTTAACCATATATTCCTCTAGTTCCCAGTGCCCCTTCCCTTGCCACTGAGCACTTTTGTTGCACGAATTTTCTTAAAAAGAGACCAAGTGGTGTGTGAGAAACTGCAGCTCTGAACGAGCCTGGATTTTATCATCTCATCGTGCCAAGGTCGATGGCCGGCACCTCCCAAGAACAGGCAAGCTCAGGGATGCAAGTCTAGGTGATCACTCACCCTCAAAGGGCACAAAAATGCTGAGGAAAGGAGAGCAGAGCAGCTAAAAGCCCTACAGTTTAGACACTGAATATCTGGAGGACAGCTGGAAAAGATTTAAGGAGTGTTTCACTCTCTCTCTCTCCAAGCAAGGGGTGCCAGCAGAAAACAAACGTAACCCTTTCTCTCTATATATTTTTCATGACAAAAGCTGATTCTCAACTTGTGGATGTTTTTAATATTTAGACAGAAAAACCAAACTCTGAAAGGGTATTCAAGAAGTGTTATGAAAAAGGAAGATTGATACCTCAAAAAACAGAAAGGACAAAGTGAAATCACAAAGGAGTGGGACTGATCCAAGACTAAGAGCCAGCCCCCTTCCCAATCCTGAGGTTCCCACTAAATCTTGGATGTTGATGAAATTATGGTTTTGTCTCAAGACAAACATTCCTAATTAATCCCTGCAAAGGAATGAAATTTTGCAAAGGAAGCACCAAGGACAGGGCGAAATGTGGATGGTGAGTATCCCTATGAGGTTGTCAAGATTTTGGGGAAAATTAAGTATAAAAAGAAAGGTCTGAGGTGAAAATGCTGCATTACAAAAAAGGGCAAGATCTAGAGAAAACAGTAACATGTCTGCTGTGACAAACAATTCATGTAATGGAAAACACCAACATCCAAAAGTAGGTACAAGCTTTTAAGAGATTTTAACAAGAGATTTTAACCAGGCATGAAGAGTTCACAGTGGGAAGAAATGGGACAAGCAACCTCAATACCTCTGAGAAATTATTTCAAAGAGACAATGAACAGTTCAAGAACAAAGAATCAAACAAATAACACGTGACATTTATTAATTCTGTGCCAAGTAGCTACATCCATAAGGTGCTGGGTATAGACAGGGCCAAACCAGATAATTTGGGCTGCCAAAAGCTGCCAGCACTGCTTATGTGCTTAGGATTGCACAAAGAAATGCTTAGGCAGAGCCACTGTTAAAACCTTGAGACCTTCAGCTGCAACTTAGGTGAGTATCCAGCCTCATGTAAGTTGTACCCCAGCTTTACCCCAGATTTATGTCTTAAACTGGGATTTTAGAAGCTGCTGATGGCACATGCACACAGTGCAGAGGTGACACCTCAAACTCCTTGTACACGGAGCCAGACCTTAGAGCAGAAAGCACATTTGTGGGGTCAAAGCACCAGCACCTGGGTGAGAACACCCAGCAGCTCCAGAAACACCTTTACCCTGATGTAATTTCATCTCTGTTAATGCTTTCACTGTGACAGGAACTCATGCAAGGTGCTCTGTGAGCAGATCCTGACATCACCATATAAATCCTTGATTTTTCTCTATCTCGAGCCCATTTTCTTTAATGGTTTGTTTCAACAGTGCCAAACATAGCTGAGGTCTCCTGGGTTGGGACCTTTAGGAATTTTTTCAGCACAAAGAAACACAAGCAAGTGGCTAATAGCAATCTGTCACACCTAAAATCCATCCAGCCATCGCTCTGTGGTGCAGTCCTGCCTTTTATGTGGTTTGTTAAATGTCTTGCACAGTGTGTGGCTGTTGCATAAGTAATAAATAACAATAACTAATATTTTTAATGCTTATAACAGTGACTAAACCGCGAACATGCTGACTAATACTGTCTCACTGGCTACCTCCACTGTCTGCAATCTAAATGCATTCATCTTGGCTTTTTCTGAGCCTGCTCTTTCTCACCTGAAAGGAGGCAGGACCAAATTAGATATGAGGAAAAATTCTTCCCTGTAAGGGTGCTGAGGCCCTGGCAAAGGTTGTCCAGAGAAGCTGTGGATCCCTGGAAATGTCCAAGGCCAGGTTGAGGCTCAGAGCAACCTGGGACAGTGGAAGGTGTCCCTGCCCATGGCAGGAGGTGGGACTGGGTGAGTTTTAAGTTCCCTTCCAAATCAAATAATTCTGGAATTTTATGACTCTATGATGATTCTTGCAGGAGAAGTTACCAACCCAAGTGTAACACAGGAGAGACACTCCTACAGTGAATGAAAAGGAATTATAATACTATAATTATAAAGGAAATAAATATAATATAATATAATATAAAATAACATCTCCATATGGACATGCATAGTTTACAACAGAACATTGTTTCCCAACCAGCCAAACCTTTGCACATGTGCTACCTCCATCTTCTCCTTCCAAAGATGTTTCGTTTACCCAAGGAGACAAATGCATGTTTCACCTTAGAAGGGGATGATCAGGGATGGGCAGGTAGGGTGATGCTTGTATTAAATGTGCTTGTGCTTTTATCCAGTCCTATTTCATGCACCTACTGTTCCTCAAGGAGCTGAGGGAGCTGCTCCTCTCTTCTTGTGCCTCCTGCAGCTGCCCTGGCTGGAGGGTGAAGCTGGTGGGCTTCTGGATATGGACTCTGAGAGCATTGAAAGCAAAACACATCGAGGGGAAAAGCAGAGGGAACTGAGGCGTGACAGCGAATTATTTATGTCAGTACAAGTATGAGGAAAATTCCTTATTGGCCAACAGCTGTGGCAATCAGGAAAGTGCAGGTGGGATGGAGGGACTCACCTCTGACTCCTGAGCCATCGACAGGTCCTGAAGGATCTGCCAAGCAGCTCTGAATCTGTTGCCCAGCACTGATGCTGGCGAGGTGGGAAGGACAAACCGTGATGAGATTTGACACCTCTCTTTATCGCGGGTAGAACCAGCGCCCCGATTCTTAATACTAATGCTTTGGGACATTTAAAATCCACATGTGGGGCTTGGCTCTCTCCCTGCTGTTTACATGATGAAGTGACACTCCGATTCAGTCTATCTCATCAAATTCATGATTTCAGAAGTTCCTCTAAACATGTCTGCAACATCACGCTAACTTTTCAATACCTCCGTGTCAATACATGCCAGTTGCTTAGGGTTATTTTTTTTCCTCTTGGAAAGAAGGTCAAAACGGCAATGCAAATATATTAGTGGGGAAAAAATGCATTCAAGTAACATTACTTGTTTCTGGAGTCAAGATGCCAGTCCATCTTTAAATCACGCAGTTGAGTATTCAATTCACAAATACAATGAGGGTACTTTTAAATTTTAACTGTCATATTCTGTTATGTGGCCTGATGTTAAGTTGCATTATGCTAGCAGTGAATGGGATAGGACAGAACATAATTCACTGCATTATAAACAGCATAACATAACTTGACAACTGGAATTTAAAAGGAGGAAATTCTTTAACCGTAGGATCATATTGTATATTCCTATACATTTATAAACCCAGCAGCAAAAGACCCAAGCAGAAAAGCTGAGCGTGTGCCTATTGCCAAGAAAGAAATGTTGTCTCATTTGTGGGGCATGTAAATAATTTGGGGGAGTTTTCTCTACATTTTAATTTCCCGACTGCACAGCTGCCACCTCCCTTTCCCTTCTGCTTAGGGAGGCTGGTGGTGGCATCATCTGAAAACTTTCATACCTAAGCCACAGAGCAGCATCCACTTTGACTGAGGCTGTTTTGTTTGCTCTCCTGGGCTAAAATAAAGAATGAAGTAACACATTTCTTCAACATGAATATGCTAACAGCCATAAATCTGCTCCCTAGCATTACTGTAGAACAAACCATAGTAAATGTTTAAAAATGTGCTCCTAAAATAAGCCCTGACTGAGCTTTGATGTCACTTTATTTAATTCACATTGGCATTGCATACACAGCTCAGTTTACCAGAGAGGATTCATTCTTTACTGAAGCATAATTACATTATCAGATATTCAGTAGAGGCCATAAACCACAAAATGGAAATTAGACTGTCAATGGCCATTTTATACTACAAGGATTATTGTATTTTAACGTTTGTGTTGTCAACCACTGTGCTGGCAATCTAGCATGTGGACCCCAATTTTCAACATCACTCTAACCTGAATAAAATTTAAATATATGAACACCAAATTGAACAATCAATAACAATCTTTTAAGCTATATAATCTTCTGACTGGCAGCAAACTAAGCAATAGCACAGAGGCAAATCAATCAGGAAGCTCTGCTTTCCTTCCTAGTCCTATGCATTTCAGGCTGAGGGAAACTTCTTTTGGGGCATTGTTTCCCAATCTCCAATATTAAAGAAAAAATAAATACATTTAAAAAGTAAGCTCCAGCTTTCTCTCTCTTGCCCACTCAGATTTGTAAATGGAATTTATTGCACTCAGTGTCCTCTTATAGATTAAATTAATGTTATTGTAAAGAGGTTTAATGCTCAAAGATATTTATGACTCATGCTGAGAAAGAAGCTGTACTCAGTTATGATGATTAATATAATTTTCCCAAGTTCTCACAGATGAAATTGCTCCATGTGCATATTTTGAGTACAAAACAGATAACCATAACTCTAAGGAAAGGCAGCCATGGTTGTGTTATTGATGCATCATTTGGAATTAGCGAGTTGCTTGTGGAGCACATGAAATGTTTTTGCTGGATTTAGTTTCTGCTGGATGGGCAAGGGGAAAAGCAACACACATCACCCCAACCTGTGCCTGTGGTTTTGATCTTGGCATAACAAAAGTTAGAGCTTATAAAGAGTTTGTTTTTATGTTCAACCACTAATAAGACAGGCTGTGATTTAAAACTTATATCCTCTGTCCAGGATGAAAACTAAATGAGATAGGATTTGACAACTTACAGCAAGGAGCCGAAGATTTACCAACTCCTCAGGCACACAGGTCAGAAAATGGAACAGCCTCAGCATTGTTGCAGTTAGAGCCTGGAAATGGATCACACATGTCTGATCAGAAGAGTTCTCCAACAGCTCTGCCAGGTCAGGGGAGATCAAACTGAACATTTCCCAACACAGGAAAGGTGTTGACCTGGTGGAGCAAGACCAGAGGAGGCCATGGAGAAGCTCTGAGGGCTGGAGCCAGGCTGGGAGAGCTGGGAATGCTCCCCTGGAGAAGGGAAGGCTCCAGGGAATGGCTCCCACTGCCAGAGGGCAGGGATGGATGGGAGATTGGGAATTCCTGGCTGGGCTGGAATTCCCAGAGCAGCTGTGGCTGCCCCTGGATGGCTGGAATGCCCAAGGCCAGGCTGGGCAGGGCTTGGAGCAGCCTGGGACAGTGGGAGGTGTCCCTGCCATGGCAGGGGTGGAATGGGATGAGCTTTAAGGTCCTTTCCATCCCAAACCACTCTGGGATTCTATGAATTCTCATTCCTTACCTTTTGGAGGGTCAGCCCTCACTAACAGCAACAAACATTACAAATGTTCCTTTAACAATCTCCCTGTTCTGGACTAAACTTTACCACAATTAGATTGAAATGCTGTGACTGTTACACACTCCAGTTCCAAACTGTGAAATTTCTTTTCAGATGTTAGCTAACCTATTTGTTGTCCTGTGAGAATAGCAAACTAGAGTCTGCGTAAAAAATGGGAAAAATTCTTCATATTTAATAGACCACAATAATTGAAAGCAATAATTTCTTGAAATATAAATAAGTTGATTTCTAATATTTCCCCTTCTTCTTGCATTTCTTTACAATATGCCTAAGGAGCTGCTCAGGTTGCTAAGCTCGATAAATCAATGTTAAATGTAATCTGAGAGTTGAAACAATTTTATAATTTAAGTTTGATGATACCATAAATGTTATAGATGTTAAGGACTCTACCCTTTCTGCACAAATCACTCTTCCCAACCTGACTCAAAGAGGACAGAATTTGGTCTGAAAGTGCAGTGAACAATGCACAGCCACAAATGGACTCATAAAATCAATGCCAGACAATGATGGGACTGATGTACATTTTAAAAAGGCATTAAAAAGTGCCCAAAAATTTTTCTCCAAACTTTTCACACACTTTGATTAAATCTCCTGCTTAAAACTCTTTTTTTCCTTTTAAGCAATACTTAATATTGTGACCATCTTTGAAAGAAATGTTTCTTCAAGGAAATACAAATATATTTCTCTCTCACTTCATCACATCATTGGCCCCATGCTTCAATTTCCAGAGCCCTTTTGCAAACCACACACTCCAAGTTAATTGGTTTAATCTGGTTGTGAGGATTAGCTATTTTTACCTACAGTTACATAGGAAACAATTATATATGAAATACTGATTGTTCATTAATGTGGAGGATATCTCTCTTAATGTATTTTGTAAGAGTTCAGACTCCTGGAGTATGGAAACACTGGAGAAGTTTAGGGAATTTTAACTAGCTTTTAAAGTTATAAATGTTATTTTGAATTGCTTGACATCTGAAGTCAATATGAAGGTGTTATATATATTAAAAAAGGCATAAAAATTCATTTAAATAAGACAGCAGTGTCACTGTACTCATAAATACAGGTTATAATTCTTACAGATATTCCTTTCAATTTCTAGTCAGTTAAAATGAGGATTTCAGTGTTTACAACTGGCTTATCTGTATTTGGGGTGTCCATGCTTGTTCTTTGTTTTAAATGAAAGAGTCAAATAATTTGTGGTACAAATTCAAATAACAATAAAAACAATTTTCTACAATGATATCAAGTAATACAAATACCAGTTTTAAAATTTACTGCAATTTTACAAAATTATAAAATTTTGCAAAATTACCTCTTCAGTAATCAAAAAAAATTATCAACTCCCAAATGAATTCAGTCCAAGGACTGAATATTAAAGTGTAGAATTGCAAACCAGGTGGATTTTAGCTCTGAGAAAACAAGAGGTGATTTGTTATAAAGTGCGTTATTTGTAGCCAGTTTTCAACCAAATTCAGTGGTGAAGGGTGAGAGCCATGTGGGGTGTCCACACAACCACTGTTGCTTCTGGAAAGGTTTTGGTCACAATGGGATTTCTGACATTTCATTGAAATACAGAAATTCCATCCTCAGTAACAAAGATTCACAAAATTTGTAAAGCCAGTGTACTATAATCATGATTTTTAAAGGAGAACATTGTGAAATGGTCAAAGTTCTCCATGGAGAGCAGACCCATGTGAATCCATTCAGCCTAAAAATTCTGCTTTGCCAACCCCTGTCACCTTAGGTCCTAAATCCCCTTCAATCATAAACCCCCAGTCTCTCATGCTAGGAACAATTCACACTTGTTAAAAGGGGAAAAAAAATAAAAATTTTAAGAGTCTTTCTTAAAACAGGTTGAATTTCTTCAAAAGGACACTGAAAAATTTGAACAATGCATTTTCTTCCATAGTCTTGCATAACCTGATTGCTACAGAAATCCATGCAAATATCAAATTATCAGGGGTCTGTACATTGAATCCAACATTTTTCTCAGTAATTATTATAGAAGATGCTAATCCAAACAAAAACTCCCAGAAATCTTTCTTCACTCAACAATTTATTCCAGTTTCCATCCTCCTCCCTCTTTATGATAACTCTTGTCAGCTATCATTATAAGTGAACAACACAAAGGCTTAAAGACATACCCTCTGGTTAAAAATGAAAAAATAAAAAAATAAAAAAACCCACAGCTTTCAAGTGTGAACTGGATTAATCACACATAATAATTATACAAAGTGATAACACTTATTATAAGATCACATAAACACCGTTAAACCAACAGTGGCAGTAACCTTTAGGAAGGAAAAATAAAGCCACCAAAAATAATACAAATCAAAGTTTGTGTTGGGAAGACTTTGCTGGCTGAGGCTTCTCTTAATGAAATAATTGTGCAGCGTTTCAAAGCAAATGACAGCCACAGCTGATTTACATGTTCCATACATCTTCAAAATGCAGCATAAAAACCAGAGACAAAACAGGGGTGGGGAAAATCCGTGGTTCCCAATCTCCCATCCCTCACCACTCCTCAACAATGCACAAACCTCCTTTTCTAAGCTTGTTTTCTAGATCGTCAATGTAATTATCCAACAATTCCTACTCTCCATATTAGCAATTCTTTGTTGAGCTTCATGCAGTTCTAAACCAATGCTTTCAAAGACTTTTTTAATTTTTTTTCTTTTTGCATTAGCTGTGGCTTCAAACACATCAGCCTTTTGCTTCCAACTTCTTTGTTTTCTCTTAAGAAACTCCACTCTGTTGAAAGTTTCATTTTGATCTCACATTATCACTCATTTCTATAATTCCCACTAAGTATCTGAGGAATAGTTTCCAACAAATTCTTCATGGACAACCACACGTTATTTTTTGAAGCACAAGCAAATCCTTGTGAATTCTGGTACCAAGGAGAGGATTTGCTACTTCAGGTCACCGGGTGAGCAGAAGATTGTGAGGCACTTCCACAGGGGCAGAAAAAAAACCATGGATTTGAGGATAATTCAGGCCAAAAACCTGTTACAGCTTTCCCATTCCAAGTCAATCAATAATAGGTATGTTCTAAGGGGTGGAATCACAATATGGTTGACAGGGTGTGATCACTCAAAGGTTGGGCTTGATGATCTCAGAGGTCTTTTCCAAACCAAATGATCCTGTGATTCTGCAAAGATTGAGGTCAGGCAAAGGGGGAAAGTGGGAGAGCAATATATGAGGCACAGAAGGTTAAGGAAGACGAAATGTAAGAAATTTTTCTCTACAGGCAGGTAAAAGATGAATATCTTGCAATTTTTCAATCTCTAAATGTATTCAAAGTGCAAGGAATAAGATTATCAAGTGTTATTGAGAAGACAGACTTAGGGTGTGGCAATGGTTGTATGAAACTACACAGGGAATATGTATTTATTTTAATAAAAGCAAAATAATTAGGGATGGTAGGAAATTCTGCAGGTCATGATCAGAGCTGGTTTTAGGCAATATTCTCAGTATCACAGAGCAGAGAGAGGATTTGAACCTGGACTGCCCAACATCGCAAGAGGTGGAATTGATGGTGAAACAAGAGGCCTGAGCTGCTGACAGAGCCTCTGATGAGAAACACAGCAAAAAATCAAAGAAATTCTCAGAGAAACCTCCAATCTGAAAAAAAAATCAGAAATAAAAGCACACCTGGCCTTGCCAAATGTCTGTACAAACGTAGAACTAAAATGAAGTGGGTTTACCCTCCGTATTAATTAATAAAATGTAGCAGCTACTACAAGAATAATAACTGCAAATATAAGAAAGGAACAGCTTGTTCACGGATTTTTCTTCCTCTCCTCTTCCAAACAAATGACATTTTGCTATTTGCCTATTGTCCAAGAAATTGTTTGGGATCATTAAATATATAAGGGGCTCAGATATCTATATTTTACCTTTCTGTCAAATATTTACATGTCATACTCAGGACCTCACCAAGGAGTTGTTGTGATTAGTTGCCAAGAAGCATCAAGAATCAAATAGGATTGTTAGTGTTTAAGGGTTTTCCTGTTTATTTCTACAAACATACAGGATAAACACTGTCAGGCCAAAGTAAACTATAGAGTACACATTTTTTTCCAAAACTAATACCCTATAAAAGCCCAGGATGGTTGAAAACCACGCTGCAACCAATTCATTCTGATGACTTGTGCCATGCATGAAGGCTCAAGGAGACTTCACAACCCAGAGACCCTGTTAATTAATTAAAGTTATAATTAAAAAGCCACCCTCGGTTTAGACCTAATGGTCGATGAAGTTCCTCCTGAACACACCAAAAATATGGCCAACATTTGGAACTGATCAAAGTAAGCGAAATCGATATGGGATATAGTTTTATGAAACAAAACCTCAAACTCAGCTTAGACTGAAAGGAAAAAAAAACAACCCAGCACCACATATGTACAGTATTATAAAATCTGAGCCACCATGCCAGGGACTGAATTTTGAGTGACACTCAAAAGATTTTTGTGAAAGTATCCATTTGTTTCAGTCATTGGAGAATTATTTAGTCACTTAACTCTCCCTGCCGAATTTCCTTCAGATGCCAATTGACAGAGAAAATTCATTCCAACTCAAGATAAATCCCTACTTCCACTGCCAAGGGTTTTCCTGCCACAGACAATTATTAGTCTAGAGGGGACTTTTTCTTCTTGAAATTTAGCTTCTTCTAAGAAACCTAGGTTCAATTAAGTACTTCATTAAACTGACAAACTGCTAAGTCTACCTTCGTGCTTTGTTCCTTCTGAAGCAAAGTTAAACATTAAATGGAGGAAACATAAATAGAGATCAGTAAAGAGTTTGTTCTCCAATTCAGGAGCAAAACAGGGTGAAAAAAAATACAATTTAGGCCAAACAAGCTCTTAATAATTTTTTAATATATACAAAACTATTTATTTTTAAATGTAACAATGACAATTATAACTCCTGTCTTCCTGTTTGTTTTCTAGTATTAATTACAGCACACTTTTACCTATGAAAGTATTGAATTCATCCATGTTTGTCCTTTGTGCTCTGTCCTGATGTCTTTTAAGTGGCCAGTTTATTATGAAACATCAGAAAATTTCCTGTGAAATGAACAACAATAAAAAAGTCAGAACAGAATGAGAAATTTCATCATTTGAAAAACTTAAAATTGAGTGGCAGAATAAGGACAGCTGATCAAAATTGCTCAGGATTAGGTCCAAAGGACACAGAATTTGCTTTGCTGGGAAGTTTTCAGAAAATCACCATATTCTTGAAAAAGGGATAGTCCAAGTAATAAAAATATAGTATTGAAAAGGAGAAATATTATAGTAGTCTACAAAATACAGACAGAAGCTTTGTTGATTAAATAAATTATTTAATATATCTTCCAGTGAGACTAACTAAAGTTTAATTTAAAACATAAAATTACAGCTAAAATCTTTGTGTCATCAAAAAGTTGTAAGAAGAAATCTGAAATAATTTTGCTACTTAGAAAGTCATGTAGAGCAAGGCATGGCAGACAACATATACTTAAATGAACCTTAGGAGGTTCACAAAATGCATTTATTTCCAGTACGGTTATGGCACAAATAAATGCTTCAGCATTTTTGACCTACGGTTTGTATTTGAATTATTACATATCAGGGAAAAAAAAATAGTACTGCATTTTGTGTTGATCTTTACATCCAAAAAAACTATTCATCATGTCATAAGTAAGGATCTAGAGAAAAAATTAGGGATTTTTGCTTTAATGGCATCACACCACTACTGCATGTCATAAAGGACAGTGTGGGTTTTACTCATTAATTTGCCAATTTGTTAATAGCATGAAAAAAAAAATTCTCTCCAACTCAGATTCTGGAGGTTCATCCATTTGTTGGCTTGGGAAGGTTTGCTCCAAAAAGCAAGAGCAATGAATTATTTTAGATGTTGCCAGTGGATGTTTTTGCAGGCCACTTCAAAATGAGAGCTGACATTCTCCATGGAAAATCTCATTTTAATGTTGGTGATCTCCAGGTCCAGCTCAAAGGAACCAAAGTGAGTCAGCATCACCACACACCCTGCTCCCAAACCCCATCCAAGGAGGGCCCATTCTGTGTCCTGCACTGCTCCAGAATTGTCATTAAGAGAGAAATTAATCTTTCCACATTTTTCTCATAGTAGAGAAAAATTGATTAGACATCTGAAGGAAAAAACCCCTGTGGACAAGCAAGGCTTCAAGCAAAAATAGGGTTCAGTCCTACATCCCTCATGTGCCTGGAAATCCCACTGCACTTTTCCCATCTTGGTGCTTAATAATTAGTCATTAACTCCTGTCCTGCAATGAACAGAACTCACTCATCTCCCCCTATTTGACAAGACTGGGCTCGTGTTGATTATTTTAACACACTAATTTAATTCAGGTTTCTGTAGTTTCTCCAGGAATTTGCCAAGCAGAAATTTATCAGATTCCATATAAATCTATGTCAGGGGGAACTTTAATGGAAATGGCTACATTAAGAATTCAGGATTGGGCCCTTAATAGCTGCTATAATTTATCATCTTTTTAATATGGAGAAATCAGCAAAATGAAATATTCTAAAGACGTAAAAGTAATAACCCAATCATTTAATATGAAAGAATAACTAGACAATACTGCCCTGAAGAACTATAGATAGCCTGACAGAAAGGCACTGAATATGAAAGACAGAAAAGCATTGGCAATAATTCCAAGGAAATACTGTATTCCTGAAAAAAATACCAGTGAAAAGAAAACAAAACCAACCCGTTCCTCTCCATGCTGGTCCTTTTTTTGGAAGCCTTCAGACACAGCTCTGGGGGCATTTTGAGGACAGAAATTGTTATCCTGGCTCAGAATGTAGCAGAGAAAAGGAAGATCCTGGCCAAATGCAAAAGGAGATTAATTCCTTGGGAAAATTTGCAATTTTGATAGGTTCTGAGCAAGAAAAATGCATAAATTTGCAGTAGGTAACTATTAGCTGCGTTTTCATCTGAAATCATTATAACTCCATAAAAACATGTTTTGAAGGTAATATAACCTAAATAATAAGTGGGAATGAAAGCAGAAATGTATAAA
This sequence comes from Pyrgilauda ruficollis, assembly GCF_017590135.1. NCBI lineage: Eukaryota > Metazoa > Chordata > Aves > Passeriformes > Passeridae > Pyrgilauda > Pyrgilauda ruficollis. The sequence continues at coordinate 727,472 of NW_024524377.1, read as the reverse complement.
AATGAGAGGCTGTCACTTCAGTCATAATATTAAAACTAAACACAAACTCTGATAAAAAGGAAAATAGTCTGGTTTACACCGGGTAAATTTACATTTTGGTTCACATTTACCCACTGTGCTGCTTGCAACGACAGATGTCAAATCCCTTTGAAAAGGAGATTAACACTTAAAGTATGCTCCCATCTCCAGGGAAACTGAGGCAGGGAATTTTACCTCCACTGGTCGTAGAGGCAGAGCTGTGCTAGAAGGAGAGCCCAGGAAGATGGATGTTGGGATGGGGGTTGCTGGGAGGGAACACAGGAATGTCCTGCAGGGGTGGGTACCCCCTGAATATCAGCTGGTCGCTCCATCTTTGGGATTTTAGCTCAGATTTATTTTGTTCCATTGATGATTCCCAAGAAAAAAGGGAGAGCTGAGCTTCAAAGCTTGCTCATCCCTGAGGATTTGGACCAATCATGATGTTCCTGAAGCTTCTCTGCAACTTAAAGACACAAATCCCTGCCCAGCTGCTGTCAGACTCTGAGAAACTTCCAGGGACCTCCACATTTTCATTCATAAGGTGGGATCTGGCCTTCAATGTCTTCAAATATGAAAAAAAGTTGACTTTTCCCTAGTGATTACTTACAAAACAGGTGTTTTCCACTGTGCAGTGATAAAAACTTCAGGTTAAATATATTTAAATGTAACAAAAATACCTTAAAACACAGCACAGAACAGAAATTCTTTTTTGTGGGTTTGGTTTTTTTTTTTTCCTTTTTGCAATAGGAAATTACTATTTGCCTTTTTTAGTATTGCATGAACTGTGATAAATTCATATTTATTTGCCACAGAAAGAAAGAAAAGCCCTCACCCAATTAGAAGTGTGTGTGCTGCATGCCCACTGCTACAGGGGCAGGATGCAAACTTCCATCTGTGACTGCCAAAAAAAAAAAAAAAGTGTAGCTCTGGAGATGCTTTGCTGAACTCCAACAAACACCATTTAACAATTTAGCTAGCTGATAAAACTCAAAATGCTACTAATTCCCATTTGTAATATGCTAAATTGCCTGCAACTAATTTAAACAATAAACAAGCCAGGCTGTGAGCTGTTATCTGTGGCCAGTTGAGCAAAATACTTTATTTGCCATCTCTTCATAAGCCTAGATTAGCTCCTAAAAACAATTCTGCAAGTGGACAGCCTGTGTGGCATCAGAAGAGTTAAATTCTGCAGAGATTTCACCACCTGAACTTGCCAAATTTGTCATTTTCAGATAAAATATACACACGCAAAACTTTTGCTTTCAAGCTGCGTGTTTCTCTTCTTTTTTTTCCTTTTTGATTTTCTTCTAAAGCTTAAAAGTTTCCTTTGGGTTGAGGTATTTCTAAAGGTATAATGAAAGCACAACCTTGAAACAATAACAAAAAAAAGAAAAAAGCCAGAGCATAGGATGTGCTCTGGTTGCTTCTGCACTGCTAAAAAAAATTAGCTCAAATCCCAAGATCCATCCTCAGGAGCTTAATTGCTTCAAAGAATAGGAATCTTGTCAAATTCAGTCCAAACAAACATAATCAGTAGCTTTCAAAGCTTGTTTGACATTGAGGATGCATAGAAAACAACCCAGCAACCAAAGAAACACACATCGACGGCCTGTCAAAATTTTTTGTCAGACATGATGCTATTATCAAGGCACATCAGGATGAAATAAAGTGACCTGGCTGACCAGGGGCTTACAAATGTCTTGGGAAGGAAGGGAAAACGGTGAATCAAAAGGTAGCTTTGTTGAACGTCCCCCCAGGCCTTCTTATTGACAGGGATGACAATGGTCCCAGGATGCACCATTATCTATGACCAGCAAGCAGACATCAAATGCTGCAGAGCTGTCTCTGTCAGAATAGAAAATGCTGCTCCAAATATACAGGGGCTTGTTACGTTTTGTTCAGCAAAGGTTTGTCAAAAGCCAGGGTCACTCTGTGTGTGCACTGCCCTGAAGGGTAATTTTAAAAGGCAAGGAGAGATGCACTTGATTCTTCAGTGTTTCTCCTGGAAGGAGGCTTGGAGTCTGTGGATGACCAAAATGTTTTGAAAATCAAAGAGTGACTCAGAAAAAAAAAAATAAAATAAAAATGAAGGAAAACAAAGTAAAGCAAAGCTAATAGATGTTCGCCACTGCTGTGTTGTCAGAAGGCAAAGCACTTTTCAAAATAAACAGGTTAGGGAATTATTCCCATATTTAGATGTTTTTTCAATAAAAATTGAGTTGATTTCTAATACATCGGGGTGGGTGCTACTGTAAAGGGATGACTCAAATTGCAGTGGATAAGTACACCCTCTTCAAGCATCTGCGTTGCACCATTATGCAGTTAATTGCAGGAAAAATATTTATACTGGCGAGAAAAGAATTGTTAATATGGTACCCTTTGGAAAGAAAAGAGAGAGGCTGTATATACAAATCCCAGCCTCAGAAATGTTTGGGTAAACTTTGCTTCTCTGTGAACATCTGCTAAGCACACACTGAGGGACCAAAGTCCAAATGCACCCCACTAATTGACACAGAAATCTTTGTTTAAGGACTATGTGGCTAAAAAAGCCCCAAACCTTAAAACAAAACAACTGGAGGCTGAAAAGAATAATTTGGTGGGGGTGAAAGGAATTGTTGATACAGACATTAGGGAAGTTGTCCACGTCTTCTTGCCTATGGGTCAGCTCTTCCTTTCTCCTTTTGTTATCATTTCTAGGGTATAAATTTACCAAGAGAGCAAAAAAGGAGCCATAAAATCTCCCTGGTGCTGCCCTAGAGACCAGGAAGCACAAATTGACCCTTCTCTGTTAATTTCACAGTCATATCCTGCCTGAAAATGTTAATTTAATGCCATCTGAACCTTTCTGCCACCACCCCATACCTGGTACCACACAGGGGGTTGGTGCTCCCCAGTTCTGCTGCTCATCCCCAAAATCTGAGTGTCCTGAGAGCATCGTGTTCCTTCCCCTCAGGCCTCAGCATTCCAGACCCATCTCCCTGCTGGCTTCTGCTATTGATCATTGTGACTCTCAGAGTCACAATTCTCTTGTTTCCTTTCTTTCTTAAGGAGAAACAACAGGATTTAAAAAAAAAAAATAAATAAAAGCAGAACCCAGTTACAGCCTTTTACTTCAGGTTTGCAGCTCTGAGGTAACAGCTGATGCTCCACTGTCCATAGCTCATGATTTTCAGGACAGAAATTAGGATAATAGTCTATCAAATGCACTTTCTCTCCTCCTAGGCCAATCTCGAGATGATAGATACGATCCTTTTGTGTCTCATGGGATGAGACTTTTGTCTTTTTTATCCCCAGACACAAAGCTATTAATTTAATGCAATAGTTTCTTTTTCCTTGCCCTGGAAGTCACAATATGTTGTGAGTGAGGCTGCCTTGTCTCTCCTCCTTTTGGAGCACTCGTGGGTGCCATGAGAGGCCCTGCACACCAAGGACTTGCCCACCAGTACTTCTAGTATTTCTTTAATTTCCTCAAAGCCTTTACACCTTTTTTCCCCATTTCTCACTATTTTTGTGGACTCATAAACAACATGCAGCTTTCAGTAGTGGTGTCCTTGGGTTAAATACAACTTCTACTTTTTTCAGCTGTCAATTAGTGATATAGACATAAATAAAGGAGAAAACCAAAAAAAGAAAATTAATATCTTCCTCATCAGTAAATTCAATATTTGGCTAAAACATCTGCATTAATATTCTTGCACATTATAGCCTTTAAAACTCAGATATCTTCCTGGTGACTTCTGTGCTGTAATATTCCATGGGATATTCAGAGCTTTAAGGTGTCTTTAGCATTTTGACATCAAAGCCTTCGCAGAAGAAGAGTTGCCTGCTGCCATCTGGAAGGAAAAGAAGACACAAATATATCTGCAATCCTTTTTGCCCCCCATTCAGTCCTGCATCAGACAGCTCCCTGGGAGCAGAGACACTGGACCAAATCTGTCTAGACAGGGTGTGGGGTCGTTGTCTTCTGAGCCAGGTTTCAGATGTACCACACAGGCAAAAAAGTTGGCAACTCCAAGATTCTGTAAAATCCTATTTATTAAATAAACCCTGTTTTACTCACCACACGACTCATTTCCATGATTTCTGACCATGGCAACATCCTCAGCCTCCCTCCTCAGTCCTGCTTTCACAGTATTTCACCTTTATTTAGAATCAAATTAAATTAGATTAAAAAAATAATAAAGGCAGCATCAGCTCTATTTAATTGTGCATTGTGGGTGACCAAAACAAAAAATCCACCTCACACACGAGGCTGCTCTGTGTGGAATGAGGTGACACACACTTGGGTGTGAGAGTCCCACCCCAAAAATAAAAAGCATGACATCACCTGAGGTTGGTTGCCCTCAGCAAGAAATTTAAGCAGCACCTGTGATTCTCCAAAGCTTGCCTGGCCCTGCAAAAACCCTCTTAATTTCTGAACTACAGAGGGTTTACCATTAATGACAGCCACGTTCTTGCTCTAAGGACAGGCACCAAGCAAACGAGGATGATTGCAGATGTTTAGGAGCAAATGTGAAAGGAAAGGAATGAGCATTAAAAAAAAAAAAAATAAAAAAAAAGGGAGCGAGGGAGTATTGATTCAGTGTGACTGATGTGAATGAGTTAAATGATTGACTATGAAGTGTGAATTCAAATTTACTGTGAATGGAATTTGCTGTGAGTGGAACAGAGTATGCATGACCATGACTGAGTGTGACTAGGTATCATTAGGAAGAACTAAGCGAATATGAGTGGAAAGCACTGATTATCTCCCCTGTAATCTATAAATAAACAGTAGTGCAGGAAGTTTTGAAAAATGTATTTAATAAGGGATTTCCACTGCCTGAATAAACTTGCTGAGGCCAGACAGCCTGATCTGGAGGAAAATGTATCATTTTACTCAAAGGTCTGTCATGTAATAATACGTGAGCTCATATCTGACAGGAACAAAATAGGCCTGAATTTACAGCAAAATGGAACCTCTGGACTGATAATAAACGTCTTCCCAATTACTAATTTACTAACTCATATGATGCAGATAATCCTCTCCTCTGCTTATGGGTATTTTCCTCACATCCATGTTTAAATTCAGAAGTAAGGACGTTCAGGACCTGCCAATTTGGCAATCGATGCTGTCTCCTGCAGATCTATATAATAAAGTTTTATTAGCACAAAATAACTGTCCTTTGGCCCAGCGACCAAATACCTCGTTTGCACCCTTGTGCAGAGTTACAGAACTGAGCCTGAGCTTGCTCCAGTTTAATTCAGCGAGAGCAAAGTTTACATCCCAGCATCTCAGACCCCACAGTAAAAAATGTCTCAGTCTGTTCTCAGCTGCTGCCCTTTCTGCACAAATACCTCCGCTTGCTTTCCCAAGTTTTAGTACAAATCAGGCCCATGAAGTCTTTGTCCCCAAAGGTCTGTGGAAATAAATGTTGATTTTAAGGGTGGCCTAAAGCAAATCCTAGAGGTTGGTGTAACAAACATGAGTTTTACCACTTAATTCAGCTTTTTTGCCTTAATTAGGTAATTTCTTCTCCCTAAATCTTCTGCATTCCTTACCAATCAAACATCCATCAGAATTCATGGGGATTTTTTTGTGTCAGCCTCTGCTTCCACTGAAGAAGAGGAAAACACTGAGCTGTGTTTAGGGAAGAAAATCAATAATCAAAACCAAAAAATTGGGAAGGAGCAGAGAGGCCATCCCAGCATTTTCTTGGGAAACCTGCTCCTTTCCTCTGCTAATGCACTGGTGATTAATTTACTGGGGTGCAGAAATTGCCCAGAACTGCTGGAATCAGCTCAGGCTCAGTCTCAGCCATGCACATGAGCATCCTTGGACCATGGGGTTCTCAGAGGAATTTTAAACTGATGTTCAGGGGATTTACATCCTTGGAACTTCACAGGCTTGAAGTTACCTCTGACAGTTACCTGTGGCTGAGAATGTGGCCCAAAATTCTGTACGAGATTTTATTTGCATTAAATTTGGGTTTAGGTGTATTTCCCTTTTACAAAGGCTAGGATACAAGCTGCTACTATTTTATTTTACTGTCAGACCAGCTCCAAAATAAATAAATTATTCCTGTTTAGATCCTCTTGACCATCAAGGAACACTTCAAAAATGTTGGCGCTGTAACCTTACGAGTTTGTAGAATATGTAACAGAACTTAAAAAAAAAAATCCAATAAAGGGAAAAAAAAAAGGTTATGGAATGTACCCTAATCCATTAAAACAAAGAAAATATATTTCTTGAGGTCATGAAACCTCTTTCTCCCTCCTTGCTAGCTCTCCTCAGGAGTCAGGTCAGAGTCAGGGTGTCTGCACAGTCTGAGCAATCCTCTCTAGATGTGCTTCTCTCCAGCAAGGCAGGAAGCATTGACAGGACCCAGTGGGGATTTACACCCCTCGTGCCAAAGCTGCACATGTCCTGTCGATAACTGGAAGGCTTAATTCTCCAGGACAGCAATCCAAGCATTTTAAAGGATTTCCTAATGAGGTAAAATTCATTAATAAGATACAGTGGGGAAAAAAAAATACAAAAAGAAAAACTCACCATTTTCACTTGGAATTGCAGACGGGCAGAGTAAGTAAATTCCAAATTTTTTCACAGAATTATACGATAGAAGTGGATAAGAATGAGATCATTAGGACTTTGTATTATTTTGCCCACTCAATATGAAAACCTGTTTATATGGTTTGAATATTTATAACTATGCTGAGTTACCTTTATTATTACAAAGGAGTTGCTATTAGAAAAAAAAACACAATCAACATCCTTAATTCTGCTTCCTGCACTGCAAAATCACTAAGGAAAAGACGTCCCAGCTTTTCCCTTTTCTGCAGAGGCACCATTTCCAGAATCCCTCAGACCTGACACAACCACAGAAGCACTGGCCACTCAAACAGATGCTCAGGCTCATAATTCCTGTTTATTCTCCACGCACCTCTTGCTCCTTCCAACAGTGTTCCAAGAGCTCAGAAGATTTGGGTGGCAAAATCCAGGACCCACATTCCCTCTGATGACTAATAGGATCATTCCAGGTGTGGGCTAAAGGAGACCTTAAAGATCACCTAATTCCAACCTCCAAGATACATTCCCACTCCTAGTTTTAGCCTAGGAAAACAGGATCTGTCTGGGATTTTTTTTTTTTTTCAGATTTCTTCCTACCTTGAACAAAATGTCTTAATTTCTATTTTTCGAAACAAATATTTGCTGATGGTACAGCTCCCAGAAAGGTATTGAGAGGACAATTATCCCCCAATATGCTCAAAGATCTGATTTTTCATCTGTGCCCCTAAAGACTGAGCTGAAGGGAATATTTTTCACTGCTTTCTTTCCCTCCTACCTCCCCCTGAGTTACAGAACCAGCTGGGACCACATCTGAGCTGCACGTCAGGTTGATGAAGGCTGAGGCTTCTGGCTTGCAGAGGACAGGAGGGGAGGATGCTGTGGTAAAAGCACAGTTAGGGGCCATTTCTAGCAGTCAAACCAAATCTGACACACTCAGGCCTCCCTATTGCCTCAGCAAAGCCAGGTTGTCTGTTCACCTCACGTTATACTCCCAATTTTTAACGTAGCTTTGGGTTATCCTGCTTTATTTAGCTGCCAACAGAAGGACTTTTACCATTGTGGATCAAGGCAACTGTCTCTGGAATTGATCTCATTAGCAAAGTTTCCAAAGGAAAGGAGATTAGAGAGAGCCACTGATTTTCTTGACTTGTACTGGTATTTCTGTGGCAGCCAAGCAATTTCATCTCCCTTAAAGGCATTGGTTTCAGGTCACATTTTAACTATAGTTAAGTCCTCAAATAATTCAGAAGACAATCAAGGATTAGCGACCACTCTCCCCTACAACAAAGCAAATGTTCAGCATGGCCAAGCCGTAGCTTTTGATGAATGTCAGTTTTTTCATGGGCTTTGTAAATAACATTCAAAATAAAGACAGCCTTCTGGATTTCAGTGCATACTGTATCCCTCCAGGTTAGCACAACAACAACCCAGGATGTACATCCAAAGATAAAATTAGCCCCTAAACTTGGCAGATGGACTCCAAAAAGTTTTCAGCGTCAGAAAAGAACTGCCTTCCTTTCAATACTTCTGGGATGCTAAGGAATAGGCAATTCTGTATATATTTGGGGATATATTTTAACATGCATTATGTTTTTATCATAATTTAAATATCTGTAAAGAAAACCTCTAAATCTTTCACAAAAAAAATCCTTCTACAAAATTTAAAGAAATTACTTAATTTTTTAATTAGTCAGTTCTGGTTTGGCTTCTTTTTTTTTTTTTTTTTCCCAAAGATAATACCCTGTTCAATGTCAGAGCAGGAGCACCCTGGACCCATGAAGAAGAGGAAAAGCAGCGATCTCTGTGTTCCCCAAGCAGAAGTTTGAGCACAGGGCATGGACAGGAGAAAATTAATGTGTCAATTCCAAGGATTCCCTGCTCCAAATCCCCTCTTTCGGAGAGAACTAAGGGGCTTAGCAATATCTACAAAGCAGCTCTGATGTGCCTCTGCCTCCTGCAAACAGCATCCCTGCAAATCCCCGGTCAGGCAGCCGCGATGCAAGGGTCCAGATTTGGCCAGCACTCATTATTTTTGTCTCCAAATCACAATAAATTTTACTGAAGCCACATTCTGAGTTGATTCCTGTCATCCCCAAGGAGAAAATCGCTGTAGTTTTTATTTTTTGTCCTCTATATGCACATTATATAATTCTGACTGCTATCTCTGGGGCCTTTCTGGCAAACTTTCCACTGTTCTTTCTCTGTTAGGACTCGAAGTTATCAGAGTTCATTTATACTTCTGATCACTGGCTCCACAATGTCCCCAGGGTTGGGAACTCTGCTGTGGCAGAGCAGAAACATAATTTTATAGCCCTTGTATTCTAATTCATTTAATTAGGGGTTTTCTTGGATCTCTGGGGGGGCTGGGAGGTGTCCTTTCATGTTTAGAGGTTTCTGTAGAAAATCTATCTCCACTCCAAAAAGGCATGGGCAAAGTTCTCCTGCAAGTGCAAATCTTGTTTGCTCTGCACCAAATTAATATTCATCACATCAGGAGCAGAATATACCTTTCCATCTTCCCTTTGCTATTATTAGTTAGGAGGAAGAATTATTGCACAGCAACCCACAAAGAAATGCACATAATTTACATACACTGAAATGGGGGGGGAAATAAAGAGAATATGGCAGATGGGAGACCCTGACTAAATTTTAATCTAAATGGTTAAAAGAAGTCGAGTGATAAGAAGTGCTCTAATTAAGAAACATCTTGCTGCTAAAAATGTGAACTTTTACACTTATTTCATACCTCAGGCAGAGCTCAAGCAGAGGTAGATTGTATCTTCTTTAAAGAAATGAAAGAGGGGGAAAAAATATATTAATCTGCATTGTAGTAATGCTGATATGCCCAGAGCTGAACTTCCAATTCATTGTGAGATGTTCTCTGCACAGACACAGCCAGGGCAGCTCTGCCTTGAGAAATTTTCAGTCAAACCAAGAAAAAGAGAGAGAAAAATAATGTGTTATCTTCATCTCCCAGAGACGTGGGGAGCTTACATGATTTCTCCAGGCTGATGAGAGGATTCTCTGATAAATCCAGACCTGAGTTTTGGGGGTTTATTTGCTCTCTGGGGTGGCAGGTACAGGTGGACACACACGGAGTGAAAATGAATCCAGGTTTTCCGTATTTTCTCCAATATGATGTACATGGAAAAAAGGAAAAAGAGGGAGGATATCCTACACAATTATTTAGTATTTCAAGTGTAACTACAGCAGCACAACTAAGAGCAGAAAGAAGTCTCCTTTTGCGCTTCCTATGTCTGAACTAGAGTGCATATTCTAGAGCAAACAAATGAGAGACTCTGATTTGAGAGCTATGGGAATTAAAGAATTTTTAACAATCCAGACATGCATGGCAATGTCTGCCACCCAAAACCTCAAGTGTGTACTCAAACGACTTCCTGCAAAAATCATCCACTAATTTACTATTAATGAGTGATAGAGTTTATACACTTAGCTAAGTGGAAAGTGATTTTTTAAGGATGTTGTATTCTCTTCCCTCAGCCACCATGGTATAATTACAGCCAGGGAAGGCTTTTTAAAGCAGTTACAAATCACAGCTGGTCATCTTTCTTGTGGTCTTCCAGGCCACAACATCTACAGGAAAGATAATTAGCACAGTCCAATCAGAAATCATAGAATTATTTGGGTCGAGGGGACCCTAAAGCTCATCTCCTTCCAATCCTCTGCCATGGGCAAGGAATCTTCCAGTGGACCAATCATCCACCTGACCAGATTCCTCAGATTCCCATCCAGCCTCGAACTCTTCCAAAATTTATACCAACTTATTTATCTGAAAAATGCCACAATGACATCCTGGAACATGAACAAGTGGCAGCTGTGATTTACTTTATTCCTGATATTTTCATGATAGAAAAATAATAAAACACAGGAAAATCTTATCACCTTTTGCTGGCAAAATCTCTCTTGGTTCACAGAGCAGATGAAAGCCCAATTGCCTCTGGTAGCCAGTGGAAGTGGTGGTCACATTCCTACAAAGGTTTTGGTTGCCAAATGGGGGGAAAAAAGGAAATAAGGAAAATTGAGAAATTCTGAACAAAGATACCATGATAAAATTTATGTAGAAATAAAATCCATGACTCTTAATCTACCAGAATCAGGGAAACTCCTCCAGGGTGCTCTCTTCAAACAGTCAGAACTAGAGAAATATTGTGTGGGCAGGGACAGTATCTATGGCTTTTCTACACCCCTCACACAACCAAAATCATAATTTGCCCAAATATCAGGACACAGAAATACCACTCATCATTTTGCCTTTGTCTGGTAAAATAGTAAGAGGAAACTGCAGAAAAAGTTAACTGGAGAAACGATAAATAGGCAGCTTTTTCCTTTTTTCTCACATTTATCAGAGCAATGAATCTGAACCGAGAGTTTTGGGCTTGCCTTAAAAAAAGCTTTTGATGATTTTTAAATTCATTCAATACATGAAGGGAAAATATTTCATTTTTAATTAACTTTCTTTTTCATTCTGGGTGCCCAAATATTATTATGTCTCCATTTATATAGACATACATATACATTCCTTTATGTCCTCTACCTCCATAATTAATATTTACCTTTCATTTTGCTTTATACCAGATTTCTACCATCACTGTGATGACAGCCCAGAGACAAGGGGAATACACAGGCATGGAATCACTCTTTTTGTTTTACCTGTTCCTGTGTCACAGCCACACAGCCGTGGTTCAGGGCACTCTGGAACCTGATCCAGTTTTGATCAACCCCCTGTTATGTCAGGACTCTCAGCCTCTCCAGGTCCCAGCAGGTATTCAGGTCTAGTATTTAAGCCAGAAGAAGACAAATGGCTGGCAAACCTTTTTTATCATCATAAAACTCTTTTAAATCCTCATAAAAACATTTTTAAATCATTCCAGGGCAAAATCCTTCAACTGCTGTTTGCACTTTTGAGGAAGTTCATGAGTTATAGGATCCCAGGCTGTGAATATTTGAAGGCTGGATTGGGTTGGAAGGGACCTTAAATATCATTCAGTGTCACCCCTGCCATGGGCAGGGACACTTCCACTGTCCAACCTGGCCTGGGACATTCCAAGGATCCAGGGGCAGTCATATCCTTTGTGGGTCTCCTGAGTCAACTTCTCCTGATTCCTCTCATTCTGACATGAAACTCTCTTCTGTTCCAGCTCCTTGGATGGTGCTAGGTAAGGAAAATGAGGAGAAATAACAATCCCTTTCCAGTGCTGCCCCACCGACCTTGGGGGAAGATCTCCCAATGCCATTCCTGGATCCCTCTGCTGTGGCTCCAGCCAGGTGACCCAAATGTTGACTATTTCTACAAAATGAGCTATTCCAGTTGTCCAGGGAGCTCTTCCCCTCCTCCTGTCAAGAAGAATGCCACATTTTGCTATTATAAACTTCAAATATTCACAGTGCAGCGCTTACAACCAAAACCTGACAGTTTAGCAGAAAGTTTTTAGATGCTTAATCATATATCTTAATAAAAAATCATGCATTCCCTGCAGAAGTGAGACAGATTCTGATTACTTGTCTTTGACGGAACGGCCTGCTTTAGAAAATTATCTGGAGTACTCTACTATTGTACCTGTCATACACTTTTAATTAAAAATGTATTGATGCATGACTAAATTGTGCAGAGTGAAAAACAGACCTATTTTAGCTCAATTGCAATAATGTCCACATAACCCAATGAAGAAGCCCATACAATTAGAACAGGAAGACAGCCCTGGCACGGTTGTACTTTTTCAGGTCAGATGTATATTCCATGGAACCAATCATCACAAATCAATGTGGCCTCAATCAGCACAAATGAATTTACTAATCTACTCTAAATACCTGCAATGAAGTCATTGCACTAATCTATTGTAAATTAAATATGTGGCGAAACGAAGGCAGAATAATGATTAACATTATTTTCAGGACTATTTCTTGACAAAGTCTGCTAACTAAGGCAATCTACACCCAATATTTGAATACAAGAACTATGTGCAACCAGAAATAAATTGGTTACAGCCAGAAGGCTGAAATCAATGCAATGTGGACAAAAAAAATGCCTCGTGAGGCCTCTGCTAAGGGAATATTTAGTTTAGACTGACAAGAGGTAAATGTGTTTAGAAGAGAAAGAGCTGGAATTCAGAATAAAAAAGTTATCACATGCCAAAGACAACACCCCTATCGCAGTGCCCCCAAGTTTGTCCCTAAATGCTTAATTTGAATTCTTTCTTAGAACTTCTAAGACATAAAAGACATTAAGGTAGACATAAGAATATATTTTACACACAGGGATGTGGAGCTGCTTGAGAAAGTGTTGATAAAAGTATTTAATGAGGAAAGATTAATTATAACTCTGAGGACTGACATCATGATTTGGATTTTGAATATTTGATTAGTGATTTTAGTTGCTTTCTCCACCACAGGATTTTTGTTTGAAAGTAAAGGTGCATGTTTAGGTCAATGGTTGGACTCGACAAAGGATCTTTTCCAAACTTTACAATTCCACGGTTCTATCCTAAATTCATGGAAATTTAGGCTCAGGACTGAGCAAAGAAAATCTGAAGAAGAAAAGAAATCTGAATTTCTCAGATATCACAGAAACAGGAAGTCTAAAATAGTTAATTTTTCTAGAGCATTGTCAACATAGATAATTCCTCTTTTGCAACTAAATATTTCATCTCTGCAATTGAGATTTCATTTCTATTTCTCCCTCTTTTCTCTCCTTTTCCATGGCAGAATCTGCACTGACTTTGCACTTGCATCACCCACCACGACTCTTCCAGCGACAGACAAAAATAGTTAAAAAATGCAGACAGTTTCTTGAACACTGTGGGCTGAATTTCATCAAATAAGGCTCCTTGCATGTGAAAAAAAGAAAAAAAAAAGGTATTAAATGAATCAGTCTCTGCATCACTGTTTTCATTCTTTTTGCGTTAAGTGCATAAAGATTTTTCCAGCAAAACGGCTGAAAATGCCAAAATCAAAACTTTACACAGGAATAAACCCAGAAAGTTTTCATACTCAGAATCAAATTTTCACCAAACTCACAGACGGACATATGGAGAAGGTGGAGAAAGCAGTGTAAAAAGACACTCCGGAAAAAAACTGAAAAATTTAATTCAAATTCATCTTAAAGAGCAATTTTTAATGCACTCCTCGGTTTTCTTATTCAAATACCATTTTATTCCTCCAGTGTAGTTCATTTTCGGGCTGTGAGGAAGAAACAACATTTAATTTTAGGTCTTTTAACAGAGGAGGAAAATATGGAAACGGTGTTTTAAAATAGTGAAATTTATATTGCACAAATTGCTGATAAAAAAATGGCCATTTTAGAAGCTCGTATAAACACAGCCTGAATTTGGTGGCGGGCTGAGGAGTTCCAAGAGTTTGATAAAATGGTTCTCCAAAGGAATTCCACTTGGGTTCATCCTCCGGAGCACAGCCCTGTGAGTAACATCACTCCTTGTTACAAGATCTCTGCTACAGAGAGGAGCAACGCGATGAATTTTAGATGTAAATCTGAATTTCATGACCTTTCAAGTCACATCCTTAAACCTCATTTGAGCAGCGTTTTCTCTTTATGAATATGCAGTTGAACTGAAGACCCAGAATTGACATAATTATTTTTTTCCCCTCATTTTTAGGCCCTCTTCAGGTGTAAATTAGGCTTTTCAAGTGTCATCCTTGTTTACTTTATTCTCTGCAAAGTTAGCAATCATTCCATTATATTTTTGGTGCATTACATGAAGATGCTTCTGTCTGATAGGGAACGCTTGCACTTGAACAGAAGAGACAGAGCAATTGTCAAGCCACTGAAATACAAATGAACACTAAAAAAGATCCTTGAAACCACTGGACTCACTCAATTTTAAATATGTGCCACGTTCTTAAATTTTAAAAAAAGAAAACAAACTGCTTTTCAATAACAAGGAAATAGAAACATAAAAATTAAAGCACACCTTAAATAAAGAACAAATAATCATGCAGAGAAATGCTGGATTTGTTATTATAAGCTAAGTGTACAAGCTAAAAAATTTAAAATATTTTATATCTTAATTTAAAAATTTAAGGTCACAGAATCCTTTTTTTAAAGTAATGTCACTTCTAATAACTTATTACTTTCAAGGGATTTTCCTAAGATAACTGCACAGTGTTATCTATAAACAAATCTCCCAAATATATGTGGGTCATCCGAAAACTATAACACACAAGTGATCTAAAAATTGAAAGACTGATCTCAGGCTATTTTCTTAAGCATACCATGTTGTAAAAATAATAATAATTTAAAAAACTTATAATCTTCAGAGCACACCAAGCCGGATTCCAGGTTTCAAAGCCTGAATATATCTGGCTTTGCAAAGAAGACAGTGACAAAATGGGAATAACGCCGTTTGTCACATCTCAAAAGGCACAAACTGGGGGAGGACTCCCACTTCTGCTCCTAATTCACTTGGGCACTGGCAAAATCTTACCTTTCCAAGTGGTTAAAGAAAAAAAGCAGCATTTTTCTTTCCAGCCTGCCTCTTCGATTATAAATCTTTCCTTAGTTAGGAAAATTCAGAACCAACTCTTTTTTTTTTTTTTTTTTTTTTTTTGGAAGATTAACATATACATTACACAGAGCATCTTCCTACTGAAAAAATAAATGTATGATCTGGAAAAGTAGTACCAAAGCAGGGCTTGAAGATTATAGGGTTGGGGTTTTTTCTCTATTTCTGAAAGTAACTTACTTTAAAGTCCCTGAAACGGGGTAACATCCATCACACTCTATTTCATTAGTCTTTAAGGCAGCCTTAAATAACTGGGCCTAAAAACAGATCTTGGTTGATATGGCAAATATCTAAAAAGGATAACTCTGAAAATATCCTCTGCTGGGTTCAGCTTGGATTTTGCCCAAATAAATGCAATCACCTCTCATTATGATTGAGGAGAGGAGGGGAGAAGAAGAGGAAAAAAAAAAAAAGAAAAAAAAACCTCAGGAAAGCAAAGTGCAGCTCTGTTTAATCCATATAGACATGTCTACCCAAATCCCTTTGCTAATGTATATCTAATTCGGATAGGCTAACTCATCCTGGAATAATGAGAATCTGAAAATGTGGTGCATTTTTAGTATTCTTCAAGTGTGCTAATGTGTTTCTATAGGGGCTTTAGCAGGGAAAAAAATTAAAATATCTATGTACATATGTGTGTGTATATATATATATATATGAGATATACATGCAGCTTTCTGAGCTAGGCAAGCTGATTCCTCTCTTGAAATTGCACAGTTGTGAGGTTATTTAGGACAAGTAAGTAGCTGCTGGACAAAGCCACACAATAAACAATATTTACAAGTCAGGTGGAGCTCCACAAAGGGCATTTCATCCTTCCCCTGCCCCTCGAGCATCCCCAGCACCTTGCTAATGTTGGCAGCTACCACTGAGTGCTAAATTCTGCCTTTTTACAGCTGCAAACAGACCTACCATCTCTGTAAAGCAAGAAATGTGAAAGAAAAGTGCTTGAAAATAAATATTTTTCTTTTAACGTCCAACACAATCCTGCCAGTTATGCGTGACAATTGCAAATTCAACCTCAGCAGCAGAAACGAGGGGAGGGATGGGGAGAAATGGAGATTTTGTGCATTTTACAGCTCCTTCCACGCGTGCTGTGCTGGGCTCCACACACATCCCCACTTCCCAGCCCTGCTGGGATCTCTGAGCCAACATTAACTCCCCATGGCAAAGCCCCAGAGCCCCAAACCACGCTCTGCTAAACCCACACTGCAGCTGGGATCAGCAATCAGGCTGTGAAATAAGCACTGAGGTCCGGTTTTAAAAAAGCATAAAATTGAAATCGTCCCATTTCTGGGCTTTACCCTTTATTTACACCAAGCTGAGGGGGTTTTAAAGTTTTCCAAGGAGGTTTTGAAGGGAGGGACCTTGTGCTTTTTTTGGTCCCACAAGAAAATGTCCAGGAGTTTTGTGGGGTCTTCGCGCACAGCTGCATTTATCCCACAGGTTATAGAAAAGAAAAATTGAGCTTCCAGCACGTCCTTCCACCCCCTCCTGTGTCCTCCTGCTTGTTTCACCCTCTCACCTTCTCAGACAGTCTCACCTCAGCACAGGCTGTTCACTTCAAATACCCCCTGCTTTTTTCTTACCACCTATCCTCCATCTTCTCCTAATATTTTTCGTACAGCAGCACAGTATAATAAAAGAAATCATGTTTATATATGGTTCATCAGACATTTTAACTGGATTTAAATTAACAAATTAGTGATGGAATGACACTTTTCTTCTCCAATCACACAGTTTATACTTTCATTTTAAAACTCAGGTGCATATCATTACCTGAGAATAATTAGGATTTGAAGGTGACAGAGCAGTTGATTTGCATCCCTGCTAAGGAATGAATAACCCATAATCAGACACCCAGTTCAGAGGGCCTTCTTCATAACACCACCCTTATTTTTATTCATTTTAATGTGTCATTATTTAGGTGATTTAATTCTGGGAAATGCAAGGAAATGAAAAATGCCACTGAAAGGCAGAAGTTCCTTGTTAGAGAAGATAGGGCGGATGACTGAAATGGAAAATTAGAATTACATGGGCTTTTCTACACAGAACACAGGTGGAAAATGTTGTGTTCAGATGATCCTGTTCAATAATTTTACATCTCTGTGACACAATGAAATTCTCAAGATGTTTGCTCCTCCCACAGCAAATATAACACCTCACCTAGTTCACAAGAAAAGATATTGCTTGCACTACAATACCAACTGCATTTGAAGGGTCATAAATATACATAATATAAAATAAAAGAAGATTTTATGAGATCCTATAAAATGATGGGGAAAAGAGTCCCACATCCAGAGGGATGTTTGGAAAAGAGCTTTAACAAACAGAAGGATCTTCTCTCTGCAGACACTTGAGCAAACCAAACCATGGATTTGCAATAAAATTATGGCAATTCATTATTACCATCACTAAAGTGCAGTTGCAATGCCAGATATTAGTGGTGCACCATGGAGTGAAAGGTGCTGGGTACAAAAAGTTCTGGGTAGAAAAATGTTCTTTTTCCAGCCCCCCACAACAGTAGGGATGGATGGAGCTTCCCTCCATCCCTGGTAAAATTCCAAGTATATAAAATTGTGCATAAGCTCAAGTCTGTGTGCAATCAGGACATAATAAATCTTACTATTAAGTTAATGCCTTCCCACAAAACTAGACTTTGGGAACAAAAAAGACAAATGAACACTTTAAAAAACTCCTTGTATAGAGAGGCTGGAACACTAAGGTGCAACGGCCTTAAAAGTGAGCAATGTAAATAAATGTTAGCTGCCTGACCTTTTTAACTGACAAATATCTTTCCTAATTTAAAAATCTGCCAGCCCATTCGCCTTCCCAAGCTGAGTCCTCCACAAAGCACCACTTTTAAAGGTAGTTTAGTTTTTAATGGCTCAGTAAGGATCTACAGCCCCATGAAAACAGGGGTTTACGATGGCCTTTAGCTACAGAAACCTGAATGGCGCCTCCACGATTTTATTTGCTTGGAAAATTAAAAAAAAAAAAAAAAAAAAAGAAACAACTTGCTTAAGTGATGTAAGAGATCTTCCCATCCCATTCCCCAACCTGCTTCACAGAACAATACCATGTATCGGTATTTTTATGTGCCAATGAGTTTGGAGGTGATAAAATGCTGCCAAAAGCTAGTTTTGATAAATGGCAATAAAGTCAAATGCCTCATATTACAATGAGCTTTTTATTTTTTTAATGGAGAAACCTAAAACTTCATCAAAATTCCTACTATTTGACCTTGTAGGACCAAAAAGTTATAACATTTAAAAAAAAAAAAATCCAGAAAGTTTTTCTTTTTATCTCACAGAGCTCTTACAACAAAATAAAGAGTAAGACATTGATGCTTGTTAAGCCATGAAACATGAATGGGAAATAAAAAATTAAATTTCTCCACTTCTAATCCCCCCCTCCTTTTCCAAATGAAAGCACACTGGTGAAAAAACTCATTTGCATTGTGAAAGTTTTCTAAGGGCTTGGGTAAAAGAGAGCAACCCCCAGCAGAGAAACCTGAATTCAGTGGAGCTGTTGTTGTTTGGGAATGGGAAGAAAGAGGATTTCCTACATGTTCAGTCTGTCAGATTTGCACTGGAGGTTTGGGAAAAGGAGTCAATTCCAAGGTAGTGACACATCCTGACTCCATCTCTTCCTGGTGTGATGCTCTGGTCCTCCACTTTTAAACCATCATTTTTCAGCTCAAACCTTCCATTTTTAACAAAAACTGTAGAAAGTCTCTCCTCACTCAGAGAAATTTCACTGCCCCATTTTTCCAACAAATAACTCAACCTCAGCTCTTCTAAGTGATTTTCAGACCAAGATTTTGCATAATTTCTATGCAATATCTTCCTTACCTTGCCCCTGAAATTGTGTCTTGATGAGCTGCTCTGAAGATATTTGGCTTACCCTCGCCTGCTCCTCAAGGGTTATTTACCTCAGGATAGACAATAATAATATAAAATTGTCCACAAACTGACTCAACACTCATTGCATACTCCCCATGGCTAGAGCAGCAACACATGTGGCCAATCCAATTCCTCAGCCCACCAAAAATGTTTCACCATTAAGGTATTTAAGGAACATTAATCAATACCATGGTATCAGTTTTAATACCTTATTGACTGGCTGTATTGATGCCTTGTGAAGGTTGCCCTAGAACAGAGACCAGACAGAGCTAAAGAATAAAGCAGGGATTGATTACACTACAGCAGAATAGAATCAAAATATTTAAAAGCTAAAACCTGAGGCACCACCTGCACCCCCTACACTAAGTATGGAAGAGTGTAAACCCAAGCAGAGATTCTGTTTCCAAAGGCCCATGATGGCCCGTGCAGTCCAGGAACGATTCAGAGACGGATAGAAGTGTCTGATAAATAAGAGATGCTTGACATGGGGTGGTGTAAAGACTAAAACCACATCGAAAACATGAATTATTTTAATATAAGGTGTTTTCCTTCCACCTCTTGGGGTTCCCTGGTTATTCACTGATACAGCCACGCACAGGGCACTTTTTTACCTGTCTTTCTGTTACCTGGCAGTGTCAATTTCCAGACAAACTGCAGTTTTCTGCATCCCTCTAACTTGGGCTGTTTTCTCTCTCTCATGGCAGCAGAACCTGTGCAGAGGTCATTAAGCAGCAAATGTGTTAAATAGCCTTTAGCACACTTTCAGCATCATCTTCTAATTGCTTTTCTCTCTGTAGGTAGGTACAAACCACTTGCCTTAAAAGAGAGAGAGAAACCTTCTTCTGTTTCTTTAATGACTTTTATTGATGGTTTTGTTTTGCTCCTACTTTGGGTCCAGACTTCCCTATCTATGCTGGCATTTTAAATCAGTAATTTATGTCATAGGTTGAATCACATAATAATGGCATTTTATGGTTTATCATCCTCAGCTTTCTGGGTGCGTACCTCGGAGGCAAAAGAAGCAAATTTTTATTAACACATGTTTATACATAATTGACCATTTGGGAGGTAGGAAGGAGAAATGGCTGTGATTTACATAGTTTAAGAAATGTCTTAGAGCACCTCACCCAGTCTGGAGCTCCCACTGTGACAGATGAGCAAATGCCCATGGGAGATGACAGCATGGTATTTATGGTATTTCCTTCTGAGACAATTAAGTAACATATGCCAAGACCATAGGGATTATCTCTGAGCTACACAGTATGTAACTGGAGCTGAAGAGAAATATAATATTTTAGAAATTTGACAAACCATAGGAAAGGGGAAAAAAAAAAGTGATTCACCCACTTTAATAATGCAGTAACTTTTCTCTGACTTAATCAGACGTTTCTTGATTATTATTTTTGGGTAATAAAACAGTGACGAGCTGCATCCCACGCATTACCTCGGAGCTGCTGTGCAGGCCAGGGAAAAATCTCAGCCTCACACACAAAGTACACTCTGCTATCCCAGGATTAAAGGATTTGACAGCCCACTTGGTCCAGAACAGCCCTGATTTTACACCTATGGCAAAGAATAAAACAAACTTTAAATTCCATGCATTTTTCCTAATTAATGGCATTAATACCACTCCTAAAATTATTATTCTGTGCTTGGAAAGACTTCTGGTCCTGGATCTCCACTGGCTTTCACTGTATGCAGCCATTTATTCTTTTGTAAATTAGATGCAAAATTATATGTAATATTCAAAAGTATAAAAACATTAATGATTCTCTATTATTTTATATCAGCAACCTGCAAAGTATAACAGCTTATTTAAGAATGCACTTATAATTTCAGTTATTCCTCAATTCCATGTACAACATTCTGCATCCACTCAACCAGTAAGATATAGATTATAATATCAAAATTTCTATAGGTATTAGCAGCAGTGCAACCATTCCAAGAATGCATTTTTCAGGTTCTTATTTTAATCATCTTATCAACTTTTTAGAAGAACAGGTTTTTCTTGCACTGCAGTAAAAAGAATTTATTCACAGAACTAGTTAGTGAACATCATTCTACACAAATTTGCTTTACAGGCAGTAGAAAACATTTGCTGCACATACTCAAGGTGGAATCAGACATTGGGTGAACGACTGCAAGTGAAATGGGATCCATGTCACAGCATTTAAGAGGTCTCCTGAACCACTTCAGGCACAAACCGAATCCAAAATTTCTCATGCTCAGATAGAAAAAATGGAAAAAATGGAATGGGAATCAAAAGACTTCTCATCTACCAAAAGATCAGGCTGCAGAAAAACTCTTCAAAAACACAAAATATGATGAAGGGTATTGGCTTTATAGGCACAAATTCTGTCAGTTTTATATCATTTATAATGAGCTTAAATTTCAAAAATCCAGCTTGTTTTAATGCTTTTCACCATTTATTCAACTGTGGGCTGTTCTTCTGCAGCCCCTCATGTAACAGGATACTGGCTCTGAAACAATAATAATAACTTTTTCCAAATTTGTAATCAAGTTTTCTGCATTCTGTGTTCAAGAGGTGATAACCTTTCAACCATTCCTGCTGAAAGAAAACTCACCAACACAGGGGTTTTATGATTCTGCACCAATCTTTTGTTTTAGTTTGCAAACCTTTGCCAAATTCTGAACTCGTTATCTGTTTTATATTTAGCCCAGCAGATTTCCATTAGCATGGGAATACATATCACGGTTTTTACTTCAGAAATTACCTAATGGAGGGTGATTTAAAAAAAAAAAAAAAGAAAGCAAGCAAACAAAATAATACATAAATCTCAGCAGATATATTGATTTACTCCTGCAATAATTGTAAAACTCAGGTCAAAAGTATAATAAATATATTAATTATCAAATAACCAAGATGTCATGGCTACCTTTTCTTTCAACAGTCCTGAGTGGAAAGCTTCAGTTCCCTTAATACAGATATCATGTGATAAGCAAATAATGCTCCAGAGAGGACATTACTGAAAGTTATGGATGGACCACTTGGGCAACTAATAGGTCCTTAATGGCTTTCCAAAGCAGCCCATAATCTCTGGAAAAACCATCTCTGGAGGGTCTGCATGATGAATTGTGTAATAATTGTGCTTCTAAACATGGTTTGTGCTGCACTGATTGCAGTCCCGTCCCATCTATTCTGTGAGATTCCAGCGGAATTCCTGGGGTTTGCTCCATCCACACTGAGCCCTTTTGCAGTTGTGAACATTCCTGATTATGGCTTTATTTCAAAGCATGTGGAGAGGCCATGATTTGGGGAGAAGGGAAATATTGACTTGGGGAAGGAAGTCTGGGCCTTTTCCTCTTACTGCTCTTCACCAGCTGATTTGAAATAGTGACAGGAAAGCAGAGGGCACTGGAAGGAGCTGTGTCACATTAAGGGGTTTTTGTCATTTAGAGATGGGGTAACTGAGAGGTGTTTTAAAAAATTTGTTTTATTTTTAGTTCCATACGAAGGGTGAAACAATATAGATGTTATAATTTACGTTATTACAATTAGAAGCCAACTATTTCCTAATTACAATACATTATAAGTGTGTCTTGGCCTATCAGCTTTTGCCACACCATGCTGTAAATGCCTTGAAGCCAATCATCTAAAATTACCCCTCGTGGCTCCTACTACAATATATCTTTTATAGTTCTAAAATAGTCTCTCCAAAATATCTAATATAAATTATAAAACCACCTTTAGAAACTTATTTCTAATTCCATTTCTCTCTCAACAACATCTATCCCTATTCCATGACATTTCTTAATCAACATTTCTTATCTCCAATTTTACATACAAATACACACTATATAAACCTTCTACCCAACTTTAAAAATCTTCTATAAACCCATTTCCCACAGAGCTGCAGGTCCAAACAGAGTTTATCCTTTATTTTTATCTTTATCTGCTGTCCCTGTGCACCACTGGAACTAAAGTCACAAGTGCTCACCAGCATCTCACCAGCATCCAATGACTGGGATTTTTAAATTTCAAATGTTCTCAGCACGTAGGAAAAATTGAACCTAGAGGTGAATTTCTCCTCAATTAATCTGATTTCACCCTTTGCTCCAAGTTTCTCTTAACCAGGAAAGGCTTTTGCAGGAGCACAGGAAAGGGTTTAGCACAGAGCAGCACTTGGTAGCAGCATCCAGCCTCTGCCAGAACAGTCCTAGGGCAGCAATAATCCCCCCAGCCATACCTTCTGTTCCCTCCTGCTTCCCCACACCAGCAGATGCTGGAGCCTCCCAGACACACACTTCTCACTCAGGCACCAAACACACAAAAACCAGAAATTTGGATCAGCCTCAGTGCAGCTGTTCCACCCCCCTGGACTGATGTGCAATGGCCAGAGTGAGGAAAATCTTGGAGAACCCTTGTTTTTGTGGTGAACACCACTGCAAATTAATATCCTCAGCTGTAATTAGGACAGTCTGTTCATCTATTTTTTTTATACAATTGTGTTATCGTTTGGCTACAAACTATACTATACTACCTACTTCCTAGATACAAGATAAAATATGAGCAACATATATTGAAATAGAAAATTCACGTTATTGAGTAGGTTCAGTGGGTTTTTCTGTTCCCCCTGCCCCAGAAACTCCTCTTTTAACATTTTTGGGAACTGCCAGCATCAACACAGAACAAACTGACACAGCACTAACTGGATCTGAAACTGCAAATCCACCCTGAAGGGGCAAATGCACGGGCTCTGGGGGCTGCTGCAGACAGAAATATCTGTTGGAGGTATCTGAACAGCCAAAAAAAGGAGGTTCAGACAGCAATCCTGCCTCTTCTGGCATGACTTTAGAAGGTGTGGTCTCTGAGATTAGTCCCAAGAACCACAGCACAATTCCACACAGGAAAGGTCCAACTCTCCACTCAGCTCCCAGATATTTTCATCCTGAGCAGTCATGATGTCAAAGTACAACACAGAATTTTCTGCTTAAGTGTTTGGGGCTTTTTTTTCACCTTTTTCCAAGAACAGGAAATATGGGTTGAGTACTACTGTAAAAGAAAAAAAGACCATAAAAATCACAGGAGGGAGCTTGGGATGAGTGCAATTACATCAATGTTATTGTAATTAATGATTACATCATGCTTTAGAAAAGGAGCACAGAAAAGGTTGGTATTAACATGCAAGACACGGCAGAGTGATATCAATACTCATTTTACTGTTCAGGTTTTTCTTTTTTTAAAAAAAAGCTAATAGCTGTCAAAAATACCCATTATAGGCTAGTCTATAATTTGTAGAAGTCAAGTAATACATTTTTTCTGAAGGTATAATGGATGCTCCATGGAGCAATTATTTTAGAAAGACAACTTCATCTCAGCTGTCTCATGCCAGCAGAACTATTTAAGAGCCAGAAATGCATAATTCAACATGGAAGAGCTGTCAGATTTGAGAATACCTTTAAATTATAAAAACTTAGCACCACTAGTCAGTTATAATTATAATGGAAATGTAGTTTTCTGTCGTTTTATCATAGCAAACATCTCTTAAGAAGCAATTTCATGTGTTAAAATATTTTGGCAAAGTGACTTTTGATTCTAAAGGGATACAGATTATCCAGTTTTATACCTGAATATTTTCCTCACAAATTGAATGTAACAGCTTACATCGTACAAGATGGCAAAGCAGGAGTATTATTAAAACCCCATTGGAAATTGTTACCGTGAAACAATGAGCAGCATAACTCACTAGGACAGGTCAAGTTATGCACAAAAAATATTATTTTATTACAAAAGATGACAAGACAGTTTTTCAGCAGACAGTCAATTATTTTATACAGCTCACAGCCAAAACACAGAAGGCAGTTCTTTTGACTTTGCTTTTTTTAGAGACTAGAAAACCAAATTATGAATCATTAAATAGTCACTCAGATGGGTTGAGGACCAACAAACATATTAAAAATACTCTCAGAAAATTAAGGTAATATTTAAATCCTTTTTTTTTTTTTAGGGTTTTTTTTTTGTTTTGTTTTTGTTTTTTGGTTTTTGGGTTTTTTTTTTTTTTGTTTTGTTTTTTTTTTGTTGTTTTGTTTTGTTTTTTTTTCCCCCGAGGGTATTGCAAAACCAATTCTTTTCCATTAGGCAGGATCAGAAAAATTCTCTTGGTTTCACTCAGTTAAAAAAAAAAAAAAAAAAAAAAAAAAAGCCTATTGAGTTATTAACAGGTTATATCAGATACCCAGTAAATGTTTTTTGGCATTTCCCTCCAAGAGCTGAACCCAACCACCAAAGGGTCATTCCAGGTCATTACCAGTCTTAATTTCATTTTCCTTTTTTTACTTTGTTTGCTGAGACCCACAGCAGGTCCCAGTCCTCTCCACTACAGAGGATAACTAAATCTGTTGTATTTAATTTTTTTTTCTTTTCAAGTGTATTCTTGAGACTTTTATAACCTGTATTCAGTTTCCTTCAAAATTCAGAAAGTAAGGATTTTTTGAAATGCTCACAAACAGCTCATTCTTCAACCTGTCCCTAAATTTCACGGAATTATCTTCTCAAAAATGTTCACCCAAACCTTCACGTGGCCATTTCTCAGGATAATTAGCTTTTTTTTGATGGTGACCATCACACGTCCCAGATCTCTCCTGGCCTTTCTGCTCAGCCCACACCTGAGTGAACAGAGAAGCATTTCCCCCCCATGGGTCGTGGTCAGTTGGTTTTAACTCCAGATATTTGCTGAATAACAATGTGTGAATTCAAGTCCATGTTTCATTTTAAGCAACTCCATCATCCCAAGTGCAAATTTTAAGCAGGTTTGTGATGAAAACATTGAATTTTAGCATTAAATATAATGATCTAGTGGTAGTTCTTGGAATTTAATGCAAGGTCTTGTAATTATTCTGGCAGTAAAGTTATTTCATGATAAGAAAGGAGGGTAGGAACGATGTCCCTCCTTTTTTTATTTACACCTCCTTTCCTCCCACAGTGTAAAATGAGATTACACCCAAAAGATGGAAAGTTTTCTTATCATTCTGTCCCTAAAGGGAGAAGCAGCACATTAACAAAGTGCTGAGAAACAGGAGATCGACTTCAGAAAATATCAATTTCTTGTTTCTATGGCCGCAACATGATGTAGTATTGCATAACATAATACAAATTAAGGAATTAAATTGGTTTCATTTCATCTGATTTCCTGGCAGGCTTTAATGTGTTAAGTATTTACTAAAGAGGCAATTGGGATGCATGCAGCATTCAGAATTATAATTTATTAACACATCTTCAGTAGTGGCACACATTATCTTCCACAGTCTCACCTGTAAATTTCTGGGTTAAATCGGGTTCTGTCCCAACAGCACACTCAGTCTCAAGACACACAGTGTTTTTTTTCAACCAGCAGATTTCCAGCACTCTGCAACACTTACCTTTATCCTGCATTTTTTTCATTAATGCACAGATGTAATTGCTTAAATAGAGCTCTAAAATTAATGCTATAAATACAAATTTGGGGTTTGCAGGACACCGCACCGTCGACTTTCCATGAGTCGACAAAACCCTAAGTTTGCCACTCTCCACTAAACAACGCAAAGGCAATTTCCGAATAGTGAATAATAAATATATTTTAATAGCTCCTTGGTTTGCTGTGCCACAGATTTGATTTAAGTGTGGCTGGGGGCTGCCCCATCCTCTGCAGACGTGGCCAGGGAAGGTTGGGAAAGGGGCTGGGGTTGGAGCCTTTGTTTCAGAGAAACTCCACGGATTTGCTTCGAGGGGAGGTTTTCATCTCGTTCCTGTGTCCAGGCTGAAGGAGCACTAATAATGCAAAGCTGCTGGAACTACTAAATTTCCCATCACATAATTAAAATTAGCAGTGTTGGGACTTCACGCCCGTGCGCTCTACAACAAGGGAAATGTTAATTTTGCAAGGTTTGGAGGGAAGGAAAGAAAAACTTCCTCGTTTCTAACAGCTGCAGACACATCCTAAGTAGGGAGTTAACTGGTTTCCAGTGATGTTTTTGAAAATCCAGACACCTCATTCCTGAATATTCCAATGGTTTGAATGGCCCTACAAAATCACTGCACTGTGTTTGGGACCTCGATTGTCCTCTGTGCACCACAAACCAGGAAATCCACATGGATCTCTCCCTGTAGCATTGCAATCCACAGAGGAACAGGGATTAAAAAAAAAGATATTTTAATATATTTTTACCACAAAACCTACTCTAAATATAGCATTAAAAGGTGTTAGATTTTATTTTTCCTCCTCCATTTTACATAAAGCTCAACTCAAGGACATATTGCCTCCTGCCTTCCCCTGACACAAAGTGTATTTACAGTAGGGCCTAAAAGTTTTTACTCCAGTTTCTCAGTCCAACACTCTTGAATTCGATTAATGGAGACATTGGAGCACTTATGTCAAGTTATGCTGCATATAAATGGGGATAAAAGGATTACCAGGTTATAAATCAATTGAGAGATTCAGGGATATAAATCTCAGGGACACTGGGCTTCAGCCTTAATGGAAATGCAGAATTCCATTGGCTAATCACAATTTAGATTGCTACCAGATACATCACTGAGCTTCACTGGGTGTCCTAAAAAAATCTTCCTGCTATTGAGGAGATGGGAAAATTAGAAAAAAAAAGAAAAAAAACCTTTAGAAGGTATCCCAAAAAAATCCACTTCCATGTTTACAGCCAGCTTGGAAGGAAACTGTGCTGACAAAACTGATTTTTTTTAGACAAGGAATTAAGCTACATCGTTGTGGTTGTAGAAGTCATTGTTCTTTTTTTACATGGTTAATGCGAAATAGGAGGATATTTTACCTTAACTAATCTCTTAGAAAAGTAGATTTACTTACATCAAAGAAAAATAGGCAGAAAGATAAGGATAGAAAACTATACATGTACAGAAGAGCAGAACTAGTGTGACAAAGCTGTGCCATGGTCAAGTTAAAAAATGTTTTACAATGCTTTGAGTCCCTTAAAGAACTTCAGTTTTGCAGAAATATATCTTTTACTATTTAAAAAAAAAAAAAGGCAATAAAAAAGAAAAAAAGAATCGACAAAACAGAGCAAGACAGCAGGCTCCAACATGCAGAAAAAATGTCTTGCCTTCGACAAAACAGAGCAAGACAGCAGGCTCCAACATGCAGAAAAAAGTGAATATTCCAGGTGCCCTGCTTGTTTTTCCTGGAGAGGATAGAAGATGAATTGGGCCAAAAGGCAGAAATCTCAAACCTGGTGCTGAGGAATAGAGAAGGAGGGAGGAACAGCTGGGAAGAAATCAGAAAATCTTCACTTCAGCACCTCTGGGAAAGGGGGAAGGACTTTGTGGGAACACGAAGGCTCCGCTTTCCTCAGGGGTGTGATAACTCCTGGCTGTGCCTGACAGAGAACATTTCTGCTGAGTCCTGGAAGAACTTGGAGCCAAGCAGACACGATGGGAAAGGGAATACTGGGCTGGATAAGTGAAAATGTAAAGGACAGTTCCTACCCAAAGGCTCCCCTGGGAGTTTATAAGCACAATATGTAATTCTTAGAACCAATCAAAGACAAACAAGTCAAAAACAACTCAACTCATGCACTGATTATTTGAGAGTTTTTGCAGGCTGGGATATATTTTAAGCTTATCTAGCACCTAATATCATCATTAAAATGACCTCATGTTCAACTGAGCATTGTCCTATCTTCTAGATATGAGCAGGGTAAATCTATTTTAGAGGCTTTGCTTTGCAACAAAAACGTCATATTAGAAATCCTGTTGTGTTAAACACAAAACACCCCCATGGAGAGGCTCCTGTAGGCTTCCAAAACTCAGGAAACTTTAGGATATGCCACTGGAAATAATGAGAATGCACTGGGCAGACATGAGCAGGGTGGGGAGGGTGATATAAAATTGTGTTTCCCTTTGTCAATGCCAATTCCATACCCAGGTTCCATGCCAGTGTCTCATCCATCACCCCTGCAGGGCATCGTGGTGCCAGCCTGGGCTGGGACACCACTCTGGTGCCACTGGACATGCTTGCGTCATTGGACACATTACGAGTAAAAATTGGGGCTCACCATGAAATGTCTGCCATGTAATTTAAAAAAAAAATAAAATAATTAAAATTTACATGATTAATTTTAAACCAAGTCAAAGAAACAGAGTGGAAGGAGTGGGGGTCATTCCCAAGTCTTCCTTCGTAGTGTGCTTTGGCCCCAGGCCAAAGAGACTGAAGGGGAGACCTTGTAATAAAATACCTTTTACTCTTTTTTTTTTTTTTTTTTAATAGTCAAGATTTAGAAGCACTTTGGTATTTTCTGACAAGGTTGGAGGCTTTTTGAGATCACCATTTCCTTTTTGCTAGGCAGCCAGATATATATACCACGTACAGCATAATTTAGTTAGTCAATTATTACCTAAAATACCTCCAATGGCATGCATAGACCTCAAAATTCATGGTTTGGCACATTTTTATGAAATGTTTCAGTTGGAAGGAACTTGGAAATCCAGGAATTGTGAAGAAGAGAGGAAAGACTTGCACCCTATTTGATTTGTTCTGCCACAACAAGATAGAACAGTTTGTCAATGAAAATACAACAACAATGGAGTTAACACTATTTTTAAAATATCCTCCATAATTTATAACAACAACTCAATGCCTTGTTTGTCAGCAGAATAATTATCTATTTCAGACCTTTTGCATGCTCAGATTTTACTAAAAATCTCAAATTTTCATTCATTCAGCACAGAAATTTCTGTGAGTTCAGTGATAAATGGTTATGAAAGCAAGTTTTTCTCAGATATTTAGGTCTAAGAATACAAATTTACTTTTCAGCATTTCCCAATATTGATTCCTCATATAAACACTATTTATGGGCCAGTCCAAAGACCACTGAAGTCATTCCATGTCTTTCCTCATTTATATCAAACTGTCTGAGCATTCCAACAGCCTCAAACAGAACACAAAAAGTACCTTGTAGGAAAGAAAAAAAGCATTTTCCCCAAGTTTGATTTTATCATCACTATTATTCCAAAGCTTTTGCAAAGGATAGCAGCTGTTTGTCACAAATAATACTAAAAAGAAAGGGTCTGTAACTGTAATTTTTGTACTCTTTACTTACTTGGAGCCATTTACTAAAGTAAATTACAGCAAGGAGTGGTTATTGTGCTAATGCAGGAAGAATCTGCCCTTTATAACTGCAAAATTTCATAATAATGTGTTTTATAGTGTGGTCCAAACCTGATTACTCATAGAAAGGACAATAAAGGATGAAAGCAGATGCTCATAAAAAAAACCCTAAAATATCCCCGGGAAAAAAAAAAAAAAAAACAAACAAACCAAAAAAAAAACAAAACCAAAAACAAAACAAAAAAAAACAAAAAAAAAAAACAAAAACCAAAACAACAACAAAAAAAAAAACAAACCAACCCTGCATTAAATATCACAATGAACAAAGAAATAGAAGATGGAGTTCTTCAGATTTTACTTTTGTAATAAAAGGGGAGACAAAAATACAAATATATT
Organism: Pyrgilauda ruficollis; assembly: GCF_017590135.1. Lineage (NCBI taxonomy): Eukaryota > Metazoa > Chordata > Aves > Passeriformes > Passeridae > Pyrgilauda > Pyrgilauda ruficollis. The sequence continues at coordinate 696,994 of NW_024524377.1, read as the reverse complement.
TTCTAAAGATATGAAGTTGAGGAGAAAGCATCTGACTAGCTTGATATGTATTTGCAAAGATGTGGAATTTTGCAAAAATATTTATACTTCCCCTACTTTGCTCCTTTGGAGTATTGTTTTTCATGCTTCCAAAATTTTAGGGCTTTTTTTTTAAAAAAGTTTTAGAATTTTGTCATGATTCTTCTATTTCGTTGCTAAATAAACTTTGTCAGATTTATAGGACAATGCAAAAAAATCCCCAACGTTCAAAATTAAAATAATACTAGCAATAATTAAATAAAGGTTATTATTCATACTGTAATAAAAAATGTACTAATTAAATACAAAGAACAACCTCATTTAAAAAAAAAAAAAAAAACAATTAGAACTGAAATCTGGTAGATGAGAAAATGTCAGGATTAGGATTTAAACCTGACTCTCAACTCTGAGCATCCCCACCAAGACTCAGCATTAAATCCTATTTCTTGGTATCATATGGAAAGAATCTTCTTGAATTTTCAGAATAAATGGTAAAATTTCAACACTGGAGGCAAGAAAACAAATGAGCAGCAAAAAGAAAAGGAAGCGACCAGGAGCTGGACTCAGAAATCTAACCCTTCTGCACTGGAAAATTGTGTGTTTGATGTGGAATCACAGACACCAAGTGAACCTGAAACCATCAAGGCTTGGTACTCCAGGGCTCAGCTGGAATTTACAGCCAAAACTGATCCCCAAACTCACACCTGTGAAGTTAATACTTCTCTCCTTTTCAGCATTTTCATACATCTTTAATTTTATTGTAAACTGATCCTCAGTAGAAAAATTTCAGGAAATTTCCTCGATTTCTGGCCATTCTGCAGCATGACAATTACAGCAGAATTCAGGGCAGCCACATGCACTGGAAGAAATGGTTTCCATTGATTTCCTTTTCTCCTGTGGCAGGAACTCCTTTTTAATAGGAAAAATTCCTATCCATACCTTTAGATACATGCGTCCATGCATCTGTGTGAAGTATTAGAAAAGTAAAGAACAAATGTATTTTTGCTACAATTTTTATAAAAGTGCATGCATATTTATTCCTAAAATCAATGTATCTTTACGTATCTACATCCATTTTTATATAGATGTGCATTTCTACCTCCAAGGTTTCAGGCATTTGCAGATATAAACACAAAAATATAAATATATATGCATATGTATGTATCCCTCTGATCTTTCCTCACCAACCACAGCCCTTTATTCAGTGGAAGTTTCCAAGTGTCTGCACATTTATTTCTGGATAAAAGAAGCAGTTTGAGCTCCTGACCACCATTCTCTAACAAATAATTCTTTGTGGCTGTAATTAAGATGGCTCTGAAAGACTGCTGGGATGTCTTAGTGGTCTGGAGAGCACTCCCCCCTTCCCCTGAAACAAAATCCTTTATCACATTTTTGAATTAATTATAAAAGTTAAAAATTAAATCTTTCTTGTGTCCCCCATAATAATCCTCCCAGATCAGTTTTTGTCCATATTAATGGAGAACACATCCCTAGTAAGATTTAATTTCAAACTTTTATAATTATGGTTAAAATTAAATCTTACTGTGGCTGTATTACACATTAACATGAATGAAAGCCAGCCTAGGAGGATTATCAATGGTACTCCAGCACGATTTATTTTTAACTTTTGCAATTAATTAAAATCTTTGGATAAAGATCTTGTTTTGGAGTGGGGGAGTCCCTATTAAGATGAAGCCCATGAAGTGTTTCCATTCTTGTGCAGGGTATTGAAGATGGGAAGGCAGAGCCTGGGAGCTCAGGGAGATCATCCAATAAATCATTCCTCCCTGGCAGAGCAAGACTTAGCTCTGAGCTGCCTCTGCTCTGGAGAAAATGGTAATAACACACCAAAACAGCACTTTGCTCCTTAAAAACAGCCTGCAACACCCAAGTGTGGCAACAACCTCACACCACTCAGAATACCATGAGAGGTATTGGCCCATTCCAGTGCTCCTTTTTTCTGTGATAAAAAAAAAAAATACCAAGGGTAGAATTCCTTTGCACTGATTATTTTTGTGGTTTTCCCCATCAGAAATGAATTTAGGCACCCACAGTGAATAGCACACGGTCTCCCTCACACCCAGGTTTGCTAGACAAAAAAAGGGATGAAGCTCCCAGGGATCTTCAGCAATTCTGAGTCCCTCAGGGCTCAGGTTTTCCTCTCTCACTGCACACAAAGTTCTCCCAACACTCCACGCTGCCCCAGGTAAACCAGGCAAAACTGTGGGAGAGACTCACTGGGATGGAGGAGTTTGGAAAAGACCCTTCAGACCATCAAATTTGATCATAAACCCAACACAAGTCCAGCCCTAAACCGTGTCCCCAAGAGCCACGTGTTCTCCTGGCACCAGCTGGGGATGAGTAGAACTTAAATATAAGCAGAATAAAACGTTGTTTGAGGGGCTTTCCTCCCCTCAGAGAAGTTTCTTCAGTCAATGGCTTTATTCTTCCACGATCAAACATCTTACATTGCTAAGAAGTTATATCAAGCCAGAAATTATTTAAATTCCCTCTGATGAGCCAACACAGAGTTTGCAATAAGGGCTTTACAGCACCTGGCTTTTATAAAATACTTTTTGTTTAGAATCAGTTCTGCCCCTGGATCCCTGGCAGTGCCCAAGGCCAGGCTAGATGGGGCTTGGAGCAGCCTGGGACAGTGGGAGGTGTCCCTGCCATGGCAGGGGTGGCACAAGATGAACTTTAAGGTCTCTTCCAACCCAAACCATTCTGGGATTGTCTAAAATGTGCCTTGGGGAAAAATAAGCAGAAAGAGAAGAAAAGCTGAGAAAAGACATGGCCCAGGGAGAGAAATAGTCATAGCCAGAGTCTGAATTAAATCTATGAAAGGGATCACACTTGGCTGCAAACAAAAGCGCTGTCTCCTACATGATTCTTTCAGCAATCAGGAAATGGGAACTTGCCCATTCTTTGTAAATATGAAAGTATTTATATTGCATCAAAAGTATCTGATTCCACTATCGTGTTTTCCTTCTAAGACAAACCACAGAGCTCAAAAACTTTGGCTAACCTCATTCTTCCCAGTGATTTGCTTTAAGCTGCATAGAAAGAATATCTCAGTTTGTGCTCCCCAGAAAACATCACCTGAAAAACAAAATATTTATGAGAAACAGTGTAAGGGAAGGGTCTGATTTTAACACGGAGAGGAGGTCAGGAGGAGGAGAAAAAACATAACCTTGCACATCCACCTTGGAAAGCCCAAGAACACTGCAATGAAAACATGAATGGTTTTCATGAAACCAGAGGCTTAGACATCCTCTCTTGTTCCTGTACCCTTAAGGAAATAATTTTACTTCCTTTTGGTGTTAATTTTCTGTAGGCATTCAGTCAGCCATCAACTACAGTTCTTCTGGAAGAAAACTTGGAAATACCTAATTTTTGGTATTTATTAAGAACAGTATTATTGAATATACGAGTGAAATCCATAATACAAATAAATCCATATAATATATACATATTAAATGCACATATTCATATATAGAATATATAAATAAATATTAGATATTATATATGTTAATATGTATAATTATTATAATTCTATTTAATAATTCTACCGTTTTTATTTGTATATTATATATGTTATACATCTATATAGCAATATATTATATGTATAATATTATATAAACCACATATATTCATAAGGAGGAGGGTTTTTCCTTCCCAAAATGAAAGAGCACCTATATATGATATTTCCATGTCCACGCAGGAATATCATACCTAGTCCTCAAATAACAATTCTGGTCAGCTCTGACACAAAGAGGAATAAGCAGTTCTACAAAAAAGGAGTAAAAAAAAATCACTCCAGCAAAGTTTCAACTATTCAATGAGATTTTATTAAACAATCTCCTCCTGATTTGCTGGTAACTCTTTGAATTATGCAGAGATGAGCACTGAGGGTCCTTTTTTGCCCCCTCCTCTGTTATCCTGTGAGCAGTGGTCTCCCATGCCAAGAGCCTTGCTCACCCACTGCATTCCATTGGAAGCAGTTACCTACATCTAAGCCAAAATTAAGTTGAAAAATTAATTAAATAATTAATATCAAAATATTTTCAAAAATAAAAATAAAACAGCAAACAAGCCACTCATAGATTTTCTTCCCTTTCCTTGTTTGTTGCCCTGTACAATCCTTTCTGAAATCCATAATTATTTATTTGGGGAAGTCCTGTAATCCATGTCATCACAAATGTCAATGAATTTTCTGGGAATGATTTTAAATGTTTCCAGTTAAGCTCTGGACTTAAGATCTCAAGAAGAAAAACTAATGTTTCTACCACATATTTTATTAAGCCCTTTAGGTCCTTTTACAAGAGAGGAAATACCAATTAACGTATAATTTAGCAGAACAAAATATTATCCCATTTCAACCAGTACCCACTTCCTTGAAGTTTATTCAAGCATTAATAACCATTTAATGCAATTTAACTACACTGAGGTATCCGTTACATTAATATCATATATCCATCAGGAAATTAGAGTTTTGTCTCTATGAATTTTGTATTACAAGAAAGTCTTTATAATTTTATTCTGCACTTTATGGTGGCTAATTTAAGTTTTAAAATGGTTCAGATAACTTCCCAGTCTCTCTCTTCTGCGCTGTAATATGACTAACAAATTGTTACTGATGTTAAAAGATCATGAACACATCATTTATTAAACAGGGCTGGAGAGAGAAGTTTGAAAGAAGAGTGCATTTCCCAGATTATCCCTGTCTTTCCAGGAGATGACATCCAACCATGGCAGCAAACTCCATGGGCTGGGATGCTCAGGACCCTGGGCTCCACAGGAGTGGAAACAAACTCAGAAAATATCATTGAACTGACTCCCTCAGCCTAAAGAAACTCCCTGCCCACTCTCCAGTAATCTTTAACATGGGCATTGGGCTGAAAATCTAAGGAAAAAGAGATTTTCCCCATCCTACCTGGTCTGGGGGTCATGGATCAGCGATGCCCATGAGAAAAGGGAGTTGAGTTCATGATAACCCAAAGCAAATCAGAAATTATTCCTAAAGTCCTCAAATGTGAGACAAGCACATGTAGACACTGCTCCTCTTAAGACTCCTCAGAGAGACAGAATAATTTTGATTATTGCAGCATCTCTTTGCTCGTCTGTTTCAATTCAAAGGTGTTTTTACTTTTTTATTTTGTCAAAATAGCAGAATATACACCTAGCACTGAAGAAAACAAATAGAAATAAAGCCTGAGACAACGTAAACTGATAACTGTTTTAAAAGATTGATTTTGTTGTTAAAGATTTTAATGGTATTCAGTGTTTGACTTCACATCATTTATTTACCCCAATTTTTTTAAACCTTTCTCTCCTAGTTAAAGAGGAATGAGAACAGAATTCTCTTTCAGATTGGAGAATTAAAAGCTTTTTGTGGATGACTCCTTTTCTTAATAAGTTTTTCCTAAACTGCAATTTTTTATATGTCTTTATATACATTTGTGCCTAGCAAGACGAGCAATAACTCTTAATTCTGACATATTATTTCATATTGATTCTAGAATATCCTCTCTTTTACAAACTGCTCTGTTCTAAATCATAACTTTCCAGGCATGTATTTTTGCTCATCCTATGAGTTCTTTTGAGGGAAAATTAGTTGAAAGGAGATGGCTTAGCTGCATGCATAACTTTTCAGACATGCATTTTCTGTTCATCCTATGAGTGCTTTTGAGGGAAAATTAGTTGAAAGGAGATGGCTTAGCTGCATCCCAAAGAATTTGCTAAGTCTGCCTACACCTCTCTCCCCTATTCCTCCATTTCTCCATAAATCCTGCAAACCACTTTTTTTGTAATTTCAGTCACAACCTCCTTAAACAACAGGAAAAAAAAATCAGACTCTTTTCAATCACTGATGTTTAATTTAGAAAGAAAAGTGTTCTGCCCTAATTGTATCCACAAAGTTCTTTATCTGTTGGTTTGAGGGTCAGTGCACCTGGATTAGCTGGAAAATCTGTACAGTTTCAAGCATTAGGAAAAGAGACAAGATCTGTAGAAGTTATCCCATAAAAAGGGACAATGGTCCCATAAAAAGGGTTTATTGAGAGCCTGGCATGGAGGGAAGTGACCAGCCCGGTGAGAAGAACCCAAAAAATGGGTTGGACCCTCTCCCCACTGATTTCCACATAAAAACAAATTCTCAGAGCACGGATTATAACCTTGGCTGTTGGAGGGAAGAAGTCTTTGCTATTGATGCCTCAGGTTCAGCTTTTCTGTGTTTCAGACTCTGTGCTATAAAGCCTTTGAATTAATAAATGCTACAAAATATGCTGCTTTTTATGTCTCAACCAACTAGATAAACAAAAATAAGCTTGCAAACCTCTCAAAAAACTCAAAATATTGTAATGTTGCTACTCCTGTGATTTCCATACCCTGGAAAAAACCCCACCCTGCGCAAACCATGCTTCTGCTCAGCTCTTTCCCAGCACAGAGCATTTTTCTGTGTCAGAAAATTACAGATTCTGTAAATATCTGTAGATAAATTTTCCTGGGGTGCATTACTGAGTCACCTGGATGCCTAAAAGAAGAGTCCATATTAAATTGCTTTTACTGACAGCATCACCACAGAATAAAAGATATCTGTCACATTGTTGATATGAATCTCCTCCTTATTGTGCCTTTTGGCATCTGTGGATTGTTAAAGAAGCCTGAAACTGCCTTTTCTGCAAATTCTTTCAACTCTTTAGTTCTTTTTATTTGTCCAGCAGGCTTTGGGCTTGTTAAGCTTTGCCTATTGAGGGGAAGGAAAAATAAGAGCAATGTATTTTATAATTCCAGAAATGCTCTCTGGCCAGAGGGAAGAGGCCAAACTCTGGTGGGAGAGTCAGCTATAGCAGACAGAACCCAAGTTTAAGATTTAGAGGAAATAACATCATTTAGATATCATAATTATCTTGGTTTTAATTGCTTGATGCACATTAAACTTCTTTCTGCAGTAGCACTGACAGGTAGAAAACTTCAGCATTTGTGTGAGAAGAGCCCAATAATGCCATTTAACAGAGGAAAGCAGCACAGGACATGCTCAGAGACCTTGAAGTTGATATTTCTTTTATCTCCATTACAAAGTGTTGCACAAACAAAAAAATGCACCACTGCAATATGCAGAGAGGAAAAACTTGCCAAACACAAAAAATAAAGCAAGAACTACCAGTATCTGTCATGTTGAAATTATTTGTGCTGGTATAAATTAGTAATTTTTCTGTATTTAAATACACCCCAGGATTAAATTGTGGTTACACCAGAAGTTGCCACCAAGGTCCTGGTTAATGAAATTATCAATACAATTAGCTTGAATAATCTCTACTTTAGTTTAGCCACTCCTAAAACAGAAAATATATCTGCCAAGCCTCAGCCTGGAGGAAAAAAACAGACACCAGAAGCAGCATTGATGTGAAAGGAAATAATAAGTGACTGCCAGCATGGTTTACACTGCCTAAAATTCTCCTTTTAATGAACTTCAGAAGAATTTTAACCAATTTTTTAGTCTTGCAAAGCACACATATACAGGATTTGTGGTTTTCCTTGTACACATTTTTTTCTCATCAATTCACAATGGGGAAAAAAAATAAAAACAGCCTGAATTCCTCATAGAAAGCTTAATAATGTTTCAATACATCAGTAATCCCACATCATACAGCAACATTACATCACTGTAAAAATAAGAAACTCTTTTAAAAGTGATAATTAATTAATGATTCAGACTGCAGCTCTCATTTGTTGTACCTACTGCCATTTAATTCAATCCTAAAATCCTAAAATATAATTCAGTAAACCTTTGAGGCAAAACCAGGTATTTTAAATATCTTATGGATATGTCAGAATATATAATTAAAGGCAGATCTACAGTAATGTAAAGAAAAAGTCTTGCCTAATAAAAACCACTACTCAAAATATAAAAATATTTGGGATATACAGTGTATTGCAGTAAAGCACAGTATCATTAGTTCAATTAAACCTGCTTAAAAACAAAATTAAACTGTGCTTTTATTTTCTAAATATTCTACTGAGAAAAATACAGTTCAGAGAGCATCAGTGTTTTATGACAAAAAGATGGATCTCGAGCACAGTTTAACAAGTTACCAACTTTACAGATTTCTACTCTAATAAAATCCCCTTGTGAACCTCTTCTAATAAAAGCCCCACATGCAAGAAAAAGTCAGCTTACACAGTTTTTATTTTTAAACTGGTACACCAATAAAATGAGAGGAAAGAAGCCAAGGAAGGAGAGAAAAAAAATTGAAAAATATCAGTGTTATATAAAAAAGGAGTATTATGCAGGAGAATACTTAAAATGGTTTAATATAACCTAAGATGATGTTTTCCTTATTATACCTGTAGAGTGAGAAGAGACACGAAGCAAAACTTCAGCCTAAACTAATTTTTACTAATAAGACAAACTATAATTAATATGTGCCTTTTGTCACTGACATTTTTTGATTTTCTGATTGTATCCCACTAAGGACACCTGGGCTGGGAAGAGCTTTGAGGTTCCCACATCCCAGCTTGGACTGAAAATGTGACACCACTTTTAAGAATTCACTGTAAGTAAAATGCAGACTGGATTTCTCCACAGAAGCACCCACATAATCTTCAGTGCCACTAACAGGTTTTACAGCATTCAATTGAGGGGATAGAGAAGAAGTGAAAACTCCCATCTATTACAGCAGATGCAAAGCCAGAGAGGTTAAAATGCAGCTTTCCTTAAATGTTGGTTTATCCTGGATATTTGTTATAGTATTTAAATCAAAATATAGAAAATTTACTTAATGTACATAGAAAACACAATTTTTTGGGGAACGCTTCCATTTCTGCTGCTGCAGGGCTTTGTGTGTCTAATTAACAAAAACCTATGAAAACCTAATTTTTGTTAATTAATTTCACTTGAACGTTTGTTTTAAAGATCTCATTGGGTCTTACAAGAAAAATGGAAACTAAACATATTCTGCAAATTAAACAAAAAGATCACATGTGACACAGAGCTGTTGATTTGTCTGAAGGCTGGGGCTGCTCTTGTGTGATGTTCTGCTCCCTGAGAATATTTCAAGGTAGGAATGACCTTAGAATGATCCATTTCAACCCCTGCACAAGCCAGGCCCACAGTAATAATTTTCTGTTATATAGGGGGGAAAAAACCCTAAACAAACAAACAACAGAAAACTACATGAAACAGCTACAAAACCTCTCAATTTTTGTAGGTCACAGCAGTGAGCTCTGATTAGGAATAGGAAACAACCCAAACCAGACTTGAAGAATTCCCATTTTCAGCCCGCTCCAGGCAACCCAATCCCAATGCCCCGGACTATTCCAAGGAATCAGATGAAACAAAGAATCCCAAAGCATCTTCCTTAACTGATTTACACTTCTAGACATGCAAGATTCAACAGATATTAATTGAAATTGAAGCTGAATTGATCAGAGAAGGAGTTCCTAAAATGCTTTATTCAAGGAGCCCGAGAGTCTGAATTTCTTTCTTCCACCATCATTATTGGAAATAAATTTGTACTGATGGATCAGCAAAGCACTGATACGAAATTAAAGATTCAGTAAGTTCTTTTTTTCCACTTTGGAGCACTGTGGGAGTACAAAATGACATGTTCTGATATGCAGCCCTGCTGTATCTATTGCAAGAGTTACAAGTTATGAGTTCCCAAACTTTTCTACAATTGCTTTTATAATCTCTTTCTTTTAATATTCCCTTTTTAGGCTATAACTTTAAAATTCTCTCTAAACCAATTGAGAAGCAGAAAAAATAAAAAGGCAAGAAATCCAGGGATTTTAGAGTAAAAGCTATAACTGTGCAAGTTTGGGTTTTTTCTTTTTTTTTTGACTAGTTCTTCTGCTAAAAAGCAGAAGGGAGAGAAAGCCGAAATTTGAAAGTGTTGAAGGGAAATAGGCCCTTTGTTGAATATATTTAAGAAAAAGCATTGATATGGAACTTCTCAGTGTGCTCTCTAAATTCTTTAATACCACATGGCATGATTCACAGCTTCTGTTTTCTTACCAGAGCTTTTCCAAAACTTTCCTTTAGAGACGTTGCCCGAAGTTTTCTCAGGCATGTGAATGGGATTTCTCTTGGCCTGATAGTTCTGCCACACATTTTCCCCTTCCAATAACTATTAAGCATTCTCAGGTGCCAAGCAGTTTATATAATTGAGAATTTGGGTATTTCACTCTGGGTTTATGCAGGGGAAGAATTAATCCTTCAGTCACTCACACTTCACATGCATTTGTTCAGAAAGTCGGGGGTGTTTATGTTTTCTTTCCAAAGAAAAAGTGTTTCTTGGAAATCTGAGGAGTTTGTTTCCTGGGTGTTTTATTCAAAAGCTTTGCCATGTTCTTCCTCACTTCCTGCAAGTTCACTTAACAGATTTTTGGCTCCTTTGCAAATATTTTTTTATATAATGGTGATGCACATAATCATCTGTTGGCCAGCAGCTGAAGGAATTTGACAATATCCACGCATGACAAGTTTTCTTCAGTCCCCCCCATCAAATTTTTGTTCTTTGTGCCATCTCCACAGCACTGCCTCTCATTTATCATTCCATCCATCTGGCTTCTGGTCTCCTTCTCAGCATGAGGGTGGAGTTCACCTCTGTGGAGGCTCTTACTGACACATAAAACCCTGCACCCAGAGATCTGGACTGGCACAGGGTGCCCAGAGCAGCTGGGGCTGCCCCTGGATCCCTGGAAGGGTCCAAGGCCAGGTTGGACACTGGGGTTTGGAGCAGCCTGGGACAGTGGAAGGGTCCCTGCCCATGCAGGAGTGGGATGGGATGAGTTTAAGGTCCCTCCTAACCCAACACAAATTATTCTATGCCTATATGAAGTTAGAAAGGCTCCTAAGCATTTCAGAGCTTGGTTTTATCCACACTGGGCTATAGGAAGAGTTTTGAAACTGCATCCCAGACTGGATAATACCCAAATAAAAATTCTATGGAGAATAGGCAAAGATTTCCTAAAACAACCAAATCAGGCAAAATTTGGATCTTACTGAGCAGAGTAACCTGAGTTAACTGAGTTTAAACCTCCCCTCCCTATCTGGGAATACTCAACCCCATCCATTCCTCAACCCCACAGTGGGAATGCAATGCACGAACTGAAACAGCTTTTCTTTCTTTTTCCAGAACATGCAGAGTGGAATAACTAACAATCATCACCCAGATCATCCATATTCTTCTAAAAGGACTCTGTGTGCACACACTGTGTTGGATATGGTCTATAAAACTCACAGTTCCTGAACATGCAGCTTGGACCCTTCCTGGGATCACAAGCCCCACACCACTTGTTCTCTGCAGATGAAATTTTTTTAATTTCCAGATGTCCAAGGGACCATTTGGATCTACTGCTTTCCCCAGGTACTCAAATATCCAGAAATCCTGAACAAATGTATTTAAGTCACTGAATTTCACGCTTAAAAAAATTCTAAGTGAGCAGGAAAAAAAGAAAAACACAGACTTATCTGGGGAATGTTAAACATGTGCTAACCCTATACTCCTTTATTTCTGCAAAAAGAGAGAGAGATGGTTAATGTTTTTATGAGGCAGTGATAGTCAACCCTGTAAGAACCATGAAAATCTCTTGTAAACACAGCACTCATCACAGCGAAATTGAGGTGGAAGGAAGAAAAATGAGGCAGAAAGCAGCAAAATAAGAGTGAAAAATAAACAATATGAAGTATCAACATATTGAAATATGTCGTGATCTTGAGTTGGAGGAAAGATACTGAAGAAGTTCCTTGAATAAGTCTTTTAAAATAACCCTTTACATTTCATTTATAATTTTGCCTTAAAGATGAGCGTGAAGTTTGCTGGTGACATAAAAATTAGGAGGTATCATCCATACCCAGAAAGGCGGAAATACATCCTATAAATGTGTCACATGTACTTGATCAGATTAATATAAATGGAATTATATGTAGTTATACAAAGCACAAGTTCAAGGTGGCACATTAATCCCAGAAAAACAGTAGTGGGAGAGGAACATGACTGCTCAGGATAGAAAGGTAAACTAAGAAGATATTTGAGTTTGGCATGGATATAAACAGGTATAAACTGACTGCCACTAGTTTAGGCTGGACAACAGAAAAAAGCACAAGAGGAACATCATTTCTGAATAGCTGCTCAGTGCTCCACACCACAGGCAAAGCAGAGGAAAGAAAACACTCAACCATTTTTGATACATTTTCTGCATAGGATTTTAGGATTCGAGCCGGTTTTTTGCAGTAGGCAAAAATAAAGCCTAAGCTAAGCCTGCGTCATTAGCCTACCTCAAAAATCTGTTAAATTCCTAGGGAAACACTGAAATTAATTATAATATAGCAACTGGAAGTTGTTATACTTTCCTTAAGAGCAAACAGAAGTTAGGGAGGTCATGAAACCTCATGGAGGATAGAGAAGGAGACTTGTCTGTGCCTGGAGATGCTGGGGAAGAATTTGGCGAACAACTTGAACACTGCTGACTGGACATCTTTGCATGATAAGGACCAGATGGAAAACCCAGAAGAGACTCCACGAATTCACTTGCAAATTATCACTTAGCATTAATTATGCCCAGAAATCTGCCTCGCATTGACGTTCACATTACCGAATACTCCAGCGCGGTGATATCTACGTAAAAGTTTATAATCAAAGCCATGCCAGCAATTTAAATATTGCAGGGCTATAAACAGATTAAAGATATGATTTTATTGAAGTATTTGGGTTTGCAGTGAAACATTTCGCCGTTGTGCCATGTGTGGCTTTTCTGCTTAGCTGCAAAACTCCAAACAGGCTGGAATAACACAGCTTTGTGATTAACCAAACAACCAATAACCCACAAGACACAGCGACTGGCCATCATCCTTATGTAAATAAGGAGAGCTTATTTTTGCTCACTAATAGCCAGCACACAACAATGAAATGCTTTTAATAAGTTTTTAAGAGGATAAGATCAAGGAATCAGTTTGGCGAGTGCCCTTTTCGATGGCCGCACACCGCGGCCGTAGCGTGACACGTTTGCATTGTTATTTGGCCGTAAACAAAATGAAAAGATCTGTCATTGAAATTTAAACAGAGAGACTGGTTACATAAACTCCAACATTCTCAGCCCCAGTACAGTACAATCAACAGTCTGAAGAGACCATACAGCTAAACAAAGTTTGGGGATGTTTTCGGATAGGGGAGAAAGATTAATAACCAGAAAATAACTCTTGGCTGCCACTACGAACTCTTAGGAATATAATTTTAAATTTGTGTAAATCCAAAGATTGATGCTCAAGCTTATGAAATAACCATTTTTCCGCAGCGTTGAAATACACACCCACATGGAAACAAATCTTCTCGCTGGCCAATTTTAACAGAATATACTGCTTTTACCAAAAAAAGCAACTTAAATAAATCTGACCTTTCTGTTCTCGTAGATAATTGTAACTGCGGTCAGCAAACAACAAATCTTCTATAAATGGTCATCTTTCCAAATTATTCTGGCTTCAGAACAGGCTTGATTAATTGCACAAACACTGCGTGCCTCTGAATGCAATTTGTGTGTGTGGACCAGCAGAGGATGCCTGAGACATTCCCAGCAGTCACGTGGGAGAGGATTTCTCTGTTTGTTGCAGGTAAACAACATTTTACTTCATCACAAGACCCTGCAGATCACTCCAGTCCCAAACAGAGCTGTTGCCTTGCCCTAAATGGAAATATTAGGACAACTGGAATGAGAAGGAAGCTTGGAGAGGTCTCCTTCTAGGAGAAACTTCCTTTCTCTAACAGCATCTCCTGCTGCTGGCGGGCAGTGGGAGGTGAGTGCTCCCAGGGCTCCAGCTGGGTTTCAGCAGCTGAATTAAATCCTGTGCCTGGCGTTGAGGGAGGGCTGGCCCTGGGTCATCAGGCTTTTTTCAGCAGCAGCTGACACCAAGTTTGCTCAGGCTCAGATCTGAGGCTGGATTCTAGATCAGCTGGATACAGACTGTGCACTGAAATCCATGGTGCCATCATTGGATAAAATAAACACACAATGCTCGTGAGAAGAAAGGCTCTTGTAGTCAACTCTAGCTCTAGAAAGATGATGAACCATGGCCTAATCTCTGCAGTATCCATCTTCACTGAAAAGTTGGAGGACACCATAAATTCAGGTTGAATTTTACATGTGGCATATTGTTTAAAAATCTATTTGTTGTGTGTGATGGAAACAATCTCTGAAACTCCATCAAAACCACGTCAGACACCAGTGACAGCTGCAACTCAGAAATCAGGATTTCTCACTCAAGGGTTAAGTGGATCTTCCCACTGAGGAGTTAAGACAGCAGCAGGAAGAGTAACTGGAGAGGGGGATCTGACTGCATTCCTCCCTCACCTTCAGGAGGAGTAACCATCCTGTTACAAATACCAGGAGAAAAAGATCTGGGAGACAGAGCTGATAAGTCAGGAGCTGCGCACAGATAAATTGGCTACACGGCTTCCCACAAAGCACCCAACACCTCCTCTCCATAAATCCCATCCTCTGGAGCTGGGATATGATGTACAACACAGAGCATGGTCTTCAGTCAGGGAAAAATCAAAATGCTTGTGCTCAGGGGTGTAAGAGATGATATCTGAACTGCACAGATGAGAATTGCACACTCCTGCTCCTCGGCCCTTGTGCTCCTAAACTCTCACAGGGACACATCCATGGGTGCCACCCTCCCCAGTTCCACCTGGTTTACTCGTGCAAAGAGAAAATAAGGGATCCACGTTCCCTTCTCTTCTGGCAAAGGGTTTAGCAGTGCTTGTTTTGTTTAAAAAAAAAAAAAATCCATTGCAAATTTAGAACCAGGTCCCATTTCATGCCAGTTCTAAAGGCCCCAAACCAATGTTTTTGATAAATTGTGCAGCTCATGACACACCTCTCATTTCTCCTCTTTTCTCTACGATGCATAGAGTTAAAGTTGACTAAAATTTGCTGGTTTGCAGAATTTAGAACATTACACTGCCCAGATTGACAACATGAGCTGGGATGGTGCCAGAAGAGCAGCAATGATTTATTAGGTCTGTAGCACTTAATCCAAGAAATAAAAAGGACTTATGTGACAGATGAGCATAAATGAACTATTGGGTCAGACATCCATTTCTTAAAAAGCAAAATAAAGAAGGTCTGAAGCAAGATACTGTGTAGGGTTTAGTATACATTAATGTATTAGGACTTTGCTGGTATACTTTGAAATTTCTGGATTTTAACCAGCTCCAAATTATTATTTTTTAAAAAACCAGACTAGCTGAAATAAATATTTACCAAATCCCATCACGTCATACTGCCCTTCCCTGGTAATATCATCATGGCTCAGGAAACATTTACAAAGAATTAGGACAGAGGCTGAAACCCTGACCTGAAGGCAATGACCAAATTCACATTGTCAGCAGAGATGTGGAGTTCCATGCTAAAGCCTCTCCTCTTCTGCAGTGTAAGCAGTGAAGGCAGAGGGACCTTTTACATCATCCTAGGCAAGACCAGAATCTGCACACGGGGCCAAAGAGCCTTTAGAGCTGAGTGTGGTCTGAGTCAACACCAGGAATAAACCAGTGCTTGAGTGCCAGCATCATGTTCTACCAGAGTTTCCTTCTCAAAAACATGGTAGCAGACCCACCACGTGATTATTCTGTAATTCTGGGAGTTATTAATAGGAAAGTGATTTTATTCTAGGAGTCTCTCTGGCAAAGCCTTAAACTGCTGTGCTTTGAGCTCTACTCACCTGAAAAAAACCAACATTTTTCTCTCCCATCTGTAGTATTGATAAAACATTTCCAGCCGAGTCTCTCTGGCAATGCCTTAAGCTGCTGTTCTTTGAGCTCTACTCACCTGAAAAAAAAACAACTTTTTTCTCTCCCATCTGTAGTATTGATAAAACATTTCCAGCACATAAATTTTTCTCCTAATATAAAAACTTGATCAGAAAGCAATAAAAAGTACAATAAATAGCCAGCTCCACTCTAACCTGTGTGGTTTGACACAGCTGAACAAGCTGTGAAAAGGAATATTGTTCCTTTAATAGAACGTCTGAAATGGTGCTCAAAACAGATTGGGCTGACAATTTTTGCAACCTTGGTGTCTCCTCCAAGATTTACAATGGCACAGCTCCCCTTTTTAGCAAATTAAACCTTGTGTCAAGGCTTAAAATTAAATCCAAACTTCTTTTCTTCTCTGTACAGAAGGAACAAATTGGCACCACATGCCAGTAGTCAAGGAGTGCTGATGGGAAACAGAGTGAAGGGAGCGCCCTCCAACCTGGAAGGCGTCACTAGTCAAAATCAACTGGGATAAACAGTCAATTCCACTTAAAGTCTGACATCCAAAGGCTCGTAAGATAGAAACATTCAAATATAAGAATTCTTCTGTACCACACGAACCTGTCTCGGTGCCAGCACTTAAACTTTTCTGTGCTGTGCAAGCACTTTGTGGGAATCTGCCTTTGGTAGGGTTTGATGTTGTAAGATCCCGCCTTGCCAGAGCCTTTTTAGCCTGGTCCAGAGGGAAAAAAAGGAAATACAACAGAGGTTCAGAGAGTATGAACATCACTGGCTTAATACCACAGCGCCTACTGTTACCAATAGAATTTTTTGCCATTATGCAGGATTCTGGTTTATAATATTTAAAATCTTATTTGAGCACATATGTCAGATAAAACAAAAGGGTATTTCTGAGGGCAGGTATATGAACTGTTTTCATGGACAGAAAGGTAAGAATAGCTTTTACAAAACCACCCAAAGGCCACGCTATTGTCCAGTTAAGGAAGGCACATCATGTCATTATGTGACGATTCCTGAACCAGATCCTGCGTCTAATCCATCCCCAAACCTCACTGTTTGCACACAAAAGTAATCCTCCATTTCCCAGGTTAAGAACCAAACCCAGGCTAGGACTCTCAAATTTTTAGTTCTGCTCTGCTTTCCCAACACAGAAATTGCTGGGGGACAAAAAAAAACAAAAAAAAAATTAAAAAGGTTCTTTTTAAAATATAGCAAAACTAGGTATAGTAAATATACCTAGTTTTACAAGTCTCTTTATCTTTTTATAACTACGTAGATGAGAGAGAGTGTTTGAAAGGTGACATGAATCCTGCTTCAATCTTTCCATGGGTCTTCCCCTAACGTTTCTAATAAAAGTCCTCATATATAAAACACCAGCAGCAAAACACCACATCTGGTTACAGAGAAAAAGTGAAAATAGGAGTTATTTGGCCTGTTGTAGGACACAAAATGTAAGTATTCACTCCAATTTAACCTTAGTTTCAAGCATATGCACAAGATTTTACAGGACAAGGAACTAATTTCACCACTGAAACATTCTACAGAGATGTTTTCAGAAAACACAGCAAAATGATCAGCTCAGAACCCAGCACAAGCAAGGCAGGAAGGTATTGCAGTAAATCATAGGATCATAGGATGGTTTGGGTTGGGAGGGATCTTAAAGCTCATCCAGTGCCACCCCTGCCATGGACAGGGACAATTCCCCTGTCCCAGGCTGCTCCAAGCCCTGTCCAGCCTGGCCTTGGACATTCCAGGGATCCAGGGGCAGCCACAGCTACTCTGGAAATTCCATTCCAGGGCCTCCCCACCCTCCCAGGCAGGAATTCCTTCCCAAAATCCCATCCATCCCTGCCCTCTGGCAGTGTGAACCCAGATTAGGGTTTCAATTGAATACCAGGACAGAATTCCTGCTTCCTGCAGCCTCACCAGCCTGTCAGGGATGGGATCAGCCCCATACACATCTGGAATATCATCCATGTTATGCAGATTGGGGTTATTAGAAAGAGCCCTGGACATGCAGACTAGGAACAATGAAACTGTAACCTGTAATAGTTTGAAGAATTCTCAAGAACATTCCCAAAATCTGAGAGGATCAAGCAGGGCAGACCATCAGCAGTCCCAACACCAAACCTGGCTGTGTCAGAAAGCCAATGTGAAACCAGTTCAAAAGTTTTATTATCCCAAATTACCAGTTTTAGAGAAAAGGTTTAATTTACATAGATTATTTTTTTTAATATGGTGTTATAGGTGGGTTATTCTGCTGCATTGAAAAAAAAAAAAACAAAACAAAAAAAAAACCACACTCTACTGCAATTTATTTAAAATGTGAAGTTGTCCAGACTAGAGAAACACAAAACCCTGCTGCACATTGACTGGAAGAAGTGATCTGCCAACTGGAAGACAGAAGGAAATATCCGTGGCACTGGCCCAAGCTCTCAGGTGAGCACCAGAGTCTCTGCTCATCATTCCATCTCTGAAAGTGCCCAAATGCCCCAAAAAACGCCACATAAACTTATATTTCCCTGGTAAATAAACATTTCAATGGGATAATTGCATATGGCAGATGCAGAATTTTAAACAAGGATAAATTAAAACATAGAGCTGTGCTGGAGTTTTGCACAACTTAGCAGGAACTTTCCTTTCATACAGCATTTCTCAGCTAAAGTTTCATTTCTGTTTTGCAGTTCACCTCTATGTTTAAATAATAATTATGGTTGTGACATACAGTGACAAAAGCCAGAAAATTCAAAATTAGCAGAGACAGACTCTGTCCATTGTTTGAATGTGCTCAGCTGGTTTTGCTTTACTAATACCACCAAGACAGAAATTTTCATTTCCCAAAAACACAAACTTCTGGCAAGGGGTTACAGAGTGAAATAAATCTTATTCTTGGAAGAAACTTTTGTTTGACACCTGAATAATTTCTGCTGGTTTCTCTCCTTTTTTCCCTCCTTCAAATGGAGTCTCAGAACTCGAAGCCAAAATACAGAGTCTTAGAGCTATCACAACAAAAGCTCAGCATCCAATTTCTCCTTCCAAACACAATCTCCTCCTAAAATATATCAACAAATCCATCTCTTTATTAGCCTGCAAGGAACTGGGAAGCCTTGCCACAGCAAGGACAGCTCAAACATTCCAATATGCAATTGCTTGCCGAGTGGTGGGGAAGCAAAGGTATCAAAGCACAAACTTTCAGAGCTTGCTGTTTCTGTTTGGAAGTTTTAAGACAGATGCTCTTCATTTTTCTCTCCTAATAGACTGGCAAATGCTAAATGCATCTGACATCAGCAGTAATACCACACATTCCAATGGCAAATAATGAGTTTATTCTACTGTGCACCATTTTTGCCCACCTGTTTCCTCTCACAGATTACTCCTTTCTTTTTCCCCCCCGCCTCTTCTGCAAGTGAGAAATCCCATTTTTATATGTTTATAGACACACATTATACATCTCCTGCTTTCTTTTATGTTGAGAAAATACAAGAATGCCTTATTATTCTCAATGCTGAGAGCTGTTAAGCAAACATTTTCTTCTCCTTCTGATATAAAAGACCCCAGATCTTTTTTTTTGCAATCTGAGAATAACCACAATTTTTTTTTTTCCAATCTCTTCATTAAGTCACAATCCTATATTTACTGGAAATTTGCCACGGAGCTGTGCCTGTGCAGGTTTACTCTTTTGGTTTAGGGGACTAATTCCAGTATAATGCTATTGTATCTGTAGGGTTCTATCCCCCAGGAATTGGGCCCACAGCTGCACTAATTAGTCTCTGCTCTGATAGGACACTGAATCCGCCAAAGCTTTGAAGTGGATCTGCTGAAGCCATCACCTACAGTGAGATCCCCAAAGACCAAAAGTCTTTTAAACACAAGAAAGCCGGGCTTTATTTGAATAAAATTAGGAATTGCACTTTCAAATGGAGAAAGCTCAAAGTGGCTGGGGCAGGCAGGGCTGAAGTAGAAAGATTCCTGCTCCACTGTCTCTCTCTGTCCTTGCTTGTGGGCTTTATTTTATCTGATTCAAGTAATTTGCAGGAAAATTTGCCCAATTCTCTCTCATCCCTACAACGATCCTGGCAGCTTTGGGACCTGGCTGGTGCTTGCTCCTCCTGGCACGCGTGGAGACATTTGTACCCATGTGCCACCCTGCCAGTCCTGCTGAGCTCCCTCTGCAGCCAGAGAGCCCTCAGGGACAGGGTCTGTCCCTGTGCCACCCAGGGACTCCACCTGGCCGAGAATTCCATGGGCTCCCCAGGCCAACCAGCTGGTCCCCATCTCTAAAAACCCCTCTCCTCTCTCTTGGTTTTTCCTGCCTCCACAGGTCTTGGGACATGGGTTTTCATATGAAAAATAACCTTTTCTGTTTCCTTTCCTGTTCATTTTACTGGGCTTGTCCTCCTTTGTGGGAATCAGAAAAACAGAAACTTCCACAGACACGGAAAGGTTTGATCTGCAGCCTTGGGAGAAGCTTGGATTGATGTAAAAATACAGCACACAGACATTAAGCAGAAAAATCATAAACTTATATTTCTGTAGTTGTTAGTAAAAATATGCTTTTAAGTGAGAAACTGTATGGGTAAGATGGTGAAGAGTTTTTAATGCAGGGGTGTGGTTGTATAGAATAATCTGAGAGTTTAGAAGTTATACTAGAAGTATATGTGTGTATGTGGAACAGAAGCCCATTGCACAAAAGTATCCACAGTGCAGCAAAATTAAGAAAATAGGATAGGTCAGAAAAGCAAAACAAGCCCTGTGACAACTGTCTGTTGGGCAAGAAAGTTCTATATTGTCCTGTAACAAAGAACTTATGACTACTCTTGAGCTATGGCTGACTGCTTGCTCCTCTAAAATCTCACAGCCTCTGAGACTGATGTTAATCTGAGCAATAATTGACTTTTAGCTTGAAAATAATCCCACCCCTTCATTAAAAGCAGTGACAATAATACGCCTCATCCCACTGGAAGGCAAGAGGGAGCTCTGCAGGTCTCCAGCCCTGCGTGCTGGGGGCAGATCCATGTTTGCCTCTCTCATCCACGGAAATCACCTGATCCCTGCAGTCTGCTGAAACCATTCCCCCCCAAAATCTCAAATTATTTCTTCCAGCCCATTTTCACTTCCTCACTTCTCCTCCTGTGCATTTGCAAGAGCTATAGCCACCCAACACTTATAATTTATTATCAACCTCCTAAATTTCACATCTAATCCACAATTCAATCCAACTTCCACCACCTATTTGCTACAACTTCAAATCCTTGGGATTTTTCTCCTCCCTTACTGCCCTGCACTCCTCAGATGTTCTTGCAAATGGGCTATTAATTGCCAGACCATCTAATGGGAAAACAAGAAAGCTGGCTATTTTTTAATTGCAGGGTTGTTGGGATTTGTCTCTTTCTGTTAATTCTTCTCCCAGCCTACAGGGATGTCAT
Organism: Pyrgilauda ruficollis; assembly: GCF_017590135.1. Classification (NCBI taxonomy): domain Eukaryota; kingdom Metazoa; phylum Chordata; class Aves; order Passeriformes; family Passeridae; genus Pyrgilauda; species Pyrgilauda ruficollis. The sequence continues at coordinate 675,774 of NW_024524377.1, read as the reverse complement.
TTTACCTTTGTTCCATTATTAGTTTTAACAACTGTATTATTTATTTTTCCTGCTTTTCAATCTGTCATTGTTATAAATCCATTAAACTATAGGAGCTGAATAATTTTTTTTCTTTCCCCTTCTTTATGCCCAGGAATTAACAAACAGTTTAATTAAGACAGATAAACAGAGGGATGTTGGTTCCCCTGAGAGGATTACATCCACATCTGATATTTTCAGAAGAAGAAGGGTGTTGGGGGGGAAATATTTATGAGATTTTAAATATATGCAAAGTCATAGTTATAATTTTTTCCTTTTCAACAGAATGGATTTTCCTTTCTACCTGGAGCACAGGCCCAGCCTTCAGCCAGGGAGGGCAGAGAAGCTCCACAGTGGAACCAGGATCAAGTTTTGCCAGACACAGCTTAAAGTTTGTGTGGGCTGGCTTCAGAAAGAGGGAATGCAGTGACAGGACAGAGGGAATGGTTTTAAGCTGGAAAAGAGGAGGTTTAGATGGGATATTGGGAAGAATTTCTTCCTGTGAGGCTGGTGGTGCCCTGGCACAGGGTGCCCAGTGAAGCTTGGATTTGCCTTAGTCCCTGCAGTGCTACAATTTGAGGAAAACAATCATTTCTTTTAGCTGATACTGAGAAAACCTCTAGAGCCAAAGGTGTAAAACTACGTGCTAAATAACCTCTAGTATATTTTAATTTCCTTTTTTTTAATTAAAAAAATAAACCTGGACATAATCAAAAGCACTTTTGGAAATAAGAACAAAATTTCATTGAGTCCATTTTTAATACCTTGTATAATAATTTTGGTTGTTCTCCAATATTAATGCTACATTGAGGTAAGGCAGAAAAAGCTGAAATCAATGCTGAAAGCAACTCCTTAGTTAAAACCCCTCAAAATTTCCAACTGCAGATGAAATAACAAAAATAACCTCAGAAGTCTTCATCCATTCTAAGAAATTTATTAAATTAAACTGGATTACAGGAGATACACATTTTTCCTTGCTGCAAATTGCAAAATCATGATCCCGAATGCAGCTGAGAAATTAAGATGTTCAAAGCAGAAATGCAAGTGTGAAATGACAAGTAGAGTTTTCACATAAAAATTTAAAGCGGCAAAAAACCACATTTTTGTGTTTTCTTTTGATGTAATTATTGTATAAAAAGCTACAGGATCATAATTAAATCCCTTGGTCTTAAAAAGTTGTCCTTAATTTTTCACTCAGATGGAAAAAATATTCCATTATTTTAATGAGAAGAGCATGACACTATTTCTATGTGACTTTTCTGAGGAGTTCAGGAGGTATTTGAAGGAAAGCCTGTGCACTCAGCTACAAAAAATATAAAGACCAAAAAAAGCCCCTCAAAATACACCCCCGCCAAAAATAGCCAAATTAAAAAAAAAAAAAAAACTAAAAAAAACCCACACCAACACAGCCAAAAAAAAAAAAAAATAAAAAAAAATCCACAAAACACAAAAAACTACCAGAAAATACTAAGACTTTACAATTTTATGACTAGCTCCTATTTCTACACCTAAAATAACTCTCACCTCTACCAGTCAATAATTTGGTCTGTTTGTTTCTTTTTAATTAAAACAATAAACAATTAATTCAGAGTGTGAAGCTGCAGAGTCCCAAAAATAAAGAAGCAAAACCTAAAGTCCATTTAAGAACTCCCATTCTTTAAAGGCCCAGCATAAGGCACAATAACACGGGACAGTTTTTTGTTACCAGTTAATTGAGTAACCAGGCAAGAGAAAGTTGAACTTCAACTAAAAACCTAAAACCAAATATTGTCAGGCTGCTTGTCCATTAAAAAAAAAAATAAAAATTAATTGGAATCAAATTTTGATACAATTCAGTGCAGAATGAGAACTCCTGCATATTTGGCAGGCAGCCCACTTGTGTATGCAATGCATAAAAACTGTAAGAATGGATTCCATACTGACTACAGGGTGCTTACTTTCCTTCAACGATAATTGTCTTAATGCCTGTTTTAATCAGTATTAACTACTAGCAATAACACGCTTTTAATTATGTTTTAAACGAGTCCTTTATTGGGCTGTTTTGGGAAGCAAATTAGTCAAAAGGAGCTGTTAATCAAAAACGTGTTACTGGCACAAAATAAATGTTCATTTAAGGAGCCATTTGAAATAAACCTGGCTCATTGACTCTGACAACCTACAAGGACACTGGGGCCTCCCGAGGATAACTCCTTCAGCTCTCTCCCAGCTACGCCTTGCTGCTCAGAAGTTGTAAGCAGAAGCATTAAGCAGTTCAGGTCATCCATCAGCTAACTTTTACTACTGTACTCAAGAAAATGAGCCTCCTAGGAACTTCGCAGCAGATCTATTCCTTCATTAGCTGAGTAATATTGAGAGAGATGTTCCTGTCATGATGAAGGGAGAAATCTATTGCAGGGAATTTTGCTGGTGTCCCTTTTGTCTAGGAGCTGTCTTTGTAGATTCCAAGGTATTTAGGCTGAAAAAGTGGCATCATTAGCTGAGAGCATCACTTGTATCTGTTCACTCCCTTCTGCTGAGTGATGGCTGTGCCCGAAAGTTCAGCCACACAAGATGGTATTTCCCACCTAACACTCGATGCCAGCCCATAATACCACCCTCACAGCACAACTTCAAACAGAAACTCCATTGAATTTATTCCACTGCCAGGTCTGAAAACTTAATTTTGCTGTGGCCACTTCATTTGAAGCATTTCAGCTGCAAACAAACTTGAGTCAGAGCGACGGCCAGGAGTCTGGGTATAAAACCCACAGATTGTTGTTCTTTGGCTGAATCTTGGACTTGTAAATTTTAAGGCAACCTTGCTTCATGACAAAGAAAAAAAATATCAATCTAAAAACTGATCAGATTTTACTCACTTGGCATGTCTTAGCTCAGCCCTTCAAAGTCAACTCTCACCTCCAACACCTGTAGCTTAAGCTAAAACCTCACTGAGATACCATTCCCCCACCCTGCCTGTGACACAGAGTGCTGAAACAATATAAAATGAGTCATTATAACTTAAAAAATGGGTTTTCCTCAACCAGGAGCCCACTGGAGTGAGCTCTGACTGGGGAGGCAGGTGGTTAATAAGCATCAGCTCACAGTGTGTCCTTTCTAGACTGAGCCTGGGGGTAGGAATGAACTTGCGAGAGAAGCGATTGCTGGATTCACACCATCACCAAACAACCCCAAAACCAAAAAGCTGCCAAAAATCATACACACCCAAAGCTCAGGGAATGCTGCATGGCTGTGTTTGGCTTCCCAAAGCCTGCTGTCACCCCCAAAATCCACTGGCAGTGCTCATGTCCAACATTATCACAGGAATAGTGACACCATCAGCTTCCAGAATCCAAATTCCCCAAAGGTAACTGGGGCCAGCAGCAAGGCAGGTCCCAGGGGTGCTGTGACACACGTTTTAAATGGCATTTAAACAGAGGTTTACAGCATAAACCACCACCCTCCCTACCAGTCCAGCCATACCTACACCACCTTCAACCTGAATAACTCCCTGCTTATCCAAACCAGAAATTCCAGGGGTGGCTCCACACCAGCATCTCATCAGCTTGGGAACCAGCAGGAGGAGGCAGAGAGAGGAGAGGTGCAAAAACCTGGTAGGCAGCAAATAACTGGGATGGAGCTGCCTTCTCCTCCTCTTTATTTTCTTATTTTTCCAAGAAAACCCCACCTGGAAAGTCCGAGTGTGCAGAAATCATGAGCAACATGACAAACCCAAGCTGCAGACAGACATGAGGGCCTTCCAAAGCAGTAGGGGGAAAAAAATTGGCAAATCTTGACTCATAATTGCAATTTGTGACTCAGTGTCCTGGGATGGGGTGAATTCGAAAGGTGAGTTTTTATATCTGACTGATTGGGATTCCTTCCTCATTAGCAGCATTCCATGAGGTGTGTTTAAGATCCCCTCATAGTCTGATAAACACATCTTGATTTCATTGACTTATCTTTAATGCTTTCAGTATGTATCTAAGGGAACAAAATGTCCCTTAAACACTTAAATTAAGGGCTTTAATGCACTTGAAAAGAATGAAATAAAAATTTTACTAAGGACAGCACAGTAAAACACCTTGAGACAATTACTCTTAATGAAATACAAAGATTACCAATAGCTACTGACATCTTCCATTACAAAAGCCATTATAAATCCTCTGTCTCATGGAGAAACTTTCCCCACTTTTTGAAGATTTTCACCAGACCATAATTGCAAACCTGATTTTTATTTTATTGCGTTCAAAGCTGATTGCACTTTTTGATGGACTTCATCATGCTCCAAAAATAGCATAAACGCTTTCCAAGATGTGGGTTTAAGAAAGTTATTGGGACTGGCAACTTCTTTTTCAAATTATCATTCATGGATCTATTTTCAACACCCTCTTTCTCAGCCCATTAAGTGTATTTCTGCAGCCTTCATCCACAAGCCACAGTAAAAGGTTCTGTCTGACCCTGCTCCAGAGAAGTGATACTCTCCTGCTTCCAGTTAGCAGCAAAACCACAAACGTGGTTTTGATTTCTTCTTTAAGTTTCTGGAAATGCAGAAATGTGGTCTTTTCAATCAACTGTAATTGCTGCTTTTTTATACTTTTTTTTTTTATTTTATTTCTCATCTTCTTCCTCACACACAATTATTCCAGTCAATACTCCCTATATTTTGGTGTGTTTGGGCTTTCATGTTGCTTGATGATGCAAAGTGTCCTTTGGGGATGCAGTTCCTGCATTTTTATTTTCTTGTATTAAAAATGAGCAGGGAGTAAGGAGATAACTCTCTCTTGGACCTGGTGAGAACCTGCAGAGATTAATTCTCTAAGCATGAATCATCTGTCTGTAACTACAAGATGACACCTTAAAGTTAAAAAACCTCAGACAAGTCATTAATGCATTTTCTCAGCCCCCACAACAGAAAACAAAATTCTGACGGAAAGCTGAGACCCAGAGACAGAACGTGATGGACTTAACAACCAAAAATAATGATCTGGAAGTCAAAGGAAGATTTGAGCGTTTTACTGATCAGTCCAACACTTGAAAACCCCCAGTATGAACAAAAAAAAAAAAAAAAAAAATCAAGGATATGAACTGACAAGAGCCAGCCCTGTCCTTCCATCACCTCCTTTCAGCACTAAGTTCACCAAGTAAACTCTGAATTGCAAAAGAAAGATAACTCTCAAATCCAAGCAACCAGGACAGGTGGTACAGAAAAAGGATGCAAAAAAACCATTACGATATATAAGATTTTAATCTCTTATTTATGATTCTTCCATAAAGTTTATTATAAGTCATTATATACATCTCCAAGTATCTCATCACAAAATGACATTTACAATGTAACCATAGCAAAATAATTCTGCACAGAACAATTTGCAAAATATCACATCAAAGGTAATGTGGGAGTACAACATAATTGTAGCAATTTCACCATATTAATACTACACTGCTCATACTTTGGGCCCCCAAGCAAAATAACTTTACAGGCAGAATAGGTAGGCAAAAATACTTATCTCTGTTTATATCCTTTTATCTCAGATCTGCACGGAGCAGGGTGTGAAATATGTAAAGCATATTCAACATGACTAATAGGTCACACCACTCCTTCCAGTGAAAGCCAGGGATTTTTTGGCACAGAATTACATAAGTGGTCCAAATCCTGCTGTACATCTAAAAAAAAAAAAAAAAAAAAAATTAAAAAATCTAAATACAAATACCTCTAAAAGCACTCTAAAAGGGAAAAAAAAATATTACTGAAAGTCTCCTATTCCTATTCTGTCCTAACAAATCCTTCAGTGCCATAAGAGAGACTGAAAGCAGCCCTGAAAATAATTTATTTAATGACGGGATGAAAAAAGAGAGTGAGGGGAAGACAAAAATAGCTGCGGACCAAATCTGCACGAAGCGTAACATGAAAGTTTTCTGGGAGACTCTTTCGGAGTTGGGCTGTTGCAGGGACATTCATCTAACCAAATATGAGGCCCTATGGGAACTCTGAGGAGATTAAAAAGAAATAATGAAGGCATAATTGTGGGTTAGCTGGGAATAGTTCTTTCTCCTCCTCAGCATATGGAGAAGTGTGTCAGTCAGATGGTGCACACTGGAAGGTATAATACCTAAGGGGTTTCAGCGGCTGATGCTTCTTTATCTCTTTGTTTTGCTTTCAAATTTCTTTTTTCATCTGTTATTTTAAGAGATACCAGGGCTCGAGGTATTCTCTGTGGGTTTGTCTCGCTTCTTTCTTTTCTTTTTTTTTTTTGTGTCTTCCTCAGGGTGGGAAATTGGAGAGCCACATTCATTTATGCATTGAAAATTGTTTGAGCATACCTGCTCACACTGATCAGAATTATAAAGCTGAATATCTACAATAATTTTTAAAAGGAGTTTTTATAAAGACTACTTAAAAAAAAACAAAACAAACACTGTAGACCAGCACTCTTGATAGCAGTCTTTCATTTGCTTTAACATCTATTAGTTCTACAGGATTTGCCGAACATAAATTGCTCCTACTTTATTTAAACTCTTTTAAATTTATTCCTTTCCACCTGGCAAAAGAGCTCCATCAGAGAATGTGGGTGGAGATATTAAACTGATTTTAATGCCACCAAAACCAAACCTCAGTATTCATGCAGGCAACACTGGCAGCAGCTTGTCTCCAAATGAGCTCAGACTACAACACTGAACGTGTGCACCCTGTTAGAGGTGTGTGCCAGGTGAAAATTACCAAAACCAGACAGATAACATTAAATTGTAGATGAAATTTCAGCCTGCATTCTTTACGCTAAGCTCAGCCCAGATAAAACAACCCACTGAAAACCAAACAGCAATGCCTACCTAAAACCTTTTTCACTCTCACCCCTGTCTGTGAGACCCTCAGCTAATGCAAAAGACAGGTTGAAGTCCCAGTGCAAATGCAGAAACATAAAGCAGAGTGACACGTCTTAAGGCAAATTGCTTTGGAGCTACTTTGTGTCCCCTCCTGTTCCTCTCCTTTCTCCACTGGGATGGAAGCAGGGATGGTGCTCTTGGAGAGCCACAACACCTCCTCACGTCAGCCAGCATCTCATCCTGCCCTGCTGCTGGAACCCAGCAGCCCCCAGGGACAAGAATCTGCATTTTGGAACCAGTTTTTAGCCCTCTCCCTGCACAGATGATCAAAAATTACTTGCTCAGTTTCCCTGCCTTGAGAACGTGGCTGCTATTAAGGAATACAAATGCTAAGAGTGGAGCCAACTCACCAAATTTTCTAAATTTAAAAAGACCAAGCAAATAAGCCACCCTTCAATTTAGGATTCATAAGGGATCTGTTGATATTTCAGAAAGAGATTGTGGGATCTTTCTCAAATCAGGCCAAATGCTAAGTGAAAACAGGTCACCATCTCCAGGCTGACTTCTCCAAACCCCAGGCATGAAGAAAAATAATTCACCAGCTCATAAGAGAAATAATTCACCAGCTCATCACCACCTCATTGCCACTTAGATAACGGCTGAGAGAAAGAAAGATCACTTGTAAAAAAATCAAACAGTGTAAAGAAAAGCTTCAGGTTGAGAATATTTATGTGACTTTCGAAGGAAGTTCCAAGGATGAGTACACAAGGAATTTTGCAGTGCTTGGAGGAAGAAGCTCAGGGAGTTGGAGGGATTGAGGCAGTGGATCCAGCTACTCTGATTTTTGAAGGTAAACTTTGCATCTTAATCCCTTATACAGACTGCTTACTAATTTATGGGATCATGGCATGGACTTGGAGGGATTTTGGGATAAATTCATTGGCAGACACATAACTGGCTCCTTTGGGGGACACAGCCATGGGGTGAGGCTATGGGGCACATGGAATTCACCCAGTTTGGAAGGAATGGAGTTTCATCTTGCCCAGGGCTTGGAGGATGATGTTTGACTCCCCCCCCCCTTTCATGTTGAAGAGGCATTTAGACCAAATCACAACCCAGGCCATCGTTAGCAGAGCTTCCAAAAATATATTTGAGCCCACTTATGGAAATTAAGCAGAGCAACAAAATTATTAATAATTGCTAGGGAAAAAAAAAAAAAAAAGGCAGGAAGTAGTGGAGATTAAAAGAAGATGATGTATTAGACTGGAAAGAGCGAGTCTCCAGAAATTATCCTCATTTTTTTTTAAGTTGAAATGGGTGAAAGTATTTTACAAAAGTTGTTTTTAATGAGACATTTTCTCTACATCATATCAGGACAGAACTGTGAACTTTTTTTAATGGAATTACTTGACAAACTGATCAGTGCCATATCACTGCCTCCAGACACAGTTCTTTTAATGATGTCCAAACTACTTAACTATTAAAATGAAATTGTGAGCCAGCACAGTAGGAAGTAGATTGAGCAAGCTGAAGATCAAAGAAGATACCATCACAGTGGCCTTTGTGTGCTCACTGTAGGTTTGCTCTAACTGAAGGGTAAAGTAGTGGTGAATTGAATTAGATTGGGTTGGTTCTGTACCACAGCACTGAAGGCAACATAAAAGAAGGGTCAAATAAAATAGCACGAGCCTACCTTACCCTGGGCAAGATTAAAACTGAGTCTAGAATGCCACCAGCCATCTTAACATGTCATCTAAGCAGTGCTGGGAACACAAACCTCAGCAATTTACTCATTTATTGCATTCTTCTGTACTTTCTATCCACACACTTTACTCGCAGGTAAATGAGGTCACAGAATCACAGATTTATTTGGGATTTAAAGCTCATCCAGTCACATCCCCTGCCATGGGCAGGGACACCTTCCACCATCCCAGGTTGCTCCAAGCCCTGTCAACCTGGCCTTGGACACTTCCTGGGATGGGGTTTAATGCCTACCGATTTTTGTAAAAAAAAAAAAAAATTAATTAAAGAAAAAGATGCTACAAGCTTCCTTCATTTCCAAAAGAAATATGGAAAGAAATTAATAAAGTAGATGCAGAGCTACAAAGTTTTCCCAGACACTTGGATCCTGAAAAGTGCTCCCATTCCCTCCTGACCTTCACAGCACAGATTTTTGGTACAGAATCAAGGTAAATTAGCGAATTAAGAAATTAACTCTCGGAAATTAGAGATGCTGCGAGCGCTGCCCTTCTTTGAAGAGCTGGACTCACCTGGTGCTGGCAGCAAGATTAAATCTCATGAACTGCTCAGCATCTCTACACAATCTTCCCCTAATTTTGGGGAAGGCAAGCACAAAATGGAATCCAAAGGGTAACAACACAAGAAACTAAACCCACAACTGCTCATTTAAAAGACCTTGATTTAAGGATTTTCTATTTGCACCTCTTAAAGCAACACCAAACCCACTTATTTCTTGTTCCAGCTTTTCACTCCTTTACTTACTTTGAACCTGCACTCTTCAGGATTATTTTCAGCTTTAGACTCTTATTTTTAACAACCCCAGGATGAAACAGTGACTGCAGACTGCAGGAGAGACCACCAGCATTTCAAGACAAAGGCGATTTATTTTTTACCTTTGCACTTCATGCCACAGCCACTCCTCCTCCAGGAGCAGTATGGACATGCAAGCACACAGAGCTCACGCTGCAACTTTAAAATTTATTTAAATGAAACGTAAATAAATTTTAAATATTAGCAAGAAGTTACAGGTGCTCAGGGAGAAGTTATTTGTATTTTATGGGATTCATTTTCTGCACAGTATGTGGAGAGAATTAGCTACAAAACTTTGTTATTACCCAGAGAAGTTGCTTGTTTAATTCTCCTTTGTTGTTTAGAAGATTTACCTTTCCGTGCTGTTTTAATATTTAAAATATCAGAGTTTGAGTTTGGGCAGGGGAACAGGGAAGGGAGGAGAGCTTTGGACTGGTTTGGGTGTTTTAGGTGTACCCAGGGGGTGTCCCAGGGGTTTTGAGGGTTCATCCTGTCCTGCCAGGATCCCACCTTGCAGATGTGAGCCTGGGCAGGTCCTTCCAGCCTAAAAACTTTCCTACCCTGAGTATTTGGGTTAAATTCCACAGAAAAACCTCCTGAATTAAATTAGACTGAAAAAATCTTCTGTTTGGCACCATCCCTCCATCAAAAACCACTGTCACAAAAAGAGAGAAATTTGTGTAAGACATGATAGGAAAAGAGAAATTACTGATCCAGGAACTATTAATTATCCTTAAAAGAAGAAAACAGCAAATTAGCCCCTGAAACAGAGCAGTCAAAGAACAAAACCTGCCCATGAACTCTCTCCTTGCGTGACTTTCTCAATTTTTTTTTTTTGGTCTGGGGTATTTAATTTTGGCATTTTGCTTCTCTAAAGCTGAGGGGAGCAGCTCATTTTGGAGCCCTGAGGAAGCACTTGGTTAGATGTCCAAAAACAACTGTGATCTGAGATAATACAACTTGTGCATCAAGGAATCCTTGGATCTTCAGTGGAGGAACAGGGCCCCAAGGCACACACAATTTCACTAAAGTTTCTGTGTTCTCCTCCACTCCATAATTACACACAGAGAATTTTAATTTGCATTTTTGCAGAAGTTAAAAAAAAAAAAAACAGCATCACACCACACTTTTTTCTCCTCCACAAATGTCACAAGTGTTATGCCACATCATGACTTAAAAATATTCATTAACAAGGACTAATTAAACACCAGGTTGATTGGACAAGTGGACTATGCCCTAAGTCTCAGAATTAGGAGAAGAAATCAAGGAGCACATTTGGGTGTGATCCTCTAAAGTAGAAAACTCTGCAACTTTGACTCAGAGAATTGAAACTTGACTAGCATTGGATTTCACCTGCTAAAATTCAGCAATTCCAGTTGCAGGGATATTTCCACACTCCCCTGAAGTTTATTATCTTTTTTTTTCCCCTAACTCTATAATGACATATACACTCTAGATATCTTCTTTTAAAGTTTAAATCTTACTTTTCCACATAATCCTTGATCCAGAATTCTTTGGCTTTGTGGAAATATAAGAAGAAGAAAAATAAAATTAAAAAAAAAATGCTGGATTTAGACTAACTTTTCATGTGTTTTTTGGCTTATGTAGATATAAATGAACAGTGGCATTTCTCTGGTTTAAATTAATCTTGGTAGTCCTGTCACAAAACCCAGAACTTTTCTGTAGCACAAGAAGGAGAAACAAGGAAAAAACAAAACCTAAGATTAAATTGGGGGGGGGAAAGGCAGTTTTCCACTGCCCAACCTGCTCCCTATGATTTTTCCATCTTGCAGGTGATGGGCTTTTTGATGAGATGGGCACTTCTGTAACTCACAGAGTATTAAAAATATTAGCACAGCTCCAGACATCTCAGGAGTCATCACAACAACATAAATAAAATATTAATCATGCTGATAATAAGATTTTAACTACTATTAGAAGCCTGGTAATTTGCCAATGGTAAAAAATGCTCAGGAGATATTTCAGTCTACATGGGGAAAGTGAGCTGAAAAAAGCCCCAAACTTTGCTCAATTTTGATTTGTGCTCACTGAGTTGTGGCACGAGGTGTATTTTCATTTTAAACTCCTTCAGCACAAGGATCTCAGCAGAGTTTCCTCACCAGACACAAAATATTTCTCCCTCCCTACTCTTTCATTATATTTATTAACACCTCAAATCAAAGCCCAAAGACATTTGCCAAAATCCTTAATTTCATAAAAGCAGAACCATGTACTCAAATCAAAGCCCAAAGACAACATTTGCCAAAATCCTTAATTTCATAAAAGCACAACCATGTTTTCACTTCAGACCACACCAGGTTAAAGGAGCTCTTACGTTCCCATTTTCTCACACTAATTCCACAAATAGATTCTTTGCAGGGCAATACACCCCGAATTTCCTTCACTACAACACTTTCTTAGCTCACAGGTGTCTTCCAAGAGTGAAACACTTCAGTCTGGAACTACTCAGATAACTTAAAAGCTCTTTCTTATGAAGATGAGGTGAAGAGCAGCGTGCAAAATCAAAGGAAAAGTGTTTTCCTTGTGGGCATTTTCAAAAAGCCCAACATTTACATAAAAAAAAACACCAAACCAACAAACCAAACCACAAAACCAGATAATAAAAGTTACGAGAGCACCTCACTCTTTCTCTCTTTTTTGTGAGTGAAGCCAAATTCCCCACGTTCATCCAAAGGCACCACTCAGCACAGGACTCACCAAGGACACGTCCCTGCAGAGGAGCCACCTGCCTGTGGTGGGGACAGGTCTGGAGAGCAGCAGGGACACCACAGCCCCAGGGAGGAGAGCTTAAAAACCCCTGAGCCTGGATTTTCAACTACCAGAACCACCAGAACGGGTTACCTTAAATAAAGCAGAGAGTGGCTAAAGGCTCCTTTGCCTTGTGAAACCTCTCAATTCTCTTTTAAGGAGAAAAACCTGGAAAAAATTTTTGTCGTCTATCTATGAGCTGTGATTTAAGTTCCCTGCAAGGCTGAAATACCTTAGTCAGCTTCACCTGACAGCATTTCCCTCCATCCTCAGCAGCTGACAGAAAGCACGACAGCCTGGGAAAAGCCACCTGTCTTACCTAAACCTCAGGAATTTGGTGCTCTTGCTTCCTGCAGAGTGCTGCATGGGATGGTGCTCAACATCTTCTGGAATTTTGGAGTACAGCTTTCCCAGGTCAGGGTTTAAACCCTCCACCCTCTCTGTCTGGCACACCAACTGCACATGGTCACATCTGATTGTTTCAGGGATAAAGATTGTTCCAGGCATCTGACACTACATTTAAATTATTCATCCATGGGGTATTATTTATTCATCAGATCTTGAGTTATCTTGCTTTGCTGAAGTACCTGGTTTTAATTGCTCATAGGGTGAAAAAAAAAAAACCAAACCAACCAAAACATGCCATTTTCTTTGCTTTAATTGAGATTTTGTGACTTTTTCAAGCAGCTGATTGGGTGGCACAGACACCACCCTGTGCTGGGTGTTGCCAAGTTTTGATCCAGTGTCATTCCTGACTGCAGGTATTGCAAGGTGCTGCCAAGCCTTGCATTTGATATCCAGTGACCTGGCCAAGCTCTGAATTTCTGGGGGACAATAAGGGACTCTGGGAGACTCCTCTGAGGCCACAGATTAATTCGGTGTTGTACCTTAGGGGTTTGATATTTGGGAATGTGAGGGATATGTCTCACCCAAACTGCAACCAGAGTACCAATAATTAAAAAACTTTAGTGTGGAAGTGCAGCATGGAGCAGCCTCAGCTCGGCTGTTACTGTATAAAGCAAATAATTAATGTTTTTTATATCTCCAGATCACAACTTTTTCCTCTGGGCACAGCCAGCCAGCAAAACCTGGGCTGAAAGAGCCATCAAGGTGTGTTGGGGAGTGCACAAAGCTGGGAAAGATGAAACTTCACAGGTTTTGGGTCTCATGCTCTGGAATAAAAAAGTGTATTTTTGTAACTACAGTTCTTTTATCATGGTTTCTCTATTCTGTGATTGCACACAATTCTGATATTTAAGATGGTGACTCCCCCAGCCACGAATGGAAATATTTCTGACCAGAGCTGCCACAAGGTGAAAATGGCAATCACGTTTGTTTGTCTTTCAAGGGGAAGCACAAAAGGACAATCCCAAAATTTCTTCAAAGCACAAAAAACATTGACATTCTCATGATGAACATAGAATCACTTGGGTTGGAAAAGCCCTCTAAGACCTTCAAATCCAACCCCCAGCACTGCCAAGGCCACCACTGTCCCATGTCCCCAAGTGCCACATCCACATGGCTTTGAAATACCTCCTGGGATGGGGACTCCAGCACTGCCCTGGGCAGCTCTTTTTTGTTTGACAACCCTTTCAATGAAGAATTTCTTTCTTATATCTGATCTAAACCTCCCTAAAACACTTCTAGGAGTGCAGAGTTAAAACTGAGGCTTTCCTATTTACGAAGGTAACATTTAAGGTCTAACACTTTCCCCAATACTCCAAAACACATTTAAGAGAAAAGTTAAACTACAAAAGAAATGATCCCTAAAAACTTCCCAGTTTTGCAGACAACACACTACCAAAGCCCCTGCTCACCACACTGGTTTTTGCACCATATGACTTAACAGTAATGTTTTCAACATCAAAAAAAAAAGGTCTGCAAGGCTTAACTCACCAGTTCAGACATTTCCCTTGCAGTTAAAAGTTGGCCTGCGATGAAGGCTTCAGTCTGGGAACAATCTTTACCCACTTGAAGGGGGAAAAATCCCAACCTCTCACTCCTAGGCACTGTTGTTATGTGGTATAAATTGCATTTTATCAGTTTCAGCTGTTTTTTTCCCTGGCTTGTACATAAAAATCTGTTTTTAAGCTGAAGTCCTTCAAGGTTTACTAACCAAATTTTGCTATCAGTTACACATGCAGCCCTATTAATGCTAATGAGAGCTGCTTGAATTTAAGCAAGGGTAGAATTTGATCTTTCCCCTATTATGTTGTAGGCTGTCTAGGTATTTGTCTGCTTTAACTTAAAATCTGTTTAGCAATTTCTCCTCTATAATGAGGAAGCCTTGTAAAAGCAGATCACAGAATGCCAAAGGTGCAGCACCACCAGGTCAGAGCTGCACCTCCTCTCTGACAATGCCCACTGCTGGGTGTTTCCTGGAGAGAGCCCAAAGCCCTGGAATCAGCTATTATGGAAGAGTTTGCCTGGAGAAAAATATTCTTGACCTGCCTCTCTCCTGGCTTGTGCTCTGAACCATGAGTTTCCCACTCTTTGCAGATTTTTAAAGTTCTGTAATCAGAACTGTGAATGACAGTCCAGTTCTGCAGCTCCAGAGGGGTCTGGGCAGCGTGAGCACAACAGCTCCCATTAATACCCAATCACTCAGTGTATTTACAAGCCATTTACTCTGTTCAGATTGCAACTCAGTCTGCAGTGGCTCCAAAGCAGAAGCTTCTCTTCGGATCAGCTCACATTACAACCCCGGCCACAGGTTTTTAATAATTTCTAATTTAAGAAAAATTAACGCTTAATTACAATGAGTTTGAACTCGAGATGGGCTGCAGCAATTAGACCCTTTCTCTTTTCCCCTTCTGCCTTTCTCTGCCCTTCTTTCACCCACAGGCTGCCAAAAGAACATCAAAACTAAAAAAATCCAGTGTCTGACTTTAAGAACTGTG
Source organism: Pyrgilauda ruficollis (assembly GCF_017590135.1). NCBI lineage: Eukaryota > Metazoa > Chordata > Aves > Passeriformes > Passeridae > Pyrgilauda > Pyrgilauda ruficollis. The sequence continues at coordinate 660,736 of NW_024524377.1, read as the reverse complement.
GCCAGTTTCAACTTTGTACCCTGATACTTGTAATGATGCAGAATTTGTTAATTTGTTTGTCACTTCTTTCCAAACTTTTCCTTATTCAGTTCACAGCAAACACTTGCTCTGTGTATTAAGATTTAAAAAAAAAAAAAAAAAAAAAAAAAAGGATTAACAAGAAAGAATTACCTCTGTAATTTCATAATCTGTATAATTGTACAAATTGTACAAATTTATGTATTGTATATAACTCTATGTGTTATCTTTGATTTCTATCAGCCTCACTGCACAAGCTGGACAGTATATAAGAAAAGAAAGATAATTCACTGTCTGTATCACAGATTCTGGTGGGATGTGAAGTTTCTTCACCCAAACTATTCCCAGGAGGCTGTTATTTCTGAGTCCCTGGATTTCTGGATAGCAGGGACATGTGCTCCAAACAGGGAATCAGGATCTGGGTGTCACCTGGAGCCCTGGGGGAGCTGCTCTCTGCTGACATCCCCCTGCTATGGCTCCTGATCTATTAGCACAGAAATCACTCTCCCCACCAGGGGGTCCTGACAATTAACCACCATTCCTAAAGCACTCAGATATTTTCCAGACAGCAAATGAAGCAAATTAGGGAAGTTGTCAACTTCAGAGCATCAGGTTTGAGGAGCGTGCGAGAGGCCGGCACTCAGCGCTGGGGTGAGCCTTGGGGGTGATGGATCAGAGATCCATGGAATACCTTGAGCTGGAAAGGACCCACAGGGATCTCAGGATCCAGCTCCTGGCCCTGCACAGGTCTCCTGGATTGTAAGATATGCGTGTATTCTATTCCTGTCTGTCAGAGGAGGGGCAGATATCTCTGTTCATTGGGCAGTTTTCTTTATCCCTTCCACGATGGATCAGAGACCCATGGAATATCTTGAGTTGGAAAGGACCCACAGGGATCACAGGAGTCCAGCTCCTGGCCCTGCACAGGGCAACCCCAAGAATCCCACCCTGTGCCTGAGATCCTTTCCCAAAACTTCTTGAACTCAGCTGAAGAGCTCCTGTTCTTTGCCCAGATCCCAGGGAAGACATGACCAGGTTGTGTGATTTCAGCCCGTGGCATAAAGCAGGAGCAGAAAATGCAAAATCTTCTGGAAATTGATCAGTCTGGGAGTATTTGACTTTGCAGCCTTCATGTTTCCAATGTAAGATTTGGTTTAATAAAGGGGATCAGTGGTACAAAAGAGTTTCCAGGATGTGTGGAGTGCAGTTTCTCCTCTCTCCACCATGGATTCTTCACTCTGTCACAGCTGAACTGAGGCAGCAGCTTTTTCCTCACTAATTTGAGTCTGTCCCATTCACCCAAGTGCCCACATTCACTACATCTGGAGGGATTTAACAGCATTATGATCCTTTTTCTCAGTGGCCGAAATTGCCCAACAATTGTGTGCCTGGATTCACTACATCTGGATCATAGCATTATGATCCTTTTTCTCAGTGGCCCAAATTGCCCAACAATTGTGTGCAAACACAGACACATTCTACAGATATAAACTTCTGGTTTCCTGAGGAATGGATTTACAAATCCTGGTTGTGTGGAGATCATGGAAATCTTCTGCAAAAGGGTGAAAAGTGGTGAAAAATACAGGAAAGTTGAAATGCAGGCCATAAGTGGTGGATGATCACATCACTATGCTGAAAATAATCAAAATAAATTAAAGAGATGGGTTAGAAGAATACAGAAAGTGGATGGGGCTGGTGGGAATTGAAACACTGGAAATAGGGTGAAAAAAACCAGATAAATGTTTAAATGGCCTTTGAATCCATAGGTAGTGCAGGTCAGGGTAAAAAGTAAAAAAAAAAAAAAATACTAGTCACTCAATTCAAAAAGTGATGTGAGGAACTTCATTTATGTAAGAGATTTCAGCTGGGAATGGCAAGGAGTAAAAATGTGAAACTACTGCATAAAACCAGCCCTTGGTTGATTCTGGCACTTCACATAAAGATGGAAACAGAATTGATAGCATAAAATTTTGAAAGAATTAGTAAGGAGAATTTAAATAAAGCACCCGAAAATCAGTAGGAATTCCACCTCAATGGAGAATTGCAGATTTAATTCATCCTCCACAAAACAATTTGAAATTATCACCTTGAATGAAGCTACACTGTTTGCAAGGTGGGCCAGAAGGGATGGCCAGCCCTGAAATCAGGGACCTGCTGTGCATTAAAAATGCTGCAGAGGAAAAAGTCTGAGAATATGAGGTTTAAGAAGCTCAAATTGTGCCAGAAAAACAGCAAAATAGAGGTGCTATACCATGGATGTCAAAAATGGGCTGCATTGCCTAATGCCACCAAAACTGGGGAAGCATTTTGGATAAAGAGGATAAACCAGCATTTTTCTTTTAAAATAATTCTTCACTGGCCACTTCCAAATGGGAAAGAGGTGCAAAGGAAAGCTAAATTGGGTCAGAGAGCTGACACTTCATCCAGCTGCCTGCTCCTGCCATCCAGGCAAGGTTCTGTCTTCCTGGAGGAACAGAAAGCAAATTTTAACACCTAGAGAGTCCAAAAGCTGTGTTAGAGATTGAACTTTGAGAAGATATGACAGCAAAATGAAATCACCCGTAAATGGAAGGTATGGGTGCCAGTTCTTTAGAGCTCTCTGGTCAAACCTACATAATTTATGCATCTTGAGGGTACTGAACCTGAGCTCCACATGCCAAGAAAAAGAAAAAGAAGGAAACTTGGCTTCAGTCTATGGGCATAAACACTGCCATGTCTTCATTCCTCAAAAATAAACTTTATAAACCATGACACTAACTAAAGGAGTTTGTCAAAAGGCTCCACAGAAACTTTATTTTCCAGTTTACAAATATGAGAGAGGTGAACTCAACCCAAATCTGAGAAAATCCTGATGATGGCAAGCAAACTCTTCAGAGAATTTGGGGAAAGCAAATGAAGGCAGGTTCAGAGTTAGATTCTGCACATATCTCTGTGTATACATACGTGTCACAGATATAAACACAGACTAAAAGAATTTATTCAATGCCTGCTAAGAGAAGCTTGAACTTTAGGGCATTTATAAAAGTTAAAAAAACTTCCTGGTTGCCATTTCCCCAGAGCAAACAGGGAAATGCCTCCTGTCTCCATCACCCAGGTGGTGGACAGTGATTTCCTGGTGGTGTTCACAGCCAAAAGAACCTGGATTAAGGTTTAGCATCAAGTCCAGCCCCTCCCCAGCACTGCCAAGGCCACCACAGTCCCTTGTCCCCAGGTGTCACATCCACAGAGCTTTCAAACCCCTCCAGGGATGGGGACCCCAGCACACCCAGCTGGCCAGGGCTGGACACCAGAAAATGATGGCAAAAGAGGAAAAAGAGGTCCTTTTACTCCTTCAGAGGTGAGTGTGGACCCCCTGAGCAGTATTGATCCCCAGCTCAGGTGTCTCTGTGCTGCTGGGAATTGTCTGTCCATGGAAATGCCCAACTCTAACAGCAGGAGTCATCACACCATCACATGCTCCCTCACATTTATATTCATTTTAGCAAATCCAGGATTGGCCACAGACTCCTTACATATTTCATGATTTACCAGAATCTGCTTTAGTCTAAGAGACCTAATTCTTCCACTGCATACATCACCCATCCTTCTGGCACCACAATTTCCATCTGAAACCGGAATAATTTTGCATACTTTTCATTTTAGCATTCTGACAACTTAAAAAAAAAAAAAAAAAAGAAGCTTTGATTCTGTGGAGTAAATTATCACCAACCTCGGGAAAAAAGTCCAGGAAGTTATTAATGCTCTTTTTTATGCATAGTTGTCTGTACATTTTTAGTGTCTCTCCCCTCTCAGCTTTATGTGGTGATACATTAACAAAAGTGTCACAGAGCATATGAAATTCAAACCAGCACGGTGAGGTTTGCAGGGACATTTAACACATGGCAGGAACTTTAGTGTTTTCCCAAGGGAATCGTGCAACCTTTGTTTACTCTTGGACTTTCTCCCCCAGACCAGCTCCTGATCTTTCTCCACAAGAAGTACGTGGCTTTTACTCTTTGGTTCATTCCCTGGACTGACACACTCAGTGCTGGAATAACCTAAAAAAATCTTCAGGAGTTTAAAAAAAAAAAACAAAAAAACAGGGAAAACCTGTGGTCCTGATTTTCTGCCCTTCTGACATGGCCAAAAGAGGGTCTTTATTTAAAATGAGCTCTGAACACATAAATACTGCTGGTTCTCTAAACCTCCAGTGAGGTCTTGTTTATTCCTTGTTAATACTGTCTGAGATGAACACACTGGAAGCACTTAACCAACAACAGCAACAAACTTCTGCTGTATTCAAACAGAAACAAACCACTCAGCTTGTCAATATACACAAGACAGCAAACTTTCAACATTCTTGAAGGTGTTGGGGCTTGAATCATTTTAAAATAAATCCTGCTTCTTCTCCCAGGAAAAAAAATACAGTCTTTATTATTAAACTTATTGTATGTTTCGTTACCATATTAATAGTAATTAATTATATATAAAAATTCATATAAAGAGAGATAATTAATATTTTTTGTAAGTAGATATAAAATAAATAAAACCATCTTATACTTTTTTTTTTTCCACTAAGATACAGTCAGTGAATATACACAGGGTGGACAAAATAAATCAAACTAAAAACTGCATTCAGTAGTAGAATTCAAATTCATGCTGCGGTGTTACTTGGTCATATCCAGCACCAGAAAATTGCTGGAAAGATTCCATATTATTTAAGCACAGGAATGAGGAGAGATTCAGCTTTTGGTGGGGTCTAGACCCAGCTGAGTGCCCCTCAGTCATTCATTTAAAAAAAACCTGTTCAGCCTGGAGAAGGGAAGGCTCCAGGCAGAGCTCAGAGCCCCTGGCAGGGCCTGAAGGGGCTCCAGGAGAGCTGCAGAGGGACTGGGGACAAGGCATGGAGGGACAGGAGCCAGGGAATGGCTCCCACTGCCAGAGGGCAGGGCTGGATGGGAGATTGGGAACTGAGAATTCCTGGCTGGGCTGGAATTCCCAGAGCAGCTGGGGCTGCCCCTGGATCCCTGGAATGTCCCAGGCCAGGCTGGAGACCCCTGGGACAGTGGAAAGTATCCCTGATAGGATGGGAAGGATTTTAAGGCCCCTTCCAACCCAAACCATTCCAGGATAGTTTGTTCCCTCTACCCTTGTGTTTGTATGAAGAAAAGTGCTCCAAAAGAGCAGGAAAACAGCATCCAGACAGGGTGATTCCTGCATCTCCCACATCCCTGCACTGCCATTTGCACCCCCAAGGGTGCCCTGCATGAAATAATTCTGCACCTGGGTTACCCCCCCATGCCAGGCAGGAGAAGGCAGGACAAATCCCTTTCCCACAGGCTCCTCCACCCTCTGGAAGCACAGGCTCCCACAGATCCTGCATGTGTGAAGGAAAGGGAAGAAAAGCCTTTCTCAATGCTAGGATTTCCTCCTGATGTAAATTTTCCCCACTGTGCTCGAGTGCAAGAGAAAGTATTTGCTGCACATCCTTCGGGTGTGAGGTCATGGGCATTGAAACCCCACAAAATTCCCCAGAGAGGCTTCAGGAAAAAACTCTGGGACCTCTGGAAGGTGCAGCATAACCTCTTTATCAGTGCTGTGCTGCTTTGTGGGGTGCAGGTGATGCCTCAGGTTCAGTGCTTTATTCTGGAACTCTGTCCAGCCTCTGTTCTAGGGCATCACAGGGATGAGGAATAAAGTTTTTCCAGTCCCTGATGTCCAGCCCATAGGAAGATCCCTCTAACTGTGCACACACAATGCACCCTCCCTTCTCTAATCCTTTTATTCCTGCCAGGGCCAGCTCTGAAATTTCCTCAACGGCTGCAAACTTTTTAGGGTTTTATAATGGTAATCAGCGATTTTAGAGGGAATAAATCTCTCCTGGAGCCCGTAGCTCTGGATAAAGCATCCCCAGGAATAAGTCAGGGAGAGCGTCGGCAGTGGAGAGTGCTACATTTCATGTGCTGCCACAGAAATGCTTTCTGGCTGAGGTCTAATATTAATCTATTTTGTCCCTGACATCCAGTAAAACTACAGTGTAGCAAATGCTTTTAAAACATACATATTCAATAGCAGATGCAATAAAGTATTCAGGACTGTTGGTATGAAGAAGGTTCACACACACACAAATATCTTTGAAACTCCAGTTAATCAAGGTGTCAAAGTAACTAAAGCAGTTTTACAGATTTTATTGAAAATAAATCACTTTATTATATACTGAAATATATATTATTGTTTCTCCGTGGAGTTTTACTGTCTGCTCGCCTGCATTTCTTTTTTAAATAGAGTATCTCCTGCCCTCTTTAGTCCAGTTTTTATAACTACATTTAGCAGGAAATTCAGCATTAAAGCCCATCTCCAGCCTGCCTTCTCCTCCTGCCCTATGCAAATAGCCCATTATTAGCCATTTTCTGGCAGAAGAGGAAAGCAAGAAGGAAATGATATAATGGCTCCAGAGCCCCTCATTCCCTCCCTGCCCAGCTGCTTGTGGGGTGACCTTACATCCAGCTGGGAAGCTGGAGGTGGCTCTGAACCCCCAAAGATTTACACCTTTGTCTGCTGGTTCCTCAGAGAGGAGCCTCCACGCAGGGATGCACAAAAAACTGCTCAGACATCAGCCTGGGGAGAGCTCAAAGGAAATATCTGATGTGACCTAATGGACACCCTAATTGGTATTTATGGACTTCCCCGGGAAACTTTAGCTGGAGGTTTTTAACTCCTCTTGTTGAGGAAGTGCTTTCTTTCTAAAGATGGGATCAGGCTCAGATCAGTTGTTGTCAGACAATGTATTCCTTTCAAATTCGGTGTTGCACAAAGCTCCTATTAAGTTATCCATTGGCTACCTATTTTTCCCAGCCACACTACACATTTTCTAACAGCTTATTGCTATAAAATAATCGCATTTCTATAAAGTCATCGCATCTACACGAAAAACTCCTCCATCATCTCTTTTTTCAACATTTCTCCCTAAAGTTAAAAGATGTCTAATGCAGTCCATGTATATGAAATAAATACTTTCAGCATTTTGGACTGCTTTCTAAACTGATAAATTTCACCCTGATAAATGCAAAATCAGCAGTGCTTCTTTTAAGATTACTTTTTTTTTTTTTCCCCACCCTGAAACCAGTTTGAAGTGGAAGCGTGGTATCTAAAATGGATTTAGAATATTAAAAAATTGCATCTCTGCTCAGGAATTTTATATATTTATAAATATTACTTTATATTTCTGTATTTCTTACTCTACAACAACAAAATTCAATTACATTTGCTGGTCAAGGGAGTGATGAGGACTTGTCCAGGTCTCTCCCTCTCTCTCTCTGGTTCCTCAGCAGGACAAAAAGTGGGACCCAGGGGATAGAAGAGGGCCAGCCTGCAACATCTGCACTCAGGTGCTGAATTCAGAGTCACTGGAACTTTTATTTGCTCCTGAGCACTTCTAGGTTGTATTTTATGTTTTAACACTGATCTTCACAGTTCTTTATCCATTTAAACCCCAGTAACTTTGACCAGAAATCTCAAACTCTATGGTTTCTATAGCAAAGGATTTTATCCTCACCTCTTAACCTTTAAGCCGATAATGTGCCAAAAAAACCCCAAGAATTATCAATTTTCCAAATAAGTGTTTCATGGGGGTTGTTATTCATCACCAGGAAGTTCTCAGGCGGTTTTGATCACAGGAAAAAAAAAAAAAAAAGTGCATGTTTTCAGTGAAGTGTACGTGGTTTCTTTCCAGCTGATCAGCCCTGATAGCACGTCAAATTCAAAGCCTTGTGTCCAGCTATTCAAGGAGAATTTAACAGCACAAATGTGAGTGTGCCTTCCACACTTTAAAAACTGCCTGTAATCAAAATCTAATTAGTATTCTATTTTCCTAGTGGGAAAACAGAGAGAAATGCACACAGACAGACATGGTGTTAGATATTAAGCCAAAAGATGTCTCCAGAAACCATTCATCTTTTGCCTTTTTTTTTCCCCTCTCTTCCTTTATCACCAACATCTTGTCTCTTGAAATATAGACATCACTAAATCAAAAACACTTACCTTTTCACATCATTATAGAATTGCTCAGATTAAATAAGAGCTCTGTGCAGCTCCTCAAATCTCAGCTATGTTTTCAAACCACCAGGGAGGGCTAGTTCTTCCTGCTCACACAATTATCAAATTGTTGCCAATCTGAGCGTTCTCTGTATCAATCTCATTATTATTAAGCAGTTGAAATCACCTATGGATCTCATTAGCATCACTTGGAAAAAGGTCACAAGGTGACAGCTGCAATTTGCTTTAAAATTATCATCGGAATAACGTTTTTTTAGAGGTTGTTTAAGTTGTTTTAGTGCGTTTCTCATGGTAAAAAGAAGATTTTAACAACCTTAGAACTCTGCTCGGTTTTGTTTGCTTGTTGTGGGATTTGGTTTTTTTTTGTTTACTTTGGAAGTAACAGGGACATGATCATCCATCCTTTGTTTTCCTGGTGGAACTCCTGAGGTTACTGGGTGGCTCACACTGTAAAAGAAAGCGAGGTCAAATCACTAAAGATGAAGTCCTTTTGAAAAGTTAATTAGTCACTGAAAATGCATGAGCATTAAGGGAAAAAAAAAATGAAAGAAATGCAGTTTTAGCACAACTTTCTCTTAGCAACTGCTCAGTTTTCATCATTTCATCTTTTAAAGGTGTCTGTCAGTTTTCCAGCTATAAAAATAGCCTTAAACAGAAAAAAAAAACAATTTTTCAGTATGAATAAAAAGCATAAAAATTGCCTTCCTCATGTTTTCAGGAAAAAGAAAAAAAAAAAGAAAAAAAGACTGCCAGAACTTGTTTATAAATTACAAGTAAACACAAAAGAGAACAATCCTTGCTGGCCGTCTCCCACTCACTTTTAAGTAGATCACTCTGCAAAATATTCTGCTGTTGGGTTGATATTTTTAGAGGGAAACATTTTTGCTCAGTAATGTGGAAATAAAATAACTGCAATCACTTCCTTCCTCTGAGAAAATGACACATAGCATTTTATATTTAAAATTCAATTGAGAAAGAAACTGTATTTTTTTTACCCAAAGCCTTGGAGCTGTGCATTCTGTTTTTTTTTTTTTTTTTTTCCTCTGGTCTGTGTCTCTGCTGCATTTTGGATCTGAATTTAATAGAAGAGACTGCAAAAAGCAGCAGCTACAAGTAGTGACAGAGACTTATCAAACAAATATGCAAGGGGAGGACAGAGGAGATGAACAAAACAACACTCACAAGTTCAGAACATGATTGCTCTGGATGACTGTAAACTGCCAGAGATTTTCTTTCCTGTCTCTCATTAATTCCTCTTACTCCTGAAGTGCTATCAAGTGGGAATTCTTTTTGAAACTGCCTGTAAGATCACCCGGTTTTTAGGCATGAATTTGCTGTGCAAATCGGTCATAAAAACACCAAAATGATCCCCACCAACCTTTGCAATTGTTGCTATTTTTTAACAGCATTTAAGGAGCGTTCTGCACCCCTTTTAATTGGGAAAGGGAAGGTGCAGATTTTAAAGAAAATATTGCAACCTCTGCTCTCTTACCTGAAGTATTACCTCAGTGTCCACACCTTCTAGTGACTCAACACCTTCTTGCCACAAACAACTGCCTGAAACAGCTCTGACCAAAATACAAACCCCACAAATAATTACACAAAACAATGGATTTGCCTGTTTCAGGAATAAATTCGCCTAAAACGTGAAATGTCTCCATCCAGACGCAAACATTTCATTAACAAACCCTTTGTATCTCCCTCTATTTCTAACTACTCACACAGCTCCACGTAGCACAGTCTTGTAATCCAAACAGATGTAAATACACAACACACATGGGCTAAAAATGTATGGATAATAATATTTTTAATAGAAATCATCTCTGTCTTCCAAAGGCGTCCTTTGTAGCTTTCTTGCCTTTTAAATTCAGCTATTCTTGAGCACAGTATGTCTTTGAAATATGTCAGGATAATGCATTATTGAAGTACTGTACTGAGACTGTACATAAAATCAGTCACGTTCAACAAATTTCCATTTTACTTAGGTTTTTTTTTTTCATAATTATTCCTCACTTCTATCACGGCCCCATCCTCAAGAGCTCTCTGGTTACGCCACTAAAATTAACCACAAGCTACAGGTTATGTCTCCCAGGGACTTGCCATCAAGAGAAACAGGAGGTAAAGGAAGAAAGCAAAATAAAATAAAATACTTTTTCTATCATTCCTGTGAATAATAAATGAACCAGGTTGCAAAATTAAGCACTGGGCAGATGAGCTAGATTTGAAAAAAAATCTTTATTAATTGACCAGATGCATGGTTTATTTCTAAATGTACAGATTTTGAAAGCTGTGGGGAATGGTAAAACAAGGATTTAAAACCTGTCTTAAAACTTCTGGCATGAATTGGCAATGCTTGGTGCAAGAAAGAGTTAAGTCTAACAAGCAGAAAAAAAGAAATTAACTAAAGTAAGGCCCTTGTGATACAATGACACTTGCTCTATGCTCTTACAGAGAAAAACACGATGATAAAACACCACAAAGAGGAGTGTTATGAATTTTATTAATGACTAGAAGACAGTGTGCAAAACATCAAAGGTCTGCGGAAAAGATTAATGACCCCGTGTGAGACTGTTTAATTACCTCCAGCTAATTAGATTCTTGACCAAATTTTTAATATCTGCATTCCTTCTAAAGCCTAATTGAGATTCCACATTATTTATCAATCTTTCAAAAAGCCCTTAGTGTGCTGCTTTTTTTTTTTTAGGGGTTTTTTTTTCCCTTTGCACTTTGACTCCATTTATGGTCAATTATTAAATAAATAGCAAAGTAACTGTTCTCTCCAAAGTGTGTCTGTGGAACACTTTCTGCCTGTTTATTTTGACTGCGAGCCTATCGCCGGCATCTCTTGTACATAATGAAGCACTCGGAGAAATAAACTGACCGACTGCACTGTAAACAGCGGCGATAATATTTTTGTTATCTGGGCTGTGCTCAGGAACTCCTCATGTGGTTTCTGTAAATCAGCCTTTGCTGCTGGCAGTTAATCCTGACTCCTTAGGCCGGGCCCAGCCGCGGCGCGAGCGTTATCGCGCAAAGAGGAGAGGCCCGTCCTTGCTGTTGGGTGATTTTCCCCATGTAGGGATACTCCAGTCCTCCAAACCACCACTCCAATGACTTGTCTTTTACAAGGAGATTCATGTCAAAAGGCAAGGGGCACCTGCAATAATTATTTATTTTTCAAACCTCTTCAGATCTCCCCTTACCCCAGCTAGCGACCGCTGTCTGCGCCACACGTGAAGACTGACCTTGGTTTAAGGCTTGCCTTCATTCTGCTTTAAGGTTTTCCACAAAACTTTTACCAATTCGTTTTAGAGTATAGGAAAAGAGAAAAAGTCAGGCATTTCGAGGTCTGTGATGGAGAACATAATTTTGTGTGACTTTGGATAACAAAACACTTCCCAGTGCTGCAGAAGCAGAGAGTCTCTGCTCTCTTCCTTTGCTTTAGCTGTAAACCCAAGTGTCTGATTTGAAACCATTCGCTTCAAAAATCCTTTTGTAAGTATTATTATAAATCAGAAAAACGAATTGTGCACACACAAAATGATATCTTTATATTGCACGAATAAAACAAAACACTTCGGGAAAATTTCTTTGCCATTTCATATAGATTTTTTTTCCAAATTATCCACTAGAGTTTAGCTCATAAAATCATACCACATATATGGAAATACAGGGGATAGATTAAAAGAAATAGATGTATTCTCTATTAAATTTGACATGTTTTCTGTTATTTGTATAAAACATTGCTGGCTGGCACAACTATTAAAACACAGAGGATTTTTATCTTTGATGTAGCCGTGAGTGTCTGTACGTACAGACAAACACTGAAAAATTCTACAACATTTAATGTATGCAACTCTAATAAATGTACAGGGAGCAGGACTTGGAGGGAGGGATCACATTTTTCATTATCAGGTTTGCAACAAGCCCTATCCAATGGGATATAAACATCCATTGTTATCACAAAAACACATCATTTAATAATATAAAAAAGTGCATGTCAAGATGGCAAAGAATGCAAATCAATACAAAAGGATAACGAACCAGGCATGGAAGAGACACGTAATACATTATCTTTAATTTCTTGGGAGTGACGAAATATCTGGTTACACACTAAATCACTCACAGGAATCCTGCAGGAATAAACTTATTTGAGATGCAGTAGTCAAAGTCACTTGATCTCTCTGATGCAAGGAAAAGCTTGAAGTGCCTAAAATCTGTGTATCCAGGTATTTGTTGTGTGCTCCAGCTGGTAGAGAACTGCTTCAAACCCATTAAGCCATTTATCTAAGTATGGATATTAATAATATAATTATTTTTTTTGTATCAGTGCACCATAAATTAAGGTCATGCTTTTAGGTTTGTTACTCAGTAAAGAAAGAATTATGAAAAAAATGGCCCTGTTAAACAGAGAACCCACTTTCTGCAAAACTTTTGATGGCACTTTTGATGTTTTCCCATGGAAAAAGAGCTGAGATTTCCTGTCTCGCCCCCCAGACCACCCTAATTTCTTTCACCAGGCTGAGCAGGGTCAGTGGTTCTCTCTCCCAGCCTGCATATGGAAAAAGAGCTGAGATTTCCTATCTCGCCCCCCCCTAATTTCTTTCACCAGGCTGAGCAGGGTCAGTGGTTCTCTCTCCCAGCCTGCATCCACTGGCTGAGGGATTCTCTCTGTGCCTTTTACATCTGATCCACAGCTCCAGCCCCAAACGTGTGACAGGTGATAGATGCTCCTGTGTTTTGGCAGGACCATGATGGATACTGGCACTGAAGCAACTGATCTGGACAGAAGAGATGGTGATGGGATTAATTCAAGTGGCAATTCAGGCCTAGTTCAACCAAATGCTGTGTGGGTGTGCTTTAAAACCAAGAATTTGATCTGGTTTTAGAACCTTCATCAACCCAGGGAGATCCTTTTTTAGTTCCTGGGGGCCTCCCCTGCCCTGCTCCCCACCAGGCATCCTCCAGCTCCAGAGATTTCCCTTCTCCCCCTGCCACAACACAGGCTGCTCCAAAGAGGTTTAAACAACCACAGCACACTCAGGCAAACTGAGCAGTTCTCTTGGAATCATGGAATCACTCAATCATTAAGTTTGGAACAACCCTCTAAGATCACCAAATCCAGCTGTTAACACAGCTCTGCCAAATCCACCACTAACCCCTGCCCCCTAAAGCTCCACCTCTCCACCTTTTTTAATGTTCAAATCTCCACTTATTCCATTTATTTCCAACTATGTATGGATGCTGCTGATGGTACAATAATAATTTCAAAATGAACAAACAAACAAAACCCCACACCCACAAAGCAAACAGCAAACCAAATGCTCAGTTTAACTTGACTCAGTACAAAAAATATCTCTGCTGAGGAAGAAAATTTGGGGGTTGGTGCAGCGTCCAGAAAAGGTAGTGTGAGGCTGAGGGGAGGGCATGAGGCAGCAGGAGCATTCACTTACTTTAAAAGAGAATTTATTACCCCAGTCTTCCCCTGTGGCCTCTGAGAGAGTCAATAACGAGCTTGTCTCCTCTGCTTTTCCACCTAGGAAAGACACTCCACTGCTGACCCAAAATCTGCATCTCCCTCTGGGAGGGACACAGCCCAGAACTCTGCTCAGAGCAGAATTTCTTCATTTTCAGTAATATTCACTCTCAATATTCTTATCTAAGATTCTTCATCCCATCTAGCACTGGATATTTAAAGTAACAGAACAATGGAAGCTGAGTGATTATACTGAAAGAACAGAGTAAGAGAAATTTTGTTGTTTGGATTTTTGTTTTGCTGAATTTTAAATAATTTGGTTTGTCCTAATCTGCTGAATTAGTGTTTGCCTTTATGTCAATATGTTCTCATATATCTGGAAATCTTGCATAATTTTACATCTTTCTACACCAAGCCTGCCCAAAACCAAGATCACTTCTAACTTAAAGTGCTCCTAAAAATTTGAAGTGCTCTATTAATTTTAAATTGCTCTACATCATGTCTGCTTAGAATCCCAACTGCTTTTTCACGCAAAAAATATTAAACTATAAAATGCACATCTGCAACATAACAGCTACACAGCTTTTTTTCTTTTGATTTTAAACATCAGCTTTCTCTCTTATTTCCTTTATCTTAGAAAGCAAAATAGAGAGAGTTCTCAGAGAAAAATAATAGAACGACTCATCACAGGTTTTATTGTGAGCCTCCCTCTATCGAAAACCTTTTAGGTTTGTCACAGGACTAAATATATTTTATGTCTACCAATCGGTAGCACATAGTCCGGCCCATTAACCCGCCTGACCTCAATAAATTATGATTTCCTGGCAGGAGCAGCATCCCTGGAAGACTGACACATCCCCAAACGCGCTCTGAGGGTTAACAACACTCCCCAGGATTTTTACGAGGCATCTCCTGATCCGAGACTTCTGTCTCAGGCAGCTCTTCCGAAAATGTTCTCAAAGCCTTTGGTGTTTTTAGAGCCCTGGCTTTATCCTCAGCGAGGGGAAGAAATGGCGCGGTTTCCAGCTGAGCCCATCGGGTTATCAGTGGAACAACAAAGCCCTGGTGCTCCACCAGCACAGCTTCCCCGCCGGGCACCTTCGCCGAGCGCGCCCGGCCCCGCTGCGAGGTCACGGAGATGTCCCTCTGCTTCCCTTTGCTCACATCAGCTCTCCACCGAGCAATCCCCTCACCTGACCCTCAGGGGTCTGTGCAATCCAGTCCTGGCCGTCTCCCACCACCTCTGTCTCCTCTTTGATGTTTATAAAGGGATGTTGTTAAAAGGAACTTGTTGAGCGAAAGACAAAGGAACTCTATTTACTGGGAAGATAGGGCTGACTCAATGTAAACTGTACTTTACTCAGGGCAGTGGTGGACTTTGGTGGCCAGGCTGATTTTTAGGACAGATTTTTAAGTTGAAGGCCTCTCATTTCCTGTACTTTCACGGCAACTCCAGCACTAACAAGTGGATTCACTGTCAAAGTCATTTTCCTTGTGCCACTGTATCTGAAGTACTTTATATTAATCTATCAAAAGGTCACTGCTCCTTTAGCGAGTGACCATAAATATACACAAATACAAAAACCCTGCTCTGAGCATGCCATGGATCAAGCTCCTCCAGATCCATATATATTTGCTGCTTTGCCATGGAGATATAAAACCAGCTGAGTGATGGGATGAAGCAATAACCCTTCCTGGCCACGGTGCTTTATCTTGGGAGCAGCCTGGGAGGTGCTGATTATTTACACACAGTCCATCACAAGAAGCTGCTCCTGGGATATTTTCCAAGCAACAGATTCACACAAAGTTTCCTGACTTTATCTTAGAGCTGGATCTCAATGTGCACTTTGCTCTTCAGAGCATCTCTGCTACCAGAGCAGCTGGGCTCCTGCTGGGGACATGGAATTTTGTTGGGACGAGCAGCTCATCTGCCATCCAGGATTAGAAGGGACATTCCCAGCTAACCAAGGAGTCACCTGCCTGACTCGACCAAATTACAGTTTCTTTTCTGAAATAATCCCATCTGCATCCTCATGAATGTCTGTAGGAGAGCAGGATCAGGTACTGACACAAACAAGGCTCCCACCTAGAAAAAGGATGTGATTCTTTCTTTGGTAATACCTTTCATCCATTTAAACAACTTCCTTTTTGCATCATCACAAGGTAACTTGTATTACTGAATGCTGATTCCTATACCACTTGTGAATCCATACAAATGAAAACTTCTTTGATGCTCATTTTTCCTTGGGGACAACACTATCAGGTGAATCTTATTCAGTCCTTAACCAGACACAAATCTAAGGGTACTTAAATGTTTGTTTGCTCTGCTTAAAAGACAATTTCTGTGGCAAAGGCACTGATGTCTTTGTCTTAAATGAGATTAACATTTCATTATTCACCGGATCAAAACTTCCCATCGAGGTAGAGGCAGCAGCTTTATTTGTGGAATGTAACATCTCGTAAAAAGGAGAGGGATTGGATGAGTTTGAAGGTCCCTTCCGACCCAAACCATTCTGGGATTCTGTGATGATTCTATGAAAGAGCAATGAGACCAGAAACACTGCAACAAACCAACAGCAACAAAACTAAAGGCTGATCTCATCTTTCCCTCTGGGAATTACATTTCCCCTGAGTGAACAGTCCCAAAGCCATCTCTGCTGCCCACAAGGCTGGAGCTCCCTCCTACAGCCCTGAATAAATAACCTGTCCTGCAGGACAAATAACTGCTCCCACCTGGAAGCGTGACTGAAATATGCTGTGTAACTTTTAGTTATAAGTTACAATCACACTGAATATTTCTTCCTCCTTACCTCTCAATGGGGAAGTTACATTTTGGGAATATTATGGGAAAGCAGTGAGACCTACCCATGAATCCACCTTAGCTATAAAGCCTCCATCACTACTGGAGTTTTTCCACTCTGGCACTCTGTATCAGGAAACACTGAAGTCACATTTCCCCTTCACCTGACTTCAAGATATTTAAAATAAAATGGCTACAGCTGCCATAACAAACCACCCATCTCTATCCCATCCCCTGAGACAGCTTTTTGCCACTTGAATGTTCTCAGAGTCCAAGTTTCCTGGACAAGCCTTTGGTTCAATAAAGTATTTGCTGGATGCAAAATCTGTGGTAATATTGGGTTTTGTTAAGCAGTTTCCTAATAAAGGCCAATGCATGTTGAGCCTTCATAGTAACTCAGATGTGACACAAATAATACAGCAGATAATTGCAGTGCCCTTTCGCTCACCTCAAATTTAAACAAAGGTTAAGCTGCCCTTTAGAAAAGTAAATATTTTCTGTAGTCAAATAAGTGTGGACACCTTTAGAAACAAGGATATATTGCCAAATGAAACTGAATGGAAAATGGTTACAATAGAATAATTTCAAAATATGAAGGATGCAGAGCTGCTCAGCAGAAGCAGCAGCCAGACATCCTGGCATCATGGACAGTCCCTTACCTTACAAAATTCCCAGGCTGGTCTCCATATGTTTTCCAAGAACTGTTGCTTGAAATTTCTGTCTGGTCACAGCAGATAGGAGAGAGAAATATTAAAAATAAGAAAGTGCATAATCTCCTCACCCCCTTAAGTCTGGTAAACAATTTATATCAAATTTCATACAACAGAATGAATCCATGGACCTTTAAGTAATTAAGAAACAGACACCGAGGCTTAAAAAATAAACTTTAGGGGAAATCTCCCATAGTGGCCAGGAAATGGCTGGTAGGTTTTATTTAGTTCTCATAGTCCAAGGTTTAGCTGTGAGGGAGATAAGAGCCAGGTGTGTTTTACACATCTAATTTGTTTAGTCTGAAGCTCATTCAAACAGCACTTTTCATCTCCAAGTTTGCACCCGACTTCTAAAATCTCAGTCAGATATAGTCAGGGACCCTAAATGAGAGGGATCACTTTTGTGGGAAGGAAATTGACAATTATTTCTGGTGTGCCTGGTTTTGGGAGCTGGAGGGTGGTCAGGCATCCTGCTGGTGGCTGTGCTGAGGTGGAATCATGGACTCACTGCGGTTGGAAAAGACCTCCAGGACCATCAAGTCCATCCTTCAGCTGATCACCACCACTTGCACTAAACCAAAAATCCCCCATCTACTTGTGTTCTGGACATTTTCAGGGATGGTGGCTTCATCAGATGGTCCAGATGACCAGCAAAAAGTCAATGCTCCAATAAACCCTCTCATACTAAATGCAAAACCACCCTAAAGATCGCTTCCAGGGATTTGGGCCTAATAATCTCTCCCTGAACAGCTCACTGAAAAGCTCATAAATGCCCAAATATATCTGATTTTCTACTTTGAGATCAGCAAGCCGTGAGTCCCCTTTTGGATGTGGGAGGCAGCTGAGTGTGTGTGGGAAGCTGGGGGCTGCAAAAAGCTCTGCGGGGAGGAGGTTCATCCTCCAGGGATGCACGGGAGGAGGCTCCATGGCTGCAGATCTGCAGCCAAACTGCACCTTGGCAGGGGCAGGTAGAGGCTCTGTAAAGCAGAAAAAAATGTTCAAAACTTTGGCTCTTAATAGTTTTGCTTTCAACCACCTCTGGCAATAAGGGAATTGCAAGATATTTGGTCAAGAATCACTTTATACATCAAAAGAAAGGGGTTAATTTGTGGAAGTAACATTCCTAATGCTTCAAGACATTGCAAACCAGTAGAAAACAGGTAAAATATCCATGATTACCATTGCAGTGCTGACTAACCTGACTTCCAGGCTCTGCTTGAGTCCCCCAATCCTACTGGTGTAAGTCACATCCAACTTCAACTGTACTTGCATTTTGACAAGGATTAATTATGCCCTTCTCTGTTTGATCCACTAAAAAAAAATAGCCAATGAATTTACACCCTGTTACTTATTCATTAACAAGTTGTGCTCCTGAATTTTAACATGCTATGCCTTAAACCATCAGCTGTATATCTGCTTTATGTGATGCTCCTACATAAGCTGGCAGTCCATCAATTTAGTGTCCATACATTCCTTTGAAAGCTATATTATAATTAGAGCTTAGGTTAATACTATTCCGTAACCATAAAGCAGACGTAAAATAATTATAACTCATTTAGTGAAATTAGAAAAAGAGCAATTATTAGGCTCCCATTGTGAGGCTTTGCTGTGAGGGACAGATAATCTATCTGCAAGATGTACTTTAAGAACACCATTTTGAAAGAAATAAAGTAGATAAATTACTGTTTTGTTTGGGTTTAAGAAAACTTAGCCCCATAAATACAAGTTCAACAAACATAAAGGATGTGTGCAAGGGAAGTGAAAGTTCTACTGCAAGAAGAGAGATTAAAGTATTTAGATGAAGCTTTCCTGACAAGGCCTCTCAGGATGTTGGGAAGTTTGATCTGCTAAGATTTGCAAGGCATTAAATACCTCAGGGATGTGGACAAAGGCCTATAAACTTCCAGCTAAACATGAGGATGTGCACGGCTGGAACAGGAGGGAGTGGGATCAGCCATGCTGACGTGAGCCTGAGCACACTGGGAGTGCAGCACTTCACAGAATCCCAGAATGGTTCGGGTTGGAAAGGAACTTAAAGCCCATCCCATTCCTGCCAAGGGCAGGGACACCTTCCACTAGACCAGGCTTCTCCAAGCCCCAGTGTCCAACCTGGCCTTGGACAATTCCAGGGATTTCAGACAAGTTTAATTAGGATTTATACATCAGGATTTCTCATTCTCCAGGCTCCTGGTAGGCTGAGATATCCATTTTTATGGGAAGAAATCACATTTTGCTGGGAACACACCTTCCAGGCTGAAGTAGAGCTTAGGACTATATTAGGCCAACAATTTGCCCACATTTACTTTCCCTGATTGGAGACTAAGAAGGCAAAATTCCTGATGAATCAGCAACTAAAATGATGCCTTTTCCTGACAGACTCTTGTCCAGCTGCTGCTCACACAGAGGAAAAATTCCCAATGTTGTTATTCTCAAGTCTTAAAGGACAGAACCTGCAGATATGAGGGATTTTTCTCCTCCCCTTCCAATGCAGGATCACAGTCTGAACTGTGACTTAGATCTTTGGTCCTATGGGTTTGTTTGGTTTTCTTTTTTGTACACTTCTAGTAATAAAAAATTACATGTTAAACTGCAAGAGAATAAGTTTAGATTGGATATTGGGAAGAAATTCTTCCCTGTGAGGGTGGGGAGGCCCTGGCAGAAGTTTCTCAGAGAAGCTGTGGCTGCCCTGGATCCCTGGAAGTGTCCAAGGCCAGGTTGGACAGAGCTTGGAGCAACCAAGGCAGGGGCCGGAACTGGATGATCTCCAAGTTCCCTCCCAACCAAATTATTCCAGGATTTTGTTATTGATCAATTTGTAAGGAAGTTTGACTTTGTCCACCTCAAAAGTGCTCTATAAAAGCTAAATGCTTCCTCAAGGATTCCCACGAGAAGAAGATGATCTGAACAAAAATCCTGCTCGTGGTACTCAGAGCCCAACCCAAAATCCAGAGCGAGACCCAATCACAGGGAAATCAATGAGTTCATGAAAATGTGTAAAACACATTGTGGTGGCAGAGCTAAACACAGCGGAGCACAGAAAGGCTCCTGCTAACTGCTAGCATTAAAAACCACAATGAATTAAACACCAAATGGCTTTAAAGTGCCTGTAATTTATTCAAAGCAACTCTACACTGATATTTCTCATTTCTTTTGGGGTCAGCGCATTTATGATTCATATTTTCAGTCTTATCTCTCCACAGTCGAGAGAGACAGAAGGAAGCCTCTACTATCAAGCTGATTTCAAAAGCTGGAGGTAAAAACATCAAATGTCACACAATATGGCAAAAAATATCTCAAACTCTGTGAAATTCTTTGTTTCTTCAGCATAATTTCTCTGGAATGCTTTAGAACTTTCAAAGAATCCTATCAATTCCTCCTTGCTTAATTTATAGCAACATGAGAAATCAATCAGCTATCAAGCTATTTTGAAAACAAAAGGGGGAAAGCACATACAAAACGTTTGTATTTTTTTAAATGCATGTGTTATTTCATGATTTCTATGGCCAAGTAAAACCTTGTTTATTGGTTTGTGTTGTAACACGATTTCTCATTAAATCAACCCTTGGAAACAGGAGCGTGGCGAGGGAAATCTGACACTCCCAACATTTGTAGAAGTTATGCTGGTCTTCCTGTTTAAATAGTGGGAATGTGCTGCTGGAACTGTAGGAATGGAGGAACGACCTCACTTCATCACTAATTTTACTTTCCAAGTGACTGGAAAATTCTCCAGTGCTTCCTGTTAAACAACACAAAAGACAAGTTCAGAGACCTGGTACCTCTGACAGTTGTGAAAGACAGGGGAAAAAAAATGAATGACATTCTCCAGAGGATATTTTTCTGTCACTTAAGCAGTTTACATATTTCTCTACTTTTACTGTATTTTTCTTCTTCTGATCACCAGGGATCGTATGTGAGTTTAGGGTCATTAGGGCTCTGTCTAGTGCCAGACAGATTCTGCTACAGTCAGATTTTTATGATGACAGCATGAAATTTTTGGAATGCACTGGTGAGTTGTGGGACTATTGACTGTCATTAAAAAGAAAAAAAAATAAATATATCTTTGCTTTCTTGCACTACAAGCAAGTCTTTGGCTTTAAATTTTGCAAAATACAGATGATTTCTTAGAAGAGATAAAAAAGCAGCAAGTAAGTTTAATAATTAGTATTAAAAAATACTGAACTGATTATTTCCATTAAGAGTGAAAGAATATTTTTTTTCAGGGTTAAGAGACAGAGAACAAGAGTAGGGAAAACACAAAATATATATTAAAAAAAAAAAGCCAATGAAGAATTTGACATTTTTATTTAATTATTTCTTTCCTTCTGTCTCCTTCTCCTTTCTTTTCAGTGTTTCAATCTGTTCTCCCCATCCTTGGGGAACACTGCTTGAACCTGCATTTGTGAATTATAAGCTCTCTGTACTGTACATAGCAGTTGTTAAGGATCAACTGATTAACCATTTTATCGAAGATTTAGAGGACTCATTCCAATTTTTACAACTCCATGTGGTTTTTAAATATTGTAATGTTTTCAACCAATATGTTTTCCATCTCCCAGCTGTAAAACAATACCTATTGGCTTGGGGGGAGGGAATTTATTTTTGTACAGTTTTGGTATAATACAATTTTTTTGCACGCTGCTAGCAGCATCTTCTGGGAAAGAGTAAAAAAAGCCTCAAGATGAAATATTGTTCTGCTCATTCCTTGCTCATTCACTTGGGCCACTGAAATATTATGGTCCAAACATTTGTTAGCACACTGAACTACCTAGGAAGGGACAGATAATGGGATTCACAAATTCACCTGTTTTGTTGGCTTAGCAAACCCTTTAAATTCTTTCATGTATTAATATCCTGTGTATTTTTAAATTGAGAAATAGAGGGCTCACATAAAACATGCCAAACTCGGAAGATTTGTCTGTGAGGGCACTGAAAACTGTTTTATTGAACTGTGGGTTTGTGTCAAGACTCTAAGGACAAGGCATGGTTGGAATTTGTGCCCCTCTGCAGCTTTTAGCAACAGTATTTTCTCTTATGGTTTTCTTTTTCTTCAAAAAGTTGCAAAACAAAAGGCACAAATTGACCAAAAAAAATGGTGAATAAATTTAACGCCAATGTCTTGCCTCGGGGTGATGCTCTGGGCACCTCAGCCTTCGTTTTCTAATGGCCCTAAAAGAAAAGTCCTTATTTCAGGAAGTTCAGATGTGTTTTCTTAAGCATCTAAATTTCTTAGGCTTGGCTTTGGGTTGCAAATTTTAGATCTTTACCCTTTCAGCTGATGTCAGTGTAAACATTAAAGGCTTTATCCCTTCATGCTCCTACCATGGCTTGAGCTGTACAAAGAATTTACAGAATTGCCTGTTTATCACCACCCCCATCACTGATAATGCCATAATATTGTGATCATATTATCACAACACAACAGCTAATACAATAAGAACATAATGATGGTAATTATAATTTTAGCTAATGTTATTTAGTGCAATAAAACAACGCTCAAACAAGTATAATAACAAAAATAATATTTAAGGTCCTGAGCAGGAACAAACATGCTGTTTGGGCTAATGTACAATGTACACTTAACTGTTGATTTCACAATAAAATCTAAATACTATCAAAGAGCACCAATTTGCCTCACAGGAACTAACCAGGCAGGACAAATTTAAATTGGTTTATCCTGCATTCTTTGTGAGGTGAGCTAAATTCATATTTACCACAGAGCAGGGATGTGGGCACACACTGCAGAACATCAGTGCCCAGTTAACCCACACTGGAGCTCTAAATTAGGAGGGAATTTCCACATGGCCTGATAGACCCTTCTCAATTAACACTGGGGCATCTTCATTTCACTGTAAACACAAACAAAATTAAGACATGATCAAAGACATGGTGTCTTGGTTTGGAAGGCCAGGTGTCTGCTAAGGAAGGCAGGAGCCCTCTTGAAACGCCCCAGCTCTGACAAAAACAGAATAAACGCCCCCATTTCCAACCTAAGACACATGGTCACTAATTAAGACATGGTCAAACGAACACCCAGATCTGGGATTCTGTGATCCAGCCCTCTGGATATCGCTTGGAGTTATGAGCCACCAAGTGAATCCACCTCCTTCTCTGCTCCTCAATGTTCCTGCTCCCTAAGGAACATTCCAGAACTGGGGACATCCAGTCAGGATACAGGAGAGCTCCAAGGCTGAACCACAGCACGCCTCCTGCCATTTTTAGTGTAACTCACTTTGCCTCACAAGCTCCATCTGGAAACTCCTCCAGATGAAACTTCTTTAAAACCAGTATTAAGAGTGATAATTTAACTCCTGACTAAAGGCCTTGGCACAAATAACATCCAACAAACACTACAAAGCACTTGCTAGGAAAACAACGGGAATTTTACAATTATTGTATTTCTAAGGGAAGAGGTTGGACCTGATATGTGCTGGCACTTGGACTTCCAAGCTGCTCACTTTGAGATTTTCCTTTTTCCTCTGCATTAAATAATAGCATTTGCTTCCTAATATTATATTTCTCCAAGGGGAGCTTGGAGGATTCTTGCAGGTACTAATCCAGAGGGCAGCACATAGGAAAAAAGAATAATAAATCATGCAGAGCTGTAAATAGAAAGGTCAAGAGTATCTAAATACAATAGTTTAAATACAAATAGTTTTTTAATAGGTTGGACTTGATGAACTTAGAGGTCTCTTCCAACCTCATTATTCTGTGATTCTGTTTATTAATAATTGTGAATCCTGTAGGATCTGGGTCAAACCTTTCAAGCCAGGATCTCTTCATTCTTCCTGTCATACTCTGCAACTTCTTACTCCCACAGTACTTCTCCCAGTCCTCCCCATCTTAAATTTCCAGTTACAGAAACACAAATTGCACAATCAATGCATTTTTTAATTTTTTTGTTGAAACTGTAAGGATATTTTTCAGAGAATAGCACCAAAGTCTGCCTTCCTGTGAAAAAAACTTTTCATAGGAAATTCTCTTTTTGCAACAAATTTCTTTTGCCTGTAATATCCCAAAGAGTTTATGGCACAGCAGTTTTGACTGATGTGCCATTCCTAACATTGTTACAGTAATAGGAATTCCACAATATTTTAATTATTTGACTGCTGCAGGTTTAAAAAAAAAACAACAACTAATGCACGACTCTTAACTGAAAGAACTTGAAAATTTCAATTTTATTCCCAGTTTCCTTGACTTTATCTGGAAGTCTTGGACCAATCCATATCCTGCCTTACCTTCTAGCTGTTTCACATGGATCCCATCTCTTTTTATGGGACTCTTGATGCCCACTGATGTTTTATGCATAATGATGCTCAAGTTTAATTGGGCTGTAAGCTTCAGCTTAATTATGAGCCTTCGTGATACCTTCAGCACTTTTTCTTCTCTGATTACTGTAACTGGTTCTCTCCAACCCCTTTAAAATCCTTAATCTATTAAACCACTTGTAGACAAGTCATTTTTAGGAGAAAGTCTAATTACTCTGTTGCAATTATCTTAATGCATCCTCGGTATTTAGAGGAACAAAAATAATAACCTGAGTGAAATGCACTTTGTGGAATATTCCAGACATTCCCATTTAATGATCTGAGTCACACTGCATATCTCCTGTGTTTAAAATGAATTTATGTGGAGAAAGCGACACTCCAGGTCTCCTCAACTCTTTGGTTAAATTTCTGATCATTAAAATTTCCCACAGATTTAGAGATGTGACCATCAGACTCAGTGGCTAGTTCTGCTTCTCTCAGTGCAAGAAATTCTCATTCTTTCAGTTTCAGAGACAAAAAAAAGGGAGGTAAAACTTGCAAAAAAAAAAAAATTCATTTCCATGTGTCTTAAATGAATTTTCAAAAACACCAACCATGAACCTTTCAATAGATCAGCTTTGCCAAAAATCTGATAGGTTTTCAATGGAATTAAAATGAAGAACATTAAAATGATCCATATTTGAACAAGATATCGTTTATGCTCATATTTACAGCTTTTACAATCAGATTATATCAAAATAATGACATTTGATCCAGTCCATTTTTTCAAGTATAAATACTTTCTATACTTATAATTTTATATATTACAAGTAGGGCCCCTTTCTACACATTATAATAATTAGTACTTATGTAAAATATGTTTCCTTACATCCTGGGTGTTGTTTGTCTATGAAATACAGTGAAGTGCTAATTTATAAGTGTTTTTACTTTTTAAGGCAATATTTAGTTAATTTTGATTTATCTGTAAAAAAATAGCATTTTACAATTAACTTCTTACCAAAAAAAAAAAAAAAAAAAAAAAAAAAAAAAAAAGAAAAGAAAAGGAAAAAAAATAGTGACCTAAGTCCTTTTAGATCCAAATCCAATGCACTGTTCCTGACCCTGAGATTCCTGCTTAGCTGAAATACTTTAAAATGCTTCCTGAAGGTTTGAAAATTAGTCTCAAAATTAGCCAACACCTGTTATTCAAAAACCCAAAGAGAACAGATTTGTGACCTTGAAATTTTTGTAATTATTTTAGATCTCCTCTTAAAAAATGTGTACATTTTATAGCTATAAATTAAACTATATAATGTCTGCAAATATAAATGTATTAACTATATAACTAGTAATTAAAACCTAAAATAAAAAGGAATTCACACTAAGAACCAAAACACACCAGCCTAACAAATGTGTGTGAGGGAGGAGGGAGCTGTACATTGTTTTTGTTCATTCTGAGCTGAAAACCAAATAACATCTAAGCTCTCTATATTTCAATGCCTTAATACTGTTTGTGTTAATAATGCTCTGTCATTTACATTGGCATATGCATCGTGAGACTGGAAAAACAAAAATAAATTCATTTTAGAAATTAGGAGGACAATGTTCAGCATTAATGCTGACTTGTCTCTCTGCAGTTTCAGTTTCCTCACTTCTTGTACAAGTGCAGCCTTAATGTTACACAAATCCTGGAATTGGACTTTATTTAGGATATTCCTTCCCTCTTCAGGATTCCTCACTTGTTCCCTAATTTATAGATTTGTTTTCTGCAACAGGGATCTTGATGGGGTTTTTTTCCTCATTTCTTCACTCAATGACCACATAATTATCTGCCTGTTTGGTTAAATTCCTGAATTTGGGATCAAATAAATGCCTTGCATATAAATGAGCATATCAAATACAAGGAACATATCAATTCCAAGTCAGCAATTTGTCTTCTTGCATTACAGGCTGCTTTCTCCAAAGGCATCACTTTACATTTTGCACTTTGCCAAGTGTAAGACTGAGCTTGCAGTTCTGGGCATTTCTGAAGCCTCCTGCTCTCCCTCAGATCCTGCAGGATTTGCTGAAACAATCCTTGTGGAGGACAACAGTGGATGCCTAAGGAAATACAGAATACAGAACTTTACAGCTTATCAGCAAGTCCTGATTACAGTTTGTTTTTTTTTGTAAAAAAAGGGATGGGAGATTTCCTTGTCTCTTTCTGCTTCTGTTTCCTTTTTAAATTTTCCCTTCTTTCTTATCCATTTTTCTCCATTTTCTTTGTCATTTAAGCTTTCTGTAACTTCACCACTGTCATTCAAACTACTGGCAAAATATCTCGAGAGAGTGTTCATGTGTTCATAAAAACCATATTTTAAATCTATATAACTCTTCTTGACCAGCGATCTCATTTTATATCGGGGAGAGAGAGAGAGAGAATTTCCCATTTACAAAACAAATGCTCCACATTTTTCTCTATTCCTTCAAAGCAGCCTTTCCATAATACATTTATAGTGCTGTTGTTGTAACATGATTTTTCAGGCAGGAGTTTCCTTCCAGGTCCATAACACAGCCCACTAAATCTTGTGGCGGGGCGATGCCGAGCGAGGAGAGCGAACAACGCCGGGCTGACAATTCTCAAAAGCAGGAGCACTTTTCTGCCAAAAAAAAAAAACCCACTCACAGCTGCCTCCTCCTTTCCTGGGGAAGTCAAGGTGTTCCCCTGGACCCACTTTGCAGCTCTGTGATCGCGCCAGCCTTGCAGTGCTGCTCTGAAATCCGTGCAGATGAATCCAGCCTCGTTAGCATCACCCCGACCCCGTCCCCGCAGCCTGGTGCCAGCCTCACCTGCGAGGGTGGGCAGCTCTGGGGGGCTGGATGTGCCAGCTGCTCTCCCTCTGCTCCTTTCCCCAGCAGGACACTCCTTCTCCTGGGCTGGTGCTGCTCTCCAGGTGCCCATGCCTGCCGCTGCCGAGATGGTCGCAACCCACAGAAGATCACCACGAATTTCAGAAGGCCTCTCTCTGTTTATTTTAACAGCATGCTGCCTTTTATACCTTTCTACAAAGTTTTTACCTATTCATTGGCTACAATAAATCAACACAATGTTCATTGGTGGAGGGTGGTCTCCACCACAGTTTTCCACGCACATCCAACTGCAAGGCCCCCTCGTTTTTCTCTTCTTCTCCTCTGTTTCCATGTCGACAGCCTTGGTAGAACTGGGGCAAAGACAACTCTTATCAGCTTCTCTTCTTCAACTAACTCTCTCTGGCTAACAGACCAGCTGTCAGCTCTTTCCACACATGCCTTCCCAAATTCCAGCCCCGTTGGGACATGGGGACATCAGCCACCAGCTCTCCCGCTCCGCGCTCCTTCCCGAAGCGTTTGCCTCGCTGGTGTCACACTACTCCTGATTGAGAAGCTCCTCCCCACATGAATTTCCAGCTTTATCCCTTTGCCCATACTCCAGCATGCACCCTGGAGTGGCCAATGGAATCTGCATTCTGCAGCCATCCTGGTTTTTGGTACTTCAAGCACCAGCTCAGACACGCAAAGAGCTGCAGTCTGAATATTGCAACTTCCAGCAGGATTCAGGCACTGAGCTGATATCAGAGCTCAAATTAAACACTTTTATGCTGCCAAAACTTTCTCTTGGCTTTTTGCCTGGCCCAGGTCTTGCCTTGCTGCACAGGGGGTTCACATCCTCCATTATTCCATCTGCAGAAGAATCAGGCAGGATAAGTGTTCTCTTCTGTCCCTCTGTTTACTGCTTGGAGGTGACAAACCTGGAAAAGGTTTACAAAGGCGTTTGTGACATTTTTTGAAGATTTTTTTTCTCTCAGGAATTGCCTTACTAAACTAAATCCTTCTTAGTTATCTCCTGCAAAGGTTAAGCTGTGGCAAAATTGAAAGTTCAGTTACTATTAGAAAAATGGTACAAATTGCTGCAAACATTGGTAAATAGAAACACACTCAAATCCAGAACAGAAACACAACAGTTTTCTAATAATTAATCACAGGAATAATTCATACACATCACCTTCACTTCAGAACATAAAATCAAATTTAACATATTTTTCTAAGAGGTTATGCTTTGGTTCAGCAGCAGGTGATGCACGACGTAGAAATGGGTGAGATCTACAACTTGATGCTACAGAAAATCAGCCTGGAGTTTTGCAAAAGTTAATTGTGCTAATACAAATATATTATCTGCAAATGAAAATATCTTACTCTTCAAAGCTATATTGAGCTTCACCAGTGTAAGGGGTGCTTGATACACCTGGAATGTGATTTTCTTATATCTTGAGTAATATTTTGAGAAAAATGTGAGGTTTGACTCAGAATGTTAGTCTGAATGAGTGATTTCAGCTATCAGTAATCATAATTTTGATGGAATGTGAGTCATTTATCTAAAACCCATAGGAAAAAAAAAAAAAAGAATGTCTGGCTCATTGCATGTTTAGCTGGCTGAAAGTAGAGCCAACATTTACCAGAAATTGTTTTCCTCCTGGACAGTGACTGAATCTGATGACAATGGGTCAAACCATCACAGAGCAGAAGAGAATTCAACCTGAGAATATTTCAGCTGAATTTGACCATTATGTTTTCTGCTGCAAATCTTTTGCACACCCACAAATTTGGGGATGATTGCAACCACATTTCTCTTCCTCCAGCTGTAGAAAACCCTCAATGGATTTCATCCTCACTGGGTCCCAGAGTAGCTTCTCTCTTTCTCGTGCCTTGTGTGAAACACAGACTTTTCAATTTGAAAGGTGCAAATTTTGTATCAGATCAAAGCACAAATAAAAAAATATTTCTGTTTCAGTATCAAAACCGTGAAAACTGGTAATTAGTCAAAATCCAAACCATTTGTATATTTTGGGGTCAGTAGGGCCTATTACCACAACCTTTCCAACACCAAAATAATTGTGCAGACAAAAGCATTTTATTCAAGACTAGATTCTCCTTATACACTTCATAATTTCTCAGGAAAATATTTACTTAAAAACTCACAGGGAAAATATATTTCATGGGGAAAAGGCTGCTGAATTTAAGTAGCATGGCAAAATACGATGTTTTGACTGGCTTTCTACAGTTATTTTTTCATAACTTTTAATAATGTGTTTCACTTCTGGTTTATTCAATAAACAGCTCAATCACTTGATACTGAAATCACTCTCAAAATTTATTTCCTTCTATCAGGCATACGAACCAGTTTGTTATTTATAGGATGAATGTTATTATTGTAGGGTTTTCCATGGATGTTGACTGCCCACTACTGACTGATTGCCTGACCTTGGGAAAAACAAGATTACCATGACTCATTTTAAGAGAGTTTTACCAACAAATTAATAGGCTTTAGAGAGAAAAAGTGAGAAAACAAATCTAAATTAGTGGATTTCACTTGAGAACTCATTTCAGCCCGCTTGATAGGGCTTGGAGGGTGGGGGTTGGTTTGCTTTGGTGTTTTTTAGAAGGGGTCAGAAGTGTTTAAAAAATACAAAATTGGATTCTTTCTCTCTGCCCATGTCCACAAATGCCCTCTGACAAAAGATCTCTGGAGATCAGTGTCTGACCTGCAGCCCAGGGTCTCTCAGCACTCCCAAATTCTCTGGGTCCAAGCCAAGGACAGACAACTTCTCCTTCTGCCCAGGAGATGCTGGTCGGGATCTCCTCGGTGCAAATCTTTTGTCTCATCAGGAAAAATTCCCTTTTAGAGATCCTTCCCTGGAGGATGCACCCAGCTGCTATCAGGAGCTTTCCCTGGAAGAGTTCACATCACATAACAGCTCCAAGCCTTCATTTCAGCTCCAGCAGCCAAAGGCAAAACAAAGGCAGAAGTTTGGTTTGTTTTTATCCAGGGAAAATCAGGACATGTCCCTGACATTGAGATATCTGCCTGACATTCCAGAGAAATCCAGAAGCTGTCACGTATCCTCTTGGAGCACAAGCTTTGTCTTTGCATAACCGCTCTTGGATTGGAGAGGTTATTTCAGATCCCTAATTTTATTTTTAGGACCTGTAAAGTTCCACATGTCATAAGCTATAATCACTCCGAGTGTGCTTACAGTAAATTCATGCCAAAGAATGGATGCAATAAGGGAAACTGATCCCACAGAACCCAGGGAAAAAAGAAAGAAATTACAAGAAAATTAAACAACGACACTGTTAGAGAGAGAAAAATAAATTACAAAAGCCTTGTAGAATTATATTATCTTTCCTGCTGGAAATATCTCTGTTCATGTCTAATCTTTTTCATAATAGTTTTGTATTGGTAGATCTCAATCATTTGTTAACACCCTGGTGCAATCAAATCCTTTTTTCCCCTCTGTTGTTTTGTGTTGAGAAATTCCAGTTCCTAGGAAATTTCTTCCTCTAGCAGCTACATTTCAGAAGTGTTAAATTTAATTTCATATAAACTGGTTCAGCATGGTCTACTTATTTCTGTAGATCTTAAATTTGAACTCATGATATTATCAAATTCGGTGTGTAAAAAGAAAAAAAGAAAAGTTTGGTTTCGGAAAGATCATTCATAAAAATATTACATAAAAGAAGTTTAAAGTCTGATCTTTAATAATCTCCTTGAATGTTCCTCCAGCCTGTCTGTTCTCCTTTTATTGCACTCCAACTTATATTTGCTACAGCTGGTCCTACAGATATACCATAATTCTCCCAATTTTTCTATCAATTTCTAAATGGTACCGCCTGAAATTATTCATTTAAATAGTTCAAGTTGTAAATATTAGATTTGACCTTAGAGGTTTCAGTTCGTGAAAAACACAACCATTAGACCACAAAGTCCAGACTATATGTTGTACATACTGTAAATAAAATAAAGAGATACAAGCAAATGCACAAATTCTTACCAAATTAACATCTGAATTAATGTAAGCAGAGTTTTTTAAGAGGTAATAAAATTCCCCGAGGAAAAGACTGAAATTTTTTTGGGCCAAGCTCCCAAAGGTACAGAACCACAGTGAACTTTGT
Source organism: Pyrgilauda ruficollis (assembly GCF_017590135.1). NCBI lineage: Eukaryota > Metazoa > Chordata > Aves > Passeriformes > Passeridae > Pyrgilauda > Pyrgilauda ruficollis. The sequence goes on along the minus strand of NW_024524377.1, from coordinate 629,485 downwards.
ATTGGAAAAAAAACTTTATGTGTCCATTGTGCAGCTCTTCTGCAATCTGAGTGATGCAGACTAATAGATAAATATCAAGGAAATCTAAAACCACTCCTGACCTCCAAAACTGAGCCCCATTTTAATCCCATTCCTGGACACTGTTGGAATGTGTCATTAAAAATTCTTAAAATCACTGCACTTTGTCACTGGACTCTGTGCCCCCAGTTTACTCTAGAATTCTAAAAATATACATAAATCTACCACATACAAGTTTTTTTTTTTTTTTAATTACCATTTTAATTCTGTTCTATAGATCATTATTATAGAAGCAGACTGCAACTAATGACGTTGCAACTGCAGAGGGAGAATTCCAGATAAAGATCTGGAATATTTTCCTTTTCCCTGAGAAAAGGATGGAGCCTCTTTCCATCAGTGCCATTGCAGTTGCAGGTGTTTACAAGACATTGACTCATAAAATAAACTTTTGATGTTAGAGGACAGGTAATTTTTTTACAAAATTAAAATATTTGAACTTTTCTGCTTGGGAAAATGACACTGAAGTTTCTGACACTGATGGAAATCTTCCAATCTTCTCTCATACAAACAGGAAAAGCATCCTGAAAAAAAAAAAATATTCCCATTTGGGTAAGTTTGTCTTGTTTGTTCCAATTGCAGAGAGAAGCACAATGCCTCATCTTTGGTTGTGCATGAGCATCATAAACTGCCTGAGGGACTGGCAGGAAGGGGCAGAAAAAAACAACAGCTAGAGCCATTTTCACATCAGAACACAGCTGTAAGGAGAGATAATAATGATGCTCTCCTTATGCATAACATCCCTGTGTTTGGAGCACTTGGGAAAGGTTTTATTCTTCTCTGGAGAGTGGCTGCCCACAAATCAAGCTGCAGATTCTCTTGAGAAGGGGTTGTCTGCTCTTCCAAGTTGGACATCTCCCTCTTTCAGGTGAAAAGCGTGCAAAAAGGAAACACAGAACAAGAGAAAAATCAAGATTTGGGTCCTAAAGCTGAGGACACCAAATGTGAGGCATGAAAAGGGAGTTTTCTCTATTCTGTTCTGATTTCTCTCTAATGAGGGAGCAGTGAATTGGCTGAATCCCACTCTGGAAGCACATCCCCACTGCTCTGACACAGGACACTTCCAGTATCCCAAACCCAACGTGCCAATATTTGTCTGTTTGCCTTGCAGGAAGTCAAAATTCTTTATCAATAACATCAAGCTGTTCCATTCCTTATTAAAATTAAATTTTTATTAAAAGCATGCCCAGACTGTCAATGCTAGCAGTTAGTTTTTTTAAATTGAAACTGAGAAATGGCAAGACAACACTATAAAATTATTTTATACACCACCCAGGCAGCTCCTTTCATAGCAGAACGTGCTGAATCCATACCCAGAACACTTCACTTCAAGAGACACTTTGGGATTTTGGAGCCAGAAAATCCAGAAAAGCCAGAAATCATGTTCATCCTGGATGGATCCAGTGGTCCACCAGGTCCCACCACACTGCACAACTTTCCCACAGCCCAGGGCCTTCACACTCACTCATGGTGGTGTCAGATTTCCAGAAATACAAGTTTACCCCAAAGTTCTTGCAGGTGAAGCGCCCTTGTTGAGCAGCACTTTCAGGAAATTCTGAGGCCCTCATAAAATTGCACTTTGCAGGCAGGATGGGAACTCCCTCAGTCACTAATTACACACCTTGGATAACTGGTCCCATTTCCAGACTCCCAGTGGAAATTCTTGGGGTACTTTTATTTTTTCCCAACAACTACAACGTTCTTCATTAATGATTTGGATGCATTTGGCATCCACACCAAGATGACTCTGTCAAACAAAATGGAAACCATTTATGCCCTGGATTTCCTCAGTTCCTTATTTAATTGTTGGTTGTGTTTCCTCTCACGCGACTGTTGTTGATTTTCAGAGCAAAGCTGGTCTCTGCACTTTGCATTGAGTAAACACAAGCCTGTCTGCTGATTCAAAATGCTGGAGATTTATCAAAAAATTAATTAATTAAAAACCCCACAAGTTTAACTTCATTTTTTTTAATAAAACCCGGTTTCTTCTGATCTTCATATGATAATAAACTTTCCTAATATTTTCCATTGAAGATTAATACACTTCTCTAGAAAGTTATATCTAATTTATGTGACTTTAAGGGTCATGCTTTAATAACAATGATGAAACACGATTATTACTTCCTAATGCTGAAATTACAGTTTTTACATTGTAAATTTTTCCTGCTATGCGCCCTGTGGCACTAACATTTTTATCACTCCATGTGTTTCTAGTTTTAAAACCTTTACCCCTGCTGTTTGAAAAATATTTCTCATTTTCGTCCCCTATGGAGTACAGAAATCCCTAAAGGCAAACCATTAGTGATCTTTCTGCCTTTTCCCAAACACTTATTATGATCACCAGTGTTGCTTCCACTGCCTCATTGGCTTTTGGTAAAGTATGCAAATGAGATGTTCAAAATACACACTTTTTGCAACTGTGCAAGTTCATACTGATTTATAAAATGGGAAGGCTATTAAAGTGACTGAAAATGTCAGCAAGATTTATGCATGGGTGACAAATTGTATTGGAAATGCTCATTTTTAACGTGCTGGCCTGGGTTCCTTCTCTTTTTTAAAAAGTATTGGATGTGATACACTTGCTTTAAGGCCATTTGCCCCTCCCATCTCCCCATTTGTTTTAAATAGACTCTGACAGTGGCTTTTTGACCAGGAAAATAAACAAAACTCTTCACATCGATTGTTTTGATCACGGAAGGCAAAAATCATTTCTCTTTTTGCTTGTGTTTATCCATGAAAATATTTAGGAAAACGCTTTCACCTTTCCTTTGGGATGAAGCACTCATGGCCCAGATAGCTCCTTCCAGGAAAAAAGACCATATCCAAATACCATAAAGACCATTAAAAAAAATCAACATGTGCCATCTACAAATAGAACAGCTACTAAATTTGCCAAACACGGATAAGGCAGACACGGAACTATAAGAAAACCAGCAAAGAACCCCTGTGCTACAATTGCAGGATAAAAAGAAATATGTTATAAATCAATGAAAACACTGCAGAGCATTTCACAATAGCAAGGAAATGATGGAGGAATTTATGAGGGTTCATTTCAATTTCGGCACCGAAGGCAAAAGGAACCTTGTCCCTGATGTTAAAGAGAAATGGTTTAGGCCCATAATCACACATCATATTATCAAATATGAACAGTCAGAAACGGCATAAAGAAAGAAAATCAACAAACTATTGAATGTCTTGAAACACCCATACATAATCTCAGAGGTATAATGAGAAATCCTGCTCTGATACCAACATATTTATAACTTCTGTCGACATGAACCACATTATGTGAGGCTTTAAACACTTTAAAGCATAGCATGTGCTAACAACACCAATATTAAGGGAGAGAAGCTGTGCTTTTGTGATTATTTTCTTCTGTTCCTGTGCACTGGGTTTGGTGCAAATCCCACTCCTGTGAAAGCTCAAACCAGAGCCTGGGTTTATTCAGAAATCCCAGGGCACAGGGTTTGAGCCACCCAACCCTGTGCTCAAGGCATTTAAGAGCCTCCTGCCAACAGACACCAGAGTTTCAACAGCATTTAGGGGCACATAAATGCAAGCAGAGCTTTTAATGACCTGTTCCTCACTTGTTTTTGTTTTTGAAGCTGTACAGGAATGAACATAACCTGAGAGTTCAGGGTTGTGATCATTTGGGTACCTACAGCAACTACAGATGCAGTCTCCCTCTTCCCAAACTCAAAATGCTTTCAAAGTTATTCTGCAATCCTTTGCATTGAAAAATTCAATACTGAGAACTTAATTCTACTTTTTATATTCAGATCAGTCAGTACCAGTACCATTATTGCTCTGATTTTCCTAATTAGTTCATTAAGTTGCATAATAATTGGTTTACTGCCACCCACTTTTTATGATGCTAGAACTGTGAAAATAAAATTGATTTAGGGCCTTATTCTGATCTATTATGCTTATTCACTCCCATATCCTGGTGCTTGCTGCAGGTTTTTTTCCCCCTTCATCTCTCAAAGTCTGCATATTTTTCCCCGGTTTCACTTAAAATGCAGCCCATATTCCAGTTTTATATAGGTGGGTTTCAGATGTGCATTTGACAAGTATAAACAAATAACCAAAGCATTGCCAATGGAAAACATCTGTCTCTCACCTTAGGAGGTCAAGATAAAACTCAGTGTGTGACATGCAATGTATGAATTTGAATTTATTTCCATTGTGCTAATGACATATATCAATGCCTTGACAGAAGTAGCTGGCATATTATATTAATGGGGCTCTATCCTAAAAGTGACACTGGAATATCCAGACAAAAGCAGGAAATGGATGAGAAAAGAGCAACTCTTTGTTGCTAGCTTCAGTAGTGGGTCTGTGTGTGAAAACCTGTCCTCCAACTACATAACCACATAGTTGTAAAAGTGTCCTTTCAATGCAGATGCCTGGTGCAATAGGAGAGAATTCAGGCTTGGATTTGGGAAAAAATTGACATGATCCAAGATTTCCCCCAGAGCTGGATTTGTATGGATGGCTGGAAGAACACTCATTTCTTTCTGGTCCATGATAAAGTCACAGGGTCCTTGTCCTGGGTAGTCACAGCCAGACCAGAGCAGCCACACAAAGGATGCAGGAGATGTGTTCAGATAAAACTTAAAATTAGTTGTGGACATCAGGATTGGAATGGAAGAGAGGAAAAGCAGAGGAGTCAACAGGTGAAATAAATTGCTTTTCTATCATTTCTGGTGCTTTCCCAAGAGCAGAGCTGCAGCAAGGAATGCTTCATCTCTTCATCCATAGAGGCCAAGAATGGTTTGGGTTGGAATGGACCTTAAAGTTCATCTCATTCCACACCCAACAATGGCAAGGCAACCCTTTCACTATCCCAGGGTGATTCAAGCCCCATCCAGCCTGGCCTTGGACACTGCCAGGGATCCAGGGGCAGCCACAGCTTCTCTGGACATCCTGTGCCAGGGCCTGCCCACCCTCAGAGTAAAAAATCCACTGAGTGGAAAACACACAGCAAAAGCTCCAAAAAAAAAAAAAAATTTATATATTTGCTTATGATTTGAGGTACCTGCACATTGGAGACACTTCTGCACACTCCCAAAACCAAAGTTTCCAAAAAAAACTCCTCCCATCTCCTCCTGTGGAGGAAACCATCAAGTTCCACACCTTGCAGCTCCCAGTGGCCCAATCCACCAGCCCAGCCCCAAACTATAGTGGCAGGATGAATAAAACAGAATTGGAAAGCAGCTACCAGAGGTTTTCATGAGGTTTTTTGCTGCTCTTGGCTTGCTTTTTTATTTTTGGCTGTCGCCTTAGCAGCTTTTGGAAGGAGAATTATTCAGCCACTACGTGAACCTGATTTTCCCTCCAACAGCAGTGAGGAAGGAAAATCAGGTTCACGTAGTGGCTGAGTGCACCCCTGTGCATGTGCTTCAAAAGTTAAAAGTTTATTGAGATTGCAAACAGTTTAAATGTTATTGGGGATGCAATATGGTGCATTATACTCCCGTGCTGACCAGATGGCTGCCTTAAACAAACGCCATCCGTCGTGCCACCAACGCTTCCAAGTGGAGCGACACCGGCTTGGAGGTGGCCGAGCCCTCCCTGCCAGAAATGCCATTTTCCTCCCAGGTTCCAATCCACAATCGCTGCATTAACTGCTCTGGAACGTCGAGCCCCAGAACTTTTCTGCCAATTGACTGCTGTCCACCCAACCCTCAAAATTTCTCGCAGGCAACAAAGCACTCGTTTCACCAGGAATTTTGGTAAAAGCTCTTGTGGAGACACAGTTGGCTCATTTTGACAGGAAGCAGTTCTTAAAGCATCTCGATGAAGATGACTCCAGACTATACTTTGAGAACACTTAATGGCTTAATATTAGAGGTTTAGATTAATAGGAAGGAATTCTTCCCTGTGAGCATGGTGAGGCCCTGGCAGAGGTTGCCCAAAGAAGCTGCGGCTGCCCCTGGATCCCTGGAAGTGTCCAAGGCCGGGTTGGACAGGGCTTGGAGCAGCCTGGGATGGTGGAAGGTGTCCCTGCCTGTGGAACTGAGGAGCTTTAAGGTCCCTTCAACCCCAAACTTTTCTGGGATTCTATGAACCACCGTCAAACCCATGTTATACACTCATGACAAACCTGAAGCACAATTTTTAGGCGAAAGATTCATCTGATGGGTCTGTGCTGCAGACCAAGTTCTGGAACTTCTCTCCATGCTGAGGGATACTCATCTTACTGTATAGATACTGCTGTTTTCCAGAAAAAGCTATGGAAGCAAGGACCAGTTCTCACCATTCCCCTTCCATTAATCCATTTTTCCCATTCTCCCAGAATATGATCTCATTTGATGAACATTTTGTCTCAATGTAAATATTTTCTAACACTGCAGTAAAGAATCCATTATAAAAGTGATTGAGATGTTTTGGGTAGTTTTGCTAAAAAGAGATGATTTGCACTTTTTTTTTTCAACGGTACACTTGAAGGGAACTGATGTGAAGTTAGTGCTATAATAAAAATGTAAATAAAATTCATTATAGTTCATAGATTTCCTGATACCATCTTTATTGACTCAATATTACTGAAATACGTAAAAAATAAATATAAAAATTATTTTGAGAGTACATAAGAACACCTTATTTTATCATCATAAAATAATAATGGAAAATCCCTTCAGGAAAAAAAAAAAAGAGATTACATTTACAATACATGAATTTTCTTATGTTTTTCACAAGTTACATAAAATTAAATGTATACAATTAATGTTCCACTGTTTATGAGCAGCACTGCTTTGGTCTTGCTGCATACAGTGTCTCAAAGCCAAGACATAAAATAGACCCATTGGAGCCAATTTCCCTGCAGGATCACAACATTTTTTATGGTTTCTTGTAACCATCTAAATCTCACCACTCGAACTGTGTTTGTCAATGAATCTTTTAGCTTAATTACAAGATGTCATGCGTGCTCTGTGACCTGTGTTTGAGGTCAAGGAACATTTATATCTCACTGGAGCAAATGGAGCTGTTAGCACTGAAATGCAGCATTCCTTGTGCTCCAACTGGAGCTGACAGACATCAGGGATCGTTTGGAATCCTCGTTACATATTGTAATTTACTCCTGGGCTGTTAGTCAGAATGGATAAGCGTGTCTCAGATTTAGGGATTGGGAGTTTTTTAGCCTCACATCTGTTGCATCACAGAAAACTTTAGGAGGATTCAGCCCTGACCCCCTGCCCGGGCAGCATCAGCCCTGTGGCCCAACCCTGTTGCTGAGTACTTGATCCGCTCTTGCCCTGCAAACTTCCAGGGGTGGAAATGGCTACTCTGGAAAAACTCCTGCCCTGATACACTCATGAGGAAAAAGTTCTCCTGTGCAGTGTGAAACTCCAGCTTTCCAAGTAGTGCTGGTTGTCCCTCATCCCCCTGCCCCACACAAAGTTCTGAGCAAAGGTCACATCCCTGCTCCGACTGCCCAGGATCACAAAGGAGAGGAATCGAATAGTTTAGGTTGGAAGGGACCTTAAAATTCATCTCTTCCCACAAGGAGGAACATCTCTCACTATCCCAGGCTGCTCCAAGCCCCATCCAACCTGGTCTTGGGCACTTCCAAGGATCCAGGGGCAGCCACAGCTGCTCTAGGCACCCTGTGCCAAGGACTCATCACCCTCATTATAAAAAATGGAGATTCAGCAAATTCTGCAAACACATTGAGAGTTTCCCCCTGTGGCCACCTCAGGTCACTGATAAAGATGTTATCACCAAAAAAGCCTCAGAGAGCCCTGCAGGTTCTCTTCCCACAAGGAGGGACATCTCTCACTATCCCAGGCTGCTCCAAGCCCCATCCAACCTGGTCTTGGGCACTTCCAGGGATCCAGGGGCAGTCACAGCTTCTCTGGACACGCTGTGCCAAGGACTCATCACCCTCATTATAAAAAATGGAGATGCAGCAAATTCTGCAAACACATTGAGAGTTCACCCTGTGGCCACCTCAGGTCACTGATAAAGATGTTATCACCAAAAAAGCCTCAGAGAGCCCTGCAGGTTCTATCACTTCTCACAGACATCCTGGGGTTACAGCTCCATCCACCCAGGAACTGCTGCCCTCTCTGAGCCTGCTCATCCAGCCAGGTTTGGGTGGGTTGGTTTGGTTTGGTCCTAGCTCCAGCTGAAAACACACCAACTCCTTCCTAGTCCATATTTGTTGAATATTGACCCACGTACTAAACTCCGATAGGATAACAAATTTCAGGAAATTTCAGTGAGAAATTAAAACTTTGACTTTTCTGTTTTCATGAATAGAATAAGAAGCTTCTGCTGCCTGTTTAAGTTTTAGGCTCTGACTACAAACTTTATAAACTCCAGCAGTCATTCCATGGGTTACATCGTATGGGAAAAGCGTGGTCTTGTGAGCACCAGCTCAGCACAGGTTTGGAAACTGGGGGATTGAATCCCAGTTCTATTTTTAACATGAATTAGTCATTGTGTAGTCAGCTCAGAAACTAATCTCTGACCAGGCTCTGAGGACATAATCATGGAATCATTTGGGTTGAAAAAGCCCTCCAAACCATGGAGTCCAAGCTGTGCCCAATCCCCACCTTGTCCCCAGCCCAGAGCACTGAGCCATGCCCAGGCATTCCTTGGACATCTCCAGGATGGGGACTCCAAACCTCCCTAGGCAGCCCCTTCCAATGCTCAACCTCTCACTCATTAGCACAGGTTCTGACTGAGAACAAAGTGACATTTCAAAGTGACGGCCACCACCACTATGCATGGTCACATCCCTGCTGCACAGCCTCTGCTTCCCTGGACACCACAAAACAAGCCACCAAAAGTCACCACTCTTGGACTGGCAGCGAAGAATCAGAATAATTTTCTTCAGAATTATTCCAAATAAGCTCCAAAAGTCAAGAACAACACCCTCCCCATTACTAAAACCTCAGTACAGCTGTAACATTTAACCCAGCCCTGCAATTAGCCCTGGGTACAACTGAAAGAGTCTGACACCAAATCCAGGAAAAAACATTTTGCTTTTCTACAATGCATAAACAGGCATCTTTCTCTGTGCATTCCTCACTGGATCTTCAAGCCTCTGCCAACTTGATTACACAATTCTTAACTAAATATTTGCCAATTGCAGCTGCGATACTAAGTGGTACTGCTTGAAAATTCCTTTAGCAAAAAGAAGAAAAACATCATTACAGCATTTTTATTTTTAGTGGCTTTTCTTTTAATGAAAAAAAAATCCCTTTAAGTGTATTAGATAGTGTGCTGTAATGAATAAGAACTTTAAAAATATATATCTCCCAATAATTTTATATTTATTGCACTTAATTTAACAAATTATCGCACAAACTACATAGGCAGCAGTTTTGTTGTGAAATTATTATACTTAAATGAACTTTTGACAATGTATTAATTACAAGGACATGACCACATTTATTCTGCTGATCCGGTAATTACATGCATTAAAGAAATATTTATTCAGAAACCATGTTGTGTACTTCAAAACAGGCTTTTATTGCCAGGCTACATTTCTTGTATACAAACTGCCTTCTTGCCATTTATGAGCCCTTTTCAAACTTTTACAGAGGGCCAGAGACACTGAGTAAACTCTGGGCTCAAACTTTCCCTGCACATTTGAAAGGACCAAAACTCTGCCTCAGACACAGACCTCAAGATGGATGGTGAGGTAGGGGCAAATCTGCACAGATTTATCCTTCCTGGGCTTTATTGTGCTGTTTTATGAGGAGAAGAGAAGAAATAGGTTCAACAATCTGCATTTGAGTTGGCACAAATTAATTTTTGTTTCCTAAATAAGAAGCTTGTGCAACCCATCGTAGCTGTCATTGTGGTCCTAAAAGTGCACAACATTTTCCTTGCTAGACATGTGGATATCCCTAATAATAAAGAGTCCTGTCATCATCACATTCCTGAGCACCCAATAAGCACAGGTGAAATGGAAAAGCCAAACCAAACCCTGGGTTTTGTTTCTAGTTTGTGGTGCAGCCCTTTGAGTTTCACTCAGCATCAAAACCCGTGAACGACTAAAATAAGAAAACCAAAGACTGAACACCAAAGGTCTTATCTCCAAAACTGAATCCAATTTTCCCTCTTAGCCAGTGCACATAAGCACTAAAATGTTCAATTATTTTTTTATTAACTTTTAAGGCTATCCAGTTCTGTTGTATTTGACAGCCAGTGCAAAAATTTGAAATATTCTCACTTGCATTACAATCTTTCCATTAAGATACAGAGAACATCTTCACAAAAGGAGGATGTTTGTCTAAATAAAACCAACACATTTCTGTCCTTTTCTCTCAATGGGTGTTTCATAATGCCAGGAAACATTTCTGGAGTCCTCAAGTAATGAGCTGCTCTCGACTGTGAGCAACAGCCAAAGGTTAGAGGCACCTGATAAAAACCTCTGCATGTTAAAACAATCTAATTTTGCTCTACAGTTGCTCTTAATTCTTATTCTATAAGCCAGGATTGTTTTTAGCATATCTTTACTTTCCTTTTGTAATGGAAACTTACAGTGCGTGTGAGGAAAGGGAAAAATTTGGAATTCTGAATGAATAGCTTCAATTTTCATGACCACCCTAGCCAAAAGTAACAGTTTGTCATAAATGAAGGGATGTAACCCATTATAAGTTGTCTCCTACTATGAAAATAACAAAGCAAAGCACTAGGGGAAACAGGCACAGCAACCCAAACATTCTTAAGCATGGGTTTAAGTTCATTCATTGTCTAAATCACTAAATTAATACATAAGGACCTTTCCTACCCACATGAAAAGATTTACTCTTGCAAATTGGAATTGTCCGAGGAAAAACTGGATGTAACCAAGGTGGGGTTTGGTCACAGATTGGACTCAATGACTTTGGAGTGCTTTTCCAGCCTCAACGATTTAATGATTCTGAGATTAGTTTGTGCCACTTTTCCCCACTTTTTAGATATTTAGAGTGGCTGTCATGTACCTGGAATGTATGATATCTAAGGATGAGGTCAGTCATTGTTCCTCAGCACTTTACAAGAACAACTGCCATGACTGACAAACCCGACACACTTATTTTCTAAATCTTAAGAGGAACCAACCAAGCCAAACAGGCCCATGTTTGGTTGGAGGCCAACCCCAGCCCCTCAGACAGGAAAACAATGTCATGGTGTGATTTCAGACCTTTTCACTGCTGTAACAAACAGCAATTTTGGGTATAGGATAACTGCAGCAAGGTGGAAGCTGTGAAAGGTTATGCAAATGCAGGGAATTAGAATTCTATCTCAATGTCATTACATGTGTCTACTTAGATGCACATTTTCTGCTATGTTTAAGTTAAACAAAACACTAAATGACTGTGTAGTATGACATCTCATTAATATGTTTCTATTCACATCTGTGCCTTTAGTATTAAAAAAAAATAGGCTGTTCCAGTGATAAGAGATTAAGTCCTTTAATTAGAAACAAATGACAAATCACTGTTAACCCCATGTGATGCTTTCTCAAACTTCCATCAAATATTCCCCTTAAAACATTATTAAGCACAAGTTCAGCAGATCTACTTCCTAGAAAGTGCTATTTAACAAAACCCAGGCAGGATGTTAATACTGAGGCTGAATTACAGGTTGCCAGAGCATTTCCTGCAAGGGGATTGACAGGGGATCATTTTGTTATGGGGCCACCTCCAGCGTGTTGTGACAACCAGTCATTACACCTCTGAGCACAGCACTCAGCTGTAGGTTTCTACAGGATGCAAATAGCTCCAAATGGGTTCAATTTAGAGACAGCAGATAATGTATCATTCACTTCTTTAAGGTAGAAGCTTTTAATTTTCAAGGAAAAAGAAAGAGGAGTACATTTCAGTCTCTGGGAATAAAGATCTGCTTAACAAAGCCCGCCAGAAAAAAAAAAAATAAATAAATTGAGAGTAGCAATAACTATTATAAAAATAAAAAGCTTAACTTGCTTTTCCCACTTGTCTTGGAGCCCCACAGGCTGTGTTAGCCCAGCATCCCTATTTACTTAGGATGCCACACAACTGCTCATTCCAAATCTGTGCTTTGCAACTGGTGACAAATACTGGGGAGTAAGATTTCCTATTTGCATAGCAACCCTTTCATCTCAAGTAGTCCCTACAGATTTTGCCAAGTACCCACACAGAAGATCAAAATGGAGAGCAATAATTATTGACGACAACTAATTCATGGTACAGGCGCAGCAAGAGTTGAAAAAAAATCAGGTTTACCAAAACAACAGCAAAATAAGGAGACAAAAGATGTCCAACCTGCTCAAAAATGGCCATTTTCAGGAATCACAAGAAAGAATTTGCTACTTCAAAACACAAACATAGCCCCAGGCATTGCAAGATTACACATTTTTAGAGGGGCTGACTATGTTGGAAACAAAGACAAAACTGTCTTGTAAAAAGCAACAGGTTCACAAAGGTTTTAATGAATCTTATAGCCTTCTGTCATCTTGTTCTTTTGCTTGGAAGCTCCAAACACAAAATTTAAACAATGCTATAGTTTCTCAAAGTCCACTTCTTTAGGGTAAGACATCTTTATATATATATATATATATATATATAATGACAGGACAGGTTATTATGTTGATTTTATGGATACCTACATAAAGAGAAGTCAGTGGCAAATAAAAGCCATTTTCTACATCTACCTGTCCATCACAGCCTTTAGCCAGTACTCCATACAACTTTAAGGATTTCTCTGTGTGTTATTTAGTTTTGGTTTTTTCTCATCCACAACACTGTGATTTAACAAAAATGAAAGTCAACCTCTGACCAAGCCAGACAGAAATTGTTTGTGCACTAAAAAAAAGGTCCAATATGCAAATATGCGTGTTCTTCTGCAATCTTACTGTAAATACAGTGCAAATGGGAGGTACTTGCTAATATATCATATTATGTGATGTATTTGAGAGCTGGAAATTTGGTATCTAGTGTACTTTTCTTTGTCTTCAAAGTAAAGGAAGGAATATGCAAATCAAAAGCCAGAGCAAATTAAAGGTACTTTGTAATTGACATTTTAATTATCTTGTTTGGATATTATTCATTTTATTTATTCTCCTAAATGCAAACAATTCTGGACCACTGTATAAATATTATCTCCACTGGAAGCCGTCAGTACCTCTAATAAAAACGTACACTTGCTCGGCTACCAAATCCAATTAAACTTATTCTAAACATACTGTGTTCATTGTAACAATGTATTTCTGAATAACACACAAAAGACTTTGGAAAGAGGGGACAGTTTAAACCAGGCCAGTGAAAAGACATAATTAGAGCTGTGTGGGCTTGGCAAAACCGTCTCGACAAACGAGTCCGAGGTTACTTTTGCCAAAGCCCTCCAGGCTCACTGAGGTTTCATTACAGTGAGGAGAGCTTAATTCTGGTAAGTATCAGATATAATAGGATGTAATCAAATATAAAATAACAATAATTTTAAAAAAAAAGACAAGTGGGAAAGAAGAAACTGAGCCCTCCTCGATGAGAGTTAAAATACAAGCGTGCGTATTCACTGGCTGTGTTACAAGCGTGTTCAGCCAGTGCAGGTTTGTTTGGGAAGAAGAAAACCTGAAGATGAATTAGTAGGATTAACACAAGCCATTTATTTTCTGGAAATTCTTTGTCTGAGCTTGGGCTTTGCCCACAAACCTTACAGGGATTTCTGTATCTCCTGATTACCAAACACACCCTCAGGACTCGCTCGCGGGGCAGTCGAAGTTACTCGGGGTGGTTTCATCTTCGAGGGGGGTGAACTGCTCTAAAAAGGAGTATGTAAACAATTCCTCCAGCTTTGGTTGCTCTTGGAAAAGATACCAGAGAATGTTTTTGAAGGGTTTCAAAAGATTTAGAGCTTCAGAGGGAAGTGTGAAGTTCCTGGTGCCCTGACACAGCCGACAAGGACCTTCCCGTCCTCCACCGAGCAGAAGCACTCCCACCTGTGTGCAAGCAACATCCCCAACACTGAGCAACAATCCTGGAAACTGGATTGTCCTTGTGAAAGCTGAAATCTTCCCATTCAATCTGCTAAAATTAGCCTTGAAACCTGATATTCTGAGCATGAGACAGGAGCTGGAAAGGTGGAATGTTCTCTCACACCCGCTCGTTTCGGTGGGTGCTGTGTGAAGCCCATTAAGGGTGCATGGGGAACATCACACCCCTCCCATTTGGATGCCTAAATATAGACCTGGGAACCTCAATTTAGCTGAGATTTGGCTTAAGATTCAGTTGGAAGTGAAAGAGCTAAACCAGTTGTTAAACCAGTAAGCTGAGGGGTAAAAAAAGGGAAAAAAGAAAATTAAAAAAAAAAAAGAATCCTGTGTGATGCTATTGCAGGGATCAGAAAATCAGGAATCAGTGGGTTTGTAGCAATTTCCACATTTCCTCACTGGAGGGAGGATCTAGCAATCACTGGTGTGAGGGTGTGACCAGTGCCAGCCCACAGCCCTGCCACCCCACTGACACACTGCACAGAAATTTGGTGGGGAAAAATGCCCCAGGTACCTCCATCCTCCCAAAAACCACCAGGACAAGCAGGTCTGAAGTCATGCAAGCACCAAGTTTTGCCCAAAATGTGAATATTTTGCACATTCCTGTGGGACAGAGGAATTGCTCCCAACCCTTCGGAGCCCACAGGATATTTTGTCATCAGGGACATGTAAGAAAGGGACTCTGTGATCACAGCAATCACTGAGGACACCAGTAATAACAATAAATAAATAAAAAATATTTCTATATTTTCATCTTCAAAGCACTTTTAAAACATCTGCTAACAGCTGTCCCCAGCTGCTGGTTGAAGAAGACAATAATTATAGCCCTGCTGACACTCAGGAGTGGCAGGAATTCCTGGGTGGATAACGATGCCATTCCAGTCACATCCAGTCCTCATGGCTGCCATTTGACATTTCCACTGCCAGGTTCCATGGAAACACCTGGCTCTTCCTATCATACCAAGAAAAAGTGCAGGAACCAACATTTTGGTGCTCTCAGACCTCCCTCATCCCAGTAGGAAACTGCACTGGAAAAATGTCATACTTTTGAGGGAACAGAGGAGAATTCAAGAATGTATTTTTTGATTTTTAATGTATTTTTTCTTTAAATTTTAATTAGGATTTGCACTATGCCAGGACTTCTTTCCCCATGCAGTCTCACCTAGGACCCAGGTAGAATGTTTAATTGAATTAAAAGCATGAACTACCCCTCACTACCTCTTTACCTCTCTTCCATGAGCTCGTGGATGGGAAATTTGCAAATTAGTCATGACCTGCCTGTGAATGCATTTTAAATTTTATTATAACAGCCCCATGCAACCCTAGCCTTCCCCTTGAAGTTAATTAATAGTTTAGGGTTTACAAACTCCTTTACTTGCCTATCTCAAAACCAGCCACTTATTTTTAGGGAAAACAGTGCCACTGAAAATCTGGACAACCCCTCCACCTGCAAGAAACACATGGATGTGTCTCAAACATTCTGTGCCAGTGTAAGGTCCACAAATTGCTGTGAGAGCACACATTTGTGTACAGAAATGTTAATTTTAGTTCTAAACACTATTTTTTTTGAGCTGAATCTTAAACCTCTTGAATTCAGATGAAGTATCTCCCTGGAAGCCAAGTCTCCAACAGGGAGATTGCTCCTCAGCCATCACCTTCCCCAGCCCTGATGTGGCTCCACCTCCTCCCCTCAGAGTTTAGTTCCCATCCTGGCATGTAAAATAACCTGATTTAAAAAGAAAATAATATTAATAAATAAAATTGTTCAAATTACTCAGGTTCTGGAGATGCTTCGATTTTGCAGAAGGTTGTATACCAAACCCACAGCCTGATAAGAACCTGAAATCCCAGGGGGGAAACTCTATTTAACCCCCAGTTCAACTTCTAATGAAAGGAAACATAGAAATGTAGCTATAATTCAAGATATCGTATGGAAGTCTGTTCAAAGTTTTTTCAAAAATATAAATTATAAGAGATTATTGATTTTTAAAAAGCTTACTTCAACAATCAGCTTTCTATCTCATTCTATTCCACTCTCTCTCGTTTATTCATTTCCTTATGTAAAAGAATTTAACCAAAGGAAACTAGCATTTTAATTCAATTTCTCCTATAAAATATATAATTTTATTTTGTCATAATGGCTGCTTTTATTTCCAGAGTCAGATTTTATTTAAATTTCAGTCCATTAGGAACAAAACTTGCCATTTTCTGATAAACAAAATCAGCAGGGAAGCCTCTTCAAACTAGGAATGTATTTTCTATCAACCTTTGTTCTAGCTGGTCTAAATGACAGGTATATTCCACTTTTCCTGCATTTAGTTTTAAAGATTCTATGGGGAGAAGGGTGAATAAAGAGAGTGACATTTTTAACAACAAAACTAGCAATCAGAAAAGCAGCCCAATGACAGGCATGTGGAAGAAATGGGGGGAAAAAAAAGAAAAATAAAAAAATATCTGATCCATTGCTTCGGACCACCAAAGAGGACTAATATGAGTCATTAACAGAAAACCGTTAATTTTCCTCCCTGTGACTGTTGTTTGTAGAAGTGCTCAAACCTTTGAGGTTCAGTCATTTAACTGTTTCTTGGAAGGCTGGAAAAGAGACACCAAGGAATTCTTTAAAAGGAAAAGAAGGCAAAAAAGCATCTAAAAATAAAAGTAGATGTAGAATTGGCTAAAAAAATACAGATTATTGCTTAAAGCTGCTCTTAGCTCAGCTAAAAATCCAACAGGGAGACGACGGCGTTCCCGACAGAAAACATTCTGCCATGTTGGGTGTGAGTCAATCCACCATGGCCAAAGCCAACATGCTCCCAAAGTGTGGAAATTTAGATCCCTGGCTCAATCCCTGGCTGGGTTTCCCTCAGAATTCCCTCCCAGTTCAGTGTTTGGCTCGGAAGGAGGTGACAATCTTGAGGGCAGAGCAAGAAGCCGCCGTCGGCGCACGGAGAACTGCCCCTCCAACCAGAGCTCTGAAGTCAACATCAAAATGTTTTTTGGGTCCATGGCATTCCTCAGCCAAGCCTGGAGTCACACAACTGCTTCTGGGGACTTCAAAACATTGTTTTCCTCACAACATGACACAGAGTGACCCTTGGGCTACCAGAAAACAGCGAACACCGCGGATGAGCGGCACCAGCGCTGTAATGCCAAGCTGGGGTTTGGAAGATGCTTCCAAGGCCTTTGCTGAAGAGAAATGCCACAATCCCATGGAAGGAATGGCTGGATGCTGTGACCCAAGGTCCAGCATTCCCGTTCCACAGTGACAAGCCAGCTTGGAGCAGTGACTCTACAGACACTGGATGGCTCCACAGCAAAGGGTGAGCAAAGGAGCTGCACAAGGCTCCTTCCAGCAGAAATCCCCACTCTGGCTTAATGACTGCAGTTCTAAAGTCTTTAATCCAGTGTTGGGGAAGAAAATAACTTAGCAGATATGGGAAGCTGGATGCTGCAGACAGGACCTTCTCACTGCAAACCAGAGGCAGCAACACACAGCCTTAAAATCATTTAGGTTGGAAAAGACTTCTAAGATCACTGAACCCAACCATGATTTCCCAGAATCTTTAAGGGTGGAAAACACCTCAAAGATCATTGAGTTTAACCATGATTTGGAAGTGGTGACTGCTGCAGAAGCCAAGGAGAGCAGGAATTAGCAGGTATTTTGCTAACCTAAAATGCCTCCAGACCTCCAAGCAATGTTTCTCCTGGGAAATATTAACAAGCAAAATTACAGATTGAGCCTGTGGCCTCTAAAACAGTTTCCTTCAGGCTTTGGGAAGTGGCTGAGCCCCTCTGCAGGGCATCACTCCACATCCTCACTGTGAGAAGGGAGAAAGGCAGCTGGATAAATCCACACCATACTCAGCACCTGGAGAACTCCCAAAATCCCAGGTCTGGCTGTGGGGGAGCTCCTTTGGTAGCTCCTGGAACATTTTCTAAAACCTCTTCTCTAGCACTGACCTTTCTGGTTGAAAAAGTCCAGATTCCTCTGAGCTTTGTTTTGTTTGTTACTAATTCTGACATGAGGATTCACAGGGTATTCCAAAAGGGGAGCGAAATGAAGGAGTTATTGCAGCCCTAAGAGACTTAAAGGATTATTTCCTTGTAAAATACAAATGACAGTTTTCCTGTAATGTTTCTTCTCCGTAATGCACATGTTAATCCGTAATTTCCTTTGCCAGATGCAGTGTAATCCTCCTCCTGCAGACACCACAGCACAACTGCTGTTGAGAAAACAGCAGCAAGAGGAGTTCATCCATTCTGAGATGGCAAAAAAAAAAAACAACTCCACCAACCAAATTTTTGGGTTCTCCTTGCAGCAGGCACCCAGCCTTATACAGAAAGATGCAGCTCTGCATTCAGAGGTCATTTCTACATAAAAAAAAAATAGCAAAATTGGTACCTGATTTCAACCAAACTCCTTCTTTAAGGTGTGATAGGAGTCACCCAAAATGCTGTTTTGCAACAAACCCTAAATCAATGTATGGAAATTCCCATGAATGGGTCACAACTCACTCATTTACCAGTTACTTTTTTGCCACTTTTTAAGGATTTCTCATGCAAAGAGGAATGTTTTAATCTCATGCAGGTTCAGTACATTAGTTTAGAAACATCTTAAAAGTCTTTAAGTAGAAAAGCTAATCCAACATGGAACAAATCTACCACACCCCATTAATAAGTAAATAAAGGATCTGGATGGATTTGTAGAAAGGAGAGGGAAAAGGCTACAAAAACACACACAACTCCATTTTCAATGCATTGTGCATTGTTTTCATTAAGATTCTGTAGATGATTTGGTATTTCCTCAAAATTATTTTTCCTCATTGTGCTGTGTTGAGTTCCTCCCCCAGCTATGACAGAAGGAGTAATTACCTTCCTCATTAGTTCTACCTACAGCATGAGTGCCAATTAATCTGGTGACGATATTGAGAGCAGAACCAGTTTGGGGGATTACAGAGCATGGACCCCTCAAAGAATTTTGAAGCTGGCCCAGGGTCCCCCACACCCTCGCTATGCAGGTTTTTCAGTGGTAGTCCCCCTTTTCAAAGGGGGACTGAGAAAGACTTAAATCCCACCTGCTTTTTCCAAACATTTCCAGAGAGATCCAACAGTGACATTTCAAATTCTGCTTTCTCCAACTTCTTTCCCTCCCTGTATAAATTTGTGCATGAGTTTATCAGCAAACACTGAGTGACAAAGCCAAGTAGTACAAAGTTCATTAAAGTCATCCTGGTGTTCGCATCCACTCAGGTAAGGAGTGAATGATGCAGCAACATTAATTACACCATATTTCAGTGCCCTCCAAGTGCCAAGTCCAGCAGTTCCTGTCCCATCTCCCCAGCCACAACACCCCAAAAACTGCAGAAAGAAACCCTGCCAGTATTTTGATGTATTCAGTCTTTGAAAATCATTCCTGCTGGTTCCTCCCCAAAACCTCGGATTCCCCCCAGGTGAGGGAGAGGCCAAAGAGACACTCAGATTTTAGATTTAAATAATTAAGGAATGTGAAATAGTTGCAAGAGGAGGATACCAAACCCACACTCAACATTTTCCCCCCTCTCCCCCAAGTGTGGGACTGGCAGGACCCCACACACACCCTCAGATCTGGGGACAAAGTCAGGGAGACCTGGACAGGAATTTGTTGCATGTCCTACATCCAACAGCTGAAGGTGATATAAATAATGAAGCTTTGTGCTTATAGTCAGTTTACAGTTACCCAAGAGATCCTGGAGATCTCAATATTCCCACTCCATCTTCACCAAATATGCTCAAGCAAAACAGGCTGCAAAACCCTCATCTCAAGTAATTAAAGTGTAAGAAGGAATGTGAAGACACTGCATTGTCTGGAGCACAAAACTCCACAGTTCTCCAAGATTAATGCCCCATTCCTGTAACTTGGTTGTTCTTGGCTTAAGTATTCAACATAATGCTGCTCATTACAGGGAGCAGTGACATCTCTATCCAAGGGGGAAATACGGTTCAAGTCAGCTTTCGTGTTTAAATATTAGTAGTAAATTCAAATTCAATTTCACATGATCAGTGTATGTGACACTAACTACATCAAGGTAGACTTGGGGATTTCTCAGCTCCATATTGAAGAGAATTACATGACTGAAAACTAATTAGGGAAGCACATAAAGTGAATTTATTTAGTATTCTCTTGTATGTAGTTAACTTCAAGTAATGTATCAAATTTCCCACAGAAAAAAAGAAATGTGGCTACATAACACTGAACAAAATGCATCAGAAATCAGATCTAGCAAATTATCCTTATTTTTCTCCTCTTTTAAAACTGAAAATGTTTAAGCTGTAATGAAAAAAATATAATAGTAGGGATATTTCCTCTGGAGAAGAGGAGTGCTTTGGTACCCCATCTCATGCGGGGAATTAGAAACAGCTGCCATGGAAGAGGAACAAGCAGTCAAAAGTTATTTGTCTCTCTGACCATACAGCACCTGAATTTTGCTTCCCGAGGCTTTGGGGTGCATTTCTGGCAGCAGTGCCCAGCCCAGAGCCAGAGCAGAGCCCAGCAGCTGCTCCACGAGCAGGACTGTGGCACTGGCACCCAAAGAGAGCAGGATGGTTCCAGCACTGCTCAGAGCTACTGTGTGCCAAAAACCACTCCTAAATCTTTCCTCTCATCCCTCACACACTTTCCTGCTGGTTATAAAAACCTTTAGGATGAAGCCAGTTTCTCCTTATCCCCTCGATGCTGCGCTGGCACACTCAGTCTCTCCATCTTCTCCCTCTCCTCTCCTTTTCCATCTCCCTTTCCCTCCTCTTCCTCTGATCCCCCCACCCACCAGGTCTCCTGGCAGCCAGGCTGAGCCCAGCCCTGTCTCCAACCTGGGTGGCACTGGTGACAACACTCCAAACAACCAACAAATGTTCCAGCACGTCTTTGCTGCGTGTTATAAATGATAAATATGACAATAGATGTCTTATCAACTGTTTATCTCCCATTGTCAGGCTTTGAGCAGAGCATTAAGTCTAAGTGCTGCTGGGGCTGGGCATTAACAAAGCCATTTGTGATAAATGGAGCAGCCTGGGAGGGTCACTGACACTTTGACAAGCTTTCCATAGGCACTTTTCCCTGTAATGTTTTTGCTCTTTTGTTTTTACCACCCAATTGAAGTAATTGCGTGGTAAGAACAATAATAAAATACGTTATTAATTGGGAGTAAACAAATAAAGCTAGGTCTTCTGAAGGCACTGAAATAAGAGGGTGATGTGGCAGCAGTGGCAAAGGGATCCATTCCTTTCACTACCTGCAGTGCTGTCCAAAAAAGCAGAGCAAATAACAATTTACAG
This sequence comes from Pyrgilauda ruficollis, assembly GCF_017590135.1. Taxonomy (NCBI): domain Eukaryota; kingdom Metazoa; phylum Chordata; class Aves; order Passeriformes; family Passeridae; genus Pyrgilauda; species Pyrgilauda ruficollis. The sequence continues at coordinate 608,133 of NW_024524377.1, read as the reverse complement.
AGTCATGTGATGAATTATTGATGGATGATAGGTGATTAAGTTCAAAGAAACTTTAAGGATCACATCCAAAAAGTCTTTTCACTGGAACCAGGTAGTTCCTTCAGCTTCAGCCTGGGTTTGTGCTTCTCTCCCTAGGGCAAAGCTCTTTTTGCAGCATCATCTCTCAAAATAACAATAATATCTCAAACAGGAGCTTTACTGAACGCTGCATATTGACACATTCCAGTGGGATCTGTGGCTAAAAGCTGCCTTTTATTCCCCATGTCCTTATTTATCATCCTATGCACGGAAAATAAAATATTGAACTCCTCTTTGGGTGGGAAGCCTCCAACGTGCAGCCGCCGCCTCCTGCAACAAGACAACACCACCCCAAATTTGAGTTCTGCTTGCACATGCAGGTTCAGCCATGGACCCAGCCCAGCTTGAAAACGAGGGAGCAAAAAGGGATCTCCTCATGCTGGAGCCAGAGCTGGGAGCAGGAGAGGGAACATGAGCTCCAGGGCTGCCCATCGCGCTCCCAGCTCTGCCTCCAAACACCACAAGTCAGATCAGGCAAATCCTGGCCTGGGGAATAATCTATTTTTGACTTAGGCACGCTCAGGGAAGGCTAAAGTGATGAGCAGACAGATTTTTGTGGCTGCAGTTCTAAGCTGTGTTGACTGTGGAGCGGGGGGACCATCCTCTGGCATCAGGAGAGGAATTCGCCCACAGTTGGGAAGTCAAACTCTGCTCCTGCCAGCCTGGGAATGTCCTTCAGGGCCTTGGTGTCCCCAAAAGCTGAGCTTCCTTACTCAAGTAGCACATTTCCTAAGGGACAGAAAGCTGAAGTTTGAAAAAAAGAAAAAATGGAGAACTTTCCAGCTTTTTCTTTACATGACTTTCTGGTACATGGATTGCTGCTAAATGTCCAGGATTTTCCAAAATGGGACCCTATGTCCATGCTTTTGGTACAAGAGGCAGTGTTATATTCAATAAAAACAGCAAAATTTAAAGTAAAATAGAAAAACTGATGGCCAAAAATAGATGGGGAACAAAACAGGGGACTTGGATTATAAAACCAAAACAAACACCTAATTTTAATTCATAAATCTCTCAAAGACAGCTCAACAGCTAATTGCTTACCTGGTGATTTAAATGTATAAGTTTGTGCATTATATAAACACAAAATCAGAAGGACCTAATTTTCTTTCTAACACTGGCAATGTGCATGAGGGATTTTTTCTCTCCCTCACAAATTAATTTTCCTGGGGTTGATATATGTGAAATCATATTCAACCAATATGTTCCTCTAGGCAAGCAAAGCATTTGGCAAGAATTTGGGGGGTTTTTTGGTTGTTTGGGTTTTTTTCTTTCACATTCATAGTCTGTGATAATCTCATAATCTCATTCGTAGATGTGAAAGAGCAGCACAGATTTTTCTGCCATGGACAGCAATTTTGTGATATGATGGGGTGATTGGGGGTGTCAGTGCAGGGCCAGGAAATGAACTTCCTGTGGGTCCCTTCCAGTTCAGGATATTTTGAGATTCTCTGCTTTCATTTAAAATAAAAAATTAAAAAAATAAAACACTTAAATCCTAAAAATTTCAGCCTCCCAAAGCCTGATCTCATCCCCTAGTGATGGTTCCATGTGCAAGGTGTAGGGAAAGTGTCCTGTATCCCACACCTTTCCAAGCCAAAGACCAAGCTCTGCTCTGAAGGCCCTTTATCCTCCTGCAAAACCAATTTAAATTTTAAAAATTGTTTTTAACATGTCTTCATGAAGATGTTTCAAATGCCACCTGATTCAGCACTGAGTTTTTTGAAATAAACAACAGATTTAGGATAAAAGCTGTTCACAGCTTCAAAATTGTCCTTTCCACATAAGCACAGAGAGAGGGGGGATGATGTTGAACCCTATTATTCCTGGCAAAGCCTAATAAAAATAAATAACCACAACCACACAAACCAATCCCACTTATCAGAACTAATTTCTAATTATGATTTTTGATTTTGGCTTGAATATTCAACCCAGCTCAAGTACTGGGTAAAAATATTAAAATATTTTTACATAATATTTTATCCAGTAATTCCTCCCCTGCCTAAACTCCCGAGATAAGGAACAAAAGGCTGGAAAACATGATCTGTATAAAACTGATGCTAAGTGAGCTGGCTGAACCCAAAGGGAAGGATCAGCAGTGATAAGTTTGTACATAGATGGGTGGGAGCTGCAAAGAATTTGCTCCCTGTGTCCACTTCAAAAAGGATAAATAGGAACAGGCTGGAACTGCTGAGGAGGAGATTTTGATTAGACATTAACAACAACAAAAAAGAGCCTATAGAGATTGTGGAAAGTCCATCAGTGGTGATGTAAAGAGCCAGTTAGACAAGGATCTGTCACGAAGGATTTGGGCACAGCTGATCCTGCCTCCAAGCCCTATTTCCTATAATATCTGTGCTCTTCCCTCTCTACTTGCACTGTTAATTCAGATTTTGTTCTCCCCATGTGAGAATATTTTCCTATTTTTACTTCATTTGTAAATGAAACATGTTCAATACTCCTATTTTTCACTTTTCTTCTTCCTGGAACTTCAGGCATCTAGAATTCACTAAGTATTTTAAAATACAAGTACAGCCTTCAGGAAAGCAAAACTGTGGTTTCTCTTTATGTCTATTTTCGGGTAACAAATAGCACACATTAAAGTAAGCATTTATCAATATGACACACAAGTGACAAATTAAAAACTGGATGAAAACTAAATAGAATGAGCAAATTACACTAAAATACTAAACCAAACTGGCACCAGGCATCTCAATGCCTGAAGAGTAAACTTTCCCTCCTCTGATGTTTCAGATCATGATGGGGGAAAAATAAAATAAAAAAAAAATCTTACTAAGAAACATTCCTCCTGTCCTGATTTAAACCAAAGAATAAAATGAAAATGAGAAGATGTAGACTGAGTAGTTTTGGTCAAAGAACAAACAACACATAATTCTCACAAAGATTAAATGTGGATTTATCTCCAGGATCTGTTGCTTTTTATCAGAGAGGTCTTGGAAGGAAGAGACAAGAGGAGCTGCAATGCAAACTGAAAACCACCCAGGAAATTTTCCTGAGTTCTGAAATAGTTTGAATGACGTTCTCGGGGCATTTCCAGAAATAGAAATGCCCAGTGCTCAAGTACAGCAAGGAAAGCAAATATCCCTGCTGCAGCAAAATCCAAAATAGGCCTGGAGCTTTCCAACCCTCCCATCATCATTTCTTTAACCTTGTCCCCCTTGCCCGTGCCAGTTGTGTGTTCCTGTGACCCACCCAAAGTGTGGCACCAGGAGGAATCCATGGCACTTCAGCTCACGGCACTCCCTCAGATCAGCCTCTCCATCCTTCCTTTCCAAAGCAGTTCTTGCTTGGAGATTTTTTCCTGTTTGCCCCACACATTCCATTTTTCGGTCAGTGCTGAACATTGTTTCCTTCCAAGTCTTGCTTATTAATTTTTTTAAATTTTGAAGTTTTTTCCTATTATATTTATATTTCCACTGTTATTTCTATGCACACACACACCCCATATAATCAGTCTTCTTTCTACCTTCCTCAAACCAACTTCCTACTGCAAACACTCCAATCTACTGGAATTTTTATCAAGAAATCAAGGCAAATTCTTGTCTTTCATAACATCCTCAACAACAAAAGTTACATGTTAGAACTGATTAACTGAATCAAAATCTGATGGACAAATCATGAAGATTTCTTAGGTTTTAATCCCTTTCTTTGCTCCCCATTGCAGCCTTTGCTTCAGGAAGTGCTTCTTGGAGCCCACTACCAATGGGATGTAAAATTCTGTCAATTAAGCTGAAGTTTAGAAAAAGTTAAGCTGCTAATTTGGTCTCTAATCACCTAACACAAAAATCCCAGTGTTTGGTAATGGCATCATGCATAATCATAAGGCAGAATGGGATGCCATCTGTTTTGCACCATTTCCCTTTGTCTTATTAATCAGAACTTATTTCTGTATCTCACTTTTCCTACTCCATGCAGATAATTCAGTACATTCAATATATTTTTTATTTTTTAAATTCAGGATTTATCTGACACTCAAGTTTTCACAATTCTATCAGCTCATCAATAAAGTCAGAATGAAATTAGTTCTCCTTGCTTCTTGTGTTATTTTAGATATGTGATTAAGTAGCAAATAACTCCTACAACTCACATAAAAAAGTCATAAAAGTAAAAAAAAAAAATTTTAGCATTCTTCTTCAAAAATTTTAAGGATCAAAATTATTCTCATGAGCAAAATTAATTTAATACTTATGCACAGAAGCTATTTCACCACTCACTCTTGGTGTTGCTTTGCTTCAATCTCTCATAATAACAAATATTCCAGATCCCAAATGTTTCTAGGAAGAAAAATACTTGATTTCAGGCCAGCCCAGAGTGTTTTTAGGATATTTGGGGTGACCTTTTCCTCAGCTCCTGTCAGAACCCTCTTGGTGCCCAAACCCCACAAGCAGCACCTGTAAGGATTCAATCCTTCCTGGGAGATGGGGGCTGACTGAAAAAATACCCAATGTGATGTTCCTAAACTAAACTGCTGCTACAGCTTGAAGAACAAACTGATTTATTATCAGTTTATCTCTGTCAAACGTGTCCCCACCTCTTTCCCCACCCTGAAACAGGAATATCCCTCCCAGCACAAACTCTTTGGGGCACAAACTGTGCCCACATCTTGACTGGAAATTACTGAGCACACCGCAGCATTTCCCCAGAACAAAATAATAATGCACAGGCTGCAGGATGTGCTTCTCCAGCATAAAGCATCTGGTTTCACAGTTCATTAGGAGTTTCTTTTTCCTCTTATGGCTTTGTGGATAACTTTTTACGTCCTGTTTAGAGGCAGCAGTAAATTGGCATTTCCAAAGTCACAGTTTGAGCACTTTTCAAAAGCTGCAGCAGCCACACGTCCTGGTGGCTTTATCAACCTCAGCCCCTCTCTCCTGCTTCTCCTGACAGATTCCTGCGTGGAATGTTTGCACTGAACTCGTGGGGCTGGTTTTAGTTTACCTTTTTTAACTATTTCCTTTCTATCCCCTTTACAGGCTGCTCAGCTTGCTGTGCTGACTGAGCTGGGAATTCCTGGAGTCTCATCACTTCAGGCCTCCCTTCTCTCCTTTATTTAGGGATAATTAATGCAGAGAATCAGAGAATAATTTGGGTTGGAAGGGACCTTAATGCCCATCTAGTTCTAACCCTCCTTCAGAGCAGGGCTGTCCCCCACTTATCCACCCCCACATGTAATTTATGTTAATTAATTGGCATAGGGATTAATTCCAGGCTGGGAGTTTCACTGCAAGCAGCATAAGTACAGCCTCCTATCCCAAAATCTCCTCTTTGGCTCTGGCAGGGGTAGAATTGATCTGAATTTTTCAACAAATTCCAGACAGCCTTTGCAAAAATGCAGGTTTTGAACCAGGTTTTAACACAGGAATATAAAATTCCCCCAAAGGCCTGGCAGGGCACCGGGGATGCGGAGCACCTGGACCAGCTTGGAATGAGCAGAAATTCCCTGAGCATCCCCAACTTAAACCCTGCTGCCCCAGGTCAGAGCCTCTCACCACCCTGGAAAATCAGGGTGGATAAATTCTTGCTCCTCAAAAAGTTCAAAGTGATTTTGTCTTGGGTTTGTAGCACTGTCCCTTCCCCACCAGTTCCTCAGGGCTTCCTGATGGAGGAACACCACCTCTAACCACTTCTATTATTACAAATAAATAAAAATTACAATTTTACACAAAAACACAAACAAAAAAAATTCAGCAAACACAACTCAATATCAAAAAAACCCCAAATTCATATCCTCCAAGTACCAAAAACTCTTCAAATTCTAAATCAAATACTCATTCAAAAAAAAACCAATCCTCCAAATCCAACCTTCTAAAATCACCCTTGAAGCCCTCTCTGCAAACCAGTCCCTACTTCCAAAATAATCTGGATTTTCTACAAATTACCATCCCCTTTCCTTATTTATCACTCCCCCAGTTCTTGTGTGATCTGCAAGCATTAAAAGTTTTTTTTTCCAGGTCATTACTCATTCCATGGAAACGCTTTGTGCCATGGCTGGATCTCCATGAGATGCTGCTGAAAACATCCCCATTACTTTTTTGCAATTAGTTTACCACTTTTAAATCTGCTTAATAGGGGCCACAGTCATTTTTTATGCCCTAATTTCTTTTATTGAAATGTCGTGTAGCACTAAAGTCCAGGAAAGGATTTTCAATACTTCATGGCAGCTCCAGAAGCTTTATCAGTCCCTTTAGCTCAGATCTTTGCTCCCAAAGCCTGGAATCTTGGAGCCAGCTGGCAGCCAAACTCTCTTAATTCTGTAATTGTAGCTAAATTCATTCTATCCAAATTAATATCAGTAATTTTTACCATGATCAGTGCCAAGACCTAGCCCTTTATGAAAGCAGTTCAGCCAGTGTCTTAAACACAAATAAAATGAGAATTTTTTTTATATAAATAGAAATTCAAATGGAAAAAAAATTTAAATAGAAAAAGTTACAATTCATCAAAATAAGTAATTTTTTTTCAAAATAAGTCATATTTATCAAAATAAGTCATATTTATCCGGATTCAGATGTGGGGTACACTGCTGGTTTGTTGGTTTTTTTTTTCCTGTTTTATTTGGCTTGGTTTAGGTGTTGTGACTTTTTATAAATACACTCCCCTGGCAGAAATTATTCTCTTTTGGGAAACAATCGTTCCCACAAGAAAAGAACTTAAGCTCTTTTCTTACAACAAAACCACTCTAAGTCCACCTTTGAAAAGGGTGCCTTCAAGTTAATAACTATTTCTGACTTAAAGAGTAAAAGTTCTCTTCCAGGCAGATTTTTTAATTCAATCAGACAATTCAAGGTAAGATTTCTCCCTTTTAGGATTCTTTAAAGGGTTTAGGTATTTAATTCATTTCAACAGGTCTCTGACCAGCAAGGAAAGCCTTTTTGCTGTAATTTATTGGCTTTTCTAGCAGTAGATCTCCCAGTAAAAGCTGGAGGAAGGGTGGAGCAGGGAACCTCAACCAGGCAGTGTCTCCTAACCACAGCTTCCTATTTCTTCCTTTAACTCTTTGTATTATTAATTACATATTAAAGCTGCCCAGGACTCAGAAGATGCTTTAACCAGAGATGCTGCAGCCTCAAAGTCTGGTGATGGTGCATATTCCCTGTGGAATCAGGTGGCTCCATGGCAGGGGAATTTGGGAACAGTAAAAATTTATATTCTCTCATATATTTAAATGGCTTTGTCTGAATTAATGAGCTCTAGCTTCCAGTCTTTGAGAGCTACACCTCAGTTTTGGTGGTGCAGGATTTATGGGAAGACTTAGATCCATTCACACCTATTTTTATGGATATTAAACGTATAGGTGTGTATATGCAAATAAAATAGCTTCATGTACCAGTTTCCATAGTTATTCTGGTTTCCCCCCATTTTTCTATCAGTGTATTTTTCTCATTTAAGAAAGAAAAAATTAATCACATGTTATAACTAAGAAAAGTAAATATTTTCACCCAAAATCTCTATTTCTGATGCATATTCCCAAAAGGCAGGACATGTCCCCAGCCGCTCCAGTTCAGAATTCCATAATTCCATCCATCCTGCCCAATATTTGTGTGTGGCTTCTGGACCTGGGTCAGTTCTCTCTCCTTGCTCAGCCAAGGATGGATCATTAGACTCACAGCAATTAGATTTTACTTCAAATCAGCAAAAAGGAGACTTCCCCCAATCCCATTTAGAACATTCTTGGAGAAAATAGGTACAATTTCCAATCTCAGCCTCCCTTCTGCTCCATTGTTATACAAAATGGGCACCAAAAGCTACACATAACTATAAAATGATTATGATTTATCTGGGTATTTTGTTCCTTTAATCTATTAGGCCAATTGTCCTAATTTAACTAAGTAATTCTGTTAATTTAACTTTGGGGTTAATCTTGCTTTAAGAACACTTTTTGCTGAACAGGAAGACCGTGCTCAGCTGCTGCATTTTCTTTTTCAGACCTGAATGTAACCTTTTCAAAAAAAAAAAAAAAACCCAAAAAAAAACCAACAAAAGTTTCTAGTATATCTTGTGATCAATAGATACAAGTACCTTCATTTTTTAAATTAGTCTACGGCTATTTTCCTTTTACTGTTGTATAAACAGGGAATTGAAGGGTAAAATAGTTAAAACTTAATGCTATAGTGCTAATGTGGCTTTTAAATCACGTCAGCAGCAATCACTGCATTATAATTAACAATTTATTGAACCAGCAATAAAATGAACATCACATTACTTCTTAAAGCAGCAGAATAAAATGGCTAATAAATAGCATAAGCCAGACAAATTGCAGAGTAATAGAAATTTTCTTAAGATTTATAGTGTGCAGAAAGATGGATGTGCTATTAGTAGGAGCTCCAATACTTGACAAAATTCTTTTTGCAAAGACATAGTTACCAGGCATGTCAGAGTTCACAAGTCTAAGTGGTTTATCCAAATTTCAGCTCGCTGCTATTACAGTGGGAAATACTCATTACAAGGTTTTGTAACTGCAAGCAATGTGTACATTTGCCAACATTCAAACTGCTACTGCCAAAAAGATACTAAAATATTTTATAAACTGTCAAATAACAAGTCTGCTCGTTTAATCTGAGTCTATTTTCTATTTCACAGGCAGGAAAACCTCCCAGGCCTGATCCTGGGGTCTCCGCTCGGGCACAGCTTCGCTCGGACTCAGCATCTCTGAGTTCCCACGAGTTTTCCCCCTTTGGGAAGGGCTGGGTTGGGCCTGGAGAGAGGGGGAAGAGCCATTGGGGAGGAAATGTGGATTGAGTGGAGCTGGAAGCTGTGTTAAATACCTCGTCTCTCCCAGGGCTAGGGTTAGGGGAAGAAGAACCGCGCTGCGCTTTCAGCGTTCCTGCTGTTCCCTCGTGTTGTGATTCCTCACGTCAAGAGTGTCTCTCTTATGTTCTGGTTTCAGCATAACAGATGCAGTTTTACATGACGTGTCACAACATGGAGCATCAACTGGAAGGAGTCTAAAAGAGCTTTTTTGTTGTTTTTTTTTCCAATTTTCTTTGGGGAAAAAAGTAAAAAGAAAGAAAAAAAAAAGACAAAAAACCCAACTCTGTTTTTCGCTGAAAAGCGTGGTGAGGGAGTTTGCCATGCAGAGTTTCCTCCAGCCACTGTGAGGAAAGGACTTTCACTCTATTTTAAATTTATATATATCCAGCAACTCATTGTCCAAATTTCAGGTTTATTTGATGTGCAAGCCTTGATATGAAATGGAATTAATCCCAGCAGTAATTAGCTATTAGACAATGGGGGCTGATGAGAACAGGCACATCTTCAATAGTGCAGCACTCCCTGAACCTTGAGGATAAATTACCATTCACTGACTGGTTGAAGGTGATGTTGATTATGTGGTGAGATTGTTATTTTTACCATTAAAAAAAAAAAAAAAAGATAATTCCTAATGAGTGTGCTTTTCCAACAGGGAATCCTACTGGGAATATCTTCAACCTCTTCTCTGGGAGACCACGGAGGGAAGTTGAGCACACAAGGAAGGGAATTCCTGGATTTCCATCACCCTACAGTCATGGCTGTAATGAGGTTCCAGCTCCATTAGGGGTTGGGAACAAATGGATTTTAGGGCCCCTTCCAACCCAAGCCTTTCTGTGGTGCCCATGGATTTTGAATACACTGAAATAATAATAAAAATAAAAACAGCTGAACCCACCCAGCTCTCTGGTTAAATGGGTGAGCACCAGCCTGGCTGCACTGGAGTAAATTTTGACACAACCTGAGAAGGGGAGTTTGGTCTCCACTGACCAAGCAGGATTTTCCTAAGCTGAATTCAACAAAATGAGGTATTTTTGCCTTTATTAATGAACTCCCGTAAAGAAAACCCCAAAGAAACACCAACAATTGCCTCCTTGAGACCTCCTGACCCCTGCCCCGGGTTTCCTGTTCATCCCACAGCCACATCTTGGCTCTGAAGAGGTTGCAGCACTTTTTCTGAACAGCAACAACCACAGCTCTGACCTGAAGATCAGGAAAACACAAAAATCCCAAAGGTGCAGGTTCAGTCTGCTGGGATTTAATGCCCAGGACAAAAGGCCACAGCACAAAGTCCAGGAGGACACGTTAATATTCCTCATTTCTGCAGAATAATGAGGTATAAAGAGGGGAGGGTATTGCCAGCCCCAAACTGAAAATTCACATTTTGCAGAGTGCTGAAAAGCAGAAAGAAGCATAACCCCCTTGGACAGCAGACAGGAATAATCCAGAGCCATAAGGATGGGGTGTTCCCTAATATTATTCCAGCTGTTATTCATTGATGGCAACAGGTTTTTTTTGCAGAAAAATTCAAATACTTACTATGAGCTAAGAGAGCTACCAAGGCACCCAATGAACACTTTAAAAAAATCTTGATTAAGAAAGTATTTAGTTGAACACCTTCCCTTGGTTTACATCTAAAGTATTTGTGATCAAGGCACAATTTTTGAAACAACAAAACTGATAATAGTAAAAAAATGGTAAAATAATAATGGCATAATGAATTAAAAATATTACAAAAGAAAGTGTTTTCTCTTATTTCAAGGTCCTCCTTCTCTTATGCCACCTCCTAATATTCTGAAGGCATTAAAATTACTCTTATTAAAAACTACTGAGAAACTCACCCAAGATTTTTATTCCATGTACAGTCCACCCTTCTCTATTGGTTCTGAATAAAACTCTAAACTTCAGATACATGTCCGACTTGAATTAAGGAAAAAAAAATACAATTTAAAAATGTCCATAATGACATCATATGAATCAGTGTCTGTGTTTTTCATCATGCTGAAGAAATAGCTGGGTGGACCAAAGTGATTTTTTGCTGTAGGGATCCTAAAAAGAACAAATATCCAAAAGCCAAGTCTGGTGCAGTTTTGCTAAAGGTGGGAACTGGAAATTCACTATATGACAATAAATCTCTCTAAAATTCAGATGCTGGCTCCCTTTAATTGCACCAAACACTGCAAAAAGTCAAAGTATTTCACCCTGGGAAATGGAAATTAATTAATTAATTCCTACCATCAGCTGCACCACACCAAATTCTGTATTAAACTCAGCTTGCTTCAGGTTTTAGTGAACTATTCAACAGCTCAGCCCTCTCTGTGATTGAAAATATTTCAGAACTTTTAGTGATGGAGAAGCATAATTTTTATATGTGTTAATCACAGACATTTACTTTTTGGAGGCAAACAGGTGAAGAAAAACTGGTAATACTTGAAGTCTAAGAAATAATTGATACAGAAAATTGCCAAGTCTCATGTCTGATCCCTGGGCATTCCCATCACTGTTCCAGCTGTGGCTGTGCTGCTGGAACCAACAAAATCCAAAGGCTTCATGCCTTAAATTGGGGGAGAAGCAAGAAAAAAAAAAAATGCACAAAAAAAAAAAAAATTAAAAACCAAATATGGGGGGGGGGAAATATCAATGTGACACTGACCATCAGAATTCTTGCTGGAGAGGCCAACAAGGATATCCCAAAATTATTTCCTCAGCAGAAAAATCTGCAGGATTTGAGTGAAAAAAAGCTGAAAAATAAATTTTAAAAAAAGGCAGAGCTGGAAGGGATCTCTCAGGAGGATGGAGTCCAATCCAGCAGAGCACCAGTGCAACTCTTCTGCAGCTGCATAGGCCGAGGAAAATATCCATGTTTGTCTAAAAATTCATGGGAAATATATGGATACCAGGATCTGACTTTTTCCAAGCTGTCCATCATTACCTGGAGAATTTAATCATTGTCTATTTGTTGGCAAACCAGAAGGCAAGAGGAATTAAAGGGTGCCCAAGAGCACCCCAAGCCTGAAATGCATGAGCTAAAAAAGCTTTTATTTGGCTGGGTTTTTTTTTTGTTTTTTTTTTGAGAATCACCAAGTTCTTGGGAGGATTTTTTAGCTGCTCAAGTGATGCTGCCTCATAAGGAGTTTCATTAAATCTGCTGAAATAATTCTGAAAACTTGAGCAAGGCCTGTGAGATTTTTGCAGTTCACACAAGCCAGGTGTTTCTGGTGGGAGCAAATTTTCCTTCTGCTGCCCTAGAATCTCAGCCTATCCTAAAAGGAAAACAAAAAGGAAAAGAAAAGGAAAAAGAACCTTTATTAGGTTTCCTCAACCACTTCAGGAAGGTGGGGAAACTGCTTTAAGGGAGGATTTGAAGGGAAATACTGAGATAAGTTAGAAAGTTAAGGGATGCTCCTCACAGGTTAATTCCTTATGGGCAGGAACAACACCAGGAATAAAAAATTCTGTCCTGTTTTGGGGACAGCAGCAAAACTGTGACCAGAGGGCCCTAACATGGCATAATGATCAGGCTGAGCAGTAAAATCTCTTTTCTTTCTCTGTCCTGGCAGATTTGATATAAAATCAGTATCTCTTGTGAAAGGATCACTGTATTTTTGGCCACTTGATTCCAAAAACCTAAAATCTTCCAAATGCTCCATGCTTAGAGCCTGGACCATCTGATTTTTGAGAGACCACAAGGATGGATCACATCCCAGAGGAATCTCCATGCACCTGATTACTGTATTGGCAGGTGCCCTGAAGAAAGAAGGAATGAAGAATCTGACTCCATGTTCTCAGAAGGCTAATTTATTATTTTATGATACTATATTATATTAAAGAATACTAAAAAATACTTACTGAATGGTAAAAAGATAATAATGAAAACTCGTGACTCTCTCCAGAGTCTGACACAGCTTGGCCCTGACTGGCCAATGAGACAAAACAATTCACACCAGAATCCAATGAAACAATCCCCAAAGACATTCCACATGAGCAAAACAGAGGAGAAGCAATGAGATTATTATTGTTTTCTTTTTTCTCTGAGGCTTCTCAGCTTCCCAGGAGAGAAATCCTGGGCAAAGGGACTTGTCAGAAAATGTGAATGTGACACCTGATGCCAGTTTATAATCCGTGTAAAGAGTGTCAAAGTTTTCACAAATCTTCCCTGTACTCTTGATTAATAAACTCAGTGAAAAACCAGGATTTTTCTAGCACTGCGTATCCTTGCATATCAGCAGAATGGTTTGGGTTGAAGGGATCTTAAAATCCTTCTTGTTCCACCCCTTTTCTATGGGCAGGGACTCCTCCCACGATCCCAAATTGCTCCAAACCCTGTCCAACCTGACCTTGAACACTTCCAGGGATTTAATGTCTATCAGAGGTACTCTTAAAGAGAAATCAAGCAAAGAAAAAGATACGACAAAACTCCCTCATTTCCAAATAAAATTTGAAAAGGAATGCATGAAGTAGACACAGAGCTACAAAGTTTTCCCAGACACTTGAAAAAACCCTCTTGCCTGTAATCTCTGACCATCAGAGCACAGATTTTTGGTGCAGAATGAAGTTGAACCAATAGAATTAAAAAATAAGCTTTATTTATTTATTTTAAACAGAAGAGGTGCTTTAAGCACTGCCCTTCCTGAGAGGAGTTTTACCCCACTCTAAATTCCCAACCTTTTGTCACTGGTTTGAAAAGCCAGAAACAGCTGGAAATTTCCTAACCCAAACTATTTTATTAAGAATGTAAAGAGTTTGTGTTATGATGCTGGAAAATCAAACTGCAAAATCTCATCCAGAGTTCCCACCCCAAAGGTTTCTTCTTGGAGCCAAGAATAGATAAAGCCTCTGGGAGAACACACCCACCCCACCAGAACTCCAAATCACTTTTCTCCACTGCCCACACACATATATGGCAAAAAGAAAAAATTAAAACTTGCCCTAGATTAAAAAGATTACTTTTTATATCAATTTAAGTTATTGAACTATGGGTTTAGTGTCAAAAGCAAGAAACGTGGTGTTGGCTTACCATAGAATTTCACAGGAAGCTCACCTGCAAGGCTCAGTGACTTTTCATTGAGGAACTTCAGAGAATTACAGCAGGAAAGGGTTCTGGGCAGTGGAAAGAAACACAACACAGAGATAAAGAATTGAGCAAAGTTATTCAAAGCAAAAACATCCAGAATTCAGAAGTGAAAAAGGAATAGCAACAACAAAGAAGTGACAAAGGAATAGCAAACACCCATAACTGTTCAGCACTGGGGAACATCTTTAAAATTCCAGGGGAAAAAAAATACAGGAAGCATTAAAATAAACTAAAAAAAACCCCAATATTATCCTCATTTCTGCCCCTGATTGCACATACCTCTGTGAGGATATACAGGAGGACAAATCACAAATCCTCATATCCAACAGCAGGAGCAGAGCAACCCCACACCTTAACCTAGACAAAAACCTTTGGGAAAAGGGGCTCTCCTAAAAGCAGTGGCACTGATTCCTCCCAGGTGAGCTCAGCAGCTGAAACCAGCACAGCTCCCAGCTGGGGCTGTGGGACTGGTGGTGCCTGAAAAAAGGATGAAATTAGGGGAAAATGACATAAACATTAACAGGTGGGGGCTCAGAGAGCCACCACATCTCGGGAATTTTTTGTCAGTGATATTTCATGGTAAGGTCAGAGGTTCTCACCCTTATCAAAGAGTCCAGGCCAGTGCCTACGTCTTGGATTCAGGATTTTCATTTATTTCAAATATCTGCCTGGAATTTTTTGTCAGTGATATTTCATGATGAAGTCAGAGGTTCTCACCCTTATCAGAGAGTCCAGTGTCCATATCTTGGATTCAGGATTTTCATTTATTTTAATTATCTGTCTGCATCACTTCCTGTTTACTGGGCACACTACCTTGAAAGGTGACATTTTTGTAAAGAAAGGAAGCATCAGCTCTTGGATTTGGATATTTCATGGACGCAGTTTATACCACACTAAAAATGTCCCAATTTCCTCAGCTGGACAGAGCAGGGGGCATGAGCAGCACGGCAGTTTAGGGCTAACTCTGGGATCTTCTGAGCCACAGCCACTCCTGCAAACTGTGGGATACAGGTGGCATCCCAGGGGAATCCAGCTTGGGGCTGCTCTGGGAGGTTTGGAGGTTATGGAATGGGTTGGGATGGAAGAGAAACCCACACAGTGCCACCCCTGCCATGGCAGGGACACCTCCCACTGTCCCAGGCTGCTTCAAGCCCCATCCAGCCTGGCCTTGGACATTCCAGGGATCCATGAGTAACCACAGCTTATCTGGGAATTCCAGCCCAGCCAGGAATTCCCAATTCCCAATCTCCCATCCATCCCTGCCCTCTGGCAGTGGGAGCCATTCCCTGGGTCCTGTCCCTCCATGCCTTATCCTCTCCTGGAGCCCCTCCAGGCCCTGCCAGGGGCTCTGAGCTCTGCCTGAGCCTTCCCTTCTCCAGGGGAACATTCCCAGCTCTCCCAGCCCAGCTCCAGCCCTGCAGCAGCTCCGTGGCTCCCCTGGACTCTCTCTGGCAGCTCCACTAAAACAAAGGTGAGCAGTAAAGACAAAAATTCAGAGTTAAAATGGGATTCCACTGATTTCAGTGGGCAGGAAAATGCAGCGCTTTGTGTCCAGGCTCTGCTCCTCTCACAGAGCCACAGCATCCCACAGGGCCATCCATCCATCCTGGAGCCCATCTGGGAACACACTGATGCTCCAGGAGGGTGTTCCTGAGCATTTTAATTCTGTTAAGACCAAAATAATGATAAACAAGGATAATAGTTACAAAAATTCACCCTCCCAAAAGAGTCCTAGAAATCCTAATTTACTGGCTGGTAGCTGGTAAAACAGAAATAGAGTAACTTAATAATCTGAGCATAGCAGTTTTCAGGAAGGAAAATTAACTAATTCATTATCACTTCTAATTTGCTGAGGCATAGCTGCCATATTTGTAAAATCAGCAGGTTCAGAAAAAAAAGCAAGTTTCTAATGAATGTTCTTTTTCTCCCCTTCCCAAATCCATAAATGATACAATTACTTAGCTCCCTCTAGTGCCAATTCCTAAAATAAATTTCCCACTAATGACTGCATTCACCAATGTAATCATCGGAGCAAATTAAAAATTCACTTGGCAATAATTAACTAGTGAACTCTCAAAGGATGGAGTAAATTGCCATGAACCAAAGCAGGATTCAACTGGTGTCACAATTACAAAGAAAGGTCAAACGTAGGCTTTCTGCAATGACAAAAATCTGCCATCCATGGGCACACAGCGTGGGCTTTGAGCAGTCGAGGCACATGTGCCAGAGGCAGGGAGCAGGGACAGCACAGGGAGCAGCTCCAGCAGCCCTCTGACATTCCCAATCCCATTATTAAAGTTGCTTTTTTTTTCCTATTTTTTTGTATTGTTGCATTGAATGGTACTGTTCATTTCCAAGGATTGGTAATGTGACACTCAGAAGATGCTCCGTGCTGAAATAAGACACCTACAATTATACTTAAATTATTAATATTTTTATTTTATTTATTATATTTTATTCGTATTCATTATTAAAAATTAAAATTAAATCGTTAAAAACTATTTTTGTAATCATAAATATCTAATATTATATATATAATATATTGAATACAATATTATTATATTATTCTATAACTATAGGTCTTAATATAATTTAATTCATTACATTAATAGATGACCTTATTGTATATTATATCATTATATAATAATAAATATCTACAATTATATATCTAATAATAATAAAAACAACAAATATATATTAATAGTGGTAACAGCACATCCAGAGGAATCCCTGTGCTCATCCAGATGTTGGGAGAAAAAGGCATAACAGGGACAGCAAGGTTCCTCATCTTTATTTCTGCTGTGTTTACATTCTAAGTTAAAATAACCCTGAAAAAAAAAAAAAAACCTAAAAAGAGATTATTTGTAAGAATGTTTGGGGGTTTCTTATCATTGTGGGCTGGATGTTCTATGCCCTGTTTCTCGATTTCTTCCCCTTGTTTCCACACATAAAACACTTCAAGACAAAGGATTTTCTGAGCAGGACAAACGCTGCAGTCACTTTTTATTCGGAGGTTGAACATCGTGGCCATTCTGCAACCACAGAGGTGTAGGCTAGGTCAGGCTTAACTTGGAAGGGATGTCACCAGAGAAGAGATGCAAAAATTCCCATTTAATGGGCATCTTTGGGAAAAAGCATCTCAGGAAACTGCCAGAGGGCTGGGATGGATGGGATATTGGGAGGAATTTGAGAGTGAAGGTGGAGGGGCCCTGGAATGGAATTCCCAGAGCAGCTGTGGCAGTGCCCAAGGCCAGGCTGGACCGGGCTTGGAGCAGCCTGGGACAGTGGGAGGTGTCCCTGCCATGGCGGGGTGGAATGGGATGAACTTTAAGGTCCCTTCCAACCCAAACCCATCCTGGGGTTTTGTGCTGGTTAAAACCTTTCCCAACCATCACCTGCTGTCCTGGCCCCTTTCCAGGCTGTTCCAGCTACATTTTTCTGCTGTTTTGGGAAAACTTTCACCGGGTGAAAGTAGCTGTGACTGTTTCTGAAAGGACACTCAGCCCCCTGGGAGCACCACCCTCGGGCTGCTCTGTGGAAACCGAACTCAACATTTATATCTTAAAAACCCCAAACTAAGCTCTTGTTAGGATGTGAAGGACAGGGCAGTCCACACTGCCAAGTGATCTGATCCAGACTGCAGCCACCTTTCTGCAGGAAAAATGAGGCCCAGGTAATAGAAATGGATTTAAACATCACAGTCACACAAGCTCTCCCAAAAATATTTTTTAAATTAAGTGATTATCTGGAATTTTTTATGTTCATGGTGGAAGGGAAAGGGAAGGGAAGGGAAATATAATCCATGGCAAAACATGTAAACTTAATTCAGAATAAAATTTTAGATAAATTCCATTTCCTTAAAAACCCACAGAAATGCATTTTCAACCTCCAGAGCAATATCTCACGCCAAACAGCCTGTAGGTGCTACTGACAAATTATAATGGTTTTAATTATGTGTTTTCCACATTGTATTTACTTGGAAGGGATGTCACCAGAGAAGAGATGCAAAAATTCCCATTTAATGGGCATCTTTGGGAAAAAGCATCTCAGGAAACTGCCAGAGGGCTGGGATGGATGGGATATTGGGAGGAATTTGAGAGTGAAGGTGGAGGGGCCCTGGAATGGAATTCCCAGAGCAGCTGTGGCAGTGCCCAAGGCCAGGCTGGACCGGGCTTGGAGCAGCCTGGGACAGTGGGAGGTGTCCCTGCCATGGCGGGGTGGAATGGGATGAACTTTAAGGTCCCTTCCAACCCAAACCCATCCTGGGGTTTTGTGCTGGTTAAAACCTTTCCCAACCATCACCTGCTGTCCTGGCCCCTTTCCAGGCTGTTCCAGCTACATTTTTCTGCTGTTTTGGGAAAACTTTCACCGGGTGAAAGTAGCTGTGACTGTTTCTGAAAGGACACTCAGCCCCCTGGGAGCACCACCCTCGGGCTGCTCTGTGGAAACCGAACTCAACATTTATATCTTAAAAACCCCAAACTAAGCTCTTGTTAGGATGTGAAGGACAGGGCAGTCCACACTGCCAAGTGATCTGATCCAGACTGCAGCCACCTTTCTGCAGGAAAAATGAGGCCCAGGTAATAGAAATGGATTTAAACATCACAGTCACACAAGCTCTCCCAAAAATATTTTTTAAATTAAGTGATTATCTGGAATTTTTTATGTTCATGGTGGAAGGGAAAGGGAAGGGAAGGAAAATATAATCCATGGCAAAACATGTAAACTTAATTCAGAATAAAATTTTAGATAAATTCCATTTCCTTAAAAACCCACAGAAATGCATTTTCAACCTCCAGAGCAATATCTCACGCCAAACAGCCTGTAGGTGCTACTGACAAATTATAATGGTTTTAATTATGTGTTTTCCACATTGTATTATTTGTGTGACTATAATACTGAATTTACCAATATTTATAATAATTATTACACATAATTTTAGTATTAGATACTAAATATAAAATATTTTACTTTCCAAGTGTTTAAGGCAAGGCTGGACAGGGTTTGGAGCAACCTGAGATAGTGGAAGGTGTCCCTGCCTTTGGCAGGGGTGGGATGGGGTGGACTTTAAGGTGCCTTCCACCCCAAGCATTTAGGATTCTGTGATTCAATGATCCTCTATATTATTATTATTGTTATATTTATAGTACATATTTTATAAATTGTATACTTTATTATAATAACTTATATATAATAATAATACTTTCATATATTATAATAAGTCACATATTTCAATGGCTTCTTTCCCTGGCCCATATTTCCATAAAATAAAAAAGCAAACCAAACCAACAACAAAAAGCCATCAGTGGTGTTAAACCATTGATAAATCCACCACATCCCTGCCATGGGATCCTTTTGCCAGGAAACCCAACCTGAGGGACTGTTGAACATAATTCTGTTAAAAAGGAAGATGCTTTGGAGATAAATCATCCAGCAGGAATTTCTAAACCCCATCCCACTTTTCCCAGTGCTGAAGCAGCACCTGCAGCTCAGTACAAAGATGCTCAGCTCCAAATTAACCCACCATGGAATGACTGGGATTAATTTGCATGGGGAAGGAATAATGGGAATTGTGCAGACTGCAGCAGGCACCCAACCTCCAGCATCCAGAGCAAAACACAAACAGGACTCTGCTGTGGAAGAGCAGCCCAGGTTTGAATTTATTTCCAAATTGCTGATTATTTCAAGACTTGGAGCACATGTTTCTCTTTCCCATGATTACAAGACAAGTGGCCCAGTATCATTTTTAAAGGCATTACAAAACTTTCCATGGATTTTAGTGGCTTTAAAGGCAGAATAACTCTAGAGCTGTGTGTAGTAAACACACATCAAAGGTGCTTTTAGGAATTATCATCATCTGATGAGAAGAGCTCTTTTAAAAGCTCTGCCTCCATTCAGAGGTTCCCAATCCCACTCCTCCTGCTGTCCCATCCCTGGGTTGGGATAAACTTCCTGAGATTCCTAGGATCCTTTACCTGCCAAACTTCAAGGCCCCCCCCTCCTTGAGAATCAGCAGCAAAAGGGGGTCCTAAGGCTGCCCAGATCAAATCATTCAATCATTCAAACCATTAAATATCCCTTGATTTAATAGATTTAATAGAGCTCTGTCTGCACTTTGTTCCACTTGAAGCCATCCCCTAAAAACGAGTGCTTAGGAGCACTACAAAATCAGTAGCTGGCAATCTCTGGATATAAGACTGCCTAAAAAAGCACTGGAATTTTTTTTTAAGGTAACTTCTTCAGGCAAAGGGAAGTGGCTGCAGGATTTAATTTGCTCTGCTTTGATTTCTTGTTTCTTTAAACTTTTGCCAAAGGTGATGGGAATGCCAGATGCACATTTTTTTGGTGTACTGTAAAATCCAAATAAATACAAATAGCATATGCTTGGGTTTGGTGTTTCCCCTATGATTTTTTTTTTCCCCCTGTGGAAAAAGCAGTCAGTAGGAAAATAGGTATTTCCAGTCTGTCATGAGAGCAGCCGCAACAAGGATTCAGTAAATCTCTCTTAAAGAATCACTTACAGAGGGATTGGGAGATGAAGAGACATTTTCCTGCACATGAAGAGATTTGTAATCAGCAATTTTCTTTTGTGCTGCAATTGATGCTTCCAAAATTACATTTACTGGAGCACCGGTGTTTAATGTTTCAGACTGAAAAAACAAAGAGGAATGAGCAAAAACAAATAGAGGAGTGGAATTCTCAGATGCTCAGCTTTCTTACAAAGGTCCTTTATTGCTCACTTGAATTCACTTAGTACTCAAAAATAACTGCTAAAAAGATTTGTGACAGTGCTCTGAAGTTTGACATTCATTCACTATATGAGAAAATGAGATTATTCTAATAAAAACTTCATGAAAACTGTCCAGGATACCTTAAAATCAGTATTTGTGAAGCAGAATATTTAAAAAACAGCAGTTATAATTAGAGCATCAGTTCATTATATCTGCATGTACAGCTTAAACTCCTTAAATTCTTGGAATATTTTTAAGCATAGACTGAAGTATTCAAAGTTTTACACCACAAGAAATTTCTCCTTACTGGAAAGGAAATCAAATGTGGGTTTGATTAATTGGTGTAGTCACATATTAAAAACTTTTGCTTCTTATCCCATTAAAAGTAACACTAATGAGCAATGGCTGTGACCTTCAAGGAGAAAGCCACGTGTGCTTCAACCCCTCAATATTTACCACCCAAATTTAATCTTTATAATGGACACCTTAAAAGGAATCTGATAGGAAATACTAAGAGCTGCTCCAAAAGTAAAACACTTAAGGAAGATTTTGATTAATGCCCCGTGATTAATCAATTGATTAATACAGTTTTCAATACAGATGTGAGGACAGTGTCTACTTTAATCAACCCTCCTGAACATGGTGAAGACAAATGATGCATTTTTTTTTTGGTCGATTGAAAAAACAAAGCCCATTTTAGCAGTTATGTAAATTACGAGGCAAGCCTTCCTTACGATGCCCAGATCTTCCCTTTTACAAAAACCTTCCACACAGGAACTGTTAATTAGGTAATTGTCATCCTTTTGGGAAGGAACTCGCTATGAACCTAAAAGCAGTCCCACTTTCAGCCAAATGAGTGCACTTCTTTAAAGAAATTGTTTTAGAATTGCACTATAATCCATATTTAAAGTCCCTCTCCCTGATATTTCTTTATTCTGAGACTGTTTCTAATTTGTGATTATGCTTTCCACCATACTAAAACTGAAATCTTTATTCCAGTCAAAAATAATCACCCCGTAATTACTGTGACAAACTGCCCAAGCTGTATCATTGTGGCCATTCCGACTAATGATATTGTATTAGAATGCCGAGCAATAGACTTCAAATGGAAAATATAATTATGTGCATTAGTTTGTCTAAGCATTTATAAGATCACATATCCATCAGTTATCAGGTCTCATAAAAAAAGCCATATATCACTGTCACTGCTGGTTTTGTTATTGGAAATGGGGGCTGTTATGGACTCGGCTTAGGATGTGTGCCTCAAATTCCACTTTTTCTGTTGTTCAGTAAATCCTTGAGAGCTGAACTCCTGTAAAATGAGCAGAATTTTCAGCTGGTGGCATGGGAACAGATTACTTGACAGTTTCACCAGAGCTTAACTCAATGTTTAAGGTGCCAAATAATCTTGGAGATGTGTTTGACTGTACTGTGCATAAAGTGGTTCACAGAATCACGGGATCTTTGAGGTTGGAAAAGCCCTCCCAGAACATGAACTCCAAACCGTGCCCACCTTGTCCCCAGCCCAGAGCGCTGAGTGCCACATCCAGGAATTCCTGGGACACCTCCAGGGATGGGGACTCCAAACCTCCCTGGGCAGCCCCTGCCAAGCCCTGACCACCCTGTCCATGGGGAAATTTCTTCTGATGTCCAACCTGAGCCTCTCCTGGAGGCTCCCTCAGGAATTCTCCAGCCCCTTGCCTCAGCTCTGTTCTCTTCTCTGGACACATTCCATCCCCTCAGTGTTTCCTCTCTTGTCAGGAAGGCCCCAGAAATTATGCTGAGATTGGAGGTGCCTCACCAGTGGATAAATCTTGGCTGAACATCTCTATTTCTTCTGTTTTCAGAGTTAAGGAAGCTCCTGAGCACTCTCTAAGCATCCTGAGCAGGCTGAGCACCAACCCAGCTTCACCTTGGCAGATCTGCAGTTTAATTCCACTCAGGCTCTTACTCAGCATGGTTTGCTTGGCTTTGGAAAGCTAAACTGTTTAGGACACTGGTAGGGAGAGTCCTTTCCAACCTAAACAATTCCATGATTCCCTGTCAAGGAGGACACATGGAATAACAGAATGGTTTGGGTTGGAAAGCATTTCAAAACTCATCTTGTTCCACCCCCAACACCTTCCATTATCCCAAGCCCTTTCCAGCCTGGTCTTGGGCACTTCCAGGGCTCCAGGGGCAGCCACAGCTTCTCTTCTGTGCCAGGGCCTCCCCACGTTTCATCACACAACAAAGTTATTACATCACCTATTTCTACATAACACTGATGAGTTACCCTCAGAAAACATAAATAATATTTTTCTCCCTCTTTTTTTGGGTCATCTGAGCTGCATCTCTGTGGTTTTGACACCCTGCTGAAATAACACCGCGCTGCGTTTTGGTGCCAGTATAAATTTCAGCCATCCAAACCAGGCTGTGTATTTGAACTGACAAAGAATAAATTATTTGCATCTGGCATAACTGATGCTTGTGTCAGAGCCCTGGCATATAATTCTTAATCTTACAGATGCCTGTTTACTTGTGCATAAGATAGCAGGGCTGAGTCTCTTCCCAGAACAATTATCAAGTTATTGCTACGGGCGAGCCTGGAACTTCCAGGGAAAGCCACATGAAAATTCAGCCATGCTGGAGCAGCCTGAGAGGAATGTTCTGGATCAGAGATCACTGCTCTCCTCTCCTCCTCTGTGCTCCCAGGAAAATGGGAATCGCAGCGTGCCAGGCGGGCACAGAGCCGCAGGTGTTCAACTTTGGGTGTTTATCTTTGCTTCCATGTGCTTCCCAGGACAAGGAGAAGGTCACTCACCTTCCTCCATGGACTGGGAACCTTCTGGGATAATCTACACACTGTAATACAAGATATTTTTTTAAATGGAAACTAACTTTCAATGAGCAAGGAGTTGGAGCTTTGGGGGTTTTCTTTACGGTTGGTTTTAATTAATAATGATTTTATATGTTCAGAAAGAAAATGCACCAATGCAGACCTGCAGAATGTTTAAGATACATTGTTTTTCCAGGAGAATTTTCACTGATTTTTCTTAATCTTGTAGTTTGTGATGTCTGGGTTTTATCTGATGTTGTGTGGTTTATATTTATATTTAACAACCTATTGTATTTGGTACATATTATATGCAACAAAAACATGAGAACTATAAGTTTTCAAAGGAGCCTTCATTCATCCACTTGATTTTACCCCAAAAAGGAGCTGGGGCTCGATTTGGGAAGATGAATAGGCCCTGAAATTCCTGCCTCTTTATTAGCAGAATTAATTTTAAAGGGTCAATGTACATCCTAGAAAATTTGTCTCCTATTAAGATGTCCAGATGTTTTTGGTCTCTCTGTCTGACATTCCCACCATCAGAATAAATTGTATTTCCAGCCTAATGCAATAGATAAGAGAGAGGAATAAATCTCATCCAGTTCAGTTGATAAAATTAACATGCTGATGATATTTTAATGTTTCCATATAATCAAGGGAGCATGGATCATGCCTCCACCAGTTCCAGTGTAATTCTCTTCTTCAATCTTTTCTCAAGGAAGGAAAAATCGAGCATTAGAGAGGATTATGCAGCCAACAGCGAGTGCCCCAGTCTTGGGGAGAGTTGTTCGCCGCGCGGTCGAGCGGCTTTGCCCAAAGGCACGCGAGAGATGGGTTGGCACCGGCCTCGTGCAGCGCCACCGTGTCCCTCACCCTTCCTGGCTGCTGCTGGGGAAGCTCCACTGAGCTGGAGAATGGCATCAACACCCCGGAGCCACTCAGCCCCAGGGTGACCCCATGCAGGGGGCGCAGAGGGCGCAGAATCGTCCTTGGCGCGCGCGGAGGGAACGGGAATGGCTCCGGAGCTGAGGCCCAAAACCACTGGTGTAGGGATGGGGCAGCTGGAAATAAAATTACTTCTGTGGTCAAGGGCAAAGTAAAGACAGCAAAGGCAGAGGAGATGGACAGGAGAAAGGAAAAGGAGGACGGGAAGAGGAAAGGAAAAAATGAAAATGGGAAAGGAAAATGGAATGGAATGGAATGGAATGGGAAGAAGGAAGGGAAGGGAAGGGAAGGGAAGGGAAGGGAAGGGGAAAAGAGGAAAAGGAAAAGGAAAAGGAAAAGGAAAAGGAAAAGGAAAAAAAGTCTCTGAGTTGAACCTAGGAATTATTCCTACTTGGTTGTAATTATTATGTGGTGGAATTCTTCAGGCAGAAGAATGTAGTTGAAGGGGTTTGAAGGTCCAATTCCCACTACATTTTGGTGCTCTCTGGGGATTTCACTGATTCACAGAGGCTTAAACTCCTGGCTTTAGTCTGTGCTGTGAGAAACATCAAAATGCATTCCCTTCACATATTTGCAAGGGAAACATTCATCAAGTCCAGGAATAAATGGGACACATCAACAATCAGAATATATTCATATAATCTCCCTACTGTGTGTACTCAACTTCCTTTGGCATGGTTAAAAATAGAAATGTTAAATGAGGAAATTAGTGTAATATTGTTATAAGTTATTGCAACAATTGTATCGTTGTTACAATTACTGTACACATGGTTAAAAACTAATTTAGAGACAAAAACAAAGAGAGACTGTCCAAACTGAAAAATAGGGAAACTACTTTTTAATAGTATGAAAGCTTGATTCCAAAATAATTCCTGTGTCTTTGCAAGTGGTCTGTGAGCTGGGCAGAAACTTGCTCAAGAAGAAGGGAAGGCAGAGATGACACAGAAAAGGTCCTGCTGAGGACACACAGCTCTGCTTTGGCCAGTGCAAGACCCTGAGACAACACACAGAGCAATTGTTTCAAACCACCTCCAGAAGGAATTTCTACAAGGAAAGGATTATTAAACATTGGAAAGAGCTGCCCAGGGAGGTTTGGAGTCCCCATCCCTGGAGATGTCCAAGGAATTCCTGGACGTGGCACTCAGGGCTCTGGGCTGAGGACAAGGTGGGATTGAGCACAGCTTGGATTCCATGGGCTTGGAGGTCTTTTCCAACTTCATTGATCCTGGGATTTCCACATAAGGAAAATGAGACAGCAGAGACGTGTTTTGGGGGTGTAGGAGGATGAGGTAGAGGATACACATGTTTGAATCTCACATCCTACAAACCTGAAAAAAACACTCCCATTTCCCTTGTGGTGAGCAATACATTTGCAATTCCATCCTCCAACTCCAGAAATTACTTCCTTTTCCCATGGAAAATGGCCTCCATTTGCAGCCACTCACACTGGCTGACAATGGGGTGCTAACGTCAAAATTTGGAAACATAGCAGGAATTCTCCCAAACCAAACTTCCAGCAACTGGACCATAGCATGCCTTTAGAGCCCTAAATGCCACCTCCGAGCTGATACCCAGACCCTGTGGAAATTAGTCCCTTTTCCCATGGAAAATGGCCTCCATTTGCAGCCACTTGCACCGGCTGACAGTGGGGTGCTGACGTAAAAATTTGCAAACATGGCAGGATTTCTCCCAAACTAAACTTCCAGCAACTAGAACATAGCATGCCCTTAGAGTCCTAAATGCCACCTCTGAGCTGATACGCAGACCTTGGGGAAAGGAGTTCCTTTTCCCATGGAAAATGTCCTCCATTTGCAGCCACTCGCACTGGCCAATAGCGGCATGCCGTCAAATTTGCAACCTTTGCTGGATTCCTCCCTAACCAAAGCTGGAATTCCCGCAGCCTTGGGGAGGAGAGGAGAAGCACCAAACCCATGCCATCCCCCCGGAGCTCTCCCACGTGCCCAGAGCTGCCCAACACGTGTGCTCAGAGCTGCAGGGGCAGAGTCCTCACCCCGAGCTCGTCAGTCACGGCTCTGGCGGTGATCTCAGCGCTCCTGGAGCGGCTCAGACGCCGCGGAACCGCTCGGAGCTGTCAGCACATTTCCAGCAGATTGATGGCTCCGAGGACCTCCAGTGTAGAGGGTAATGTTAAGGATCTGCAGTTACTCAGCTGAGGCTGAGATGAGGGATGCCTCCTTTCCAGGCCTGGTTATTGAATTTGAAAACCCTCATAGGTTTTGCTGTCACTGGTGTTGCTGGAAAGGGACTATTATAGGAATGAGTTAAAAAGGAATGACTGGGAGAAGAAGCTTAGAGGAAAACGAAGATGTATCTTTATGGTTTTCAGGTTAACGCAGCGACAAAAAGATGAAGTTTCACTGTAAAGTAAAAAAAAAAAAAAAAAAAAAAAAAATTAGAACAGCTTTTTTTACAGCCAAAGCCTCCTTAGTGGAGGAGATCAGAGCCAAAACATTTTTTTTTTACAAAAGTTTACCCTAAGCAGAGGCTCACCATCAACTCAAATGCAATTTCCATATTCTATTTCACCAACTTTATTCTATTTCATAATGACTAACCTTCAATACCAGGTTAAAAAAAAATTAAAGACAGCAAGCAGGCTGTAAGTAAGTGCCAAGACATAGAAACATTAAAAGCAGACCAAAAAAAAAAATCTATTTTTTTCTAACTTGTTACATTTTAAAGGAAAAGGACTATTGTTTATCATGTAATTGCACCTCATTTTCTGAATAAAATCATTTTTATTCCTGAAGTAAGATATAATATTAACCCTCTGCCTTCCCAATCCCACACAGTCCTTCACTCACCCACCCACAGTTCCTTGAACTGATCATGCTGCACATTTGGCCTTCACTGTTCAAGGTATCTTGGTGTAATGAACACCTTGTGCAACTTAATGAATGTCAAAAAAATCAGAATGGGAACTCATGAAAAATCTTGGAGCAACAAATTTAATGCTTAAGTGGTGAACCTGGCTGTACATCTGCAAGTTTGTGAGAAACATGGTTCTAAAAAATAATAATATAATCCTGAATATGTACCTCTCACACCTGGGACTGCTTTCTTTGCACCAGCAAGCAACATATTTGTTAAATTACAAGTACATTTTTCATTAAGCAGCAGGAAGTAGCCAACACAGTCTGATATAGCTGGAAAGGAAAGCTTCCCCCTAAAAAGAATAGTTTTGGAAAGCAATGTTTTCTGAACTTTCATCTGTGACCTAAAACCGAGGGTTGTCAACTCATTTTGATGTTGCTGACTGGGAGGTCCATGGAAAAAGCAGGATTTAGTGAATTTTGTTGGGAATTAAGTGCTTAAATTTCTCCTCCAGAGGGAGGAAGAAGGCTGCCCCTCTCTTCTTCTAGGAGATATTCTATTTCTTCACCCTTTATCAAGCTTCCAGTACCTTCGATGAAACCACCGGCAGGATTTTGGTAGCTCCAGCAGGGCACTAATTATCCACAAGATGGACTCATAAATTCAGCGAGTGATTTATTGCTCTGGGATCCCTCTTTCCCTCTCCAGCCCTGCCTGGAGCACAACACACCCCGGCTTTCATCTGGTTTTTCAGCCACCCAAGACCCTTTGCAGAACTTTAACTTCTTCAGTGAACCAAAGGTATAAAACTTCCCCTGTAAAACAAAAGGCAAAGCTGCTCACGAGGATTTTTTTCCTCTTCTTTTCATCTGTCAATGAAATATTTAATGAATCAATCAATGAAAAGTCTCTAGGCAGGAGGGTTCTAAACTCACTGCCATAAGTAGGCATTTAATTTTGATTTACTGAGGTGGTTATTGCTTATTAATCAGATAACATTATGAAAGCTGAGTACGTGTGTCAGTTGTACATTAATTAGTTACTAAAGTAAGAGAAGCTAAAGAGCACCAGGAGCTGCTTCCATGTCCCCTGAATTAATTTAATTACAAGGAAAAAGTTCCAGAGCACATTCTTCCACATGGGTAACCATTCATATGAAAACAAATTGCAACAAATAGTGAGGTCTTCAGAAAAAAATAGCTTCTAGAAGTCACATAAGCAGCAGATAAATGTTAAAAACTTCATTGAAAAAAAAAAAATTCAAGTAATTTTTATGTCAACAAATTTATCAAGTGTATGCAGGATAATCAGAAGTTCCTTTTTTTCAGAATTATACATGCTGTGACTTAGGAACAGTTTGATTGTAAAGGACATCCCAGATTTCCTCACAAATTTCCAATTCCCAATAATTCTCAGTGGCCCATCATATCTCGACATAGTTTCACTTTCTCTTTAAATATTTCTCTGAAATATTCATTGGGCACTGCTCATGAATGGAAAATACCAAATATTGTCAGTGTTTTGCCCTGCCAGCCACCCCTCAGTGCTCCTGCTGCAGGGAAATGCTCTGGGATCCATGGATTTATTCCCAGGGATGAGATTTATTCCCTCACTTGCCTCCCTTTCCCCACCACTCTGGTTTATGTTCCCTCTCCAGCACGGGCTGAAATAAACTTTCTAAATTTAATAATAGTTCTATAAATTTTGGAAATCTGGCTGTTGTGACACCAGCATTTCTCAGAAAGCACGCACGTATTTACACTTAGCATATTTCAATAATTTGCTGCAGCTGAGTGTTAATCCCAAGGACTAATTGCAGGTTTTTTTCTGGTGATATCCCAGTGCAGGCAGGTGAGGAGACTGCCAGGCTGGTGTTTGTCCTCCTGCCCATCTGGGTCCTTTCCTTTCCCCATCCTGGGGATGTAAAAACAAGCAACAGCCTGGGTCATGTGGTGACCAACACAGTTCAAAGTGCCATTATCACTCCTTCTCCTGGTGATAATTAATCCCATCATCGTTATCATAAGGAGAAACCACGTTTGGAAAATGCAGATTGAAAACCTTCAATGTGACAAATACAGTCACTCACTGCCCTTTCAGCCTGAGGGATTCTTACATTTGCTGTTGATTAGCACAGAGTCTTCCAAAGAATTTTTATGCCCCAATCCAAACTTTTCTAGTGTTCTTATGTCTCACTTCATGATTTTTTAAAATGTTCCATTCTAGCATGAAGTGCCAGGATTGCACTTTCGTTCATTAATTTGTGATGGATCTTTAATCAAATTTTTTTTTTCCCTGATTTCTCTCCTCTCCCAGTGATGTGGTGACAAAGGAAGACAAAGAAATTGAGAGATATTGTCATGGTTTAACCTCAGCCAGCAGCTGAATCCCACACAGCCACCTGCTCCCTCCCTCTCTGCGGGATGGGGAGGAAAACTGGAGAAACCTGGGGGTTAGACAGGACCAGGTTAATAATTGAAATCAATTATATTAATAGTTTTATTATTAATAATAGTGAAGAGGGAAGGGAAGGGAAGGGAACAGGGAAAAAGGGAAAAAAGGAAAAATAAATTGAAAAATGGAAAAATAAATGGAAAAATGGAAGAGTGAGCTCTGAATTGCCATAATTATAAAAGAAGAGGTGGCTTTGGGAGGTGACCTCTTGTAATGCCATGGACTGGCCCTTGATTCCAGGCCTTCCCACCAGGCAGAGCTCCAGCCCCTCCTGCAGCTGCTGAGCATCCCCTCAGCACAGTCTCTCCTTTCAACATTTCAGACATCTTTATGAACATTTTGAAGCTGATAAATAACCCGAGCCTGTCCCACAGACACTCCTCTTCTGCAAGGCTGATAAGGCAAATCTAAACTACATTAGATAAGCACTGCACTTTTAGAGGCCTCAGATTTTTCTCCAGTTTTCAGCTCACCACTGGGCTGTGCAAACATAAAATGAGGTGTGTGAAACCCAAAACTCCCTGTAAATGACCCAGTGAATCCTGAACTTCAAAAATATTTGTGAGATCTGTTCTGCACATACCATATTTCCATAATCTATAGATCTACAGATATGGAATGACCTGATACTGGTGAAATTTGAGCCTTGCGCTGTTAACAAAGGTAAATAGGTTGATCAGAGGGGTTTCTCCCAGTGTTTTTTATCTCTTCTGAATATATTAATTGGCTGTACACATATGCACAGTCATTACATGACAAATTAAAAAGGGGCACATAATAAGCTTGTCACCATAAATCATACAATAAACATCTGAATGAGAAAATTTAATAAACAATATGCTCCCACAACAGCTTCATCCCCTACCATTAAATCCATAACCCCCCTAGGACTTGTTCTACTATTCTCAATTCCTGACTACACGTTATCTATTAAAAGAAGCAGAAAAAAATAAAAAAAAACACAACTCACCGTGCCTGGATATGTCTCTTTCTCTCACATTTTGGTCTGGCAGTTTGTTTTCTGTGGCAAGAATTCCAGCCTGTGGCTATTTTGGATGGAAAATGGTATCCCCCTACATGAAAATTCCCTTCATTTTAAAAATGTTTCTAATTTGCATCAAGAAACTCAGTGAATGGGTGAATGGGGTGTTCCCAGGGGAAGATCTCCTTGTAGATGGTTACTGTGCCTTTCTAAGGCCAACAGCTTGGATTTGGGATTCCTGCATCCCATAGGAACAGGGATCATTCCCAACCAGCTTCTCCAGTGATGATTGGTGCAGACATTTCAAAATGAAGTTTCTTTTTCTGCAGATATTTTGTTGCAGCAAGTTCTGTCTTTGCCAGAAATAAACCACTTTTCCCAGCCTAAAATTCCCCAGGACATATTTTCCTTTAGAAAGGAAATGGATGTTCCTCTGGAGAACACAGTGGGATTTAGACCTTTTTTCCTTCACAGCACTCCAAAGTGACTTTGGACAAATGGCTGTTAATCCTACATTGCTCAGGTGTCAGAACTGATCCTATTGAACAATTTTGATAATTAATTTGACAGAGGATGCGACGACACCAATTAAATTGTTTTTCCTGACATGAATTTGGAAGGCAGCACCAACTGTGAGGAATTTCAGACGACAGGTAAATGAAATGATCTGGGGACTTCAATGACAGACATAGGATAACACTTAGAAGTACAAAACTTCCAGTTCAGGAATTTAGGAATGAATAATTGGTATTTTTGAGGTTGTTTTTGGAAATGGAAGCAGAAGACAAAGATTTCATGATATGCTGAATATAAACCACTGATGCAACAGCCTCATGAGCACAAACATTTAATGTTCGCATTAAAAATAGGAGAATATTCCCATTATTCTACAAGCACCATGTTGGGGTTGCCTGGTTGCTGCAGACTGTTCACAGGCAGGAGGAAAATTCATCAAAATATGGAAAAGGAATACTTGGGAAAAAGTTCAATCTCTCTTAAGTGATGAGAATGAAACAAAATCATTTATTTAGGCAAATAAAATGAATGAAGACTTGGCTAAAAGTAGTTTAAATCACTAGGCAAGGTTGGTGCAAGCATGAACTGGCTACAGATAAATTCAGGCTATTAAGAGAATATGTCTGAAGGACATCTTTAGGAAGGAAAAAGGTTTTCCCTTGGTAGTCAAAAAAATTATTTTAAATTAAAAAGTGGTCACTTCATACACCCAATTCCATTGTATACTTCCCTGGAAAAGCTGGGGGGGAAGCTGTTGTCACTTTGAGTATGCTGAGCATTTCTTGTCTATTCCATGACATTGGAAATGAGATCCTAACACCTTTACAGTTGCTCCAAAATCCCAGGTAGCACCAAAAGATGTGAGGGCTTGAGTGCACCAGATTTATTGGCACTCTTTGATTTGGATCTGTCAGCCAGGACAGAGGTTTACATCCCACATAAAGATGTGGATCCTCATAAAGTGCTGTTGCAGCACCTCATGTCTCTGTAAATATGGATAAATATATAGCTAATGAATATAGATAAGAAATATAGATAATAAATATATTATCTAGATATAGACAGGGATAATCACAGGTGCCACACACATGAGCCCATACATGGCACAGGCTCTCTAGACAAGAATGGATCAAAGTGAGGTGTAAATGTAGGTTTAAGATTTGTATTATTATGACATTAAACAATAAATGTGTGATAAAGAGCCTGTTTTGCTATTTCCTCGCGTTCTAAACACAGGGTGCAGCCTCCCCCCACATCCAGACAAACTGCAAGGACAATCCAGGCTCTTAAACCACATTTTCTTATGCTAAAACCTTCCATCTTTTGCAAATAACTCATCTGATTTCCATGATCATAAAGAACTGGATAACACTAAATTATAACAACAGCAATCAGGGGCATGGGGAGCAAGAGGATCCTCGATTGCAGCCCATGCATCACTCAACAGCCCCACAGAAGAAGAGATTGAAAAGCACATCAATTCACATAACTTCCTCCCAGTGCCCATTGTCCTTTTCAGTTCCTAATGATGCTGAAGTGTCTCCATGATTAAAATTTAAAGGTTTCCCAGTAACCAAGTAATTTGCCCAAAACTCCTTATCTAGCACTCACCACGAAGACTCTGATTTTAATATACCATTAATCAAGCTCCAGCCAAGTTTACTACTGATTCTTTCAATTACAGAGGAACTAACTTCATCCTTCTCAGTGTGGCAGTGAGAGACCACTTCTCTGATTAGCCACAGCCCCCAAAAACAGATGGATAACAGGGCTGGGCTGGATGCACTTTCCTGAAGGAACTATTTGTTGGGAATTACGATTCAGCAAACAAAATTGGATCACTCTGCTGCAGGATAATCTTCAGCCAAATTTTTAGCCCCACGTACCCTAATCATAATAAAAACCGTGAGGCGGTTTCAAGTTTTACGGTGTAACAATAACGTGGGGCTTGATGGAATGGAAATTGACGCCACGGTGAACCGAGTTCCAAATATCCGCGGATTTCCCACCACAAACATTCCCACAAATGCCCGTGGTGCCTGTTTAATTGAGGCACATGAATAGATCCACAATCTCCAATAGGACATCTCGTGCTCTAAGTGATGCACGTGCACAAGTGATTGCAGGATCAGTTATCAGAAAATGATCCCCGGTACAATTTATAAGAATTCCAACAGATTGCAAATAGCTATGATTTGTCACACAACATCTGGTCTCTTCTCTCCACAATCAAATGGACAAATGGAAATAACAATACAGGCTGTGAAATCGCAGCTTGGAAAAAACAATTAGAGGGAAAGGCCCCCTCCCTTCCCCTGCCGTAGTGATGGAATTTGCACGGGGCTGCCTGGCTCAGCTAATGGAGAGTCAGTGCTCATTTGAGCTCCAGTGTGATTGCCACAAAAGAAATATTTAATTCTGAACTTGTTCCCAGAGCTGCAGTCAAAATTTCAGGCAAAATGGGATGGTCCTGTTAGTGCCCCAAGAAAAACTCTACCTGTTCTGAACAATTGACATCCCGTCGAGATGGCTGAAAAGATGGAGGAAAATGTAATGTTTTACTTAAATATATCAGCATTATCGTTATTTATATATCTATATATTATTATATTGGCTAGATGGTTCTGAATGCAGCTGACCATTAATTCTATTTAATTCACCGAGAGAGCATTGCAGCACATACCTTCCAAAATTGCAAGAACTGTCTCAGCAGTGAAATCAGAGGGACAGGTAACAACTAACTCGGCTGCAAATTAGGAATATCCATCACTAAGCTCAGATTTGTGCAATACAATTTAAACTGAAAGGATATATGTAAAAAGGTTGAGAAAAAAATGGAGTGTGTTTACAATAACAGCAACTGAGACAGATTTCCATTGACAGCACTACTCAGAGTCTCTGGATGGCACCGTCTGCTGGTAAGTTTGATTATCTGGTGAAAAATGAGTTTGATAGTTAAGAAAAGAGCAATGAAACATCTGAGTTTCCTGTCATTCAAACCCAGCCTCCACAGAGGAGTTGCGATTCTTCACATTAGTTAAATAAAAGTTTGAGCCCTTATGTGGAAACCTCTTTTACTTAGAGGAGAGACATTTCCATGAGGTAACAGACTACCTTTACAGTGCTGTCCAAAGAAATGAGAGATTAGGGTGTTTTGTCAAATAATGAGTAAATCTGTTCTTTTTGGAGTGACCTCAGCACCAACCTCCTCTCTGTAGAACATCAGCACAGCTCTGAGAGCAGTGAGGTCAATGCAACATCCAGGCAAGGAGCTTAACTTTTTTTTGGTATTCATCCAAAAGTTCCCACATTTCTGCTGCTTACTCTTCTTTCAGAATTTTTGTTCCCAAGCAATAAGTGGAATAGATAAAGCATACAAAAGAAAAATAAAACCACTAAGATTGTTCCTGAAGTTCTCCTTTGTCCCAAACACAGTAACACCTTTTAGGAGGATTTACAACGTTAACCAATTCTTTTCTGTCAAGTAGCAATTTTTTGGCAGATCCCTTTTGCATGATTCATGAAGGACCAGTAAAAGGCTAATTGTTCAAATTAATTTGCGTAAATGACTAAGCAAGAGATAACAAAATTACATCTGCACTTGTTTGGCAAAGATTCAATAGCAGTGGCCCTGTACTGCCAGCTGCTTCCAGACAACACTCTCGCAGAAATTAAAAGCTACAAATATTAATTAATACACTTTTTTGGTACGTTAATTTGCACTGAAAGGTTCCGGAGTACAAAACTGCTGAGAAGATGAACCATGATAATTAGAATTAATGGGATGGATGCATGTTTTTTGCAGCTGAAGTTTTAAAAACCCATGAATGGAACTGGGAACTTGGAACTGACATTCTCATAAATCTCTATGATAATGCTGCTATTAGTATTAGAAGGATTAAGCGCCGTGGCTCCGGCGTTATCCATCACATGACACGTTGTATCCCATCTGTCACCGCAGCGCCTGAGACGTGAGCGCTGTCCTTGAGGAAGCCGCCTGAAAAGCTTTGGGAATTCAAGGAATTGCAGGATGGATGGCTCAACCCCCTGACTCCCCAGCAGGAATAATGGCCGGTGCTCTGTTCTTGTCAGCTCAGGGCTTGAGCACATACTCCGGCTGTGGTTAAGTTAAGTTAAGCTAAGCAGCCTGAATTGGAGATAAATCAGCAACAGCCAAATGCCACCGATTTTTGTTGGTCACTCCTTCCAGTCGTTGGGAGCTGGAGATGCCTCTGGAGCTGGTTTTTACTGAGACTCACCCCAATAATTTGGCTTTTTTGGGCAGCCAGCGCCATTGGGGCTCCACTCAGGGCACTGAAACAAGAAATCATTTTTACATTAAATCACTAATTAGTTCCTTTACCTGCTTCACAATGTTACCTTCAAATTTGCACAATGCAAATCCCCTTCTCCATGAAAACGCTCTTTTAACAAACAAAATTTTAAATGTGTCCTGACTTTAAATTTTGCCTGGAAAATTAACTTCAAAGTTTATCTTAGGGTATTCCAAACCTCTAAAAAATTATTGTATTTTGCATCCTAAAGATACTCCACACGGACACAGATATGAGACCATGCTGCCCATTTCACTAATTACTTTCAGTGCTAAGGAAGGTTGTAGAGAAGGAAGTTTTAAGCTTTCAAAGGCAAGAAGTTCTTGAGTAGCACTTTTCCTTCTATTTTGAATGTTGCCTGTGCACACAGGCAATAGAATTGGTGAGAAAGACCAGACAGAGGAGATTATCCTGGGAAGGAGCAGCTTTCTACCCTTCCCAAAGAAACACCCCATGGTGTTCAAAGCCTCCCAAAAAAGCCAACACTAAGGAACATCTAATAGAGAGTAGGATCCAGAATATTTTCCCCTTGAGTATTTTGGCAGGAAAACACTCAAAATTATGCAATCACAATTTATTAGAATTATTAGAACTTATTGTTGGTTGAATTCTTGGGGCTGCCTTGTGCAGAACCAGGAGTTGGACTTCCGTGATCATTAAGAGTCCCTTCCAATTCAAGATATTCTATGATTCTACTCATATTTTTATTCCTTTATTCT
The DNA here is from genome assembly GCF_017590135.1 of Pyrgilauda ruficollis. Lineage (NCBI taxonomy): Eukaryota > Metazoa > Chordata > Aves > Passeriformes > Passeridae > Pyrgilauda > Pyrgilauda ruficollis. Next base: position 571,881 of record NW_024524377.1, on the reverse strand, counting down.
GAATCATTGGCTCATTCTGAATAATTGGATCATTCTGAATTATTGGATCATTTTTCTCTTGTACAACAACTCTGCTTCCATTCCGCTTTTATTCACCTACATGGTTTAAAAAAAAATTTAAAAATAACAACTTGTTATGTTCCTTCTCTGATGACATCATGGAATAAAATAAAAAACTCTCCTTGACCCTGGCCCCAAGCATGTGGGTTGTTAATTTTGTGCAGTCAGACTGCTCATGGTCTCACAGCTCATGAGAACTAAACCCAAATCTTCCATTCCTTGGATCAATCACAGAGCACAGCAGCAAGGGGTGGTGCTCAGTTCCCCAAACACAGATTTCACAGCCCCATCCAGCAAAAAAAGGCTGGAAAACACAAATTTTATTAATCTTTCAGAGCTTATATTTAGAACAATAGTAAAAATGCATTATAATTTATTAATTACTGTGAATTATAGAACATGTGAATATTTTTTCTCTACAGTAGCATTACGTTTATGTTCTAAAATATTCAATCAGGGCAGAAACCAATCAGCCTCAGAAACTAACACATTTCAATTAATAATATGAATTAAGAACTTTTTACTTTCTGCACTCTGAAGACACAACTGTTTACCCCTACACAGAGATGTGAGACAGAATTGCTCTGTGAGCACTTGGAGAAAATACACAAAGAGGTTTTGAGCCAAGTTAAATCAGGGATTAAAGAGAAAACCGAATAAAGTTGTGAAACACAACCCCCAGATAACCCAGGAGGAGAAAACAGGAGCATGGAGAAAACAGGGTACAGCACCAAGTCATTCCTAATCATTTCAATTGTTAAACAGAAAAGAAAATCTGAGGAAAAAAAAATACACCATCAACAAAATTTTCTGTAGCGGAAAATTTAAAGCGCTTCACCAATGCTTCTTATGAACCTGATATTCCCAGTGGGATAATCATCACCACTGCAGCTTGGAAAAAGCGACAGGAAGGGGTTAAACTTTACCCAGAGCACAGGAAAACCCAGTTTCAGAGGGAGGCAGAGCCCCAGCTGGATCCCAGTGCTGCCCAGGGTGCTGGTCCAGAACGTTCCCTTGGTGGTACCCACTGGGCAGGGAGGACCTGGGAACAGGGGTTTAATTCTCATTGCAGCACGTGGAATTTGTGGAATTGGAGAGCCTGCCAAAGATCAGCTGGAGCTATCAGGAGTTTGGTAGGCAGGGAATTTCTCTGAAATGTAATTATCACCTCTGTGCTGTCCCATTAAAACAAAGAGAAACTGTGGCGGCTGTTTGACACCAGATCTCCTAACACGGACTTTGCTTTTTCTCTCTGTCTTTAATCAGCACACTGGGTTTGCTGAAAATTCCCAAAACTCTGGATTTTGGAATTTTTGGTGTGTGACCAGTATTTTTGGTATAGTATTCTGGCTTTTTTTGGTGCATGATCTTGGCAAAACGTTCACCCTTTTTATGCTGCTGTCACTTCTCCCTCGCAGCCGCATCATAAAACCAATTCCTGGCCATTCCTGACACTAAAATTCATGCTAAGAGTAACTTGAAGAGCTTAATTATTAATTAAATGAACTTCCTTTAGGCTGCAATAATAGACCAGCATTACTAGAAAGAGTACTTAAATTTGCATTTATGGCCCTTTACTGAAACCATTTGCTTCCCTCGAGACAATTCTTCTTTCCTCCGTCTCATCAGTCTCATAGCCCAGTACAGAGCATCAAACCTGTCATTATCAGTCTTGTCCTGACTGATACAGAAGATTTGGGGAATATTTGGTGTTTCCAGGGATCTAAAAGCAGTAAGTAGGCAACTGTCACCCAAAATTAGGGGAATTTGTGGCATGGGGCAGGTAGGAAATGGGTTACAGGGGTCAGTGAGAATATACCAAGCTACCCTCACCCACACCCAGTGCCCACAAAGGCTCCTGGAATTCTGGGCAGAGGGATAAATCAAATTTCAGAAGGAGGTTGACAACCATCAACCATAAATAAAATACTAAAAATTAAAATATGCAATAAACCACCCCAAATGAGAATATCCTGGACACCAATCTCATTTCCTGGCACTCTTTTGGTGACTGTCAGAAACAATTCCTGGTGGCAAAGGGATGGTGCCAACCTGAATTCCCGTGTGGAGAATTCAGACAGGGAGGGTAGAAAACATCTTAGAAGTCCATTCAGTTTTCCAATTTTGCAGTGCCTCCACAAGAGCACTAAAGGAGCACGTGCAGGTTCCTTTGAGGACAATTTCCCCCTGGACATGGCAGTGAACCCACCCAGGGCTGGTTTTCTTTCTCCACATCCCTTCATTTTCCCCCCAGGAAGTTCAAATTACAACATAAAAGCTGAAAACGTGCACCACAGCCATGTCTCCCTCTTTCCTGCCACCCAGCAGAGCTTGTTCTCTGCTGCTTTACTGGGATTTTATGGGGCACCCTGGTGACTCTTTAGCACACCCTGTTTGTTATCCCTGTCCCTGAGCCAGAGGTCATAAATAAAACCAGGTGGGACCTGCAGTACCTAACACTCTGTTACACAAAGCATTTGCACAGAAAGTATGGGCTTGGCATCCTGGTGAAGGCTTAAATCATGGAATCCCAGAATATTTGGATTGAAGGTTGGAGACCATCCCATTCCAGCCCCTGCCATGGACAGGGACACCTTCCACCATCCCAGGGTGCTCCAAATCCCATCCAACCTAGCCTTGGATCCTCTCAGGGAACCTGTGCCAGGGCTTCACCACTCCCTAAGCAAAGCTGGACTTTTTAAAGGAATAAGAGTTGGTGTTTCATCATGTTTTAGCATAAATTTCTCTGTATCAAATACATTGCTCTTAACTTTTCAAAGAGAAACCCCACAATGTCACTGAGCAATAGCCAAACGTTCCAGGTCAACGGTCTCACACAAAGTTTGCATGGGCATTTCTGCTTGTGTTCCTTTCCCTCTAAATATCCCCGCCCTTCTTGGAATATTTTGGTAGTTTCCATGAAGGAAACTGGAGAAAAGCTGCAGGAAATGAAGAGCTGTGGTTCTCCAGGGAGCAGCTGTGGGTGTCAGAGGGGCTGCCTTGATCCGAGCAGCTTACGCCGTATCAGCCCCGTCCTGCAGGACCGTGTCAGGGGGTGGCGAGGAAAAAGTGATTTATATTTGTGCCTCAGACATCCTAATTCCCTCATGCACAGTTTCAATGGGGAGAGACACCAAGAGCTTTAGAAATGTGTGGCTAATTATACATCTCATCAAATGCTCAACACTTAAACTCGTGATGAGCACAAAGCACTTGTCTGCTTCGCCACCTATCCCCTTCCTGGGATGTCCTTTTTAATGGTCTCTTATGTAAAGAGAGTTGGCTGCTTAAATATTTGAAGTCTGCCAGTTTAAAAGATTTAAAGTATTTTTAAAATGCAGAATAGATTTGGGTTTTGTGCGCTCTTATCATTCAAGAAAAACCTTCGCTGATACTTTTTTTTAATTAAAAAAATCCCTTTGGGCTATGAATTCCAAGTTTTAGCCTGGAGGGAATTTTTATTGCAGATATAAACCCCTGGAAATCAGAGTATGTACACATCTACCACCGAGCCTGATAAACCCTTGACTGTGACACTGCTACTGAGGGCTGCTATAATATCTGATGACAAAACTGACAGATTACTTCTGATGAGAATGTGGAACCCTTTTTGTTTTTAACTTGACCCTGAAGACATGTCATAACATTTGTAATATTTGCAATAAAGTGTCAACTATACTGCTCTAAGACTGCTGGAGCTTGGAGTTAAGCATTCAGTTTAGTGCTCCTACAGCTCTCAATTTCAAATAAAAAAGGACTCTTAATTTCCTTTTGGACAGTCCAAGCCCGGTAGAACTGCACTAATTTGTCTTGGCAAATATGAAGTGGTAGTGGGGAACATGACTGCTGGAAAGGAAATGCAGAGGAACAGAATGAAATAAAATAAACCTATCAATCGTCTCCACATAAATGGGGGATTTACAGTTCAGCAGGAACGATCTTGAGAGGGGATGGCAATAAAAGGAGTGTCAGTGACCACCTCAGTGGCAGGGCTGGCTGGATTTCAGGCTAACATTTCACTGTGACCCTCCAGCTGCACAAGGTTCAAGTATTTTAAGGCTGTTTCCAGAGGAATAAAAATGTCAGGGGTGTCTCCCATCCCATGCAGTCAAAGGTGATGCTTTGCTTGTTCATTTAGGGTAGAGGGACCCCTGGGTGGGTCTCCCCAGCCCCGTTATCTCTCATGATTTGGCCTCCTCTTGAACCACGGTGGGACCAGAGCATCACCAGGGTTTGGAAAGACCCCTGAGATGACAGAGCCTCACCATAAAGGATGGCCATTAAAAACCCAATCTTGCCATGGATGCCACATCCCCTCCTTGGCTCAGAGACTGCATTTCTAAAGGTGCTCTGGAGCACAGAATCCCCACTTCTCTGATAATCTGGTCCCAAAATTAATAGCTTGATATAAAAGTAAGCACCAGGCACAAGGCTGTGAAAGACAATATTTTGCTGCCACTAACAAGGGCTGATTTCTTTGTCTAAGTGTACAATATAGTCAAACTGAGCTTTATTTCCCAAGAGACAAGATACTTCATTTATTTGTGTAACTTCCTCAGACTTTATATTCTTGTGTGTTTCAGGACTTCAGCAGTTGCCTTCTTGTAATATTTCAGCTTTTAAGCTGTTTTCTTGCCTCACTGAACTCACATAAGATACATCTGAAAGCTTTAGTACAAATTTACTTCGAATAAAGTCTTCAATTCATTTTCATGGCACCAAAAAGACAGCTTTAATAACTGCAATGACAAATAAACTGGAAATCATTCCAGGCCTTTTCACTTAACTGACAAGTAGAACGCTCTCATAATGAGCCGCAGGTTTTACGTTTTCTCTTTGACCATAATAGCTTCATTTAAGAGCGTCAGACCCTGACACTTCATCATTTATCTACATTATTTCTCATCTTCTTTCAAATAAATTATGGAATACTAGACTGAGCACATAAAAACAAAGTGACTTGTTATCTGTAAACAGCAAGATAAATTGTCCAGAAGTTCCTCATTTAGTTCCTTTTAAATTTAAGGGCAAGTTATTGGATGTACCTCTTTTTTTTTTTTCCCTATCCCAATTTTTTGCATTTTTTTACAGCCATCTTATTCTGTTGCCAGTGGCCTTTGTGCAGCCATCCAAAGCCTGATGATAGTGCAAAAGGCATAAAATAATTCCATTATCCCAAGGTTGGACAGGGTAGTGCAGAAAAGAAAGAAAAATAATAAAAATACTGAAAAACAAAATCAAATAAACAACTTCCATGGATATTTCTCTCCATCTGCAAAACTCCTCATCTGTAATACATCTTGTCAGCCTGGCAAATGTGACACATCCAAAGTAATGAACAGTGGGGCTGTGACTGTCCTCGTCCTCAGAAGGAGCTGATATTTCCCGCCAGCCAAGCCCCCCTTCCCGCCTGGAATACATTAATTCCTGCCTCTGAGTCCACATTTCCTTTATTTCCCAACCACGCTGTCCTCAACACAATTAGCAACCTTGCTTCTGTGTTTTAATTAGTGATGACAGATGAAATGTAGAGAGGTTGGGTTTAAGGACACCCCGTGTGTCCCCAGCTCACTCTCCCTGTTGAAATCACATTTTCCCAAAATTCCAGGGTGGGGAGAACCCCCTGAGCCCGAGCCCAGTCCTCAGCTGGAATTTGTGCAGCCACACCAGCACATTTAACCCTGCCAGGGGGGATTCTTTGGGAGGACACTGGGACCATTCCTGGTTTAGGGACAGGAAAATGAGCACAGAGGATGTCTCCAGCAGAATTCCCATGGATAAATCCAACAGTCTCACTTCCAGCTGGTTTAAACCTTATGTTTCCAGACAAAATGAAAACCAGAAAAGCAAAACGTAGGTAGGAAGGCTTCACAGACTTGTCCCTTTTTTTACCTTGAAGGATTTCTTCAGAAAGAACAAAATTACAGTGGCAATGGACTCCCTGAGTATTCCTCATCCCAAGGGAGACTCTGTCCCTCACCACTATCCTTGGGAAGACAAAGAACTGGAAAGGGCATGAAAAACTGCAAAGGACACCCCACCCAAGTGATGCAGCTCGCTGGACTTTGGGTTTTGGTGGCAATTTTAGTCAGAGCCTTCACTGAGCTGGGCTGAGACACGAGGACATTCCCTGGTGTGGAGCCAACATCCCAAGGTCTGGGGACAAACTGGGCAGTGGAATCACAAGGGATAGCAGGTGAATAAATTCATTAACAGGTGAATAATTCGCACATGAGTTCCACCAACCCCACAGAGCAGAAAGGCACCTACACAGGGGTAGAATTGGCACATCAGGAAACCTGGGGGCTCAAATTTTCTGATTTTTGAGGCACTATCAGGTTGAGTTGGCACCGCCCCTTTGCCACCAGGACCTTTTCTGAGGGTCACCAAAAGAGTGCCAGGAAATGAGATTGGTGCCCAGGATATTCCCATTTGGGGGTGCTTTACTGCATATTTTAATATTTATTATTTTATTTATGGCTGACAGTTGTCAACCTCCTCCTGAAATTTGATTTATCCATCTGCCCAGAATGCCAGGAGCCTTTGTGGGCACTGGATGTGGGTGAGGGTAGCTTGGTATATTCCCACTGACCACTGTAACCCATTTCCTACCTGCCATTCCCAACGTGGAGCTGTGGAATTTCAAGATTCCCAATCCCACAGACACAGCCAGGATTACAGAAAATAAATTTACATGATTGCAGAAAGGTTTTCAGAGGACTCCTCTGCGTGTTTAAGGTCATACCTTGACCTGTTTGAATTTCCAGGTAATTTTCCTGCCCAGCTTTTCCTTTCCTTCTCCAAATCCTGGCACTGTGGGCACCCAGCCATCCTGCAATTCAATCATGTTCTCTGTGCAGAGCAGGCAATAATCAAATAAAGACAAAAATAAGAGTTTAAGCTGAGGTTCCCATCAGCTGCAATTCCATATACATAACATTTTAATTATATCTCATCTCCAGTGTAATAGTTAGAGATGCCATTTGATACAGCTTTTTTTTTATTATTATTATTTTATTTGAAAAATTAACTCTAAGCTTTTCTGAGGGTCACCAAAAGACTGCCAGGAAATGAGATTGGTGCCCAGGATATTCCCATTTGGGGGTGCTTTACTGCATATTTTAATATTTATTATTTTATTTATGGCTGACAGTTGTCAACCTCCTCCTGAAATTTGATTTATCCATCTGCCCAGAATGCCAGGAGCCTTTGTGGGCACTGGATGTGGGTGAGGGTAGCTTGGTATATTCCCACTGACCACTGTAACCCATTTCCTACCTGCCATTCCCAACGTGGAGCTGTGGAATTTCAAGATTCCCAATCCCACAGACACAGCCAGGATTACAGAAAATAAATTTACATGATTGCAGAAAGGTTTTCAGAGGACTCCTCTGCGTGTTTAAGGTCATACCTTGACCTGTTTGAATTTCCAGGTAATTTTCCTGCCCAGCTTTTCCTTTCCTTCTCCAAATCCTGGCACTGTGGGCACCCAGCCATCCTGCAATTCAATCATGTTCTCTGTGCAGAGCAGGCAATAATCAAATAAAGACAAAAATAAGAGTTTAAGCTGAGGTTCCCATCAGCTGCAATTCCATATACATAACATTTTAATTATATCTCATCTCCAGTGTAATAGTTAGAGATGCCATTTGATACAGCTTTTTTTTTATTATTATTATTTTATTTGAAAAATTAACTCTAACTAAATTAGCAAAAATAAAGTAGTAAAAGTTAATTGGGAATTATCTACTCCAAAATAACTCTTACTGGTAAATGCTTTGTGTGGTTATAAAAGGCTGATAAATATAATTGTATTTATGTTATGAGTATCATGTTTAATTTACTGTACTTGGTAGTTAGACAGCATTTTATGCAGGCCTCATAAGTGAGCTTCAGCTTATTGCTTGTATTGCTTTTAAAACAAAAAAATCAGCATCAGATGCAGCACGTGGAAAGTGTCCAGATTTGAAACAAGGTGATCCAGGGAAATATTTGGGATGGGCTGCATCTGAGCTAAAAACCAGAGTTTTTAGGATGGGTCGTGCTCAGTGCCCGTGGTTTAAGGAGTGGGATGATTTTTGAGGTCCATGGGCATTTACAGCCCAGTGCACAACAGGAGGATGATGCTTGCTCCTGGCACTGCTGGAAAAATGGGCAATCTCTCTTTTTTTAAACACTTATTCTTCAGTTAATGCGATTTTGGTCAGATGTTTTTACATTCCAGAATGCACAAGTCAGGGCAGCCGTTTATTTTGTGGGTTTCTCTGTTTGCTCTGGTTTAGGAGCAGACTTGAGACTGTGCCACTTTTCTGTTGCTCTTATTAAAAATTATCCACAAAAAGCCTTGGCAAACTTGGGAAGACTGGAAAGCTGTACCTACTCTGTGCTTTTTCATACCATTTATACTGGAATTCTGTACCTACTCTGTGCTTTTTCATACCATTTATACTGGAATTCTGTACCTACTCTGTGCTTTTTCATACCATTTATACTGGAATTCTGTACCTACTCTGTGCTTTTTCATACCATTTAAAATAAAGAGAAACCCTAAAAAGAAGGTGGAATTTCTCTTTAATAAAATTAAGACCCTAAAAAATCCCAAGATTGGACAAAATGGTCTCTGAAGAAATAAAAGTGAAATCCAGGCCCTGATTTCTACAGAGCAAACCAGACCCAATCTCAATACTCTTAATGACATCCTCAAAGTAGACAAATAAAGAGGCAAAAATGTGCTGATTTTTGTCACAAACTTAAGATTTTCCTATTATTTTCTCATTTCTAAATAAATATCTTTGAATGTAGAGTGCTGGCAATACCCAGAGCCCATGAAACTCCCTAGTTCCCATCACTGATGGGTGACATATGGAATGGATAAATTAATCCTTTCCTCGATTATTTGGGAGAAATGTCACAGGGCACCACACTTTGCACTCTCCTCTTGGTCACCATTTACTGTATCCTCCCTCTGGACAAATTTCTGAAGTATCCTTGCAACATTAAAAAAAAAACCTCTCAAAAGATATTAATATTATAAAAATAATTAATATTGAATGTTCATATTTCCTTTTAAACCACTGCAGCTCACAATAAAAATTTGAGATTCTCATGCAATTACAGTGGTGGGGCCAGAACACAAACTCTCCAAAATTAATATTGAAAATTCCAAAGCACATGTGGATCTGGGAGATTTTAGGCAAAGAATCCAACCAAAAATCCTCCCTTTGGAGCAAAGCCATTGGCAGCAATGACTTTTTTACTCCGGAATACCAGAAAAATCACCATATATTTTTAATTAAAGAAAGAGAATGTTTCTCTTCAACTCCCCCAAATCTCCTCCAGCTTGGCCTGGTTTCTGTTATTTCTGTTCTGGATACATGGCTGCAAGATTTATTGTATCAGATTAAAAGTAAAGGCTATTAATGTCAGATTCCGTAGGGATTTTTCGTTAAGGTTTCTTGGTTTTACTTTATTTATAAATTATCATCTTGAGGCTTGTAAAAAGGGCTTTCCCCCCTCTTATCCCAATGACATTGTAATTTATATTGCTGGTAGTTTCATAGGAGAATTCAATTAAGAATTACAATTTGTTTCCCTATAACAGCAGCTAAACAGGGGCTGTGTCTCTACACGCAGGCTATTAACAGATTTTACACTGTTAAGAGTGCCAAAACAAATAATATATTGTGCACCAAAACCTTTAAAAAAAGTTCAGTCATTTCGTTTGGGTGGACACAAATGTGATTGTGCAGTTTGCATGATATTTACCCACCTACCTGGCCCAGGAGAAGAATCTTGCACTGAGATTTTTGACTGCTCTAGAGAAAAGATAGAAAAAGTTCTGTAGAGTTCATCTCCCTCGGCTCTCATTTGAGGTGACCTGCTTGGATATTGGGAAGGAATTCTTCTTTGTGAGAGTGGTGAGGAGCTGGAATGGATTTCCCAGAGAAATCCATGCGGCTGCCCCAGATCCCTGGAAGTGCCAAGGCCAGGCTGGAGCAGCCTGGGACAGTGGAAATGTCCCTACCCATGGCAGGGATGGCACTGGATGAGCTTTAAGCCCCTTCCAACCCAAACCATTCCATGATACTCTCATGTCTTGAGCCTTGCCATGTCATTTTCCTACGGCTTGGGTTCACAAACACTGCTTATGTTCCCTTGACTTTCTGCACCAGCAACCCTGAGATATCTCATGGCATAAAACTACTATTTGATACAAACAAAGAGGATAATAATTAACCAAGAGCAAAAATTCCAGGGACAGAAAGCACTCAGGAAAAGAAGAAAGTTCTTGCCCCAGCCAGTCCTGTCTTCCAGTTCAGTGCCCCAGCACAAGGCTGTAACATCTCAGCTCCCAGGCAAGGCCAGTGAACACAGAAATTACACATCTGCTCCAGATGTTTGAGCTGCATTGTGCACCAGCATTTCTTACAATAGCCTGCAAAAGTTTACATCCCTTCTCTACAGCAGGTTGGTTATTATTCTTATCATTTCTGGTGAAATTAGTGCTCATTAAAGGCACTAGATGACAGCTGCAAAGATTGAGAGCCTTCATTTGTTGCCAGACAAATTATATCGGAGCAGCAACAGCAGAGCAGGTTTTTCTCAATGCTGTGCACATCTGTACAAAACTATGGAATCCTCAGCATGGGAAATTTTCATGGACATGGTCGGATGCCCCAAGGAGCTCTGGAATGGTCACACCAACCCATGGCTGCGCTCAAGGACCGGTGAGGGTACAACCAAATGTCGTCTGACATGGAACACACAGAAAGGAACATCCTGATCACCCAAATTCTACAGTAAACCCGGTGATTGGAGAGAAAATTATGGTTTTATAAGGCTTTAAAGTCATTAGGAAATATAGCATTTTATAGAGTCATGGAGACATTTGGGTTGGAAAAGCCCTCCAAGACCACGGAGCCCCAGCTGTTCCCAATCCCCACCCTGTCCCCAGCCCACAGCTCTGAGTGCCACATCCAGTCATCCCTTGGGCACCTCCAGGGGTGGGCACTCCAAACCTCCCTGGGCAGCACATTCTTGTGTTTAACAGCACTTCCAGTGGAGAAATTGCTCCTCATGTCCAAGCTGAACCTCCCCTTGTGCAGCTCGAGGTACAAACCCTCTTTTCCTGTCACTGACTGGGAGAAAGATCCAACCCCCACCTTCCTACAGCAAACATTTGCCACAAAATTCACAAACCTGTTCTCACACCTTAAAAAATACTGATTTTTTTCTGCTCTGACACAGCCAAAGGTGCCTCAGACACCGGAATAAGGCAGTGAAAAATGAAGTGATTGAGTCAGGGTGAGCTTGGCAAGGTAAGCAAGCATCAGTTTCCTTTTCCCTTTTAAAGCTGTCACATTCCTCCTGCTCCCTGTGTTTTTAGCAGTGAAGGATCCCTGTGTTTCCCCGAGACAAAGGATGGGCTGGGAAACTCTGTCTTCTGAAGTGATGAGTTAAAGAACACCGCAGGAGTACTTGCCAAATCATACCACCATTATTAATTCAGGCATGATGAAAGTGTTCATTTTAGCTATAATCATGTAATTCATCAAAATACTACTAGAGCATATCATTGGGAACTATTACACTGATAGAGCACCTTATTGCACCTTCCCCGATAGCAGGAAATGTAGTTTTTGATGCTTATCTGCTGAAAAGCAATTCAGTTTGGGATTTTGGAAGCGCTATCTTATGGTACAATAAAAAAAAAAATAAATAAAAAAAACCCACAACATTTCAAACATATTTTCTTGTACTTGGATGATGTTGTTATTATGTTTTGGGGTGATTATCTTCAACGATGAAGTTTAAAAATGGTGCAGCACTGAAATGCTGCATTTACCCGGCGCTGAAGGAACGACTGGGTTATGAATATACAATATATGAAATTTAAATGTAGATTTTCAATCTGCCCGCTTTTAAAACGACCTCAGAGGCCAGAATTTGGTTGCCACAAGAACCTTTTCAAATAGGGGGGGTTTTGGAGTTTTTTCAATGACAAATACTTGTAAAAAAACTGTATCCTGTGATAATTCTCAGGATGTTCAAAGGAATTTGGGCTCTGAGGGAATGGCAGATCCTGATCCCATCATAATTGCCCTCATGCTCTGCCTGATTCCTGCTTGCCACACGCTCCCCTGAGCAAGTTGAAATTACAGGAAAAAATAAATAAATGATGCAAAAAATGTGAGATTCAGTTGATTTTCTGGATTACCTGTGGGTGCCACAGCTGTGCTGACTGAGGCACCTCAGCAATTCCCAAAGAACAATTAACAAGGTGTTATATATTGAGTCCACAGAAACAGCATAATACTGAGCAGGACATTAGCAAGAGATATCCATTGTGAAGCAAATATCTCACCACTATCTGAATCCATAATCTGATTAAAGTGATTATTTTCAAATATTAGATAGAGCAAAAAAAAAATCAGGATGGGATGGGAGTCAATTTTAAGGCTTTTTCCTTCTTAAATTGTATAAAATATAAATTTTATGTCTTTATAAATAGACATGGCAAGGTCCTTTAGTAGTTACACAAGTGTAAACTAATTCCACTGTAAGCCAATTCCAGTGAGACAGAACACAGAGTAAGCTGAACTGCCTCACTTTCTGGACCTAACTGTTGAGAAAGCTCAAACAATTAGAAAAAAGTTGTTAATTGTCCTCATCAGGAAGTCTCCACTACTGCAAACAGAAAAGCAGCAAGTTCCCCATCCCCAGTCCCAGCTCAAATCCCAGAAAAGCAGAGGAATGAGACACAGAATGAGACACGTTTGGGAGAGCTGGCATCGAGCTCAGACCCCTCCTTGTCTCCCTGCCCTTTTCCACCCTCCAGCAGGGACAGCAGCTGGAATTTGGGGGTTGGAGGTGCAGGAATGAGCATGCACAGGTGCACACACACCTGCAGCCCCAGGTGGAGATGCCTGACGGGCCCCTCTTGCCCTGCACAAATTTGTGCCAACCTCTCAAAGTTTAGCCCATCATTATTTATCAAATATGTTCTAATCTACAGCAAAACGCCCCTGGCAAAGGAACAAGGTGTAAATTCACACCTAACAGCTCTTATAAACAGAACCCTCCCTTGGGGACTTGACAAATTTTTCTGGATATTACCCCCTGAACTATGGCAGGCTTTTATTCTCAATTCATCAAGGCACAAAATCTTTTCCTTCAGGAAAAAAAAATGGGGTCTCACGTCAGTTGCAGAGGGCAGAGATATGTAAAAACTCTCCAAAGATGATGATGAATACAAGTATTAATATAATGAATGAATAATGAAGATAATTCTAATATTATTAGAGTATAAATTAGGCCTCTATATCTGGAAATCAGAACCACAGTTACATATCCAACTCCTATTTTTCCTCTTGGTGTGGGGATTTTGATTTGTCTTTTAGTACCTAAATCTGCTTCTATGCTAAATGGATGAGTATTTTAACTCCAATATGAACTTGGGGGTCTTTTCCATCACCTTAATAATTCCATTGGCCTACAGTGTACAGGTCTCCTCCACAGAACCCTCAGAATAATTTCATTTATTACAAATGTTTATTAATCAGCCCAGTTTTACAAGTGTTTATATTAAAGCTGAAGAAACAGTAAATTATTGTTGGAAGCAATGTTTTATGTTGAATATTAAAGTAAGCTAATAACATTTACTATTCTATTCAGTAATTATTTGAGAGTAATTAGAAGATAATGGCCACAAGTTTATAGCTATTAAGTCTGTTCAGCACTCTAACTTGGCTTTTATGTGATCCTTTTCTTTATTTTCATTGCAATTGTCTCTGCAATCCCCTTCTCCTCCACTCCTTAAAGAACTCAAAATCCTGGGAAATTAGTTGGCCACAGAAAAAAAAATTATTTCCCCTTCAAGGGAGCTCTTTCAATTCTCCAGCTGCAAAAGTGATTAAATTTAAGCATATGACTAATCATATGGAGTGATTTACTGGGATGAGCAGGAGTGTGAGGTACCTCCACACACACCTGGCTCCTCCAGGATTGAATGCCTCATGGAAAAAGGGACAAAAACTCCTTCTGTCCCGTTTTCCAGTAAGAAATGGGGGTTCCATTGCTGGAGCAATCCCACACCAGGAGGATGAAGCAATTTCACAGCAAGGTGGATGCAAAATGAGGTTTTCACACGATTCCCTTTGAGCAAGTTCCTAAATGCTGCAGCGGATCCAAGATTTCCCACAGCTCAAGGAGTGTCCAGGAGTGGCAGCACTGCTGGAGCAGCACATCTGGGCTTGGGACAAAGGAGCTTTGCAGCCCAGGCTGAGCCCCAGCCTGGCACAGCTCCACAGACACACCCGTGAGGGACCAGCTTGGCAGCAAAAAATTACATTAGAAATGTATAATCGAAAATTTCATGCTAAAAAAAAAAAAATAATTTATGTGTCAAACAGCAAAATTCCCGTGGAGCAAGATACAAAGCCAGGCCTAAATTAATTCCACCTGGAACCAGAGAGTGGGTTGGGATGGAAGGGACCTCAAAGATCATCCCATTCCACCCCTGCCATGGCAGGGACACCTCCCACTGTCCCAGGCTGCTCCAACTGGCCTTGGACATTCCAGGGATCCAGAGGCAGCCCCAGCTACTCTGGGAATTCCAGCCCAGCCAGGAATTCCCAGTTCCCAATCTCCCATCCATCCCTGCCCTCTGGCAGTGGGAGCCATTCCCTGGGTCCTGTCCCTCCATCCCTTGTCCTCTCCTGGAGCCCCTTCAGGCCCTGCCAGGGGCTCTGAGCTCTCCCTGGAGCCTTCCCTTCTCCAGGGGAACATTCCCAGCTCTCCCAGCCTGGCTCCAGAGCAGAATTCCAGCTCTCAGAGCTCCTCCATGGCCTCCTGTGGATTCACACCAGCAGTTCCATGTCCTTATTCTGGGGTGCCAGAGAGGGGACACTGCTCCAGGTGGGGCCACCAAGTGGACCAAGCTCCCATCCCAAAGTGTCCCGCACTGCACATCTCCTACAAGTTGAATCAAACCCTAAAACTTGAGGATTTTGTGCCAGCTACCCTACAGACATTTTTAACGAAGAAATATTCACTCCATTCAAGGAAAACTTCCAGAAAAAAAAGCCAAAAAAAAACCCCAAAACAGCAGAAAAAGTTGTAGCAACCATGTTTACAAACATAAGAGAAAAGCCAATATTTAGCTCCAAAAATCTGTTTTGTTGCACTGAACCTTCGGAGGGAAAAACTCTGCTCTGCTTCCCAAGCTTCTCCACATCTGTATCTGGGAAAGCAGCCTCAGGAAACAGAGCTGCACCTTCAGTCAGCAGAAAATGCTCAGGAAAAAAGGCCCAAATGACAAAAAATAATCAAATATGTTGTGACAAGAGTGACCCCAAAGCATCACTGCACTGAGGGGGACAGGGAACAGCAAAGTGACAGGAAAAACCATGGATTTAACTACTCCTGAACTTTATCACTAGGCTACATTTTTCTGTAAAATAAGCTCACTTGTGGTGGGTTGTTTTTTTTTTTTTTTAATCATTATCTAAGCTCATAAGCAATATTTCTGAAAGAAGAGACTGGTAGATATAACAAAATAGTGATGAAAATCTCATTTGCTTAATAAAATTCCTTTGATTTTAAATCAAAAATGATCTCCATCCATTTGAACTTTAACTACCTAATTTTGTCTTGCATTTCAGATAACACACAGTAAATGCAATTTGTCATCATAAACGTATTATTATTTAATCATATGAAACTTTTGGTTTATCTCAAGAAAATATTTATGGTAGTTTTAATACAGGGGATCCATTCTTGACAGAAATGATGAAACAGATTTATCACCCTTGACAAATTATATTGCAAAACGTCCTCTCCTGGCTGCTTACAACAAGAATATTAACAACACATACAACTGGAAAACCACCTGTGATCCTCATTTTTTTAGGCTCAAATCCCCTTTTCGTGGACACTCCACAGTACTTGGAATGTGAGTTACTTAGAAGAGTAATTCTCTGAGTGACTGAAACCTGTAGCCCTTTAAATCAAACTAAGCAGTGTTTTATTAAAGTGCCCAGCAAATCAATCTAAATCCAGGGATAATAAAGCCCTAATCAGGTGGTAGAAAAAATAATAGGTTGTCATGCATGAGGAAAAATAGGCAATCATGGAATGTTTTCTTTAATTAGGTTGTGTAAAGTGGAAGGACTGAGTAGGAACTGGCAAGACATTCATCATGAGCAAGGTGGGAAATTATTGAGATTACTGAGGAAGGAGAATTGAGTGTGAAATGCTAAGATTTGACTGGACAGAAAATTAAAACTGGTTTTCTGCTCGTGTCACTTGCTCTTGGCAACTCCTTGGCAGGTATGGCTTTTCCAAGGAGTGGGAATCCAGAGACTTCTGCAGTTTAAAGACCCCAAATAACTCCTTCTAACTTTTAATTGTATTAAAGTGTGCAGGTTCTGCCTGTGTCTCCCAGAGTGGAAATCCATGTCCAAGGAATTTTAGATGGAAAAATCATGTGGAAAACCCAATGGCTACTCCAAAGTAAAGTGGTTACTCCTCCTATCCCAGATCACCCAGACACTGTCATGTATTGGAGCCACTTTAAAAATCACAAACACCATGAAGGAGATTATTTAGGCAAGCAATGGAATTTCCTAAGTTAAGGAAAATGTCTTAGCACATAAAATAAGTATTATCATTATGTTATTATAAAACTGTTTCTGAGCCATCCAGTGCTGAATTCACAACTCTCATGCATAAAAATATCAATAGCATTAGGGCAAAATTATAAATATCCTGAAAAATAATATCCTGGAGCCTTCTAGAGACTTTCTAATTAAGGAATGTAAAATGCACTTTAATTCAGGTGGTACCTTTAATACCTGTCCTAAGTTTTAGGCAGCATAGGATACACAGAGAACTCCTGACTGTTTCCCAGCTGTGACAACTTTTCAGTATCACCAAGGCGTGGTGTCTCTGTCCTCTCTCATATCATTAAGAAAATTATCATTTGGAATTCCATATTCACAAATATTATCAAAACAGGTTTGATTTTTTTTTTTTTTCATTATTGGCTTAGGAGGGAGAGAACCTTGCCTCTTGCTGCTCCCTTCTCTCACCATTATGTTTGGTGGTGTTTTCCATCATACAAACTCAGAGAAAATTCTAAACATCTTTAATTCTGACCTTACCAACAACAGCTTCCTCCTCCTGAAATCACTACAAGAGCAGAAATCATTTTAAACTTAGGCTGACTTCAAACCTATCTTCTTTTAGGCAAACTTTTCTTCTTCTATGTTCTTCAAACCTATCTTCTGTTTCATGAAAATTGTATCACTGTCTAAGACCTCCAAACATTTTGCTCAACTGAGATCTCTCTATTTCCTTGTAAAAAATGCTGCTGAGGGGTATCCACGAATGAATTACATTCCATATAGATTTTCTTGGAGAGCTGGAAACTGGGAGCTCTTCAGTAAAAGGCAACAGAGTTGTTCTCCCACTTTTGAACCAGCAACTCCAAAAAAACAAATACCGGGAAGGGCAGGAGTTGACAAATCAAAACCTGACGCTGTTGTCAGATTTGTACAAAAAGTTTGTTGAGAGAAAGTCTTCAGGAAAATAACTAAGTTTGAACCTAAAACTTGGGATTGTTGCTCTCCAAACGAGTGTTCCCTGTTTTCCCACAGGAGCACTAACATGGTGGGATAATTGACAAACCGAGCTGTGTTCCCTTCTCTGTTATTTTAAGAGTAAATAAAAACGCTTCATAGAAGAATTTTCACATCAAAAAGAAGTTCCAAGATCATTTTCTCCTTATTAACCAGCCTGACCTCGGGACTGGCACTGAGGATTTTCTTGGGAGGCTGCTCAGCTGGGTGAGGATGTGAGAGACCGCCTGGTTTGGGATCACGGAACCGTTCAGGGTGGAAAAGACCTTCGGGATCATCAAACCCGAGCCACGGCCACCACTCCCGCAGCACAAAGCCACAAATCACTTGTCACCAACTTTGATCCACCTTGTTTCAGGTGGTTTCCCCCCCGTGTCTATTATTTCTGCCAAGAGACCCGTGAAAATTAAATACAGCCCCCATCCCTGCTCGAGTGACCCGGCGCTCCATCATCCCAAGGCGTAATGGCAATAAATCATTTCAACTTTAATCTATTGTTATTGATGAACGTACAATTATTTGTCATCTAATATGCTGAAAATGATGACCAAAGAAATAGATCAACTTTTTTTTTTCTTCTCCCAAGTACGGCATTGATGGATTGTATCCCTAAACTGTTATTACACTTATAATGTACTCCTCTGCTATGACAGCACAGCTAGTTTTTTAATCATTCCATAGTAATCAACTTAAGACAACACAGCAAGACTCATAACTCATGTTCTTTTCATTTTTGGCAGTGATGGGAAATGAAAATGTTTTTATTCTTTTGAAATAATTCTTACCTGACTAGGCTGAAGATTGCTTTAAAATTGTAAATAAATGGTTGTTTATTGAGCTGGAACTGAAAAGTGACACATTAAAATGCCCGTTTCTGAAGAAAAAATAATAATTTAGGCCTGAGTGAAGCTAGAGTTGGTTAAAGAAACACTTTGTTTTTCTTTTAACTGGTTCAGTGCTAACTAAAATCTCACTGGTTAAGTGATACAAGCAAGGCTCTAATTTTCATATTTAGGAGCAGAGTTAGTCTGCAAACACAGACTGGCTCAGGAAAGAAATCTCAGGGTGCATTTTCCAAAACTCCCTTGGAAAATCTGTGGGCTTGGGAGCCACTTTGCACTTCCAGTAACAACTCAGAGGTAGGACACGATCTAGAAATTGTCATCAACTGGAGTCTGGCAGATTGACTGGAACTTGTAAAAATCTCTGGGAAGAGGAAAACCTCAGTCATTCCTCCAGGAATTGAAGGAATGGGAAGATCAGATGCTGCTTTCTAGGAGTTACCTTGCTTCTGCAAAATGCATGCAATATAGAAGTGGAGAAATACTTCAGGAAACTATTTCTTGATTTAAAAAAAAGGTC
This sequence comes from Pyrgilauda ruficollis, assembly GCF_017590135.1. Lineage (NCBI taxonomy): Eukaryota > Metazoa > Chordata > Aves > Passeriformes > Passeridae > Pyrgilauda > Pyrgilauda ruficollis. Next base: position 552,820 of record NW_024524377.1, on the reverse strand, counting down.
TGGAAAAATCTGGCAACCCTACCAAAATAAACCCATACAGTAATAACAACAAACATTTTAAAATAAATCAATGGTGACTCTATTCTAAGGGGTTCATATATAATTATATATATATATATATATATAATTATGGGATTAGTCCCATTAAATGGACTAATGAGAACTTTTTGAACTACTCCATTGCCCAACAGCCCTTGCACTGCTCACAGCACCTTTCCCTCATTTCACATTTATCTCCATATATTTCTATTTCTGTAGCATTTTTCAAACAGTTTGCAGTGTCGTATCCTTGGCTGAGCAAAATCCAACCTCCTTCCTTGCCCCAAGGTTTGTCCCACCCCACTTGGGCACTGGTGGCTGCTGGTTTGGGGGTGTCCTGGCCCTCCTGGGCTCCCAGGGATCCCTCCTCAGCCCCACACCTGCAGGGTTTGTTTTCCAAAGCAAGAATTGGACTATGAAATCTGGCATCACTTTTGCCTTGAAATCCCTTTACTCTTAGGGCTTTTTCTCCATGGCCATTTAGGAGCAAATGAAGCCATATCCAAATTTTCCTGACAACCATTGTGACCGTCTCCTCACCCACCAAGATTTTTCCTTTTCATTGACACAGCTTCAGTAAAAGACCCAGAAATGATGGATAGAGCTGAATGTTCAAAAGGGACATTGCACTGATGGAGGCGCAGGGACCCAAAAGCTTCTGCTCCCACCTCACCATGGGCAGGGGCACCTTCCACCACACCTGGCTGCTCCAAGCTTGCCTTGAACCCTTGCCAAGGCCTCACCACACACAGCCAGTGATTTATTTATATATACAATATATGCAATTTATATATTTTATATATACAATTTATTTATGTATACAATATCTGACCTAAATCCACCCTCCTGCAGCTCACAGCTGTTCCCCCTTGTTGTGTCCCTCCATCCCTTGTCCCCAGTCCCTCTCCAGCTCTCCTGGAGCCCCTTTAGGCCCTGAAAGGGGTTCTGAGGTTTACTTGGAGCCTTCTCTTTTCTTCTTTTTAACACCTAAGGAAAATACTGCCCCACAAAAGGAACCCTTGCTCCACCCCTGAATAACTCATAAGGGAAATTTTTCTGGCACCAATCCTCAAAAAACCTGGGATTTAGGCACTGCTCTGACAATGAGTGCTCCTTTACAGCCTTTTAAAAACCTGAACCTTCCCAAGTTCTCTGCCTGGGTACCAGAGCTGGTCAGCACCCAGCTGGAAAAGAGATGGGAGGGAAAATGCTGCTGTAAGCCACGAGAAATGGAGATTCCCAGCTTTACACATCACCCCCAGGTCACAAAGGGCAGCTCTGCCTTGGATCCTGATCCATCCTGGGCCCTGTCTGTCACCCCAAGAGCTGGGGACCAGCAAAGAAATGGCTCCAAAACATCCCAAATCCCTCTGTCCTGGAACACAGGGAAGTCAGCAGTGGAGAGCCTGTCTGCCACCCTAAAAGATCCATAATTACCTCATTACCCCCCAAAAAAGCCTTCTTTTACATGCCTACTCTTTCCAAAAGTTGTTAAAATGGATAAAGCTCTGTTTGATAATCAGAATATGGTAAAACCACAGCATGCCATGGAATTTTTCAAAGTGAGAGAAGGGACTTGGAGCCAGCACAGGAAAGTTGTTTGAAACTCCTTTGTGCTGTGTCTCCATCAGGAGGATCACACACAGATCCCAGAGTGCACATTAACCACCCCAAAGATGGACAAGGTGCAGAGGAAGAGCTGGACTGGCAGGGTTTTCTTCTGGTTCTGCCAAAGGCCAAGAAGGAAACAGTTGGTCACGATGGTTGTCAGGAAAATTTGGATATGGTTTCATTTGTTCATGGGGAAAAAGCCCTAAGAGTAAAGGGATTTCAAGGCAAAAGTGATGCCAGATTTCATAGTCCAATTCTTGCTTTGGAAAACAAACCCTGCAGGTGTGGGGCTGAGGAGGGATCCCTGGGAGCCCAGGAGGGCCAGGACACCCCCAAACCAGCAGCCACCAGTGCCCAAGTGGGGTGGGACAAACCTCGGAGCCCCAGCAGAAGCAAGGAAGAAGGTTGGATTTTGCTCAGCCAAGGAAATTGCAAAGTGGTTGGAAAATGCCACTGAAATAGATAGAAATATATGGAGATAAATGTGAAGTGAGGGAAAGGTGCTGTGAGCAGTGCAAAGGCTGTTGGGCAATGGAGTAGTGCAAAAAGTTCTCATTAGTCCTTTTAATGGGACTAATTCCATTTTATATCTGTATAAAATGATATATGAACCCATCAGAAAAGAGCCACCATTCATTTGTTTTAAAATATTTGTTGTGATTAGTGTATGTTTTCTTGGAAGAATTGCAATGCCAGATTTTTTAAAATTATTTTATAGGGAAAGTAGAGCAACACTTGCCACACACAGGGGAGAACTGCAGGCAGCAAGTCCCAGCTCTAGAGTGGCTCCAGCCTCGCCCAGGGATCAGCTCTATCCATGGGGGAATTGGGATAAATTAATTCCTGTTTAACAGCTTTTCACCAATCCTTTGCATGACCTTGATGTGATAAATAAAAAAAAAAAAAAAAGGATGGGATTAGTCCCATTAAATGGACTAGTGAGAACTTTTTAAACTGCTTTATTGCCCAAAGATTCCTATACAATCCTTTGGTATAGAACACATCTTCCAAAAATGAGGAACGCTTTATTTTCCTCACGAGCCCTCCTTCCCTGCCCGTTCTGGTTGGATTTCTCACCCCTCACTTGTTGCAAATGCCTGCAGCAATTTTCATCACATCACCTCTAGTGCTCGCTACAAAACATTTCTTTATCAGTGCCCAGCACTGAGGCTGCAGAGATCCACTCCACAAGTCCTTACCAACACAAACAACCAGTTCTGGAATATAAATTATCACATCTGCACCAAAAGCAGGCAGCACTCAACTCCAGAAATCTGCTTTCGGTTGCTAAATGTGGGAAAAACCATCAATCATGGCCATTTTAATGGGAAATGACTAACAAATAATTAATGGGGAATGTTACACTTAAAACAACAACAGAAAGACCCAACAAACAACACCTAAAGTGCTGCCTGTTTAGCCACCCTTCACACTAAGCTCTATTTGCTTTTCCACTGAATTTACTTAGGGAATTATGGATGTTGCTAACTTGCTCAGATCTCCTTGCCTTTAGCCATCATTATCAGTTATCTTTAGGGGTAATCATTTTTCTTAAAATCATGACCCATTTGATATCTTAAAAACAGCAACATTAATTTTCATTTGTCACAGAGCAGGGTATAAATTGGCTAAATGATAATAGCATTCTTCTCGAGTAATCAGTTCTACATGATTAACCTAAATATTGCCAAAATATTGTTTACCATTCATTTGTATCCCAGGCAAAGGAGAGCCACGATCCATGAGTTAGAGAAGGATTAATTTAGGTTCTGATCTGCATTAAAACTTGCCACAGTGATTCATAATCATCTGACTCGATATTTATCCTGACAAAACCCTTCCATTTGGGGAGCTCCTCATCACATGATGCCCAAAAGCCTCGCTGCTTCCTCATGCTTGATACACCACAGAAAGGCAAATATGGGTTTGGCGTTGGATTTGGGGGTTTTTTATGTACTCCTAACTTTTTTCACGTCTTCATTTTTTTTTCTTGCTGCAGGAGGGTAAAGTCAATGGTCTTTACCACCATCTAGTGGATTTAATAACTTACAACAAGCCACAATTAAACTCAAAAAAATAGGAATAAACATATTCAACCTGTAATATAGATGGAATTAGTCAATTTTATGGTAAATATGACATTATTTCTCACATGGTGCGCATTCATGTGTGTTGTGGCTTGTAATAAAACACTCTGTAAAAATGGACAAGAATTCTGAATCAGTGACTCGCTGATACAAGCAATAGAACAGGAAAAAATGACCTCAATGGGAGATTTAGATTGGATATTAGGGAAAATTCCTTCATGGAAAGGGTTGTCCAGCCCTGGCACAGCTGCCCAGGGCAGGGGGGGGTCCCCATTCCTGGAGGGGTTTCAAAGCCATGTGGGGGTGGCACTTGGGGACATGGGGCAGTGCTGGGAATGTTGGACTGGATGTTCTGAAAGGGTTTTTCCAACCCAAACCATTCCCTGATTCCTCATTCTCATTTTTAAAATGCCTGCTCACTTTTTCCCTCAAGCAGCAAAACCATCAAGACCTAAACCACACCTTTTAATGATGATTTTTTTCCCCCCTATCTTATCAAAATGGATTCCAATCCCCCCCAAAAAAAGACTTCTCAAGTGGACATTGCTGCCCATTACCTGGAGATGGGAAAGAGGCTTGGGGACATGGGGCAGTGCTGGGAATGTTGGACTGGATGTTCTGAAAGGGTTTTTCCAACCCAAACCATTCCCTGATTCCTCATTCTCATTTTTAAAATGCCTGCTCACTTTTTCCCTCAAGCAGCAAAACCATCAAGACCTAAACCACACCTTTTAATGACGATTTTTTCCCCATCTTATCAAAATGGATTCCAATCCCCCCTCCCAAAAAAACCCATACAGTAATATAATGTCTCAAGTGGAAATTGCTGCCCATTACCTGGAGGTGGGAAAGACAAGGAGTTCTCCATGCTGGATTTATGATAAAGGTCTGGATGTTCTTTGTGTTACAGGATCCAGACATAATTTTTGAGACAGGATTTTTGGATTATATTCCATTATCTGCATATTGGAGAAAATACCTCCACTATATAAGGAGATCACCCCACGGTGGAAAAAGTAGACAAGGTTTGACTGATTTAATCATATTTTTAAGATAAAGAATAGTTGTTTGGCAGTTATATAAACCTGTTTTTCTTTCTCCACATGCAGCAGCATGGACCTAAATTGATTCCTGTGCTTTTAATTACACCCAAAACAGACCAATATTTTATCCCTCAAGGACCAAGTGGCCCAGGGACTTTGCAGATTTCTTCCCTCAGGAAGGAAAGGCAGCACCACCTGCACTTCCCTCTGACAGGGCCTTTTGTGATACCTGGCAGGTCAAAAATGCACCTCCAAAACCAAATTAACTCAAGATTTCCTTCCAACCTTCTTCCAGATTGCTCCAAGCCCCATCTAACCTGGCTTGGACACTTTCAGGGATGGGACATTCTCCACCTTTCTGGAAAACTTTTGCCAGTGTTTCACCACCCTCACTGTAAAAATTTTCTCATATCTAACCTAAACCAACCCTCTTTTCATCTAAAATACTGAATTACCAGCAAACTTCCCAGCGTTTTATTCTAAACTCTGGCCTATTAAAAAAAAAAAAAAAGGAAGGAAAAAAAAAATTCAATTGCAGCAAAAACCCTGAAGCAGCTTCTCTCATCGATACCCAGCAGAGGACTGTGTCCTTCCTGGAGGGACCTCCTTGGATTTTGCACCTGATTAAGCCCCAGCTCAGGGTTAGAGTCACGCTCTTGGTGACTCAGTGCTCTGCTTGACTGCCTGACAATCTCCACAGGGTACAGTGCCATCTACTTGTGTGCCCCAATTAGCACTGCTAATTGGGGCACAAAATCTGTGGAAATCTATTTTTTTTTTCTCTTTTTTCTCCAATTTTTTTTTTTTTTTTTTTTTAATCAATCACCATTCTGGGAATGGCAAGTGGGCACTGAAACAGGAGGGGGCTGCTCTGCCCTGCCCTTCAAAGGTGGCACAGAGAGAGGAGAAGTTAAAGGGCTGGGAGAATCATGGAATTCCAGGATGGTTTGGGTGGGAGGGACTGCTACATTCATTTTTCCACACACTGCCATGGGCAGGGACAGCTTCCACTGTCCCAAGTGCTCCAGCCTGGCCTTGGACACTTCCATGGATCCAGGGGCAGCCACAGCTTCTCTGGGCACCCTGTGCCAGGGCCTGCCCACCCTCCCAGCCAGGAATTCCTTCCTAAAATCCAATCTAAATCTACTTTTTCCAGCTAAAATCCATAGCATGTGGATGAAGGCAGAACTTTTCTGATAATATCAAGTTTCATTCTTTTTTCTTCAACAGGCCAGAAGTGTTTTTGATGAAAATGTGCAGGGGATGGTAGAGATTTAAATTCAATTATTTCAGCTGTGTGCCAGATTCCACAGGTACTGAGTGATACAGCAATTCTTTCAACATCAACATTCTGCTATTTTCACACAGAAATGGGCCTTCAGATGCCATTAGCATGCATTCATATTTGCTTTTAACCCAGACTTAAAAGTTTGCTTAAAATCAGGCAGAAAAAATTTTGCACACTTTTGCACACAAAAAAATCAGCTCACTCAGAATCAAGTGACACTCACTGGATCATTGTTGTGGCTCATGCTCCAAACAGAATCCCAGATTGGAATATAAATATTTATCAATTCAAAGAGGATATGCAAAAGAAGCTGCCTAGAAAATGAGATGCATTTTGCTTTTCTATGATGCCATTTGATAACAGTGCCAAAGAATTATTGTGCACTCCCCCAGATAATACACTCCCTGTTGCAAAATGCAAACTGACTTTAGTGTGAAATACTATAATTATAAAAGAACAATTATCTCTTCCCCAGAAGCTTCAAGCCTAAATCGCCTCATGTGCTTAATTCAGGATGATGTGAAAAAATCTCAATATTTAGAAAGGACCTTGTCCCATTGCTCCAGTCAGGAGCTGAAGGGATATTGACAACTTGTACTTGATATTTCTGGGTGTTATTTCAGGGTGACTGAAACAGCACAAGGAAAAAGCACTTTATCTATGGGAAGTTTGTGAACATCCTGTTCCAAAGTCTCCATGCCAACCAGACAAGATGGGACATTGAGAAAGGGTTTGTCCTGAGAGCTCAACTTTGAAAACCTCCATTGTTGCACTTTTCATGGGCTTTTTAACTTGAAACAATATATATATATATATATATATATATATAAAGATATTCTTTAAGAATCTTCATATATAAAGATATAAAATCAATTAAAAATAAAAAATAAATAAAAGTATCTGCTTTTATGGCTCTATCCTAAATTACAAGAAGAAGAAAAAAAAAATTTGCTTCTATTTTATTGGGACTTTAATGGTTCATACTGTTACACTTTAAATAATTAAGCTCACACACATGGCTGTGGTGCCAGGGGAACAAATACTGAGCCAAAACACAAAAACAAACAATTTTTCAAATCCCACTTTCCAGGTGGCACCTCTGGAGCATTTCTCCACGGCGCCAGGTCCTGCTGTAGCCCAAGTGCAGGAGGCATTTTCTGCCCTCTCTGAATGATCACTCCTGGAAAAAGCTGACTCCAGGCTGGGTGTGGAGGCTCCTGGCCCTTGAGCTGAGCCAAAATCTCTTTGCCATGGATTTGGGAACAAGAGATTGACTCCCCATCCTCCCCTGAGCAGAGAGATCCACCCTCACCAGGGACATGGATCTGTCCCATTTCAATCCCCCACAAACACAGCCAAATTATTCTGGAGCTGCTCAACAACAGGGGGACAACAAAATCCCAGCAAAGATGGGTAGGAGGCATTGCAGGGCTGCTTCGGTCCCAGGAAATGTCTGTGGCTTCCTCTGGATCACACCCAGAGCTCCAGGTTTGTGACACTGGCATTGCCCTCCTTTGTCACCCCTTCAGCACCCAGAAGTGCACAATGACATTTTTTTATTCAGCCTGGGTGAGTTATTCCCACGTCTTTTCCTGTGAAATAATAATTCCCACATTGCTGCTGCAGCCCTTGTGTCACTTATTCCAGAGGGATAAACGGGACCCTCAGCTCCAATTCCTGATTCAGGATTCACTTCCCAACCACCCCAGGGAGTGCCCTGAGGTCAGAGTGGTCCCGAGACACAAGGAGGTCTCCAAGGAGCCATCCAGCAGATGTTTTACTGCCAGGGCACAAAAACCTGTCTCATTTTATCTCCCAACAAAATTGCCCCAAGCCCCCTCCAACCTGGTCTTGAACACTTCCAGGGATGGGGCAGCCAAAACTGAAATTCTGAGCTGAACTTCAGAACTCAATTTCATATTCTGAAATAATTTTTTTATTTATATTGAGAACAATTCTTTCAGTAAAGCAAATTTTCAACCTTTTTTTCTCCCGCAGGAAGATAAAAATCTCAAAACTTTTGTGGTGTGATACAAAGGAAGGAGCTGCAGGAACTGGGGGCAACTCAGAAGGAAAAACTTTTGGAATAGTAATTAGTATGGAAATAATCCTCACCCACCCTATGGAAAGCCTGACATATGTTAAGGTCAGGCTTGTGCTAACTCAGACAATCTTTTCTAAGCTGAATCCTTAAAGGAGGATGATTTAAATTAATAGGTACAAATACCCTCAGCTCCCAGTGACTGCAATCAGAGGCAGAGGTCAGGGGAGAAGAAAGAAGATTGGAAAAGGCACAGTTTGACCCAACAGCATCCTCCTGATGTGTGATTTTGGGGTTGCCATGTGCAGGGCCAGGAGCTGGATTTGATGATCCTTGTGAATTTCTTCTGACACACAACACTCTATGAGAAGGACAAAGAAAAGGTTTTCCTTGAAAATCTAATTTATGGGCAGAGAGGTGGAGGTGAGGAACTGAAAAAATCAGTATTTCCATGCCAGATATTCCTGGTACAGGATATTTGGGATGAACAGAGAGGAGTTTGAGGCATCACACCCTCACAGCAGGCTGGCAATGCAACTTCTCCAAACTGACCTCCAGCCACCACCACCGAGGGCACAGGCAATCCCAAGGGACCTGCACAGGTCACTCTGTCCCTGGTGACTCCAGCCCCACCCATGTTCCTCCTGGGAATGACAAACCCTCTGCCTTCAGCACAAACCAGGATTTCCTATGCAAATCACATGGGCAGAAATGGATCCAACATGACAGAGCTAATCAACGACAGCACTGCAGGCACAGCTGAGCAGCACTTCTGTGAGGAACCCTCACTGGGGAAACTCTGGGCCACAAATAATTCATCTCCCCTTTATTAAATAATTAGACATTAACAGAGAACCACTGATTAGGCTGCTCTGCTATGATAGTGTGTATTTTCTCTCTTGACTTTGTCACCGAGGTCACCAAACCACCCAAAGCCAAGGAGGAGAGAGGGAGACAGTGCATGGGCATGGCTGGAGAGAGAAGCCTTTCATTAACCTTCCTGATCCCCCATAATTTCATGTGTCAGCAGCTAATCAGCCACTCACTGACATCATCAAGGGACAGGGAGAAAAGATGTCCCCAGGGACCGATCACTTCTCACAGGAGAAAATCTACACTTGCACCATGAGCGTGAGCGGATTTTGCAGATAAATAAAGTGGGTTTGCATTATAATCACTGCCTCAATTTATGTTTATGCTGTTGGCAACAAAGATTTATACCCAGCATGATGGAGAGTGTAGTTAAAGGAGACAGTCCTTGATAGTCCAACCGTTTCAGACTTTGCCTCACAAAAAACACAAGAAAATCATCTCATCTCCTTGCTGGTCCACAGCTTTATGAGTGCCACTGGTGTGCCAGACAGAAGAGGAAATACAAGGAATGCTGCATTTTTCAGAGCTGGATTTTAATCATTCTGTATTTCCTTAATACTTTTATCCTGAAAGATTTTGTAAATCTAATCAACACAGCAGTTAGTTCATCTACAGCCAACAGAAATTCTCCTCTTAAGCAGGATAGAGATGTGTCTTTAACAGTGCCACCAAAAGGGCAGGGACATGAGGGGGTCACCAGGGCACAGAAAATGATGCTGGCCAGGGCTGTGGGGTTGTACACCTGAATTTACAGGACTACCTGGAATCTACAGATGCACAAACTGAGTCTGTGTCCTTCAAAAGGTTTCCCAAAGGAATGCGGTGCTGAGGGAGAAGGGAACGTCCTGCTGAGCATCCCTGGCTCTGCCCAGGAGCAGTGGCAGCTTGTCTGTCTGTCTATCCAGCCTAGGTGGGATTTTACAGGATCCCACTGTGATGCCTCAGGTTCAGCTTTTCTGTGTTTCAGACTCTGTGCTGCTTCAGTGTGCAGTTCTGAGCTTCACATTAAGGCTTGCTGAGCTCTGTGCACAGAGCAGGGACACAAAACAATTCCTGCTCCAGCTGGGCACCAAGGACAAATGATCCAAATCTCAGCCCAGGAGCACAAACCCCGTGGGCTGCAGAGAGAAAAACAAGCAGGATGGGAGTGCAGGGGCTGAGCTGGAATTGGACACTGAACTGCAATGTGCACATGGAGCAGAGCTGATCCCAGGGAGAGACCCCGGGAGCGCTCGTGCATTTTGGGACCATTTGGGTTCATCCTGGGTGCAGCCCTGGCTGGGCTCTTGTGCTGCCCAAGGTGCATCCATGGAGGAGATCCTTTGAATCAATCCCTGCTTTATTCTGGAACTCTGTCCAGCCTCTGCTCTGGGTCAGCCTTCTCAAGGCATCACCTGGAGCTGCAGGGAACTTCAACAAGGAAGAGGAAGAAGAAGGGACTGAGGTGCCTCACACCTGCCACAAACCAGACTTAAACACTGCACCACTTTCCATGGGGATATATTTTATATTTGGAAATATAAAATATATTCATCCATGCCTGGATGGTCTTTCCACACTCCAGGCAACAATTGAACAAACCCACCCTTTAGGTTGGACTCGATCCGAAAGGTCTTTTCCATCCCAGATGACTCCACAATCCATTTGGAAAGCCAGAGGACATTCCCTCACACACTCCCCACAGTCCCTTCTTACAGCACCCTCAAGTCCAGCTGAGCACCACGATGCACAAACAAGAGACAATAAACCAAAAATAATCTCAGATATCTATTTCTTGGTCATCCTTATCTCACGGATTAATGGATTTGTGGAGCTGAGCCAGATTTTGCAGGATGCTGGAACTCCCAAATCCTGTTAGTTGATGCCCACATTTTCTGTCTCTCATTGACCATCCAGAAGGAGAAACCTTGTGTCCCCATACGGAAAAATTTTCCCTAGCCCAATTACACATGATAAATTTATAATTAACACATCACTATCAACAGACTTAATAAAGACTTTCCAAATAGCCAGGTTGGCTTGGATGTGGGAGATTGATTTGTATCCAAAAGAGTATCCAAAATTTAATTAAAATATTGCTTAATCATGGTTAAAGTGCAGAAGAACCTCAACTTGCAGCCCTTCAAAATGGAAAAACAGAGATTCCTGCCCTGTACTGGCAAAGAACTTTGAGGAAATATAGAAAATATATCATGGTATGGGGGAAAAAATATGAAAAAGAATTATGGAAAAAATAATTTTGGACTGTGGGGAATACTACTGCTGAATTCTACTAGGAATTAGCCATTATTTTCTACTGAAATAGAAACTGTCCTTCCAGCAAACAGATCTTACAGAGTAGATTTCCACTGTTTTTTCTGAGTCTTGGAGAGTTATGAGCTAAAAAATAACTCACAGAGGAACAGTCATTTAATTTTACTCAATTGCTTAACAGTAATAAACTAATGACAGCCAAAATCACTGAATTAAGTAACTTTAGAAAGACACTCAGGTGAAAACATGAAAGAGATACACTTATATTGACTGCAAAACAGTAGTGGAAAATGTTATTTTTGTAAAGAGTTGCACCTCTTTTCTTTGGGCTGTAATTATGTCTTTCCAAATATATAGATATGTAGATATATCTATTCAAAACTCCATTTTTAGTACCACTTCTTCTCTTGGCACTGACAGGTTCTGCACCTACTCATGTTTCTCACCAAACAGTCCTAACCTGGAAATGAAAATGTTGGGAATCCAGAATTCTGTCTGCTTTGTTGGACACAAATATCTTTGTTGGACACAAATACTGGAATTGCTGGGGAGCTGTGCCTAAATCTCTCTGTTCTAGCTCAAATCATGAACATATGGATTGTAACACAGAGCAATTAACAGCAGAGCCAGGAAATTGCCTCTGAGGATCAGCTGCCACCAACACGTTCAAACCTCACCAAAATCAAAGGTGAAACAGATTTTTCCTAATATGAAGAATATTTCCTTTTTAATTTTGAATGGGTTTTGTGAAGCAAAACGTCACTAAGACAGAAACTTCTGCATCTCTTCCATGATTTTCATTTACTAATGTGTCCATGTCTTCATTTTTAATTCCAACTATGTTGCAAAATTCAAATTTGGAATAAAAGAAATAAGCAAAAAGTTGTATGGTTTTAAAATTGATTATTTTTTTCAGCATGGTATTAATTTATCCTGTCCTAGAGCTAATCGCTACTTATTAGGCCTTTTTTTCCTCATATCTAGTTCTCCTACAAGGTTCATTAGTAAATAAAAAACTGAATTTAGCCCAGTTTTACTTTAGTTAAACAGGTTCATAATTGAGAATAAGGATTTTTGAACCCTATTCTTTTTTCTGTGATGTGAACATTATCTTCAGGCATAGAAATACCCCTAAATGATCACATCCTAAAACAAAGCTTACACAGAAAGAGAAATGAGCAATAAATAGATCAAAGTCTAATCCCAAGGTGAAATCTTGGGATTTTCCAAGAGTCATCTTTGCCACGGGTCCATGAAAATGAATTTGCCAAATGCAGCCCAAGGCTCCCCAGAGTTCTGGGGTTGCCATGGGATAGGAAATTCAGTACATTTATATATAAACAATATATAAATTCTCCTCATATGCAGAAGCTGCATCTGACACAGCCTCATTATACAGTTTGTTCTTCTGGGGAGAGAATAACTTTCACACCTAAAAATATGCACTTTCAGGTACTAAATGTTAAATATCTCCATTGCCACCTACCCCAGCGTTACCAAAACCTCGTTTTTTGCTGTTATCCACCTACCTTGAAGCTACCCAAAAGTTCCTTTTTTTGCTGTTAGTGCTGTGGAGAAGATACAGCCAAACCTGTAATTTTAATTTTCTCGAAGAATCCCCGGAAAGAGGTGGAAATTGTTTCTTTCAAGGCACTGAGCGCTTTGTTTGGCTTCAAAACCAAAATCTGGGCTTCAAGAACTCCTGAATGTCAGCACATCTCTGATTCCCAAAATATGTGGTTTAGGGAGGGATATGGAGCCTGTTCCCACTCCAGGATAATTCCAGCATTAATTTTCACCTCTAATTGTTTCCTCCTCAAACAGCCCCACGGAGAGGGACTCCCAGCCCTTCATTGCACATAACTTAGCACAGCATTAAATTTGCCTAAATTGTGCTCCAGTGCTGCCACACTGCTGACCCTTCAGTCTGTAAACAAATACATTTGTTCTCCATATATTTATGTTTTTGTCTTCTAAATGGTGAGAAAATGAGCCTGGAATCTTCATATTGTAATTGTATCATCAAAGCCTGTTGAGAATACGATAAAGTAACCAGAAGTTAAATTATCAATAAGAGTCATTTATTTTGCATTTTTATTTTAAAGAATACTTATGAGAATTGTGATAAATTAGCAGTGACAAACTACTTCTTGCAGGCTGATTTTGTGTGGAGAGTTTAATTAAACATTGCAGCTGTTTATCTCTATGGTGATTAAATTTTCATATGTAAATTACATGTATTAAGATCAAGATACTTATGTAAATGTCACTTGCCTTAATGTTTTGTGTTACTGTTATTAACATCTCACCATCAGCTTGTAATCTTCTTGTATTGCATTACGCCGCCGTGCACTACATGACTAAAATAAGTAGATTTATATCTTAATAACAAACAAGTTTTTAAAAAGAACATCTCGCCATGTAATTGAGATGTAGATTAAAAAAAAATAAAATAAAAAATAAATAAACGAGGGGGAACTGCTGGAAATTTGAGAAGCTCATTGGCTCAAGTTGTGTTTGTGGATGTGGCACTTGGGGATGTGGTTTAGGGAGAGGCTCTCCAAGCTGAACAATTCCATGGGTGCTCCCATCTGTCTGCAAACAATACGTGAACTGGGAAGAAGAGTTTTTACACACAGGGGTCAAGAACAACCCCCAGGGGCAATTATGTCACTTCCAGTGTGGGGGAGAACAGGATAATTTCACTGCACCTACCTAAGAGCAAAATCTTCAGCTGGACATCTAAAAACCCACTCAGAATAACTCTCCCATCTGCTTAGAGCAGCTGAGACCATCATGTCTCATTCTGTGCTGTTCCCACCAACTAAAAAGCAGAATTCTATTGTAGATCTGATGTGAACACTTTCTAAACAGCAAACCAGATTTATATTTCAAGCAGAGAAAAAAGCTCAAGATCCACCCATATCCATTTCCAACAATAAAAAGAAACCCCTAAGAGGTCACAAGTATTTCTTTGGCAGTAGAACTTAAACCTCCTGGATCTTACAATCAAAAGAAAAAAAATTACTGAGATTTACCATTTACTAAATTTTCTACCTATTTTTTCTACTCTTGCTGTACCCTGATGAGCATCATTCTTATTCCCTTTGATGATAAAGATTAACTACAACTTGGAGTGGAGCTACAGGAAGATCTGCCATCTGATCTTAGCTATCAGACAGAGGGAAGTTCTTAATACACAAAGTTCCAACTCTAATGCAAGAAAGACTTTTCATTATGCCAGTCATGCTTGGAGCCTTCAGACAGGCAGACACTCATTGATAGCAGGAAATCAAATTCATCGTTTGCAAAAACAAATTAAGCGCCCAAATTGCAGTAGGCAATACACAGAAAATGAGATAAAACCGCTTGGGATTAATTTGTTTTGAGGAATCCATAGGTTCTGTGGGATCTCGGAGTCAGCCCTGGCTGCTGTGATGGGCAGGAAGAAAGGGAAAGATCCCTGGGAGGCGGGGGCTTCATCTTCCCCCAGTGCCATCCAGAGGGCAAATCATCCCCAGGATCTACTGCAAAGCACTGGAACACTTTGAAGTTATCCCAAATTCAGGTTGGACTTTAGGAAAAAGCTTTTCGTGGAAAGAGTGATAAAGTATTGGAATGTCTGCTGGAGGAGGTGGTGGAGTCACCATCCCTGGATGTGTCTAAAAAAAGCCTGGATGTGGCACTGGGTGCCAGGGTTTAGTTGAGGTGGCAGGGCATGGGTTGGACTTGATGATCTGGAAGGTCTTTTCCTGTTGGAACCTTGGCTGCTGAGAATTTCAGAGTTTCTGTGCTGCCAGGCACTGACCCCCAGGAGAACACTGCACTGACCTGAGGCCCTGGAGAAGCTTCCAAAATGGAACGACAGAACTGGGATTGTGGGTGTGGAGTTTGGATAGAAGTGTGTGATATCACAGGGTGGAAAACAGAGTCTAAGGTTTAGAATGTAGTGATATATATAGAGAAAGATGGAGGTTTTGGGGTGGGTGCTGGTCCTTCTTCACCCTCTTCTCCACAGGTTTGGGTGGTTTTGTGTAATTGGATAAAAAGTCCCCATTGCGGGCACGGGTGGTTGGTTATTGGGTTAAGAGTAAAAATAATTTAGGTTAATTGGACAGTTTATCCTTAAAAGGCCTTGGAGAGAGAAAGATACAGCTCCATTTTTAGTGTGTCAGAGTGAAGTGCTGCAGAACTCAGGGTTTGTGAGACTGTGACAGAGATAAGAACTAATAAACTCCTGAGTCCCAACACGAAATACCATCTCACACATTTAATCCCAACCCTGGCAAAAAAGAAGTAAAGGATCAACATCTTCCAAGCTGGTGATTCTGTGCAATAACTGTGTGGATGTTCTGATGGGCAAATTGAAGATGAGGCTCAGGAGTTCAGTGGCTCTCTCTCAGTGCAATGTGCTTTGTAGGAAATGCAGCTGGCACAAGGAATTAGCAGATATTTTAATGGACACTGCCCCTCAGTGCCAAAAATTCCATCTGATGAGAGCCTGACTTTGTGCTCTTAGGGTGTCACAAACACATCTCTCCCAACAGCTGCAATCCCTAAATCCACCCTGAGTTGCCCTTTTATTTTAGAGTCTTCAATTACACACCAAACACACTTTGGGGATTAAATCCATTTCCTTACATAATTTTCTATTTCCAAATTTAAAATATACAGTATCGGTCCTTTAAATCCATTCACACGTTTAACTGCTAGAAAAGTGGGTTGGTTTTTTTTTCCTTTTCCCAACACCAGATTTCAGGTCTTGCCAGAGGATTTTTGCAACGTCCTAAAGTCCTTATCCATGGCTTGATGCTCCCACACACCCCAGCTCTGCTCTGCCTCTACCACATTATTCCTGCCTTCATCTGTTCAGGTAAAAAGATGAGGGCAGCATTTTGGAGATTACCAACCTTCCACCAAGGAATGGGGTGAATTCTTGAAAGTCAATTGTTCTAGAAGGAATTGGGGCTGAGTTCCACTTGCTCTACTCTGAAGAGGCACAAGAACAATCTACCCTCAAGACCATTGAAAATTTACCTTTGAAATTTCTATTTCAAGTTAAAAGTTTTGTGGGGATTTGTTTCAATGAAATAAACGTCTGTTTGTAACTGTTCCTTCCCATGCAAAAACTGCTGTGGCAGAAGAATAAACCTTTCCAACTTTCATAGATTGCCACAACCCCAATTAATTGGAAATTGGATAGCACAGCATTTTGGGGTTTTCTCTCCTGCACAGAGCAGGTCTTTGATGGGAAACTCCAACCTGTTACACTTTCCCGTCTGAAATGGGGCAGAATTTTTGCAGCTGCAGAAAGACCTAATCCAGACATGGAAAACTGGTTGTGAGTGCCTTTTCCAGGGTGGGAGACGCCTCCCAAGCTTCTATCTATCCCAAGAGGACAGACAAAATCGCAATATTTTAATTTCACAGATCCTCCTTCACCAGCAGCTCCATACTCAATGGATTTCTTGGACACTGAAGTGTCTTTCAGATAAGTGAAGGATTTGTCCTTGCATCCACCAATGGATTCATTTTCTATCTCTGTGTTTGCAGCAGCTCAGGCTGCAGTGTCCTGGTTTATCACCATTACAACACCACGGCATGAAAAATGGAGCGAGGGACCATAAAGAGACAGAGACAAGAGGAGCAGGCTAATTGTGTGAAGAAAGCTCCTGCTTCTCCACACAAATCTCACTCATCATCCCCAGTCGAGGAGAAAGGGTGAAATATTGTTTATGGGGGCTTTGGAAATGACTGCATTATCCTAAAGATTGCCTGGATCTCTCCACAGCTCTTAAACACGGACGGATCATGATGAAGCTCGCCACCAGGCATTTTTCTTCAACAAGAAAACCTGCTTGTGCTATTTAAGTTTAGTTTGCCATAAAACTTCCTCTATTCACAGCTGGTTGTCTACAGAAAATAATAACCCTGAGTAATGATCATAGCCAGGATAGTTGGCAGCAGGTCCACCACAATTACCAGAAGTTAATTAGAATTATTAAAATAACAAACACGAGGCCACCGATATTATATGTCTACATTTAATAATGGAACTCAATGGTGCATCTGATTCACGAACTGCATTTATTATTTTAAAGCCTTTTCTTGCTTACCAAATTAAATATTGATGGATTATCCTCTTCAAATCAGTTGGTGGACTGGATTCTATTTATACAGGTCCTAAAAATTCAGCTTTAGAGCAGAACTATAAGGAGTCTCTTGTCTCCCCGAACAGTAAAATAACTTGCAGTTCATTTTTGCTTGTTGCTGCCCTCTCCACAGTGTTCTGTTTGGAAAATGAAATTCCAGACTAAAAACCAATTTGCCAGACAATTTCATCAAACACTGTTTCACCTCCTGTTGCTGATTTGATCCAAATTTATTTAAGGCCACACTTGTAAGAAATTTCAAGTTCAAGTTGTCAACATCTTTGCACCCACGTGAACCCTAATAATTTTAACATGCACAGCCTCCACAGTTTTAATTTTCAAGGGCATTTCAACACCTCTCTGCTCTCTGACATGCTCTGCTGTGCCCCTCCTGCCTCCTTCCTTCACACCACGATTATTTTAATCAGACAACTCAGAACAGATTGAACACGTGTTTACTCCACTCCAGCATGTGCACAGTGTTGTAAAGAGCCTGGCTTTATTTTTAGATCCTAAAAGTGAATTATGCAGCGCATGGGAATCAGGAGAGAATTTTTAAGCTTTTACATTGGTGGGTTTGAGGAGGAATTGCTGACACACATCTCGCTGCCTCACACAGGCAAGCATTGTCAGGGCCATGCATCATCACATTTTCTGTTCATTTTTTTTACCAAATCAACCCATTTCCAGGCCACTGTTCTCCTCAGTCATTTGGCAAAAGGCAAATACCAGTTTCATTGCAATAATTGAAAATATATGGAGCTCCCTGAGCTGCTCAGAAGGTTTTCTTTCGAGGTACAAGAAAAAGCTCAATTCTCCTTTCCCTACCCAGCTGCTTGGTCATCAGCCTTCCTCTATCCTTTATGTATGAGAGAAAAACATATAAATACTTTAAAGTTTTGCATACACATATATAAAAATCATAGTTCCTCAATATTTTAAAGAAAACAATTGCTAAAGGAAATTGGTGACAAAAGAAAAATAAATAAAAAGCCAGGTACTGGATTTGCATCCACTCTCACTTAAATTACTTTATGTGGGTTCAAATGACCCCAAGTTATTAAGGAAGAAGGAATATAAGAGAACCTTTAAAAATGCTGAGAGATCTTCAGGCTATAAATTGCTTTTCCAAACTTCACAAGAGCAAAAGGGATGAAGGGGTAGGAAATGCAGCTCCGCTAAAACAATTTAAAAATAAAGATTTACACTTCCTATAAAAGATAGTGTCTCCAGATTATTTTCACTGTGAGAAAAACCCTTCCAACCCAAACTATCCTAGGATTCTACAAAAGTTTAAAATTAATAGGGGAAGGAAAGAGCAAGAGGGAAGAGTGTTCCCTGCAGCTGGAACTTAAACCAGATTTTGGTGTCGAATATTGTGGGACCAACCCACCCAAGGAGCTGAAAGAGCAAAACACACCAAAGAGCTGAGCTTCCAGAAAAAGGTTCTGCTCAAATACTGGGGGAAACACTTGTGAGTCTGGGAAACAGCTTGCTGTGAGAACAAGTTAGAGACTCTCAGTCTAAAAATAAAAGTTCAACAGCAACTTGCCGCAGTGTAAGAGCACTAATAAAGCCCAGCCTTTAAACAGCAGCTCTCCAAAACAGTCCACACACAGCAGATCCAACAGGATCCAGCACACCAGGGAACACAATTTGGCTTTTTCCTCCCTCCTCCAGCAGCAACACGAGGCCACGGAGACTCCCACACTCCCTCCTTGACCAACACTTCCAGCCTGCTCCCCTGCATCTCCCAGGATATCTGGGGATTTTCCTTCATTAAATGATTTCACACCGTATTATCTCTGGCTAACACGAAACCAAGCTTTACTAATTTGATCTCCACACGTCTGGCACCATTTGCTCAGGCTCTGGCACCACCTGTGAACCTGGCCTGGGTGTGACCTCTCAGACTCAGTCCTAAACCTTTCAAAGGACCTTCAATTGGCCCAAGCCAGGGGTTGAACAAAACCCAGCATTAGGACTTAGAAAGCATCCAGCTGAATTGTAGATTGATTAGATAATCATTAGTTTTTCATAAATAGGCATCATTTCTCAAGGAAGTCTGTCCTTCAAGTGAGGTGCTGGAAAAGAAGCAAATTTGGGACTTCATTACCCTCTTTTTGCCCTCTTTGACACTCACCATTCCCCTCCTTTGTTTCAAACCTTGATCATTGTAGGTGAATTTTGGTTTTCATTATTATGAAAACACCTTTTTTATTGCCATTCCATCATGAATTTTTCCTACTTTCCTGCTGTCTGTGGTGAGCCCCGTGCCCTGAGTGGCATGAGGTTGTGCACAGCCAATGTGGGCTCCCCCAAACACGAGGAACAATCCAATTTGTTCAACTTTTAGCCAGAGTGGACACCTGGATTCCCTCCCTCTGACTTTTGTAAATTTTCAAGTGTTGTTGTCAGGTTTGAGCAAGAGGAAGCAACCTCAGGTTTTGCCAGGGGAGATTAAGTTGGATACCAGGAAAATTTCTTTCCTCAAAGGGTTGCCCAGCCCTGGCACGGCTTCCCAGGGCAGTGGTGGAGTCCCCATGCCTGGAGGGATTTAAAATCCATATGAATGTGGCACTTGGGGTCATGGGTGTCCTTGGCAGTGCTGGGCAATGTTTGGACTCGATGGTCTGAGAGGGTTTTTCCAATGTGAAGGGTTCTGGGATTCTGTGATCCTCATTCCCTGAGGATGCTAAACCAAATTTTATTGGTTTTGCTTTTCTCCAGTCCAAACAGCCACTCTGCATTTCCACGAGAGCTGCTCCCTGTCACAAAACAACCCAATGACACTTGAAACTTTTCCAAACCCTGGTTTGAACAGCTGAGAAGTTTGAGAAGTTGGATCCTTCGCTAAAACCTCCACAGCGAGTTCTGTGAGCACCCAAAATAACAAATCACTGAAACTTTGAGCTGGGGGTGTCATTTCTAACATTGATTTCCACTGCTGGGGCTGAGTCAAAGGGAGCCTTGTCACCGACTCCCAAGTTCCCGTGAAGCCAGGCCTTTGTGCCCCAGCTCCCGAATCAAAATTCCACCCAGCAGAAGTGTGAAAATATTTTCAGTGTATTTATTAGCACCTCCTCTCGCTCAGAAGGCAAACAGAACGACGAGATTTCAGGAGAGTGAAAGACAGAATATTAGCCCCCTGTGCTGCCAGTGCTCCCAAATTTCTGCCAATTCTTGTCACTCCCGACCCCGGGCGGCCTCACGCGATTTTATTTAATCAGCCCATTTCCAAATTCTTCAGAAAAAACAAATGAAGTTAAATAACAAATAGCATAAATATTTTAATAGGCCTTCACATTACCAACTGCCAGACCAGCTGTCTAAACCGCAAGAGTTTTGGTGCCTTTTTTTTTTTTTTTTTGCAATATATTTTAATTTTTTTTTTTTTTTTTTACAAAGCAGAAACACATACGTCTGCGCCTCCAAAGGCATCTGTCTCTGGAGTGACCCCTGGCCTTGGGCACTGTGGCACAGATGCTCCGTGGGGACACTTGGAGGGTGCTGGGTGCCATCTCTGCAGCCTCTCCATGCTCCCAGGGCAAAAGAGGAAAAAACAAGTCCTGAGCTCCATGTCAAAAGCTCAGATTCCTCCCTGAATAATTTCCAGCAGAAAAGAAGATGGAAAATAATTCCAATATTGGGTATTTACCTGCAAACCAATAAAAAGCAGCTTTGCTATGTGTGGAAAGCCTGGTTTTCCACAGCCACGATCGCAAAGAACAGGTCTGACTTCATCCAGACAATATTTTGGGAATTTGGCTTTTGTGACAGCCTGGGCTAGTGGGAGGTGTCCCTGCCCAGGGCAGGGGTTGGAGTGGGATGAGCTTTAAGGTCCCTTCCAACCCAAACCAGTCTGGAATACTAAACACGAGGAAGAGGATGCTTGGAACCCCACACCCCAAAGGGACCTGCTCAGGAGGAGGGGGGTTGAGTATCTACAGCTGAGTATTCAATAATATTTTCATAGAGAGAAAGGGGCTTTGAGTCTGTCAGTGAAATACCTGTTATGGCATTAAAAGTAAAAATGGACAATCTTAATAAAATGCTCCCAAGCCCAATGCCTTTTTAGGCAAATCTAATTTTAAATACTGTGAAACTAGGAGTGAGGAAACAGTAATTTCCCAAAAGAAGAACACTACAATTTAAAAACTATTTTATGATACAAGTTTTGGCTACGGAATCTGAAAAGTAACAGTCTCACCCCGTTATGACAGTGAAACAGTGAAAGGAGGGAGAAAATTCCTTCTTCCTCTTGTGTCTCATCTAGGCTAAACCCCGTGAAAATTCAGTGAAACTTAAAGACAGCACTAATTCCCACTGACTGCAGAAGACAGAAGAGCTCAGCAGCTGAAATTTAAGGAGAAAAGTTCCACTACAGAAACTGGAAGTGTCCCATGCAATGGACACTGAGCAGACCCAGGTTCCACATCATGAAGGTGCACAGGGATCACCACGGCCAAATTTTCAATCTGAACTGATAACATTGAAAATATATTTTATACATACATATTTATATAGATATAGATATCAATATCTCTGTAGATATCTATATGTAGATATTTATATATAGTCATTTATTTTAATGATCATAAATATATAAAATATATTTTACTTTTATATATTTAACACATCATCAGTTCATATATAGTGTATCTATATATGACTTATAGACACACTAAATATACTGATGTAATTTAATTAATATTCACGAAGCAGCAGCAGTTGATTGCCAAATTTTGTCCTATTCTGAGAGCACTGATTTCCATTAGGAACACTGATTTTCCTACAACACCATATTAATAACCTGCTGTCTGTTTCCTACAAGTTTAAGTCAAAAAATTCTTTGGAGCCTTGGGAGTAGTTAACATTCAGAAAAAAACATCTTTATAAACATTTACTATTGCTTAGCTTGAAGTTCTTTAGAATTCTGCATAACAGAAATCTTGTGATTTTTTTGGGATTAGATTCCCACAATGGTTTGGGTTGGAGGGAATAGAAGAGCTAATATTTTCTCTTTTCTCAGCCTCTCCAGCAGTGGAAAGGTCCCTACACAACTGTGTGAAAGCTGCTGGTTTTGGGAGAAAAAAAGGGGAATTTTGGGTTTTGCTCGCAGAGGAAGCAGCTGAAGTTTGTGTGGTGCCACCACGCGAGGGAGCCCTGTCCTCAAAAATTCACACATTTAGGGGCGACAAAACAAATCAGGAACCAACCTGCAGCTCCAGGGGGATGCCAAAAACCAGAACCCCCGGTCCATGACAAACCCCAAATCATCCCAGCCAAGCCGTGGGAGAGCTGGAGAGAAAGGAAATCCTCAACTGGGGAGAAAAAAAGAACATTTTTTCTATTATTCTTGTTTATATTTGAACACAGAAAAAGTTTATAGTTAAAACAGTGAGGTGCATTATGTCTGTCTGAAAACCAAGAAAAGCTCATAATAATATCAAACAAATTCACAGACAAAGAGTAAAGCAAAACTGAGCCTGAAACCATCACAGACATAAAACTTCTATATTTTTCCCTTTAAATTATGTTGGTGTCCCCCAGTGAGTACTTTGAAATACCCACACAAAAGAGTTTAAGCACACAGCCCAAATATCTCCCACCAAACTATTCTGACATAATTCATTACCAAGCAGGGGCTAAAGCAGCCAAGGTGGTTTTCTACCACACAGAAACGTTTACAATATTTAAATCACAACTTAAATGAGTCAAATTGAGCTTGCTCTGGCATCGTGATCCTCCCCTCCCTGCTGCTGTCACGTGCACCGAGCATGACCTGGGGTTCCCATGGAAAAGGGAATTGTTAATTACAGCCTAAAACTCCATCAGCAGTGAAGGGAGCTGGATGGGCTTCCCACAGCCCTAAATCCACTCCTCGTCAACGTCAAACATTCAATCCAAAACCTAAACATCAATTTCCTGCAAAACAGCCTTTTCTGAAACCCTGTGCCACTTGTGCTGAGGAAAAACCCACAATCCAACTGCAGAACACTCATCCAGCACCACAGAGATGGCTGAAGGGCTGGCAGAAAGCCAGGAAGTTGAAGATGGTTGAAGGTTTGGCAGAAAGTCACAAAGTCAAGGGTTGCCAGCAGCCCTCGGCCCTCACAATCCTGCTGGACACAATGGGGTGCAGAGACAGCACCTCCCCAGACTCGGGGATCCCCTCCCAAATGTCAGAGCCCCAAGGCTGGGAAAGGCAAGGCCCAAGAACAACAGGAGTTCCTGAACTGGAAGGTGCCACAGAACCTTCAGAAGAAACCAGAAACCATTCCATCATGGAATGGCTTGGGTTGGAAGGGACCTTAAGGATCATCCAGTGCCACCCCTGACACCTTCCACTATCCCAGGTTGCTCCAAGCCCTGTTTAACCTTTCCTCGGGCACTTCTATGGATCCAGGGGCAGCCACAGCTTCTCTGGCACCCTGTGCCAGGCCCACCCACCCTCACAGGGAACAATCCCTTCCCAATATCCCATTTAACCCACTCTGTGTCATTTTGAATTCATTCCCCCGTGTCCTGTCCCTCCACCCCTTGTCCCAAGTCCCTCTGCAGTCTCCTGGAGTCCCTTCAGGCACTGAACCCTGCTCCACCCTGGTTCCCCTCAGAGACATTAGAACAGGTTTTACTGAGCAAATGTGAAAAAGAAAATTACCAATAGCTAAAGTCATAATTTATCAAGAATCTTCCTGAAATGCTAAAATGCAAGAATGTTTCTCGTACCTCACATTCCTCCACAGCACCTCTGTATCACTCCAAATGTTTTGCAAACTCTAATTATAACAATTACTTTCAAAAGGTGTCTTCGCACCGCAAGCCAAAATATTAGGGAACGTTATTACACACCTGTCCCCAGTCTCTCACTTCTTTTACAAGGCCACATGATCCAAAAGCTTCAAGACAAAACTTCTGAGAGACAACCTCCACCCACACCCGGCTCCCGTGCTCTGTGACTCCAATCCGCGTGTGGTGGAACAGGAGGTGAGCAGCACGGGAAGCACCAGGGTCTCCTACCCACTAATTACCAGGAAATGGGAGAGCCTTTGTGCCCGGCGTCCTCCTCATGAGGGGTCTCACTTTCTCTCTTGGCTTGTATTAACCAACTTAGTCTGTAATCCCTCTGATAAAGCAACACGACTGCTTTGCTCTTCACTTCTTCACTCCCAGAGTTGTGCCACCCATGTCACACTGATGCCTCAGGTTCAGCTTTTCTGTGTTTCAGACTCTGTGCTGCTTCAGTGTGCAGTTCTGAGCTCTGTGCACAGAGCAGGGAGACAAAACAATTCCTGCTCCAGCTGGGCACCAAGGACAAATGATCCAAATCTCAGCCCAGGAGCACAAAGCCCGTGGGCTGCAGAGAGAAAAACAAGCAGGATGGGAGTGCAGGGGCTGAGCTGGAATTGGACACTGAACTGCAATGTGCACATGGAGCAGAGCTGATCCCAGGGAGAGACCCCGTGAGCGCTCGTGCATTTTGGGACCATTTGGGTTCATCTTGGGTGCAGCCCTGGCTGGGCTCTTGTGCTGCCCAAGGTGCATCCATGGAGGAGATCCTTTGAATCAATCCCTGCTTTATTCTGGAACTCTGTCCAGCCTCTGCTCCAGGGCAGCCTTCACAAGGCATCAACACCATTAATATTTCTAATTAATAAACAATATTTCATTTGTTTTATGTATTTATTAATGTATAACAATCATGGAATCCTAGAATGGTTGGGGTTGGAAGAAACCTCAAAGTCCATCATGTTCCCTTCCCCATGGGCAGGGGCAGCTTCCACTATCCCAGGTTGCTCCAAGCTCTGTCCAGCTTGGCCTTGGACACTTCCAGCGATGGGACATCTCCAGCTTCTGGGTTCCCCCACCCACAGGGAGCAGATTTGGTAATGGGAGCTCCACACATGTGCCAGAGCCCCGGAAAGCCAAGAATCCCTTCAGCCATTTAAGATGTCTGCAGACATTCAGGTGTTAATACGAATTTAACACCTTGTGAAGGCACTGCATGCCCACAAAAGAAGGGAATGTTAAACCTTTCTTGGATCAGCCATTCACATTGGATTACAGTGGTTGGATCAAGCTCTCAGCGCCTTTTGCTCCTGTTCTCCCCAAATACGATTTGGAAAAACTAACGACTCAACAAAGAAACATCCTCATGATTTCCTAAAAATTCTGTTTCCCATTTTTCTAAATTAACCATTAAGCACATTGGCATCACATCCAGTCCTGCATCCCCTGCCAGACTCTCAGTGCCCCAGGAGCTCTGCAGGGAGCTGTCCCCACACTGCCCATCCCTGACCACAGGGATTGGGAAGGGATGCTGCTCCCACCATCCCATTGAATTCCCGTGGTTTCATCCTGGCTAAGAGTTATTTCCTTGGATGCAAGCAGGGGACTGAGCAGATTTATACAGGCCTGTGTGGTGTGCACACAAATCACAGGCTGTGCTTTCCCTCCCTTTGGCCATCCCACTCCCTTAATTCAGGACGTGCTCCCAGGATGGCCCTACCAGAGCAGCAGGACTCACAACACCTCATAAATCAAAATTCCATCAGCTGCCATCGGTACCTGGAGCTCCTTCCCAGAGCAGGAGTGGGATGAAGGAGCAGAGCCTTCCCTAATTCATGCCCTCCCATGCTGTCAGGAGTGAAGCAGCTGATGCTTCCATTCATCTCACTTTGCCTGGCAGTGTCAGGCTGCCCCCAGAGCGCTCTGCTCACAGCTCCACGTGCACAGATGGAATTCCTGCCCTGCCCACCTGGGGCTGGAGGGTGCCAAAAATCTCTGGGCACGCACATAAACACCCAAATTCAAGGACAGCTTAAAAAAGCTTGGTTGGGTGGGTGCTCTCCCAAAGGAACCTCATTTTCCATATTGCCCCCCTGAACCCTCCCCAGAACTGCTGCTCATGGAGGGAACAGCAGAGTCCTGAGCCCTTCCCATCTCTGCCATGGGTGGATCCAAACCTGTTCCTCACCTGCCACTGATGGCTCAGGCTTAGCTTTTATATTTTTCATATTCTGAGCTGCTTTAGTGTGTGGGGCTGGGTTCATATTATGGGATGGTGAGCTCTGTGCACAGAGCAGGGAGACAAAACAATTCCTGCTCCAGCTGGGCACCAAGGACAAATGATCCAAATCTCAGCCCAGGAGCACAAACCCCGTGGGCTGGAGAGAGAAAAGCAAGCAGGATGGGAGTGCAGGGGCTGAGCTGGAATTGGACACTGAACTGCAATGTGCACATGGAGCAGAGCTGATCCCAGGGAGAGACCCCATGAGCGCTCGTGCATTTTGGGACCATTTGGGTTCATCTTGGGTGCAGCCCTGGCTGGGCTCTTGTGCTGCCCAAGGTGCATCCATGGAGGAGATCCTTTGAATCAATCCCTGCTTTATTCTGGAACTCTGTCCAGCCTCTTCTCCAGGGCAGCCTTCACAAGGCATCAACACCATTAATATTTCTAATTAATAAACAATATTTCATTTGTTTTATGTATTTATTAATGTATAACAATCATGGAATCCTAGAATGGTTGGGGTTGGAAGACACCCCAAAGTCCATCATGTTCCCTTCCCCATGAGCAGGGGCACCTTCCACTATCCGAGGTTGCTCCAAGCTCTGTCCAGCTTGGCCTTGGACATTTCCAGCGATGGGACATCTCCAGCTTCTGGGTTCCCCCACCCACAGGGAGCAGATTTGGTAATGGGAGCTCCACACATGTGCCAGAGCCCCGGAAAGCCAAGAATCCCTGGATGGGACATCTCCAGCTTCTGGGTTCCCCCACCCACAGGGAGCAGATTTGGTAATGGGAGCTCCACACATGTGCCAGAGCCCCGGAAAGCCAAGAATCCCTTCAGCCATTTAGGATGTCTGCAGACATTCAGGTGTTAATATGAATTTAACACCTTGTGAAGGCACTGCATGCCCACAAAAGAAGGGAATGTTAAACCTTTCTTGGATCAGCCATTCACATTGGATTACAGTGGTTGAATCAAGCTCTCAGCGTCTTTTGCTCCTTTTCTCCCCAAATATGATTTGGAAAAACTAACGACTCAACAAAGAAACATCCTCATGATTTCCTAAAAATTCTGTTTCCCATTTTTCTAAATTAACCATTAAGCACATTGGCATCACATCCAGTCCTGCATCCCCTGCCAGACTCTCAGTGCCCCAGGAGCTCTGCAGGGAGCTGTCCCCACACTGCCCATCCCTGACCACAGGGATTGGGAAGGGATGCTGCTCCCACCATCCCATTGAATTCCCGTGGTTTCATCCTGGCTAAGAGTTATTTCCTTGGATGCAAGCAGGGGACTGAGCAGATTTATACAGGCCTGTGTGGTGTGCACACAAATCACAGGCTGTGCTTTCCCTCCCTTTGGCCATCCCACTCCCTTAATTCAGGACGTGCTCCCAGGATGGCCCTACCAGAGCAGCAGGACTCACAACACCTCATAAATCAAAATTCCATCAGCTGCCATCGGTACCTGGAGCTCCTTCCCAGAGCAGGAGTGGGATGAAGGAGCAGAGCCTTCCCTAATTCATGCCCTCCCATGCTGTCAGGAGTGAAGCAGCTGATGCTTCCATTCATCTCACTTTGCCTGGCAGTGTCAGGCTGCCCCCAGAGCGCTCTGCTCACAGCTCCACGTGCACAGATGGAATTCCTGCCCTGCCCACCTGGGGCTGGAGGGTGCCAAAAATCTCTGGGCACGCACATAAACACCCAAATTCAAGGACAGCTTAAAACTTCACCACTTTGTCCTGAAATCAGTATCAACCCCAAAATGTTGAGGGTCATCTAATCTCTTATGCACTTTGGTAACACCTGCTTGAGAAATAGTAAAAGTAGGACTAACAGACCTCATGGACAGGGATCTTTTCTTAATTACAGCCTTTCTTAATTTCACCACATCTTTAGAACTGTCCCAGGCCAGGTTGGACAGGGCTTGGAGCAGCCTGGGACAGTGGAAAGTGTCCCTTCCATGGCAGGGGTGGGATGGGATGAGCTTTAAGGTCCCCTCCAACCCAAACCACTCTGGGATTTTAAGACTTGCTGATTCTATTACTCTCCCAACACACCAGACAAGTACTTCTCTAAGTATTTGCTTAGCATAAGGCTCAGGAATTCACATCTCACACCTAGGAATAGGAAGCCAAGGTTGGAGACCTCTCAGATAATTGATAAATATCAGTGAAATCTGTCCCTCACAACAAGGTCACTGATGTAGATATTGAAACACCAATTAAAAGCCTCCAGAAATTTCATTTACACATCCATCCAGAGCTCCTGTTTGTCTGGGAGCTAAAAATAAATAGATTTGTTGACATTTGTAGACAACGACTGCTTGAGCAAATAGAATTTCAGA
The DNA here is from genome assembly GCF_017590135.1 of Pyrgilauda ruficollis. Classification (NCBI taxonomy): domain Eukaryota; kingdom Metazoa; phylum Chordata; class Aves; order Passeriformes; family Passeridae; genus Pyrgilauda; species Pyrgilauda ruficollis. The sequence goes on along the minus strand of NW_024524377.1, from coordinate 524,070 downwards.
TCTGAAACATCTCAACTTTACAGAGAGGGTCCTGGTACCATCACCTGCCACAATTTACATGGATTTATCATTTATCTCTCAGAAACAAAAATAACGTTTGATAAAATCAGTAGAAAGCAAACAAAATATAGCCCATGCTTAAAAAAAACATAATTACACAAAGCATTATTCAACTTTTAGTAAAACATAAGGGCTGCTATTGCAGCAGATTTTGCAAAGCATATGAAGCATAATCATTTAGCATTAGGTTAAGTTGGATTTTTACATATCTGAAGAAACAACACCAAGAGAAAAAAAAACTTAAGACTGAAACACCCTCATTCATGCTGAACCAAAACTTTCAATTGTCTAAAACATTCTTTTAAATAATTTTTGCTTCACTTATTAATGGAGTTGGCAGGTCTTCCATCTCCTTACAATAAACCCTAATTCTGATTAGGTGGGAATTGAAGGGAAAGTGTTCAGCACTGCCACATCTCAGATTAAAAGTGGTTTCTCTTAACCAATTCTACTCCTTCCAGAAATGACCCTTTTGGAGAATATCTTTATTTGTTTTTTATTAACTGCTGACTGAATAGCCTGCTCAGAATACAAAAGACAAACAACTCTTCCCTCTCCCTGTAACAATTAGCAGCCATGATAAAGTTCCAATTTCCAACTCAGTTAATTTAGCATGTCAAAAAGCAATCTTTGCCTGGTAATTTCAATGCACTGAATGTCACAGAAAGGCCAAGTGACAGATTGCTGCATTTCAGTCAGAACACTCATCCTACTAAAAATGTAATCACTGATGTTCAGATCTCATTTGATATGCACTGTACAATATTTGGGTTGGGGGCAGCCTTTGGCATCTTTTTTGCCCCCCTCTTGTACAATAAAAATTGAATTCACGTTGCATTCTGAGTTTTACCATCAGTTGTGGCAATCACACAGACAGGTAAGCTTAGACCACAATATTTCAATGGAATTCTGGGTTTATATTGAATAATCTGGAATTCACCTCTCACTGAGCAAATCTGAGGTCAGACTCAATAACACTGGTGAGAACTGAAAGCCCGATTCCGAGTCACACTCAGGAGGCTGCAAAGTCCATCAAAAATAAATTAAAACCCTTTACCAGCCATTAGCATGCCCTGTATTTAATCACATTCCTCAAACTCCACCACTGCAGGATGGAGAAGCTCCAGTTGGAAGCTGAATTTCAGGGCTCTGTCATGTGCCTCACGCCCCATTTCCAGCAAGATTTCCATGAATCTATTTGTTACAAATTATTTTGATGTACCAGCAATTTATTTGTCTTCTTTCCCAAGAATAGCTTCATAACCTCAGCACATTCCAAATCTAAATAACACATATGCTCCATGTTTAACAAACTCCAGTTGGTGCTTCATATGTGTACTTTTCCTTTTCATTCCAAGGAAATGGCTGCAGAGCACTGGGGATCAGGCACCAGCGTGGGTGAACGATCTCTGAATCCCTGCTTTTCAATTGTCAGGGAGCAATTGACTGAAATTGGGGGGAAAATGATTCTTCTGACAGGCTTTGAGAAGTCAGTGGCTCCAAAACTTTCTCTTCCACGTCTCCTGTGTCTGTCAGATGCTCAGTCAGGCGTGTGGCATCTCCTCCTTGCAGTGCCCATCATTGGTGTGCCATGGCACTCTGAGGTTGGTGACTTTAAATTACACTTCAGGTCTGAAGGAATTTGGATAAATGATTGATTTTTGCCCAAGCTGAAGCTCCCCCAACAAATAAGTGGTGGGAAAAGGAGCTACGTTGGAGGATGAGGAGTTACAAGAGTGAGGATGTAAGGCACAGCCTTACCTTGTTCTACCTCTTTTTAATATTTACACTAAATTCTAGGTCAGCTGAAGTGGTGGGCAGGAGATCAAGCCCCTGATGAGGCACCAACTGCATGTCCACACCCGTCCATGGGAAAGCAGCAGAGATTATCTCACTTCAGGCTCTGCTTTACCCCCTCCTCCCCTTCCCAGCTCCTCCACGTGACCTGGCACACCTGGACAGCCCCACCAGAAAATTAATTAAGGATTAAGATGAGTCCTGGATGGAGACAGGACCACTCTGAGCCTCTAGCCACCAATGTATGGAAAACAGCATTGGAAACACAGGTGTTCCCATCCCAGCCCTTATTAATCCCCTAAGGAAGTGCCTCCTGCACAGTATCAGATCATAAACAGTAATGAGCACTTTAATTAATATTACCCCACTGCCAGGGAGAGATATCATATGTAAATTCAATAAATCATGGCTCTTCACAGGCAGTGTGGATGTAACACAAAGGCCAAAAAGGGTGGTCTCAATCTCCAAAATTACCTCAAACAAATTCCCTGAGTGTAAACACAAATCTGTATCCAAATTCTGATACCTTCCCAACTGGCTTCTTAATACAGATCTCCTCATTTAGAGTAATTTTTATTCACAATAAAGAGTTCAAGGTTCATGGAGAAACAGTAAGAAAAAAGAAGAAAGTGGAGGAATTTCCATAACACCCCGAGATCCACAGAGAAATGTTCCTTAAGCAGGTTATTTCCAAGAGATGGCAGCCAGAAATGCCCATTATGTTTTGTATTCTTTCTGGATGGGTAGAAAAAACTGCACCTCTAAGTAATAAGAAAAACTTTAGTTCATTAAACAAACCTTAAGGGGAAGAGCAAATGAGAAGTGTTTTATATTCAGTGTCATCAATTCAGCTGAAAACATGTTTGTACCACTCCATGAAATGAATGCTTTTTATAGCGCCGTTCCTGCCAACATTGCCTCATGAACATAATAAAATTAAACATGTAAAACCAACTCTGGAGATGGCAACAAATAAATTCCAGAGGAACAGTAACACAAAGTAACACACATTCCTAAACAAACTGTTTGTGGAATAAAAGGAGATAAAATAGGTGAAGTGAGGAAAACACCATGCAGACGGTGGACTGAATTTACATGGAGGTCAGGGAAAGGGATTTTTCAGCCTTCCTTTTCCAATGTATTTCTGAACCCCCAACATTACAGCATAGGCAGCACCACCCCAGGCCACAAAAGTGATTCATTACAGACATTTCTGCACTTCATCCACTGGTGGAAGTCACCATGGAAGAAGGCTCAGCTCCATCCCTCAAATGTGGCCTCACACCACTGCTGGAGAAGTCACCCTGGTGGCCATGGGACCAAATGGAAAAGATCTTTAAACCACCTTTAAAGCCACATCCACACGGCTTTTAAATCCCTCCAGAAATGAAAACTCCATCACTGCCCTGAGCAGATGATCCTTTTGGGAAGAAATTGCTCCTAGTACCCAGCCTGAGCCCGTTCCCTCTCCTCCTGTCCCTGTTCCCTGGGATCACAGCCCAATCCCCCCCCGGCTGTCCCCTCCTGTCAGGGGCTTGTGCAGAGCCACAAGGTCCCCCCTGAGCCTCCTTTTCTCCCTCAGTCACTCCTGAAGCTCCAGCTGCTCCCTTGCCTGGACAGGGATCCTTGTCCCAAGGGACCACGAGCATCACAGCACAGCAGGATCACAGCAAGGACTCAGCCCCGGCTGCTGCTGCCCATAGGGAAGGTCAGCACCCTTCCCAAAGCTGAGCAGCCCCCCTTGATGCCTGCCAGAAATTCAGAAAATCCTCATATTGCTGTTTTCTATTCCTCAGAAAAACAGAAAAAAAAAATCCAGGTAAAAAAGGAGGATGAAGGAGGCAGTTTCATTTTGGGCTTTTCTGTAGGTTGTTTTTGGGCTGGAACAAGCCCATCCCTCCCTTCACTCCCCTCCCCAGGCAGCAAGGCCAAGGATTCTCCCTGACTGCCACCCAGAAGAGCTGAAAGGAGGCACACAAAGCCCTCCAAAGTTATGCCACAGTCATCAAATACCAGAGGAGTTTGGAAACCACTGTTGTGGCCCCGAGTAGGAGCAAACCTCTCCAAATAAGGCAGCATTTCTCCTCCAACGTGCAGGAATTGGCAGCTCCCCTGCTGGAGTTTATGTAAGATTTCTCAAACAGATCAGCCAACTAACAAATGTCAAAGAGCCTTCCTGACTTTGGAGGGGCTTTCATTGCAGGAGGGGATTCTGATGAGGTTTGGAGTTGGGAAATGAATTCCCGTGCTGCCAGGATGGAGGTGAAGGAGGATTCCAAATAATGAGTGGTGAATTGATGGGGAATGGCTACGCTGCCACCTCCAAGTGTCCCCTCTCACGTCCCCATATGGGTACCTTGCAGAAAAATAGGCATTTCCAGAAAAATGGGGGTTCAGGATCACATACCAGCAATGTGCTGCTCGAGATCAAGAGGACCCAAAGCAACATGGCCTGACAAATACGAGATACTACTGGGACAATCTTAACATGGAGACAAAATATTCCAGAAGGGTCTCAGAGAGGTCAGACAACGCTGTTTTTAATACTCAGCTATGTTTACTTACCTCAGAAGATTGACTAAGCAAATTCAGCTTCACTTTCCAGCAAAAGGCTGCAGGACAATTACTTAAACCTTACTGGAAAGGAGATCTTAAAACCAGGCTATCCTGGTTAACCAAGACATGATATGGCAAGTGCTTAGCAACACTCTTTCCCAATTTTTTTAACCTCCACCAGCCTCCCACGGAGAATGACAAGGAGTTATTACCTCCTGACAATGAGCTCTTTCTTCTGCTTCTTGTCCCATTAGGCCCTGATCTCTGCTGCTTCTGCACAGAAGGGATTTTGAATATCTAAAAACCTAAAAGATGTGATTGTATGCACAAAAGGCTCTTCAGAGCAGGGGGGGTTTGGGGCTCCTGTACACAAAAATCTCAGAATAAAGGACCCAGCTTGTTTTGCCCCTAAAGTGTTCAGCATTTCAGATCTCAGAGCAATGGCAGCACTGAAATATCTAGAGTTTATTATTTTATTGTTTATTAAGCTGCCTATCAGAATTAGTGAAGTTGATACTTGCATTCCCTTAGGTATTTTCACTTTCTGAAGAGCAAATAAATATAAGCAACAAACCACTGACACAGTCCAATAAAACAGGAAGAAAACCCAGTTCTGTGGGACTGGAAGCCTTGAGGCACACCTATGGCTTTTTTACCTTTATATTCAGAGCAAGAAGCACAGAGTCCAGACCAGCATCTGTTTCACTGCCACATCTCAACCCTAAAAAAAATATTCCCACAGAGACAGCAAATTAAAAAGGACCCAGAGCCAATCAGCTGTTTGGGGGCACAGAATAAAAGAGGCTTTGATCCATGGTCACAGAGGGAAGGTAAGATGGACTTTCAGCAGGGTTTGAATGGACTGAACACAGAGCAGCAAAACAAGGAATAGGTTTTAATTCCTAGGTTTATTTATAAATAGGTTTAATCCCACTTTTCCCACTTGAAAGCTTTTCCCACACCATGCATAAAGACAATAGCTGATGGCAGGAGAGAGAAGGGCAAAACACATCTGGGAAGACACAAGAAAAGGGTTTTTTCTTGCCTCCTTCTCTGCAAACTCCACTCTGGTTTGATCATCCCTTCCACCAGCATGAGGTCAGGCCCGAGCTCTTTTATGTGGACAATTAATAACTCTTATCATCACTTGATTTATCTCTCTTTAACATGTGTGCATCACATGGAGATGGACTGGGTGAGTTATTACCTTGTGGAGCCAAGCAAAGAATTTTGTTTTTACTGTCCTGAAGTTCTATTTCCTAACTTGAATAAGAAATACCACAGATCTATATTTCAAGAGGGACACAAGCAATGTCTCTGCCTAAACACATGCCTGATTTATTATTCAGATTTATAACTGTTCTCTCTTCAGTGTTTGAGTTACACATTTTTTTCTCTGCTGAAAAACAAGGATTAAATCTTAACCACAATGCCTTGATTTAAGCTTAATTTTCACATGCACCATTTTCCTGCCTCCTGCAATTCTAAGGTTCCGTGACTAAGTTCTTCCTGCTGCCACAAACTGATTTTTCAAACAAGAGATTTCTCTTGTTTGGCACATGCATAGAATACCACAAAATCCTATCATAGTGTCTGCACTGAGTAAATCTTTGTTTAAGTCTAACTACAGAGGCTCAGGGCACCCTTTTGCTCCACAGCTCACTGGAGACAGCTCTGAGGGAGGCAAAGAACAACAGGATTCCTCCCAGGACATCTCTAAACCAGCCCCAGAAAAGGGCCACTGAGCAAACAGGCTTTCATAGTTCAGCATTCAGCTCCCGAGTTACATTTGATGAAAAATAACTCCCAATATAACACAATCAATCATCGCATTGCACAGAGGAGTTTTCAGCCCAAAAGTGTCTTTTCTGTACAACTGGCAAGGATAAATGGGAGAAAATCTCTGATACCTTTTCACTTTCATGACCCTGAATATTCCCCTTTGTCTTCAAGTCCAGAGCCAGCTGAACACAGAGAGATTAAGCCAAGGAGAGCTGAGCCATAATTCTCCTTCCATGGCTGTGGCAAACACACCGACTCTGGTTTATTGATTCAAAGCCATTAAAGAATGTCAGTGGTCAAACCATGAAGGTTTCTGCAGCTCTACATCCAAACTGGAGTTAGGCATCCCAAGATCAAATAAAAATGCAAGAGTAGGAGCCCTACATTAAATTTATCAGAGTTATCCCCTATCTTGACAGCAGCAGCTGTACCCGGCGGTGGTTTCATTCCAATCTGTGTCCACGAGGTATCTGTGTTTCAGAGTCACCCTGACATCCTGGGAAACTTTCACTGCCAGGTAAAACTCAGATAAAACTGAGAATATCACAACAGCAACACCCAGGCACCTGTGAAATTTAATATTTTTTCAAGTTGGAGGAGTGGCAGTCGGGCTGGCCCTCAGGATCCCAGAATAAACTGATTTTCCCCAGCCCACACAAAGCCATGCCCACCCTCCCTGGAAACTCTGCCTGTTTCCAGGCCAAGGTCCCCTCTCAAGCTGTGCCAGGAGAGGTTTAGATTGGAAACCAGGAAAAAGTTGTTCTCTGAAATCGTGGTCAGGCATGGAGGGCGTCGGCCAAAGGTCAGACTTGGTGATCTTGGGGGTCTTTTCTAACCTTAATGATTCTGTCATTCTGACAGGCTGCAGAAAGACACCAAATTAAACCTCAGCCTGAAGCAGCCTGAGGAAAGGCAGTCATGTTATTGATCATACTGAGCTCAGAACCCTCTTTTTCTACCAAAATTTGTCTTTGAGAGGGCAGAAGACAAAAGCTTTTGAAAAACCCTCCTTGCTGAATTAAATCTACTCCCTCTGGGCATTTGCTCCATCAGATATAAAGATATAGTTTCATTGCAGTCAAGATTTAGCCTTTTCCAGACTTTATTTACCATCCAGTCAAACTAATCTGCAATGACTAATAAGCAGTAAAATAATTTAAGAACAAAGAATAAAAGAGTATTTAAAGTTAAGCCAAAATGTAAAACTAGAGACAGTGCTTGTATCTGCTAACTCAGAAATTAATCTGAGCCTAAAGAAAAGCCCATGGCAAGTTTAATACTTCACTTACAGTTTCAGAGAAGCAGAAACAGCCAATCCAACTTATTCCATGGTGCCTTTCTGCTATGGACACAGCTTCCAACATGAACCTGATACACAAATGGGGAAATTACAGCAAACTGGGCTTTCTTTATGAGTATTTCTCTACCAAGTTACTATTAAATGAGATGTTTTGATGTCTCCCAAAGACCTAAACCATATGGGAATCAAGAAAGTATTAAAAAATGAACAGAAACCCTGCTAATCAAAGGTACAAACCATATAAAACTCCTCTGAGCTACAATAACCTTGTGGCTGCATGAGCTGCTGGATAAACAGAACAACCCAGATAAAGAAGAACTGGAAAGGGATTAATTAAATCAGAAGCAATAAAGACATATTAAAAAGATATCTAGAAAGAATAAATCAAATCACAAGTACATTATTATGGGGTCAGCAGTGCTATTATGGGAAGGATCTTTGTCTTGGTCCCTCCTTGCTCATTCCCCAGGTAATCAGATGGGTCACGGGACTGAAGCATCCCAGTGACTCCCAGCTGCCCAGGCTGGTCCTTCCTAATGCCCTTCCAGATTTAAAAAATGATCCTTTCTCAAGCATTAAAAGCACACAATACCCTATAAAAAGACCAGAATCTTTCCTAAACAAGAGTTAAGCCCCGAGCGATGCCTAAGACAGGTGGATATTATCAGAGCATCCTCCCTGGAAACCTTCATTTGTGTGCAAGTCAAAGTCCTGAAAGAATTTCTGACATTCCCAGTGAAAAGATCTCAAGTCAAGACACAGCTCAGCAATTTAATTCAACTTGTTTTGTTGTCTCAGTTGTTTGTTCAGTATTTATTGCCAGGCTTTGTTCTCCTGTCACCTCCATACCCACTCCACTGCCCTTGTTTATCACGTGGCTTTCCACACTCTCATAATCCTCTGAGCTTCCTTTCAAGTAGCTTGGGGAAAAAAAAAATAAAAAAAAATCACAGTATGAGTTCATGAAACAATGTATGAATAAGTCATTTCCTCCTTTAAATACACCTCTGAGTAAATGATCCAGAGACTTTTCAAGAACCATTTACATAACAGTCGCTGATACAGGCTTCAAATTTTCATGTCAATCTCAGGATGGCATTTTAAATCACCCCATTTTCCTAAATGAGGTGAGAGAATTTTAAGAGCAGATTTTGCCAACTTCTAGACCCCTTCTTTTAGACCCAAATCTTTAAATGGTGAATTCTCCTCATCCTTCTCCATTTGGGGTAGCGCAAAAATGTCAGCAGTGCTCTGGGTGTATAACCTATAATCCAAACACAGTTGGGTGCTACTTCAAATACATTTTCTTTTACGACTACAAATGCCATAAATTTCAGCAACTGTCAATCCCACTTCACAGCCTGCAGCTTGAAAATAAAATTTGGAGGCTTTGCTAGATGTGAGTAACCATCTACTGCAGTACTACTGGGAAGACACCTATGAATCACAAGATGCTCAACTAGTTGCAAATAAATTTAGGTAATTTCCAGGCATATATAATTCATAGGCAAGTAAACAAGAGAGTGGAATTTGTCTTCTACGTGGATTTCTAGGTGTTGTGAGAACACCCATCCTTCCTTGGGCTCAGAAAACAAGAACAGGCTCAAAGGTGAATCTCTGCCCCAAATCTTGTTGAAGAGCAGTGAGGAATGTGGGGGACAGGCTCTGCTCCCAGGGAACAAGGGACAGGAAGAGGAAACAGCCTCAAGTTATGCCAGGGAGGTTTAGGTTGGATATTAGGAATTTTTTTCCCAAAAAGAGACACCTGACCAGGGCAGTGGGGGAGTCCCCATCCCTGGAGGGATTTCAAAGCCATGTGGATGCAGCACTTGGGGACATGGGACAGTGGTGGCAGTGCTGGGGAGTGGTTGGACTCTGATCTAAGAGGGCTTTTCCTCTGTGACTGTATTCCAGAGAAGTTTCTGGATGTGGTTCCTGCAGCAGTGTGATTGCTCTGAAGGCACCACGGGCCACAGGGGAACTCATAAACCACATGGGATCATCAAGGGGATCATCACAAGCTCCATGTGCTGCTCCAGGGCTCCACTGGGAACTTTTCCTTGGCCTGGGGATGGTGCAGGGCTCTGCTGAGCTTCCCTTTCCTTGGAATAACATGGATGAAGCCAAGGACTTCTCTGCCAGCCTGAGAACAGGAAGACAGTGGTGAGATGAGCTTCTCTTGGAATGTCTTTGCTCTCAGAGGTCTTGGAGCACAAAGGGAAGGGCAGAGATGGAGATTGGGATCTCTGGCACAGCGGGAATCTCTTTGGGGGACAGCCTCTACATCCACACCACTCCTGATGAATTTTTGTGCTGAGCCAGGAGTTTGGGCAATGGAGGGATAAAAGAGCTCATCCATAGCAGTTGGCACTTTTGTTTGAGTGACCTGAAAGAACCCAGGGGTTGGGAGCCATAAATTCCCAAAGGTAACGCCACATTTCTTTTTTTGGCACCAAGTCCAAATGCCCAAAATGAGGACAGCTGACTTTGATGTACCCCACGAGCAGAGGCAGCAGTTGTGACCCTGAGAGACTCCCAGCCCCAGAAAAGCCCATTCTTCAAGTTCACTGACGAGGTCACAGCCTTGGAGGTGTGGAATCCAAAAATACAACGTGATTTAAAACAGAGATGGAGGAGAAGATGAAGCAGCCAGGGGAAGGGAAGTGGCAGGAAGGCTGACTCCAGGAAAAAGGACATGGAAAAGACAATGGGAGCTCACAAAGGGAATCTGCAAAGAGTCAGGGGGTGAGGGCCTGTGACCCCGTCCCAGCTGAGTGCTGGGGCACCCCAGCTCCTCTGAAAGGAGCCCAGGAGGGAATCTGCAAAGAGTCAGGGGGTGAGGGCCTGTGACCCCGTCCCAGCTGAGCGCTGGGCACCCCAGCTCCTCTGGAAGGAGCCCAGCAAGAGCTGCAGTCCATCGTTTTTATCAGCAGTATTCCATGCAGAGCTCACCCCCACGCTGGGTGACAAACCCTGGGAGGATTTCTCAGACAACCTACAAGCACCAGGCTGAGAAAAAGGACAGCACCGCCAGAGCACAGGGAACGCAGAGAGATGATGTGAAAATTGGGAAAAGAAAAAGCCGGTGTCAAAACCAGCAGAAATCAGAGCCTAAGTGCCTTTTTTGTGGTGGAAATCATGGTTTTAGCCAATTTCAACAGGTAGTGGTGCCAACTGTGTTGCACAATAAACACTGGAGAAGAGGCTTTGGAGAACACATCCGTCACCACGGCGTGACATGTTAGTGCTGCCTGCTTCCCAGAGTGAGAACAAACAGCAAAATCCAACTCCTAATGAAGTCAAACAACCCAAAAAGAAAAAGAGCAAAAGGAAACTGTCTGTCTATCTCTCCCCCATCACCAAACACATTAGCAAAATGGAGTGCTCATGATTAATTCACATTCTTTTCCCACCGTCTCTCCTGCTGGAGCAGCACAAAACCCCAGCTCATTGTTTCTGCTCTCTGAAGGTGCAGGAGCTTCGTGGCATCTCTAGCAGAGCTCTGGAATTTTTCCCAGCAAACTCCAGGATGCCTGCAGGGATTTTACCTGTTTGGTGACAATTTCAGAGTGTCAGTGCCAGGAGGGGATTTGTCAGAGCTGTGCAAAGAGCCTGGCACTCGCTGCCCCCACTGTGCCTCGACCGACACGGAATCCTACAGCATCACATTATTTTAGGGCTCAAGGCACCAAAATTAGGCCATAAAAACGCAGAGAGTGGAGATCTTTACAGCACTGAGATGGGCACCATGGCTGGATAGAGAGATAATTAGAAGTTAGTGACAATTTGCACAATGTACAAGGAGAAAAAGGCTTTTCTTTTAAAAAGAAGAAAGCTAAAAACGCTTCGACTCCACTTCATAAAAGCCAGCTTTTTGAAGCTATTTCAATTAAGCCCAGCAAACTCTTCAAAAATCTTTCAGATTGTTCCAGATCTCACCTGACTCTGTTCTACATTTTCAGGCAAGGGGAAAGAAGAAAAAAAAAAAAAGTTATTTTACTTTGAAAATCTACATAATTAAAACCAGCACTGTCTTCTGATTGATAAAGTTTCAAGTGACAGCTTTGCAGCAAGCTGCCTCCCACACAGAAGCAATTTGTAAAAGCCTTTCAGAGTTTTATGTAACTGAAAAATCCGAGTTGCTTTCATCCAGGTCTTTCTTTCCAGCCCCAGTTTAAATGTGGCTGCAAGGAACTGCAACAAATAGATGCCTGAATATAAGATTAATTTAGGGACCAAACACTTTGTCTAATGATCAGGCACCAACCGACAGCAAAGGCTTTTTCTTGTTGTTTTGTATTTGGCAAATTTTGAAACATTTTTATCTTTAAAGCCCAACTCAACCCAAATTTTTCAAGCACAACTGCTCACATAAGACATTTGCCACCAGCTCGAACAGGCTAGAGTTCCCATGAGAGCAGAACCCAAACGAACTGAAACAACAAAGAAATAAAAGATGACATTAATTCGTTCCCTGGCTTGTGAATACAAACCTGTGTTTGTTTTTTCAGCCATGCAGCACCTCCAGCACTAGAGGGAGTACCCAAAAAAGCTGAATATTTCCTTCAGCAAAACTTCAGCAAAATTTGAGCATGAGTTATAAAACCTGAATTCACGTATTCTCTGAGATTTTGGGGAGAGCATAATTAATTCCATATAAATTTACCTGGTGGTCTAAAATAATTGTAGCTCTTAGGAAATAATCTAAGCCTCAAACCCCTCACCTGAATGCAAGTATCAGCCTCCCCAACCATACAAAGAGTTTTTAAGGTAAAAAAAAAAAAAAAAAAATAAAGCAAAGTAGGTGAATCAATGTTGGCTCAATATAGTTCAGGAAAAAAAATTTTTGTTAAATGCAAATATCACTAGTAGGGTTTCTTTTCTAATAAACTGATCTAGTTCTTATAACCAAATAATTGTAACATTTACAACCCAACCACTTAATGTCCCACAAATGCAGTAGAAACTGAGTGAAAACACTGAGTATTGAGAGAAAAAAGGTGTCAAAAAGAGTAAAATATTGAGAAATAGTGAAGATAGTTCTGTTTTAGGACTGGAGCCACACAAGAGGTCAGTAAAACTGTATAAAAAGGAGTTGTGTGAATGGGTTTTTCCACCATGGAGAAAATGGAGTCTCCCAAACCTAAACTGTCCCTAATGCTCTCCAGGAATTCCTCCACAGCTTCCAACCCAAACCAGAGCTGCCCTTGCAGCCTGGCTAAGGTCACCACAGGAATTCTGAGGGTTCCTGCAGGAGCCTTGGGGCTCTGCCCCGTGTGCTTTCCACCAGCTTCTCCAAACCTGCCCTCCCAGACACTTCCCCCTCACAGCTCTGAGCTGCTCCCTGGAGAATAAATTCCCCTTTCCTCCCAGAATCCTGGAAGGGTTTGGGTCTCATCCATGCGCAGGGACACTTCTCACTGTCCCAGGCTGCTCCAAGCCAGCCTTGGGCACTGCCAGGGATCCAGGGGCAGCCACAGCTGCTCTGGGAATTCCAGCCCAGCCAGGAATTCCCAATGTCCCAATCTCCCATCCATCCCTGCCCTCAGTGCGAGCCATTCCCTGGGTCCTGTCCCTCCATCCCTTGTTCCTCTCCAGCTCTCCTGGAGCCCCTTCAGGCCCTGTAAGGTCTCAAACTTCATTCCCAAGCACTTGAACTACCCTACCAATCCACAAATTCCTGACCAGAAGGGAAGGACTCAGATCTTTCCCACTGGTTCCCTGCCCTGACGAGAAGAAGACAATCTCTAGCTGCAGCCTGCGAGCCTGAAGAGTTTTGTTTCCTGCAGACAGTGACAGCAGCCTGAGTGATGGGTGAAAACCCTCAAGACAGCAAACCCTGAACACCCTTTGCCAGGCACATTTGAATGATTTGCTTCTTCAGTCAGACTTTTCTCTTTTGTTCCAGCTCTGTTGTGATCTTTCAACATCCAAGTATTACTTAATTCAGGAGTTTGTCACATAAAAGCCATTTTTATTCTTCTCTAGAGGAGGTTTTCATGAGACATTTGTTCTTGCTGGGGAGCATTCTTAACAGGAAAAAGAAAAAAACCTGTATTAATGGTATTTTGCAAACCAGAGTGCTAAATACTTATTAAACCTTTTTTTTTCTTTTTTGCAAGTTACTTGCTAATGGAACTTGCTTTTTTAACCTTCCCATTAAAAGAGACAATAACCACTGCCAAAAAAAAAGGAGAAATTTGGAAATTCTGCCTCTCCTCCTGTGTAATTTTGTCTTGTTGTGTGTGACCCCTTCAAAGGGCGAGCGTGGAAAAAGAAAATATTTGTGTGGTAGCAATGGCCCCATCTCTCTGAGGCACTTGCCATGCCAGCTGCAGGGATAAATCTCCTGTTACAGATAGATTGTGCCTGCAAAGCAGCTAAAATGGAATGTTAATTTAGGCTCAGCCGTGCTAAAGCCAGGCAGGCTCGGGGCATTCTTGGGGAAAAACAAGGTCTCCACAAAAACCTTGCTCTGAGAAAGGCCTTGGCAAAGTATTTTAAATTTCTGATTTCTGTGATTAGCTTGAGTCTGAGAGAAAACATCATCCTTGGAAAATCCTTCTCACTATTTTGTCCATGTTTCCTGCTGCCTTTTGACACCTGCTGGCTCAGACTTTGGAGTTCTCCAGAACTCATTCCCTGTCCTCTCCCATTGTCTTTTTCTCCACCAAGAATTATTGGGTTCTTCCAAGCCAAATAAAGATATTTTCCCTTTATTCAGATTCCTGCCCATCCATCTATGGCATTATGGGGATAGAGGAAAGACAGGATCTCCCACATCCAAAAATTTAACTCCATGGCTGTTCCCAAAACACCACACATCCAGCCCAGCACTGTTTTTCTTGGATTCAAGCATGGAAGCAAATTTCTGTGGGTTAAGGACCCAAAGTAAGTCCCTGCAGGGTTTCTGGCCAAACTGAATGTTAAACTATAATAACATGAGGTACCTGAGCCCTCAGAATTCCAAATTAAGCCAAAAATAAAAGGGGGAAACACTTAATCAACAGCTCCAAAAAGAAATCCAGTGTCAAAATAAACTCCTGATGTTCTCCTGACACCCAACATCTGGGGCAAAAAAGGCAGAGAAAAGTAAAGTCAGCTCAGCTTAGATATTTTCACTGCTGGTTCTTCCCAACAGTTCTGAGCTGTTGTGTCTCTGGGAGGATTTTGCTCTCCCTGAGCAGCATCTCCCACTGCACTCCCAGGTGCAGAAGGCTGGGCCAAGCCTGTTCCAGGAGATCATTTCTCATGTTCTTATCAATTTTCATACACAAACCAAAGCAACTGTTACCTGTCCACCAGAAGAGGCAGCCAGAGAAAGCTCAGGACTCAGGGCATGTTCATGACTCCAAACCATCAGGGGAAAAAAAAGAATATTGAACTTCCTTTCGTGTCCTCCAGGCTCTGCCCTCATCTCCTTTGCTCATGCAAACCACTCTGCAATCAGGGATTTCAGCAACAGAGATAAAACTGCCTCTGACTTTCAATCAGGTGCTCACAGGTGCTTTTCAAAACCTTGTATTCATCAAAAACCTGGAAAACGTCATCCACCTGAGGTTGTGCCCACATGAAAAGGTGATTTTTTTTTCCCAGAATAAGTGAGATAATTTAAAATTTTTGGTAAATTTTGGGAGTAAGGAGTAACTCAGGCTATACGGAGCTCAGAAATTATTCACTTCTCCTCGCAGAAGTAAGGACCAAAACCACTATGAATTTATGCTCTCCACAAGTTTTCCAGGATAAATGGGATGAATCTGGCCAGCTGGATCAAAGCCTGAGATGAGCTCTGAGCAGCACCACGATATCTGAGCACTGAACACTGTAAGGGACAAGAGGAAAAATCCAAAGGGGAAAAAAAAAATGTTTTTAAATCACTTGCATCAAAAGGAGCCTTTGCTCTCAGGTTACAGACACAGAACATCCTTGTTGTCACTCAGCTGTTACACAACTTCAACTAAGCACTGTTAATTACCTAATACTCAGCCACTTCTCCTACTTCAAAGTAATTTTCCATCCTATTAGTTTTTATATCAGAAGTCATGCAGAACTGACTCTATTTATCTTTTGCTCTCTGGTAGAAGTTAGAGTTTCTTAAAGCACAGACCTGAATAAAATCTTAATACCCCTCTTAATTTGTCACCCATCTGAAAACTGAACTTGAAATAGTCGGTAGAATCTCTTCCACACAGGTCTTTTGCTTTAATTGAACTTTTCTTTTTCCCACAGGAAAGCTAATTTAGTATGACTTGCCACTATGAAAATTGAAATTCTTGGGCTAATTAATTTTTGTACCTGAAAGTGAATTATTGCCTTTTTTTTTTTTTTTCAGTTTTTAATACCTCCCTCTAAAAAGTACAATCCTTGGCATATAAAACCAAAGGAGACATAGAAAAGTTTTCAGGAATTTGAAAACTTTACAAGAATTAGAAGGTTTACCTTCTAATTAAAGCAATTACTTTGCAGGGTGATAGAAGTTTTTCATCCCTACAAAGCCAGTAGCTGAAATACAGAATCTGGAGGCAGTGGGAGTTTCCAGTATAGAACTTTGGCATGGTGGGACAGGAACACATGAACTTTCCAACCCCATTTCCACAAGTAAAAAGCAGGAGACCCATTAAAAGTAATTTTCAGAGGCAGAGATAAGCTACACTGGTTGTATTGTTCGATAAATCCCTAAGAGCTGAAAGAAATAATTTTCCTGTACTGGCACCTCAAAGGGGTGAAGTTCATCCCAGGAGGACCAAGGAGATGACTTCAAGCACCAGGGCTGCTGATGACATTGGGCTTTGACACCAGAATGATTTTATTGCATTATCTGGGCCTTAGATATTTTTCTATTATTTTCTTTTATCTACTACTTCCTATATAATTATTTCCCCACCAAAACAACCCCATATTTTACACTAAACACCACAGATCTCCCTGTTGCTCATCTCTGCAGCCCATTCTCCACACTGGATTTTTCCCTACTAATAGAACAACACCTCATTCACTTATATTTGCCAACAGCAGAGCTAAGAGCAACTTCAATAATTGCAGTAAGCCCAGTAATAAATTGAAGCCACGTACCTCACCCATACAAATGGCTCTGTGCAGTGTCCAGAATACAGAAGAGGTGACATTTCACAGCCAGGTGGGACATGGAACTTCTTGAAGGAGCAGGGCTGGGGCACGTTCCCCACATGCTGTTCCCAGCAGGATTTGCCTCCCCACTGTGCTTTCCCTGACAAAGCAACCCAAACCCTAACCAAAGCCATTTAGGGGTGGGATAGACCCCAGAGTGAAAGGCAATTGGAGCAAAATATGATGAGGAGCAGCTCAGGGTGTTTAAACTGGAGAAAATGAGGCTCAGGTGGGACTTTATTGCTCCCAACAATTCCTGACAGGAGGGAGCAGTCAGAAGGGCATCAGGCTCTGCTCCCAGGGAACAAGGGATAGGACAAGAGAAAATGGCCTTGAGTTGCACCAGAGGAGATTTTGGCTCAATACTGGGAATTCTTCACTGAAATGGTGACCAAACCTTGTCACAGCCGCCCAGGGCAGGGGGGAGTCCCCATCCCACAGGGATTTCAAAGCCCTGTGGATGTGGCACTTGGGGACATGGGGCAGAGTGGCCTTGGCAGAGCTGGGGAATGGCTGGATTGGATGGGCTCAGAGGCTTTTCCAGCCCGTGTGATCCCAGGATTCTGGGAAATGCACACAGAGTTTCCAAATCTCCAGCTGTGCCGTGTCCCTCAGTGATGGATGCACACCACAAGCTGCAGAACAGTTGTTTTCTTTCCCATACACAGCCCTGGAAGCAGAAAACCACTGTTTTCCCTGCTCCCTTTCCCTTTGCCCTTGTACATCTTTCCACACCACGGATGGTCTGGCTGAAAGCTTTCACAGGATTACTCTGAGACTCTGGAACAGACAAAGCACCTGCTGAAACTGTGACAGCAACACCGGGCTGGGGATCAGCTCCTTTCCCTGCCTCTTATTGCTCAGGGCTTTCAAACCACCCAACCTTCATCCTGCAGGTGTTGAGAGTATTTGTGGAAACCCAGACTGTGAAATGGGCACAAGCAACGCCGCACAGGTCAGACACCAGAGTCATTTTTGTCCAATCTCACACCATTTGTGTCCAATCTCACACGGATTTCCAAGGATAAAAGTTTCAGCCTCATATTTTCTGGAAAAAAAAAAATAGGTTCAGTTATTTGAAGCTTCTGAACCCTCAGGAATGAGGGCTGCTGCCAGCAAGGTGGGGCAGCTCTGCTCCACAGGGTGAGATGGAGCAATTCCTTGTGGACACATCGTCACCCCGGAGCAGACCCTCCAATGCCCCGAAGGTGACGGGAACAAGACACGACAGCAACACCCTGCACGGGCTCAGCTCCCCTGAAAAGCTAAATTAAAGGAGGAGCAGGTGTCTGTTAAGTCTGGGCTTGCAGCTCCTTCGGGTACGTGGGGAAGTGTCAGCGTCACAGGCGCTCTGCTCCGGGAACAGGGCTGGAACAGGAGCACCATCCCAACACCCTCCAGCACAGCCTCCCCTCCATCCCACCCCTCTTTGGGGCCCCTTTGCACTGGCCAGAACCCACAGAGAGACCCCAAGCACCCCCAGGAAGCAGTGCTGATTCCCAGCAGCACAAACCGCTCCCCAAAGCCATTTTTCAAACGTTTTTCCCAGTTTGGGGGCTGCACTTTTGCATTGGAACACAAACCTGGCAAACACACCCAGCAGGGTATTTATGCAGCTCGGCATGTCTGAGGCAGCAACAGATAAATATGACTTTTTCAACTCTAATCTTCATGCTCTAAAATGAACTTTTCACACGTTCAGGTTTTAGGGAAAGAAATGCCACGTTCTATCAGCGCATCCTATAAAAGGAGCTGCACATGAAGCACCTCATCAGCTGAACATCCCAACCAATCTCCCACTGGTTCTCCCTCCATTTGAACCATTCACCCATAAATCACCACCTTCCCCAACCATTTTTCCTGTAGTAGGAAATATCTTTCTGAATCTAAGTATGATAAACACAATACTGCATGAAATAATGAAGTTTACATTTATTAAATTAATCAGAATTCACAATACATCAATGCCCAGGCTAAAAAACAACTTTGGAGACATGACAGGAAATGCAGATATTTAATAAAAATGGGCAGGGAAGTTGTGGAGGGTTTTTTTTTCCTATTAATTTCTTTTCTGAATTTTTTTCTGTTAATTTCTGTCTTTCTTTTTTTTCCTGTCTTTCTTTTTTTTTTTCTGTTCTAACCCTCTCCAGCACCAGGGGAACCTCACAGGATCTGTGAGCTCACTCTGGAGCACATCCATAACAAAACCTGCAGCTGTTTTCCTGGATTCTGTTGTGAAAACAAACTTTTGGCAAAGCATTATTACTTTGGAACTCTGCAAGAACATTTCATATTGCACACTGCAGGTATTTTTACTTAAATCTTACAAAAGGTGGCTTTGTCTTAGAGACTGAGTTTTTTAGAGACATCCATCAAGCACCACGTCAGCTGTCAAGCATAAATCAATTAACCTCTGCTGAGTAATTCTTTTTAATTACTTGAAAGGCAAAGCCTTTAGAGGTAAGCCTGTGACTTTTTTAGGGTTTTTAATAAGACATTATTCTGCTGTTTATGTTGGTCTGGATCCTGGTGGTTTGTAAGTGTGGTTTTAGCCCTTATAAATAATCAGTAATAAATAGACACCCATAATTCAAGGCCAGCCCAGGATCTGTCACTGCTCTGCCTGAGCAATATTTTAAAATGCACCAGAGAGATGCTTCTGTTCTTTTCCAACCTGGAAGGGGAAGAAGTGACACCTAAGGCTATGTCTACATTATTTATACCACTTTGATAGATTAAATCTTTACCACAAGGCTGAGATTTTCAAACATGCCTGAAAGTGTTTAAAGATTCCACAGGTGCTCTTCCCGAGTGCAAACAAAGGCTTCTCTTTGTAGTGCGAAAACAAAATTAAAATGGAACAAAACCCTGGGAGCTGTAGGTGGTGCTTCGAACAAAATCCTTGACTGGACATGCTGGATTTATTTATTTTTAACTCAAATATTTTTGGAACTCGGCAGAGCAATGCCTACATAAATATGGGGTGGGTGGGATGCACCACATCCCCAAGGGCCCCATCCAGGCACCTCCTGAACACTTGCAGAGGTGCTGACTCCACCACCTCCCTGGGCAGATTATTCCAGACTCTGACCACACCTGCAGGGAATATTTTTTTCCTGAGCCTCCCCTGGTGAAATTTAAGGCCATTTCCTCCTGTCCTTTCACTTGGGACACAACAGAAGAGGCTGACCCCAGCCCACTCCCCCTTCCTGCCAGGGCTGTAGGGATCACTGAGGTTTCCCCCGAGCCTCCTCTTCTCTAAAAAAACACTGATTTGGTTTCTAATTTTTAAACTGTTTCATCATTTCCAAATCTGGAGGCAAGCAAGAATTAAAAGATTAAAAACCTCTAAATCACACCTGAGTCTGCCATTAGTCTGAAATGAATTCTCTGCTAACCCAAAATACAACAGAATTAATGGAACAGTTTGGTCCTTGACTTTGCAGCTGAAGAAAGAAGCTGAGTTCCTTTAACAGCTCAAGTGGAAGAAGATGTCAAAACATTCTTTATTTTGACCACTGTAAGCTAACAATGGCCAATGGATTTTCATTCCCTGTGTCTCCATGACCAGAACAAAAGGCCAGAATTTGAGGCCTCATTCAGCCTAAAATTGCTTTAAAATGTGCCTTCTGAAATAGATGTCTTCCTTCTAATTCCCAACGAGTTCACAATCATATTTTTAGAAAAGCAATTTGGAATTTAGCAAATACAGATACTTGGAAATGTCTCTGTGCTTTCCTACTTTCACAAAAAGACATTAAGGTCATATATTTTTTTTTCTGGAGTGGAGATGACTTTGGGGTGGATGTAACCATGGCTACCCCACTCGGAATCAAACCAAACTGCTGAATTTGGAAGTCACTGAAATGTACAGAATGCACATGATTTGATCCACAATAATTGTGACTCAGATTTTTGGAAAACCTTCTCAGTTGCTATTCCCAAATAGGGAAGAGGAGAGACCAAATCCATCCATGGATCTCTTCACCCATTTTGTAGCACCCACTCCAATGTTACCATCACCCTCAACCCTAATTTTTCTTTGAATTGGGATTTTACTGACCTGTCCTACAGAAAACAGCCTCGAGCTGTGCCTGGCGAGGTTCAGGTTGGACATCAGGAGGAATTTCTTCATGGAAAGGGCTGTCAGGTGTTGGGGGGTGGTGGAGTCCCCATCTCTGGAGGTGTCCAAGGAAAATCCAGAGGTGGCACTCAGTGCTCAGGGCTGGTGACAATTTGGGGATTGGGCACAGCTTGGACTTGGTGACCCTCGAGGCCTTTTCCAACCTCAGTGATCCTGGGATTCACTGACCAGTCCCTATCCCAAGGTCTTTATATTGTAATTTGTTTATTTTGTTTTTCTTTTGTTCTCCCCTGACCAGTAACACCATGAACTTCAAGAATCAGGAATCTGCTCCCTTCCTTTCAAACTAAATAAGTAGAAACTAGAAAAATCAGATGTCATCCAAATTATTCAGGTTAAAAAAGCACGCTGCCCTACTCTGTGCTTTGCTCAGTCAGCTCTTATTTCTTATTTCTTATTTCAGAAAGGTTTTACTGCAGAAACCAGGGCTCCTCAAAATGTAAGACTAATAGGGGTGAGTGACAGGTATATTCATTTTTGAGGAGTGATGACACTGTTTTAAATATTTAATGCACTGCAAAACATATGGAAAGAAAATAATATGAAGTTGGCTTTTGCACAATAACACCATATTTCCTGTCTCTTTCCATGTTGCAGCCACATTACAGAGAACTGTAAAAAAAGGAAAATGGCAGGTTTCAAATCAGTTATCCCAGTGCTACCAGCTTTCAAAAAATTAATTTTTCCCCCCATTTTTTTTCACTTTTCTAGTGCAATCAATAAACAGGCCATGGCCATCAATCTCCACACCACAGAGCAATATTTTATTTCCAAACTGATGGCTTCCCATGATGAATTGCAGTCATTAGGAAGCATGACAGCCTGTTAGAGTGCCTTCAGCACATGTGCAAGTGCTGCTGACAGAAGAAAGTGGGTTTGCTGTATTATTATCATTATTATTAATAATAATAATAATAATATTATCTTCATTTGGGATCACAGAATACCCAAATGGTTTGGGTTGAAGGGACCTTAAAGCTCATCTCATTCCAACCCCTGCCAAGAGCAGCAGTGCCACCCATCCCTACCCACACAAAGATCTAAATATTACCCTGAGCATGGATCATTCTGGACAGCCAATCAGAAACAAATTTAACTTTTTCCAAACATTTAAAATGACATTTCAAGGGTTTTTTGGGTTTTTTTCTCCTGAATAGATATTTTGTGTTTGCAACATTTGGATTCGCAACCTTCAAACAGAGTTTTGTGGTCACATATTTGGATAGATCACCACTTAGGCTACTAGAACATGAAAATCAATCAAAAATAAAATTATCTGAAGAATTTATCTGCTCTCCAGATACACTGGAACATCCACAAATACAGGATCATGACTGCAAATGGAACTGGAACTTGGCATCTGCGACTTAGCAAGACAAAGAATACTTTTAGTAAATAATTACACACGGAATAGAACTGAGCTTAACAGGCTGCCAGAAGTCTGAGCTGAGCTCAGTGGAAGTGAATCCCTGTGCCAGGGTAGCAGAACAGCTTTCCCAGCTTTTGACACCTTTCTTCTCAATCTTTTCCTACGTAAAACCTTTTTTTTTTTTTTTTTTTTTTGCTCCTGCACTCAGAGCAGCACACGTAACAGCAAGGCATCTTCAGATGGGAATGAAAATAGGTCCCTGCAATGCCTTTAATGTCACAAAAATCCACCCTGATAGGAGGCACAGGCAGAGGACAGACAGTGGAAATGGGGACTGGGGCTGGAGAATTCATCCTCTGGAGCAGTGGGATCAGCAGGGAGGAGAGATGAGGTGGGAGAGGGAGCAGAAAGGGATAAAAGCCCTGGGATAAAGCCTGGGAGAAAATTTAGAGAAAGCACAAGAAGAGGTGGAAGCGAGGGAAGAGAAGAAAACTGCCCATCCTCCCTTTTCATTCTGAGCCATCCAAAGCTGAGATTAGAGCTAAAAGCTTCCACTGACAAACTTAATGGTCTCCAGATCCAAAATGTACCCGGGCACCCTGTGGTGCTCCTGGACCTGGGAATAAATAAATAACAGCTCCAAAGGAGCTGCAGGTGACAGCAGAGAACAGGAGCATACAAAGCTCAGGTACTGATTCACAAAATTATCATTGTTTTCTGTGCCACGATCTGTAGAGGATCATGAACCTCGAAAAATTCCAGAAACATCTGAAAGCAGGGAAAGAAGTTAAATTTTAAAAAGGGAAAGAAGTTGAATTTTACTGGAGAAAAGGGAAAAAACTGCCAAACTCACAATGCAAAACAGAATAGGAATGAAATATAGATGATAAATTTGTGCTGACAAAAAAAAAAAAAAAAAAAAAAAAAAAATATTTTGAAAAAAAAAAAAAAAAAAAAAAAAAAAAAAAAAAAAAAAAAAAAAAAAAAGAGGAGGCCGTAGCTAATTATCAGAATTTAGAGTAATTTTTTTCTCACTGGCTGCTGGAAGGGGCTCCAGGATTGCAATTGAATGATGGATTCCAGGCGGGATATTCAGAAAGAGGAACTTCTTACAAATTAACGGGACTAAATTGTTTCTTGTGTAAAATCTTGGAGTGAATACAAGCTTTGAAATTCTCCCCTACATCTTGCTAAAGTTTGTTACGTCCAGAACAGTTGTTTTGGGGGGAAACTTCCCACTGGAAGAGCAAACAGGCAGCATGCTCAAAGGAATGGAGAGTAAAGAATAATTTGGGTTGTGGTGGGCACAACTCCGGGACCAGATCAGCTGGGAGTGTAAATAAATAAATTTTAAAAATAAAAAATAAATAAAAATTTTTTAAATAAAAAATAAAAACAAATTTTAAATAAAATAAATAAAATAGGTATGGGTATGAGTGGAGTGCTCGGAAAATCAAAGTTTGATAAAGGAAAACAAGAGGCACACAACAATAAATGCCAAACAAAAATATAGACTATAGGGAGCTACTCCAGAAGACAATGAAATGAGGCCAACCCAAACTTATATAGAGGGCAGGGAACCAATGAACAAAGAGAAACAGAAACCATCCCTTATATAGAACACAAGACTAACCAATCAGGAAGCAGAGCTCATAACATAGCTTTATATGGAATAACTTAATCTGCATAACTGCTCCCATCATTCCTTTCTTCTTACCATAGCTTTGGGGAATGGGGCACCCTTCCAGGGCGTGGCCCTGCCGGGCTCATGGGAGATATCACAAGGAGATAGCCCTGGCAGTGTTCCAGGCCAGGCTGCAGGGGACTTGGAGCAACCTGGGATAGTGGGAGGTGCCCAATCGGTGATCTTTAAGGTCCCTTCAACCCAAACCATTCCATGATTTTTTGAATTTCTTCTGTCCCTACCAAGCTGACTTTGCTCCATGCATGTCCAAACCCCGCTGAATTCCACCACTCCACCTGCACTGACGGACACCAGGAAGCCCAGCCTAGGGCAGGCTGCAGATCCCAGCACAGAGCTTTGTACTTTTCTATCTGGTTCAGTAAGAACCTCCTTGGAAAGACAGGAATAACACAGCAGCTGTCAGTCATTGCAAGTGCCTTGTCTCCTTTATTCCTTCCTCTTTTCCAGCTGGATGCAGTGACCCAGTGGTCAGTCCCTGCGCCAGAACCTGCTCTGGGCACTTCTAAATCTGCAACACCCAAACCTGGAGATTTCCATAGCCAGGAAAGCAGATTCAGTCCCATCCAGGCCAACATTAACTCCTGTTCCAGAACCTTCCTGCTTTTACACTGCGACGGATCCGAGCCTATTGCACATTTTTTTTTTTTTCATTCCATGCAAGCTGCCATCTTGTGAGGAAGGAGGAATAAACATATGGATTCGAAATATGTTGGAATAATCACTTTCTGCACTGATACTTGTCTGTCTGTGTAGACATCAGAGAACACATAATAGTAGCTTTGTGCATGCTGTGTTATTTCACACCGCCTCCCATTTCACACGGAAAAGGCATTTGACTTTGTCTAATACAGCCTGGATTTCTCATGGATTTACCACCCAGAAGAATCCAACTGTCTAAAGCAGCCCTGTTTATCTCAGCAAAAAGACTGGAAATTTAAAGTATGAAGTGGTAAAAGAGCATCAGTGACCAATGGCCAATGAATATAAAGGTCACAGAATGTGCCTGAGGGCACACTTCACTATTTTCTCAAGGAAAAAGGGGAAACAATCTTGCTAAAGAGTTGTTGATCACTTATGCACTTAAAACTTACACTGTTCAGACTTAAAATTATATAAATTTAGAAACACCACTGACATAACTTTATTAGAAGCCATGAAAAATCCATAGAATAACTAAGCATGACATTTAAGGAGCTCATTTATCTTTTCTAAAGACCACATGGAGCCAGTTGCACATGGAACAACAATGCAGGGATTTATATCCTAAAGTGATTTGGATAGTCAGACGAGAAAGAATTTGAGGAGAGGGAGAGAAGTAAGTGAGGAGCAGAGACATTCCTCTGTCTGTTCTCCTGCATGATTAATAAGCAAATTACATCTCCTCTCTTCCTTCTCCAACATTTCTGAAGCGTATCTGGTCTTTTTGGGAATCTATCTTAGTATGCCAAGTAGCTGCCAAGACTTCCACACTCTCCATGCAGATGATTAAACTGGTCAAAATATTGTTGTGTGAAAAAATGAGTAAGAGGATAATGAATCCTTGGATTTGGAGTCGTCTGTAAAGCCTCAGAAGAAATCTGGCAGCAGGGAACACGCTCAGGATGGAACGGAGAAGGGAAGAGACAGGAGGTCTCAAAAACAAGTCTTGCATCAGAACTGCTCAGGGCTTTGTAGCTGAATTTATGCTATTGTGTTCCTATTTTTCGTGTGCCCATTGAATAAATGTGGATATGAAGGAACAAAACAATTTTCTCATGAAAATCTACCCCTAAAGTGACCGGTTTCACCACCAAGAGTCTGAATTAATTTGTGCTGTGTTCCCTGTCTGCGAGGACAATGCCATGAATTTCCATCAGTGTTTTTCCAGAGCCTCTGGTACGGAGCATGGCACACCCAGGCCGCTGCTCACCTCACCTTTTCTCGCCTGAAAAATGGGAAAGACCTGCTGGCATCACAAGGGCCTTGCTTTAATTAATTACATCTCCCCCCAGCAGAGCGTTCAGCTCGCAGTGCTATTATTAATATTATTGAGGTACAGATCCTCCACGCTAATGAGGATCCTGGCAAGATGTGCAACTCCATCGTTACACAGGGAAAATATAAAAGTTTTGGGTTGGACTTTGATCTGGGTGTGCTTTCATTAATTAGAGCAAAATATTTCAGTACCTGAAGGGGGACAATAAAAGAGCTGGAGAGGGGCTTTTTGCAAAAGAATGGAATGACGGGACAAGGGGGAATGAATTCACAATGACAGAGGGCAGGGTTAGGTGGGATATTGGGAAGGAATTGTTCCCTGGGAGGGTGGGCAGGCCCTGGCACAGGGTGCGCAGAGCAGCTGTGGCTGCCCCTGGATCCATGGAAGTGCCCAAGGCCAGGTTCAGATGTGTCATATTGGAAATAAAAGCAAAAAAAAATTGACCTGTTTCCCTGTTGTGTTTGGAAGAGCTCAGGTGTGATGAGGAGAAGATGGGGGAGCTGGGAACGGGCTCAGCCTGGAGAAAAGGAGGCTCAGGGGGCCTTTCTGGCTCTGCACAGCTCCTGACAGGAGGGGACAGGTCGGGCTCTGCTCCCAGGGAACAGGGACAGGAGGAGAGGGAATGGCCTCAGGCTGGCCCAGGGGAGGGTTAGATTAGATATTTGGGGAAAATCTCTTCCATCAAAGGTTTGTCCAGCCTGGCACAGCTGCCCAGGGCAGTGGTGGAGTCTCCATCACTGGAGGGGTCTAAAAGCCATATGGATGTGGCACTTGGTGACCTTGGCAGTGCTGGGAATGTTACACTGGTCTGAGAGGGCTTTTCCAACCTCAACCATTCCCTGATTCCAGAGTGAATCCCAGACTCCCCCCTGCTGTGCCTTTTCAGGGATCCGAGCCCCAGGAAGCTCCCGGAGCGCGGGTTAGCGAAACCCTTGTGATCTGTAAATCCTCCCCTCAGCAAGGCAGCTCCTCCAGAGCCACACTTCCAGCCTGATTTCCATGCTGACAGTTTCGCTCCATTTGTTGAATTGTAAACCATGGAAAGCTCAGCAATAAAACGTCTGCAATCTGGAGCAGTAATGGGAGGAATGTCTCATAAACAAGATAAGTTGTTTCTTGCCAATATTGTTACACTTCATAAATACGAACTCGAGTCTGTTTTGCGTCTCCTAGATCAGTAGCAGACTTTTATTTTAATTAAACACAACATATAAAATATTCATTTAAAAAACAAACATCATTGTTTTAAAGACATTGTGCTAAATTAAATTACAGAGCTTTTGCCATCAAGTTCTTGCACAAAAGAACAATTTGGAATTGAGTGGATTGAGACAGCACAAGTGTCCATCAAGAACCTGTAGCAAGAAGCTGGTAGCTGCCCTATGAATAAATAAACTATTTCTATTTCCTGATAAGTGCTTGTATGAACCCAGTCCAATTCCCAAAGACTTCTCATTCCAGCTGGGGCTGTAATTAAGAAACTTTATCACCTGGCAGCGAGGAAGATGCTGCCAGTCCCACTTTCTGCAGCACAACTCCTGAGTTTTCACTTCCCACAGACATAATTTATGGTCTCATTTCATTAAACTAATGCCGGGTGTCTTTGATAGAGCCATTTTCAACAGTCTCTGCCCCAAAAGTACTTTAATTTTGAAATTTACCCCTGCACTTGAGGGTCTCAAATACAACCACAACAGGTTAGCTCGAGCCTCATTCGATGCAAATGTTATTCCTGGTTTAGTAACACAAATCCAGCTCTTGGGTTTAGCTCGGAATCCAAACACATTTCTTCTGACACAAGCCTCAGTGATGACATAAATTACAGAAAACAAGTTTTTAAACTTGTCAGCAAGGAAGAATTTTAGGAATTGAGAAGAAATTAGCCAGAAACAGCTGAATACTGAATTTTCAGTAGAACCAACAGCCCCTAACCGTGGTCTGGATGGCACCAGCCACACATTTCCTTCCTGGTCAACATGGAAAATTGTATCTCTCAGTCATAAATCTGCCAAAACAGGAATACAGAAGGCAGGACTTTATTCAGAAACTCCGTAGCTGAGAGCAAAACTCAGCTGCATCACACCACCATTCTGTGCTTTTAAATAAAAGTTTTAAATAACTGAAACTGCTCAATTATGGCTTTAAAGCCACTGTGTGACACCTGAGTGCAACACAGACCAGTAGCCAGAGGCAGACTGGTCAAAGCTTTATGTTGATTTAATTCCATCCTTAATCCAGGAGGAAAATGCAAGGAATAGGAAAAACAAGAAGCAGCATTAATGTCCTGCTGCAATGTCAGGCTTCTGTGGAACTTCAGCAGAGTACAAATGGTAAATATGACATTATTCAAGTTTTGAGTGTCTTGGGTCGTTAAAAAAAACAACATGTGTCTTAAATACTTATTGCTCAAGTTATTTTCCAGAAAAGAATTCCTCAATCAGAGCCAGCTTCAGGAATATGAAGAAAAGATGCAAAAAAATCTCTGTCCTGTCAGGCTCAACAGCCTGGAGCAGTCTTGGAGTTCTCCAGCTCTGGGACAAGGGAGGGAAACTGGTTTTTAATTTTTTTTTAATATATTTAATTTTTTTTTTAAATAAAAACAAACAAAACAATCCATGGGTTGATTCTCATTCTCAACAGGAGCCTTTGCAGCCTTCCTTCCTCAGGGATCCTTCTCTGGGATTTGCTGTGTTTTAAGCCTTAAATCCACCTTTTTCCCAAGAAAAAAGAAGAAAAGATGAGCAAGATGGATTGAAGGCTTGAAACATGTAATTTTCACCAGGAAAAGATGAGTAAGAAAATGCACAAACCCCAGCCATCACCTTTACTCCAGGTCTCATGGCTGATAAGTTACATTCATTTACCAGGGAATAAATGCAAGAAGAGCACAAAACACCCTTTCCTTCACATGCTCATCTACTGCAGGAGTCATCTCAGTTTATTTACTTTCAGTTTGCAATTTCTAAACTTTAATAACTGGTTCTAATAAGCAAGATTGTAGTTTAATTTTTTTTTTTAAGACCCTGTTCCATTTCCTCTTATTTTCAAACAAATGAATTGTTTTTATTAAAAGTAGAGCTGGTTTTGGCAACAGGCTGGATGCTTTTAACTCCTAATAGAGACTTCCCCTAGTCTCTTAATTTGGCAGGGCCCATACTTGCATTCCAAATTGCTTTTAGTACCTCTACTGATTCATTACACACAGCTATGGTGAAAGAGTGAAGTCATTTCAGCTGATTTTATAATACTGAAGAATTTCTACATTAAATAGTTTTAAAAGACAAACCACACTGGGAATATTTTTATTCCTGGTCAATTTATATTAATGAAAAAAACCCAGCATAGGAATAAATTACAGGAATAAAAGGTGGCACTGATCAGACCAAGTATTGGATGCAATGGAGATGGGGAAAAGGAATTATTTTTATATCCAGATTGAGGAGGAATCTGTGAATTAGGGTTCCTGCCTGATTTTTTTTCCTTTTTGTTTATTTTTTTTTATCCAAGCTTACCAAAATGTAAGCCCAAGCCTGGAACAAAAGCTTCTCCTCATGGGAGACCTGGGTGAGTATTGAGTGAACTAATTCAGTCTCTGCTTCCTGTAAGCCTGAGACACAACACTCGATGCTTTAATCACACAGTCATTTATTTTTATAAAATGTAAAATTACTAAATTGGGCTGGTACTCAATCCATCACCAAACTGGGCAGTAAATGCTCTTCATATGGATTCCTAGTCTGGGCTGTTTCCTGAACAGTATTTCCCTCTAATGAAAAACGTTTAATGCTTTCAGATTTTAAGACAACAGAGCAATAAAAGTTGTCAGTTGAGTCCCTTTTGTAGCCCATGAGATGTAAAATCACCAGGTGGATGCTCTCTGCTCACCCTAAAACCTGGGTGTGATTAATTCAGAATAAATCCTGAGCTGTAGTGGTTCAGAAAGGATGGAAACACATCAATTGCCCTTGCTCCTCGGGGGGCTCTAAGCAAATTCAGTTTTCCATCTTCTCTTTTCCTGTGGATCCCAAGCTGTGCTGGCAGTGCTGGTGGACAATCCCACTGGCTGGGGGGTGATTCCTTGAGAAAGGTGCCCTGGGCTGGACAGAGTTTCAGAATAAAGCAGGGATTGATTCAAGGATCTCCTCCATGGATGCACCTTGGGCAGCACAAGAGCCCAGCCAGGGCTGCACCCAGGATGAACCCAAATGGTCCCAAAATGCACGAGCGCTCCCGGGGTCTCTCCCTGGGATCAGCTCTGCTCCATGTGCACATTGCAGTTCAGTGTCCAATTCCAGCTCAGCCGCTGCACTCCCATCCTGCTTGTTTTTCTCTCTGCAGCCCACGGGGTTTGTGCTCCTGGGCTGAGATTTGGATCATTTGTCCTTGGTGCCCAGCTGGAGCAGGAATTGTTTTGTGTCCCTGCTCTGTGCACAGAGCTCAGCAAGCCTTAGTGTGAAGCTCAGAACTGCACACTGAAGCAGCACAAAGTCTGAAAAATGGAAAAGCTGAACCTGAGGCATGAGAGGCAGCTGGAATTCCAGGGGCAGGAGATGTGTGCTTCTCCCAGGACCACACATCCATCAGCGAGGCAACGTTAAACTCTTTGGCCAAGGAACACAGAATTCCAGGCTCAGTAGCCCCAAAAAGGGACTAAAATGTCTCAGTGCTAACAGGCCTGTCCAGACTCCTTCCACTTCTGCACATTTTTATCATCCCACAGAGCTTTAGGGAGTCACCACCTTCTCTAATAAAAGTCTGAAGAAAAGCTGGGCTCCTGAAGGATTTGGGTTGGCTTTGTGTGGCCAAAGTCTCTCTGTTCTCCTGAGCAAACACCATCCCCCAGTCCCTCACTCTCACGTCTCTCCTTTTCCACGCTGACCAGGGAAGTCTGATCCTCCCTTGGATATCATATTCCTCACAAATCATAAACATTTGCTTTGTGAGAAAGAAGTGACTCGCTGGAGGGATTTAATTTCAGTGTAAACCCCGCGGATTATTACTGGCATTGCCAAATAAATTCATATGAAAATCTTTGCCACCGTAATTCAGCACAGCAAGAGTTTGCCCAGGCTGAGGTCCCTGAGGAGTGCCACAGAATCATGAAATTATGGAATCATGAAGGTTGGAAGAGACCTTCAAGATCATTAAGCTCAAGCATCAACTGATACCACCATGCCAAATAAACCCTGTGCCAGTGTTTAACCACTCTTTCTGTGGAGAAATTGTCCCTAATACCCAACCTGAACCTTCCCTGCTGCAACTTGAGGTGGTTTCCTCTCCTGTCCCTTGTTCCCTGGGAGAAGAAAGGCAGGAACCTGCAGGAAATGCTGATAAACCCAGGGAGATGTTCCGACCTTGGAACTGAGCTGTGCTACTGAGCCTGCAATTTCCCCTCCTCACTGCAGCAGCCTTGTGCTGATAAAATCCAGTTGGAATAAATCACTCCTTTTTTCCTGATTGTTATTTATCTGGAGTGGCTGAGAACTGTGTTTCTGCTGATCTGAATGAATTGCTGTTCTAAATAACAACTAAATTAACTTTGGTGTTTCGATTAGCACAGTGAGAGCCTTGAGCTGGTTATTTTATAATCACTCAAACTGCATTTTTATTCAGCAGCTTTATCATAACATTTTCCTAAACTAGTACTTGCACAGCATTTAGCAAACTGAGGGAAGATACCAATGTCAATATCAGTGGCAGAACACAAGCAGAAAAAATGAAAATCTCACAATCATTAAGCTTGGGAAAGATTTCCAAGATCATCATGTCCAACCTTCAACTGGATACCACTTTGTCAACTAAACCACAGCACAAAATTCCACTGTTTTTTTGAGTCTCTAATCATTTTTGGAACACTTAAATTCTGTCCCATTTTTTTGGGAAAACTTCTGCCCAACCCCAAAGTTATCAGCTGGATGTGCTGAAAAATTATTGCTGTAGAAGTTCTGTTCTCCAGGGAATGCATGAAGCATCCAGGTGGAATGAAGCGTGTTGGGCACTCCTCATGGAATGTCTCAGCAGGTGTGTGAGCATGGTCACCCCTCCTGAGCAGGAGTGGGAACATGGAATTTTATTATCACACCACTTAGGCAAAACAGACCTTTATAAAAATATATCCCCAAGCTTTCTGCCAATTTAAACACTTTCTCACACGTTATAACTGTTATTAAAAATGCTTCAGCAAATCCCCAGGTATCCTTATTTTTCCCAGATGTGTACAATATTCCTCAAATTTGCATGATCCTAATAAACATCCACGTTTCTGGTGCAAATTCAAGGAAACCTCTCACGGTGTTCAGATGGGATCCCTGGAGCTGGTAATTCCCAGCATCATGAAATTAAGAAGCAACCCTGATATTTTTCAGCTGGACCAAAGTCCAGCTCAGCACCATTTCCCAAAGTTAACAAAATTTACTTCCATCAATTCTAAATATATGTGGAGCTAAATATAGTAAACCTCAAGTTGAAAAATCACGGCTAAAGCAACATACACTGAGTCTCAGTCTGTGCACCAGCTGTGGGGAAAAATGTGCTGAAAAGTAGAACATTTCGTCTCTTTTCATTTATCAAACATTCAGTTGCAAACACACAGTCATCTGTTTAAGAAGAGCTGAGAATCTGTTAAAATTATTCATTTGATGGTCTTCTGAATTTAAATCACAATTTTCTCTGGAATTCGAATTCTCAGGTAACTTTTTCTGGATAAATGCTTTCAATCAAAAAAAAGGTATTTTTTTTTAAATGTACTTTTCTATTTCAGCAACAATTTTTCATTTATTTGTTAATATGAGCAAGGACACTTTTCTAGACAGTTGTAAAACATCTACCTACATCAGAATGTAGATTAATGAACCAACCTAGCTGCTGGGATATATTCAGATATCCATTTATTTCTTTTTTCCCATGTTATCATAGATAAGGGGATTGCTAATGCCATGTCAAATTTGACATTTCCATCTCTCCCAAGGAAGGATTTTGTTGTTTTTACAACTCACCATGCATGGATCTGTGTGAGGAGGAATAAGCACCCAGGTGGAGTCCAGATGAAGGATTTTGGGCAGACCTAGGATTTTATGAATTCCTTCCTTTTAAAACCTGCAAGGATAGCAAAGGATGGTTGGAACTGGTGGCTCTCTGTGAGCCAAATCAAACTTTCACTCTCTAGAACAGTTGTCTGGATTGAACTCAGTCAGTGCAGTCTCTAAAGCCAAGACTAAGAGAGGGTTTTACTTTTTCTCCTCACTCACTCCCATTCCTTCGGTGGCTGTGTCCTGTTTGAGCCCCACTTCTAATCCTCCTCATGATCCCTCCTTCCTTTCTTCCTTGACATTTTGCTCTCCTTTCCCTCAATAGTTCAAACCTGTAGTTGTGTTCTGTCACCTTAAAAATGTCTGATGCTCCCATTGATGCTCCCCACATTGCCTTTTCTCTTTTTCTGTCATTTTCCCCATTTTTTCTCTATTTTTTTCTCATTTTATCTCCTTCTCCTTTCTTTTTTCAGAGTTCTCTGGTGCTGCTTTGCCATCTCTCTTTGCCACCCCTTTCCTCTCTCTTCCAAGTTCCCTCCCTTGGGACTCCTTCAGCTCTCCCAAAGACCCTCCCAAAGACCACAGCAAATCTCACTTCTCAAATTCAAAACCACGATTCCACCCATTTTTTTAAATCACAAATCACCTAATTTCCTTGCCAGCTCTTTTTTTTTTTTTTTTCCCCTGACCTAAGCCTCCAAGGCTCTCTCTTTTTCCCCCCTCCCTGCTCCCAGGAGGGGAGGATGTGCCTTCCAGACACCCCTACATCGCATTTCTCATCAGCAGCTTTGACGTCTCTTTACATTTGAGGACACCCTCCCACTCTGCTGCCTCCTCATCCTCTGTCAGATGCTTCCCAAAAAGCCACGGCGTTCCTGGTGACAGGAAAAGAGTTCAGCA
Source organism: Pyrgilauda ruficollis (assembly GCF_017590135.1). Classification (NCBI taxonomy): domain Eukaryota; kingdom Metazoa; phylum Chordata; class Aves; order Passeriformes; family Passeridae; genus Pyrgilauda; species Pyrgilauda ruficollis. The sequence continues at coordinate 490,328 of NW_024524377.1, read as the reverse complement.
AAGTGCTGGCACCCGAGTGCTCTGCCAGTGAACCTCCCACGCCCCGGGGTAAAAATAAACAACAACAGGCAGAGATATGGCTCGGGAACCATATGCTTTGGGATTTTTGGCTATCACCAAAAGAATGGGAACCCTTGGTGCTCTGGGTCCTTGAGAATCAAGCCACCCATAAAGCAAAAAATAATTATCATCCATCATCCAGATAAGTTTGAAGCCCAGGCAATCTGATGAAGTGCATTGGCTCGTGTTTGTTAATTCTTAGCGAACTATTTTTGATTGTTAAATTGTCTGTTAGGTTGTTTTTCCTCCCAGCTCCCAGCCCCAGACAGCTGGAGGTGTTTAAAGGAAAAGTAATGTGCATTTTTTTCCACAATATGGAGAATTCCTATTCTTATATTAGTTTTTATTCTTAGAAGCTTGAGCTGAAATTTGAGTTCCACTGCAATGCTTCCACTAATTGCCTTGAATAATTCAAATTTTACCACTCTCAAGGGCACAACTGGAGCCAGACTGTTCTAAGCCATATTTGTTACTCTGGAGCCAACAAAATAAGTCCATTTTATGTTGTAGAGCACACTGAGCTTAAGTTACATTATTTTGTTTGCTTCAAATTTAGACAAGTGAAAAGAAAAAAAATCACAGTGGGTCGACTTTGCCAAAGGAGCCCACCAAGAAACCCAGAAGAAACCCAATTTTACTTTGGAAGCAGCAGGAACACGTCAAAAACTGCAGCATAACCCTGAAAATTGTCCTTTGTGGAAGAAAATAAGCAAAGGCCTGAACTGTGGGATCTCTCTATTTTTGGCTCAAGAGAGAAATTCTGAAGCTGCTGATGATTTGAAATGGGTCCTGAAGAGAAGGAAGGAAGGAAATTAGATTTTTTTTAAACTTACAAAATTGTCTTGCCTGTGTAATAACACTGAGCATGACTGTCACTCCGAAGACATATTAGCTCATTTAGGTAATTAGTGTGAGCAGCATGTTTCCCTGCTTATTCCATTCAATTATAGGGTGCTCACTTTGTCATTACTGGAGTATCTTAATGTGACTTGTAATTAGTGTAATTACAATCCAATGTTAATTATATCTGCCACTTAGACATAATTTTATATAGTAATGGTCTTATTCTCAATAACCTTATTATGTTGTTTATTCAAACAGGAATTTAGCCTTCTTTCATGCGTCAAATATGGAGATTACAAAAAGTACTGCCTGTCATTTTTTGTAGTTATGACTCGGGGAGCTTCGCCTTGCAAAATCATATTTGGGGCAATCAATGAATGGAGCAAACCAAATTATAGGGCCTGATTATTAGAGACATGCTGAACTCACAGAAATGATTTGCACAGGAGGCACATGAAGTCATCCCGTGGTTCGTGAGAGCCTCACAGAGAGGTCAGGGGCTGTAAATTAACCAGGGAACAAGGGATGGGACACAAAGTCTGCGTGGTGCTTCTAGTGCTGCTGCTGGTGGTGCTCTTATTAGCAGGGTAATAAACTAGCAGGAGTGCCAAAAAAAAGAAAAAATCCTGGGAAAAGATTCCCAGTGTCAGTGACACCTTTTTGTACGGGGATCACATATTTGATGAGCAGTTTTGATTTTTCACAGGTTTCCTCTCTCTGATCAAGAGCATTTTTAGGGGTTCAGCCACACTCAGCCCCAGGAGAGGGGCCTTGAGGGTCTTTGCTGATTCCTGAGCTTTGCTTCCCACTGTGGGAATGGATTTCTGCTTCTTTTCCATGAGGAAATGCTGGGAGAGCTGGAAATGTTCCCCCCCTGGAGAAGGGAAGGCTCCAGGCAGAGCTCAGAGCCCCTGGCAGGGCCTGAAGGGGCTCCAGGAGAGCTGGAGAGGGACTGGGGACAAGGCATGGAGGGACAGGACACAGGGAATGGCTCCCACTGCCAGAGGGCAGGCATGGATGGGAGATTGGAAATTGGGAATTCCTGGCTGGGCTGGAATTCCCAGAGCAGCTGTGGCTGCCCCTGGATCCCTGGAAGTGTCCAAGGCCAGGCTGGAGCAGCCTGGGATAGAGAAGATATTCCTGCTATGGGACAACCCAAACCATTCTGGAATTTTATGAGGAAAAACTGAAAGACGTGCCAGGAAAATCCTCAGTGCCCTGGCACTGGGTGCTCTCCCACAGCTCCAGACAGAGTCTGGAATAAAAATGCAGGAAATGCAGCCAGAGGGGTCTCAGCACCTCCTTGCTCCGGCCCCACCATTGACCACTACAGCCAGAAAGCAAAGACAGATTCCTTCTGTAAAAAGAGATTTTTTTAGGAATTAACCCCAGCCTGGAATAAACTCTCTCTGGAAGCAAAGTGCTCTCCAGGCCAAATCCCACTCTGCCCCACACCATCTTACGTGCTACCTCCAATGGCCACAGTGAAATATATTTGGATTAAAAAGCCCTAAAAGAGCCAGTCCAAACAAAGCACATATTTGTGCCTCCAGAGAGGCCCACCAGGACAAGTCCCACATGACAAACATCAGTCCTGTTATTTAATGCTCGATGCTGAGGAGTGCCATAAGAACCCCAGGAGCAGAGAAGGGAATTTGGCAGCTCTCTGGGATATGGAAACCAAGATCCCCCTAATCCACCTCTTTTACTGAGCCTGAAAAGGGTTTCAAGCTTTGAGCTCTCTCTTTGGAGGCAGATGAATCATCCAGATTTCCATGGCTCAGGGTGATGTCCCAAGACAGCTGCCAGCTCTCTGTGAGCTCAGGAAAACCAAGGAGTTTCAAAATGAAAACGGAGAGTCAGTGAAAATAAAAGTAAAGCGGGGTATGGGCACCAGGGAATGATGCTTAACCCAGCTGGAAAAGCAGGAGACATTCTCCAGTCCTCAAGGGAGCCTTAGGGAGCAAATCCCATGGGGAGCTGAGCCCCCTCATCTGGATGATCCTTGAGGTGCCTTCCATCCCAACTCACTCTGTAATTCCATGATTTTAGGAACTATTTGATCACTCTTCCATGCAAGACTTTTCCTTAGTCCCTTTATGTTTCTTCTACATAAAATGGGATTTTTTTTACCACTAAATCTTGCATCTGGTGGGTATGAAACCTGTTTGGATTCCCTTTCTTTAAAACTCTCAGGGACCCTAGAATGGTCATTTTTAATTGCCCAAAGGAAAAGCAAAAGTACTTTTTTTTGTTGTTGTTGAGGAATTCCTCAGTGCACATCTGCATTAACACAGTTCTGAAATTTTATGGTTATTTTAACCTTATTTGGTAATTTCACATGTGAAAGTACCTCAAATCCAACACACAGCTTCATGTACAACCCTGCTTACTTAGATATTGCAGCATTAGGTGATCAAATACATCAGTTGGTTATATAGTAACTACAATTTATTGTTCCTGCAATACAAATCTTAATGGCACTCCTGCATAAATAGTGTTTTCCCACTGGCTGCCAAGTAAATCATATTTCTGCCCGTGACACCCAGTAAACTGACATTTCTACCTGTTTCACTTGCTTTTTTTTATCTGATTTTTTAACTCAAAGCCCATCTCCTCAGAGCAGGCGGTGGATTTAGAGCTCCCCAGTCATTAAAGTCACTCATTCCTCACCTTGTGCAGTGTGCCACCACACCAGGACTGCAGCAATCACCATTTGGATTTTATTGCTTAAATACATCAGCAATGGCATCTCTGGAATGTGCATTCAGACCCAGGAATTAACCATTAACCAGCAGTTCTCCTAACAAAGCTCTCCCACTCTTTTGGTAGCTGAAAGGCCACAGCAGGAGGAGCAGATCTGCAGTGTAAGAAATGTCTTTTCTCTCTTCCCACCTGCTGCCCTAAACCAGAGCGAAGTTACATGTCAGAAGAGGCTGTGCCCTACATTTTACTGGGGTTTGTGGACAAAACAACATCCCTGCCCTCTCCAGCCAGAGGAAAATTCTGCTTGGAAATGAATTCAAGATCCAGGCCAGGCTGGATGGGGCTTGGAGCAGCCTGGGACAGTGGAAATGTCCCTGCTCATGGCAGGGGTGGCACTGGATGAGCTGTGAGCTCCTTTCCAACCCAAACCAGTCTGGCATTATGGGTCAAGCCCATCACACTGATTTTTAATCCTAGAAAAGACTGGGAGCTGGTTCCACTCAGGAATCATCTCCTCCCCAGATTTGTTTCCTTTTGAGAGGTCACTCTTGAGCTCATCTGTGCAGCTCCACTGCCTGACCAGGAGAGACATCCCAGGCAGCCCCAGGATGGATTTCTGCCCTACACAAACCTCCCCAAACAGTGGGATTTTTTGGATTCCATCTCAGTGAGGTGGCCAAAGACACCAAGGCCCATCCAAGGATGGAACATGTTCCACCATGGTGCTCCTCAGGAAAGTTTCCTCACTTGCTGCCATGAGAACTCCATGGAAAAACTCTTCACAGTCTCCAGAGGGACTTAATATTAAAAGCTGTGCCTTCATTTTTAACCAACTCTTCCCTGCTGTGATTTTTTTCTGTCATAACTCCTGTTCTATCAACAAGGGGCATGGAGAAAAAAAATGTTTCTTTTCTCTCCCAGCCCTGTCCATATCTGAGGATTTATTGTCATTGGGCATGCTGAATGAACAGAGAACAGAGCAAGGACTAAATCTGGGAAATTTGAGTGGCCTTTTCCTTCTTAGGCTCTTCCTATTCATTCATGCAGGTTTCCCTCTGCACCTTCTCCACCCCAAAGTCCCTTTTTTACAAAATCACCAAATCATTAAGGCTGGAAAAGACCTTTGAGTCCAACCTGCACTGCCAAGGCCACCACTGCCCCATGTCCCTGAGTGCCACATCCACATGGCTTTCAAATCCCTCCAGGGATTTCACCAGGGATTTCCTCGGTGGAAAAAAAAAAATTAAAAAAAAAATAAATTCAGGGATTTAATTTCAATTCTTTTCATCAAGGAAATCCAGGGATTTCATTTCCAGGGATTCCACCACTGCCCTGGGCAGCTGTGCCAGGGCTGGACAACCCTTTCCATGAAGGAATTTTCCCTAATAACCAACCTAAACCTTTGCTGGTTTAACTTGAAGCCACTTCCTCCATCCCCTCCTTCCCAAACCCCTTCCTGTGAGTGGGAGGACAGAGAGTTCCAGCAAAGCCCAGCTTTGTCTCCCATCCCCACGACATCTCCTGAGCCCCCACATCCCAGAGATGGAGTCTCACCCATGGCAAACACCCAGAGCTTCCAGGGAGCTCATGGAGCACAACTGGAACTCCCAGGCTGGGCTGTGGTGAACACCAGCAGCAGCTGTGCCCCATCACTGCTCAGACACCCCACCAAACAGCCTCACCCCATTCCTGCCCTCCCGTGCAGCCTCTCCATGCCCAGGATGTCAAGGCTGAAGCACCTGATGGATTGGGGCAATTATTGTATCTCAGACATACAAGTCACACTAATGCACAGCAAATACAGCTCGCCCTTAATTACAGCTACAGACATGGACATTTGTTTTTCTTAGTAATTAAAATGTTCTATTGTGCTTAATACTGTTATCTGTATTCTTTGGTTAAGTGCAATTTAATTTGCTTTAAGAAAGCTGGGTATAATTTAAAATGAAAAATGTTTCCCTTCTGCTATTTTTCCCCCCCTAATGCTATTGTTTGCCATGACTGCAGATCTGGAACACAGCAACTTCTGAGCTTGTTCTCAAAGTTTCTGGAAGGGGATGCTGTTCTAAAACCAAAATAAAATCCATGTATTTGTGACTGATTCTGGAGATTTCCTGGTTGCTGAAGCACTTAGTGGGATAAAGGAGGTCCCTGGGGCATTTCCAGGGCAAAGGAGCTTTGACAAGGGAGGCAGAGGTTGCCCTGGGGTCCCTGGAGTCCCCTGGTCATGGCTGAGGTGCTGTAATGGATTAGAATCATGGATGGGTTGGGTGGGACCTCGCAGATGCTCTCATTCAAATCTCCTGCCATGGGCAGGGTGACATTCCACATGTCCCCATTCCATTCCAACTGTCCCAGACTGCTCCCAGCCCCCTCCAGCCTGGGTGTGGCCACTTCCAGCCACAGCTTTTCTGAGCAGCCTGAGCCAGGGCCTCACCACCCTCACAGGGAAGCATCACCTATTATTAATTAATTCCAGAATAGCTGACAGAACTCCCCTTAAGCCCTCTAAGTTCCCCTAAATAGGGGAAACATTTTTGGATGTCTCCATATCTGAGAAAAAGAAATCCCAGTGGTGTTGGAAGCATCTCAGTCCCACATCCACCTGCACAAGGAGCCAGAAAACTTCTTCCTCATCATCTTTTAACCCAAAAACAGGTGGCAAGGTCTGCAGACATAAATTTGCTCTGTCATTAAGGTTGTTGCTGTTATTATTTGGCTTGTCAGAGCACAGAAGGAATTCCTTCCCTGCAGGAAGTGGTTGTATTTCTTCTGTCCCCTCTGAGGCCAGAGCCCTCGGGAATCATCTCCCCCAGCAGGATCCAGGACAGAAGTCACAGGAAGGAACAGTGTTCCAGCAGCAGCTCAGGGATGAAATACTGCAGCCTGTGGGGCTGGCTGCCCTCTGTCCTACACACACCAGGAAGGGATCCAGCCCCAGAGCTCCAAGCCACCCTTTGGCTGACTCGTGTTTCTGGAGAAAAGGGGTTTTTGTAAACACCGCAAGGCTCTCGAAGAACGTCCTCGCCAGGCTGTGCTGCACAAAGCCCTTTCGAAACCTCTCTGCTCAGCCTCGTGCCAGCAGCTGACTTTCCCCATCTTACAGGGTCACAGGAACTGGGATATTGTGAAATCACTCACCAGAGATGACCTGCTTTAATCTCAGCTGTCGTTTCACACACTCTAGGAAGGATGGAGCAATGTTTAAACATCATCCACTCCCTTCCTGTAAATTCCTGGGCTGTTTCTGCTCCTTATCTCAAGCTGGAGGATCTCAAGCTGAATCTGAGCTCCTGCTCTCCCTGCATGACTCATTAGGAGAGCACAGAAATAATGATGCCAGTACTCACTCAAAAGAGGTCACAAAGTTCTGGTCCAGAGATTTGGCTCTTTAGCTCAAGAACTGAGTTTTCTCCAGCCCACATTCCACACAAAGGTTTGATTTTGTCAGGCTGTAAAAATTTTGAATTTCAAAGCAGAATTTTGTTCAACATGAAATACATTCCTATTCAAACCCAAATTCCAGCATCAGTGTTATCTCCTACTGAACAGAAGAGGTTGCCTCCCTGGAAATATTCAAGGCCATGTTGGATGCTGTTGTCTGCAGTTTTCTCTCAAATTTAGGGAGACCCAAACCTTGCAAAATAATAAACAACACAAAACCTCATGGCATAGAAACAGAAAATTGAGGGAGGAAAGTGGTTGTGTTAATTCAGAATAAACCTTCTTCCTCCCCCAGAAAGCATCCCAAAACCCACACAGTTAATGAATGAAGTGTGCATTTCTAAGGAGGATAAATCAAGAAACTTTGGGCCATTACTGTGAATATTTCACACTATTTAATGACAAAAAGGTCAACTTTCAAACAGAAAATTTTAAAATGCTGTAAGAATCTGTAAAATCAATTAATGAATTTACATTAACTCAATGTAAATTAATTACATGAATTAATGTAATTAATTACTGTCATTTCAGGGACCTCAGTGTAGTGTAAGCCTTTTGCCAGGGTCTCTTTTTGGCTGTTTCCCTGCCTTTGCCCCACTCCTGTGACTGTGGCTCCTTCCACTCCAGTACCCTGAGCCCATCCCACAGCTGTGAATTTGTTCCTCTTGCCACTCTTAAATCCTAAAGCACAAAGGCACAAACAGAATTCATTTCTTTTCCTGGTTTTGTGGTTATTTTTCTCCTCCTGGCAGACAAACCCCCTGCCAGAATTCTTTATTGCTGCACTGACCTGTGCTGGGGTTTCACCCAGCCAGCTGACACACACTAAAGTCACAACTTGTGTTCTCAGCACCAGAATTTAACATGTGCTGCTTAACCTCTGTTCAAAATTCCCATTTTCCCTCGTGGCTGCAGGGACACATGCAGCCATGGAACGCAGAAACCCTCCTGGTCTGCACCCACCTGAACCCCTCTCTCTGTCCTGAGAGAAACAGATAATATAATTAATAAATATACAGTTAAGCAAAATTAATAATCCAGCCAAAGCTCGCTCCTCTGAAAAGCAGCAGTCAGGTAACCAAGCTCTGTGTCAGGCCCCATAAAATACTTTGAAAAGCAATATGTACAATTGCAATTTTCCAGCAGAGACCCAAACAAATTAGCAGCTTGTATTCCTCTGTGCTTTGCTAATAATTTGTTTGCGGTGCTGTAATGAGGGGCAGGAAATAGTGACAGCCTAATTAAACTGGGGTGGGTGGGAAGCAAACCATCAATCCTGCTCAGCTGCAGCCCAGCGGGCTGCACCCCACCATGTGCTGTCAAGAAATGATTTTTTAAAAAATAATAATAAATTAAAGGGCTAAGTAGAAGCAGAGTGAAAATGGCTTTGACCTGGATTGCATTTACACGAGTAATTTATCAAAATCTTTACCAAAACTGCCTGATGTTCCATCCCATCACAGAGGACAGCGTGTTCATCCCCAAACTTACTGATAGAAATGCTGCATGGAGGACCAGGGCACAGAACAGAGAAGATACACAAATTTCCTTCTCCTTTATGGAATTAAGCTGCTTTGAATTCACAAAAACTCACCTACATTTACTGCTTGAGGAGTTTCTGGCCTCAGCAGCTGCACCACAGCAAAGAACAGCAGCATCAGCAGGACTCTGTTTTCCACTCAGCTCACTTGCAGCACTAACAGAAAACACCCTTTCTGTGTAAATTGTAAAATTCCTTCCTGCAGAAGGAAATCCCCGTGTCCTCCTCTAGCAGAGCCCTGCAGTGGGAGCAGGTGCTTATGGAAGGGGTTTTTCTGCTGGCTTTGGGACATCAGCTTACAGGAACATGAGCCAAGCAGGTGAGCTCCTGGGTCAGGAGAGCTTCAGCCACAGCCCAGGCTGGTTTCTTTTGCACACCCATGTCACCTGGAGCCATGAATTTTTCACTCTTAGTGCAAACACAGCAAAATAGGAGTCCTAATTTCACTCAGTGCACTCTCCTCACACCGCCAGGGAAAACTGCAGATGTCTGTCCATGGCAGGGAGGGAGAGAAAACCCAAACTGCCAGCATTTCAGGGGATTCAATCCCTTATATTACTGGAAATCTTAATCCACAGGAAAGTTACCACACAAGCCCCAGATCCAGAATTTACAAGGTGTTCATGCAGCATTTGTGGCAGACATAAGGACACCTTCTGGATCAGGATTCAGCATTACCACATTCAGGCTTTTCCCATATCTCCTTCAGTTATTCCACTTGTTAGTCCATTTGGATATCAGCGCAGAATCATTAAGGTTGGAAAACACCTCCAAAATCACCAAGTCCAACCTTTGAACAAACACCTCCACTCCCACTAAACCACATCACCCACCAAGTGCCACAGCTACTCATTTTTTGAAGACTTCCAGGGATGGTGACTCCACCACTTCCCCATTCCAATGCCTGATCAGTCTCTCAGTGAAGAATTTTTTCCTAATATGTAATCCAAGCCTCACCTGGTGAAAATATTTCTCATTGTCCTATTGATGCCTTGAGAAGGCTGACCCAGAGCAGAGGCTGGACAGAGTTCCAGAATAAAGCAGGGATTGATTCAAGGATCTCCTCCATGGATGCACCTTGGGCAGCACAAGAGCCCAGCCAGGGCTGCACCCAGGATGAACCCAAATGGTCCCAAAATGCACGAGCGCTCCCAGGGTCTCTCCCTGGGATCAGCTCTGCTCCATGTGCACATTGCAGTTCAGTGTCCAATTCCAGCTCAGCCGCTGCACTCCCATCCTGCTTGTTTTTCTCTCTGCAGCCCACGGGGTTTGTGCTCCTGGGCTGAGATTTGGATCATTTGTCCTTGGTGCCCAGCTGGAGCAGGAATTGTTTTGTGTCCCTGCTCTGTGCAGAGAGCTCAGCAAGCCTTAATGTGAAGCTCAGAACTGCACACTGAAGCAGCACAGAGTCTGAAACAGAGAAAAGCTGAACCTGAGGCATCCGTGTGTCACTGGTTGCCCAAGAGAAGAGGCCAACCCCCACCTCACCACAACCCCCTGCCAGGAGTAGTAGAGAAAAACTTACTTAGACTTACCTCAAAAACTGTCCATAATATCAGCAGGAATAACATCAAATATTAAAAGGAAAACCAAAGAACTTCACAGACATTTAAGATAAAAAATGGATGTTTAAAATGGGATTAAACCAGTATCTCCTTCCACAGAAGGAGTTTTGGGGACCTGCAGAACACTGAGGTTTCTTTCAGCTGGACTCAATAACCCCGTTTGAGGTGCGAGCTACACCTGAAGATCTCTGTGCCCATCCCATCTCACAGCCACAAATGGTTTCATTCATCAAGGAACAAAAAGGGTTAAAGCTTTGGGAGCTACTTGAACATGGAGTGAGCCAAGTGCATTTCACTAAACGCAAGTAGAGCTATAACATCTCAAAACCCAGAAGAACTCTGCAATGAGATTCCAAAAACCCAACGTGTCATGAGACTGGTAACACAAAATACCCCTGAGTTAACATTATAAATAAATACAATATCTCTGAATTAACATTAAATCTCCAGCAGAGCGTTTGCCCTGATCTCCCCGGGAGCCAGGCTGAACTTATCTATCCTTTATCTGATATTGACATCTGTTTATTTCCAAACTGAGCTTGCAGCTTTGCTCATTACACCGAATTTCTTCCAAATAAATAGATCTGGTGCTAATAAATCCCCTGGCTTGCAGTCACTGGCACAGCAGGTCTAATATCTGATGTAAATAATGTATTCAAGATGTTCCCTTAAATCAAGAGTTAGACCACGCTGCTGAGACTCCTGCCTGAGGGCTCTAAACCCCTGTGTAATATTAATTATAATTACCTCATTAAGCTGCTGCTTTAGCACCTTTACACCAAAGCAGTGCCACAGAGGGAATTTAAAGGAATCCCCTAATTCCTAAAGTAAATCATGGCAAGGTTGGGATCTCTGCTCCCGAAGCATCCCAGCAAATGTCCTTCAAAACCTGTTAAGAGACAGACACCAATCCCAAAGAGCTGGAAACTGTGGGGAAATAACAGCAAATAAATCAGAGCTAATTATGAGGATAGCATTAACAGGAATTATTATTATTTGTTTTCACTGTTTTGTCCCCAAAATTAGTGTTTTTAAGCCAATATCTTCTTGGGATCATCTTAGATCTGTGGCAAAGCTGACACCATCTGTCAAAAATGGCATCACTTTTAGGGCAGTAAGTCCAAAAGGACCAGATAATCCTAAAATTCCTGAACTGCCTGCTGTCAGGCAGGTTGTGGGATTCCCAAAGTGGGGCAGGGAGCAGTGGAGGACTGACCATTCAGCTGCCACACTGCACAGCATCAGCTCTCCCAGCTGAACCTGGAGCTCAGCATCATCCAAGTTTTGTGCTCAGAGGCCTCAAAAACACTCTAGAACGATGGTTCATGGAGAGCCTTGTGCTTGTGACTTGTTTTTTCCCCTTTTGTGTAAGCTCAGTCCCATGCCACACAAGAGGGATTCTCCAGAGCTGTGGGGAATGTCCTGACAATCAGGAGGTTTCCACCACCAGAATACAGGAATTAAAATGCAGCTCTCATCAGTCTTCTACTCCCAGTATTAAAGTGGAGAGGGAAAAGGTGCTGCCAGGAGAATTTGGAACACTACACACATCCTTACATCCCAAACTACCTGAGAACATTGGTTGGAAGAAATGTGAGTGTTTCCTGCACATCAATCACCAGTGGTGGGTTTCAGCAGGTTCAGCCTTCAGCTAAAGCAGAGGAGTTGAAGATGTAAAGTTTTCCGTAAGAAATACCAGGAGTTACCTGTTTAATCTGCTTAAACTCTCCATAGGAGGCCTTATTTCCATATTTAAATGTTGGTTGTTTGTTTTTTTAACACAGAGCCCTTATTTTGCCATGGTCAGGATAAGGCACTTCATTGCCCCACATGTCATTTATACAACAGAATGTGAACATTTCCCTGTGAATGTCTCTCATTTGGGGTGAAGAACACAGCAGGAGGGCCCTCTACAATATATAGGATTTTATATACATTATTTATATTTTTTTCCATGTCAGTCTTCGCTTTTCCCAGCCCTGGTTCCAGGAAGGAATTGTGCTGGCATGGGATGAGGTGAGAGACAGAACCATCCATAGCTCCGGGGCTCATACCAAGACACAAACCCAGCCTGAAAAGCCACAGGGAAATTTGAGAAGCCACCAGGTAAAGGCTGAACAAAGAGCCCTTCTCACAGCTCTCCCCACAAAGAGGCCAGATCTGAAGGGATCTGTTCTCACACGAGGCAGACGTTCACAAAAATACACATTTTAATTCCCTTTCAACACCATGCTCTTCTTCACAGCTCTGTTTTTAGGGTATTTGTGGTGTTTCTTGAGTTATCACACACCTATCAGAGATGCACCTCTTCAGGTCTGGCACATATTCCAGCCTCGACCTGGAAAACTTTTCATACTTCCCAATCCCTCCACATAAAATACAGGCAGGCACAAGAACACAAATAAATGCAATTAAATTCTGGTTTGATAGATGAACTTTTTGTCTTCTGAGTATCTCATTAAACGATGATTTGGGGGAAAAAAGTGAAACACTCAGCTCTGAACCAAGCTGTGTCAAACTTATTGCCAAGTCTAACAAAGGGCTCCTGTGAAACATAACTCTTCTGTGGAATATACTGTAATTGTACTTTTTGAAAGCAATGTCAAATCATTGACATCGACTTGGTGTTCCGCGGGAAAAGTTACAATATATAGAAGCTGTAAATTAAACCCTAATCCAAACGTATCACTTTGATAGTTGTTAGACAGACTATTTGGGTGCCTATTTAGCTCTGTGATTTTCCCCATTCCTTTTTCAATCTGTTGTCTTTCCCTCAGATTTTCCAAATCGGATTTTCCGATAACCCGCACGATAAATTTACATTGCAGTTACAGCACAGTGAAGTTAAACTCAAGCCAAATCAAAAAATGCAAACTCTCCAAGGATTTATGAAGAGAAAAATCAAGGTCTGGCAGATGAAAACCAGGTTGCAGGAATTTGGGCTGTGAGTTGCAAAGCATATTCCTGAAAAACAAAACCCATAAGAGCTCCAAACTGAGCACTTTTCCCATTTATCATATACATTAGCACATATTTTTAAAATTCATCTTGTCTAATTCATGCTTTTTACATTCTCAACAGGACACAAGGAATAGCCCAACCAATGTTTGCATTAGTGAGCACTGACACCCAACAGCAGCATCCCAATGAAGCAAAATATTGGTGCTGGGGGTCTCCAAGGTGCTTCCCCAAGCACAGAAACATGGACATGACACTCCCAGCCCAGCCCAAAACACTCCTTTGGAAGCTGGAGGAATCCTGAAAGGTTCAGGCTGAGCAGATATTGGCGTGGGGTGGATTACAGGCAGAAATTCCTCCAGTGAGGCAGCAGGATCTCGAGTGCTCCTGGTTAATCACCATCAGATGTTGAATGTGTTCATTATCACCTCCTTTGGTGCTGTTTCATACAGCTACCACAGAGATTTCAGAGGGAATTGTGCCTTCCAGATGGAAATGAAAACATAGCAACACTCATGAGCAAATAGAGCACCAAAAAATAAAGAAAAGCATATTTCCCAGAGAAAACAAGTTCTTGTTCTCTTGAGGAGCCTCCCTCAACTGCCATAACTATGACAACAAAGCCCACTTTGGAGATAGATTTAAGGGAGAATTTTTTAAAAGATGGTTTGGGGGCATTTTTCTTGTTTTACTCTTCCTAACACAGTCATGTGGCTTAACTAGCACAGGCCAAACACAGGCAGGAGATGAACCCCACCTCTAATTCCTGATATCTCAGAACTTCCCAAGTTGAAGACATATTTGCACAGCTGATTTAAGGCTGCAAATTCATGGAGAGCATTTACAGAGGAGAGAACGTTTATTTCACAAAGTCTGAGGGACATGCTGGCAGCACTGTGCCTGCTGACATCTCCCTGGAATGCCTAGATCCTTCTGGAAGCTGAAGATGTCCTCCTTCAGTGGAAGTTGAAGATATCCTCCTTCAGATATTCCAGAGAATATCTGGCTGCCCCATCCCTGGAAGTGTCCAAGGCCAGGTTGGGCAGGGTTTGGAACATCCTGGGATAGTGGAAGGTGTCCCTGCCCATGGAAGGGGGTGGCACTGGGTGATCTTTGAAGTCTCTTCCAACCCAAACCATTCCATGATTAGTGCTAGAAAACAGCTTTTCCATCCCACCCTCTGGAAAAAGCCCCCTCAGCACTTTTCCGCCTCAACTGCAGTGTTCTACATTGGGTCTCTGCTGAGACCATCGGGACAGAGTTCCAAACCAAGAAGCTGCAAACACTCTCACACCTTGGCTGTATTTTAATAGTTGAAGTTTGGAGGTTGGCTCAGTGCATCAAACCCTGAATCCGGAGGGAAATACAAGGGACACGAGTCCAGGTGCCCAACAAACCCATTTACCACTGTTTTGCCAACTGCCACAGGAGCCCTGCAGATTCTTTGCTTCTTTTTTCTGCCAAGGTCAGGATAAAATGTGTGAGATGGTATTTCTTGTTGGGACTCAGATGTTTGTTAGTTCTTATCTCTGTCACAGTCTCACAAACCCTGAGTTCTGCAGCACTGCACTCTGACACACTAAAAATGGAGCCCCATTCTCTCTACAAGGGCTTTTGAGGATAAACTGTCCAACTAAGAAATGACACCTGAATTCTTTTCAGTTTTAACCCAATAACCAACCACCTGTGGCCCGCAATGTGGACTTTTTATTCAACTACACAAAACCACCCAGGAAGAGGGAGAAGAGGGTGAAGAAGAAGGAGAAGAAGGTAAAGAAGGTGAAGAAGGTGAAGAAGGTAAAAAAGGACCAGCCTCCACCCTAAAGCCTCCATCTTACTTTATATATATTGCTATATTCTAAACCCTTAAACTCTGAGTTTCCCACCCTGTGATATCACACACTTCTATCCAAACTCCACACCCACAATCCCAGTTCTGTCATTCCATTTTGGAAGCTTCTCCAGGGCCTCAGGTCAGTGCAGTGTTCTCCTGGGGGTCAGTGCCTGGCAGCACAGAAAGTCTGGAATTCCCAGCAGGCAGGGCTCCAACAGAACCCCTCCACAAATGGCCGTGGTGGCTGAGCCCCAGATCTCTGCCACACCTTCACAACCCCTGATGCTCCTCTCGCTGCTCCCCAAGCCTCCCAGCTCCATCTTCCCCACTCCTAACATTTTGAACAGCCGAAAAGCTGCCAATTTTTTTTGAAGGCAACCTATTTCCAGAACTGTTTCTCTACCTCAAGATCTGTAATTTCTCCCAAAACACCCCTCTGGAGCAGAGCCCAGGACTGGCAATATGTTCCCCAGGAGCAGGGAAAGGTTTACGTTTCAATACCTATTGCACCTGTCACCATAATACCAGGCATTTTCCACCCACGGCGCAGGAGAGAATCCAAACTTCCTGTGGGATGTGCAAAACTCGCTCTCAGCCTTGGGAGCCATCCAGGCATGGTTATCAGGAAGAGAAAAGCTATTTCTGCTGGCTTGCAGGAATTGATGGCACCATTTAATGTCTTGTCTTTATATGCAAGTGTGTCTAACCCAGTTTCTCCACAGCTGCTGTGACGTAAATAAATTCAGTATTATCTCCATTTTACATTGTAGGGTGTAATATAAATAGTCCTGGAACTTGTGCTGGGCATAATTCAGTGTTTAAGACATTGAGGACAATGCACCCATAGAGCTGCCTAACACAACACAAAATATTTGACCTGCTTCAGGTCGAGCAGGACAAAAATATTGTCTGTGATCTGTAGACATATCTCCCAAAGTAGGATGGTATTTCTGGGAAACAATGTCATTGGGTTGAACATTTTTTTTTATCACTGTAAAATGATATTTCAAGGGTTCCTTTAGAGGAGTAAATCCCTACTACAGTGATCAGGAAATATTAGTATATGTTATACATGAAGAAGCCCTAAAATATCTACACTTGCTTTACAGAATTAGCTCCACTTGAATGGTAACTATGTATAAAATCCTGATTTTTTTTTTTTTCTTTTTTTTTTTTTTCTGCACATTCTATTACCTAATCAGACAAAATCATTTGCTCCAGCTGAATTTACTAGAGGAAAATATCTCTTGGTACCTATAATTTTACCTCAGGCTCTCCCTCTTAAGGTAGCAGTGTTTCAGCTGTGGGCTGGAGTGAAATTCCATCATTCCCAGGAAAACCCAGTCCACCCTTAGAAATACCTAACCCAGAAAAAGAGATCCAAATTGAGAGGGTTTTTTAACCATAAATACAGCTTTGGGCAGCAAAACACCTCCTATTTTGTTTCAGCAATAAATCACTTCCCTGACTTGAGTTAGTAATGAGATTTTTAATCATGTGGATTGAACATATCCTGGAGTTAATAAAAAAGTATGGCTTCCTCTTTATCTTTAATAAAAGATTTGTACACTGCTCAAATGATCAGTATTACGTTTTTAAAGAACCTGAGATTGATGTTTTCAATTCTCCTTCCTATTTTTCCAGGCTTTTATAATTCAAAGGTAATACAGGGAAGAGTTAATAATTCATGAGGTAATTTTAAGGCTTTTATTCAGAACCCTTTTGCCTATTGACTTAAGGATGTGCCATAAAATATCCAGGTATTACTATCCCAGCAATTTGCAGCTCTGCACAGATGAAATCTCTGAATTTATGCAAGTCAGGATTTGTGTTTAAGAATCAGAGCACATCATTCCAGCCTTGGAAGGGTACAGGGGGAGGAAATAGCTTTCCAGGACTATTTAAACGAGAGTATTTCATGTCTTCACACAGTTCTGCTTTTTCGCCCTTGTTTGCAGGTTTATTCTTGATGGAGTTATTTTTGCAGTTGCCAAGAGACAAAGGAGCTGGGGGAATATTTTAAAAAAGGTAAATTCTGCTGCACGAGTCCTGTGCTCCCACCTGCACGAGCTCCAAACTGAGCCCTCCGCTCTGGGAGAGCTCAGCTGGACAAAAAAAACCCAGAACAACAACAACAAAAATGGGCTTGTTCGAGATGAAAACATCAAAAGTGGCTCCCAGTTAATACAATCCAAGAATATCCCACGTCAGTCACTAATGGATACAAAGTTGGGGTGCTGGGATGAGGCAGGGAGGGGCAGCAGTGTCCCCACAGCCTCTCTTGTCACAGAGCAGCCACGTCCAAATGCCATTCCATGAGCTGACTGCAGAATTCATCCAAAAATTACTCAGAAAAGCGGAATTTTTGATTGTGCCTGTCAGTCGTTTGCAATGAAGAACAGAAGTGAAAATGGGGGTTGGGGGTGCAGTATTTGATTCTTGTAAATTAATTTCTTTTATTACGAAAAGCCAAAATCCAAACCTCGCTTATTTTGTTATTTAATCTTTTTCTCTCAGAGTTGCTCATCAGAGTGTGTGTGGTTACCTCTACAAAATACTGGATTAATAACAGCCAGGCTTCAATACAGAATCTGATATTGGGAAGGAATTCTTCCCTGGGAGGGTGGACAGGCCCTGGCACAGGGTGCCCAGAGCAGCTGGGGCTGCCCCTGGATCCCTGGAAGTGCCCAAGGCCAGGCTGGACAGGGCTTGGAACAGCCTGGGACAGTGGAAGGTGTCCCTGCCATGGCAGGGGGTAGAATTGGATGGGCTTTAAGGTCCTTTCTAACCCAAACCAATCCATGATTCCATGATATTTGTTAAGGCTATTTTACCTACTTCAAATAACCAAGGCATTTTTACCACTGTGTTTTCTACTTCCAGCTACTGTGAAGGAATCACCCATCTCCCACAAGGCTTCAGGGAATGCTGACTAACAACAGTAGAAACCAATGAAAATTGATGCTAATTAATAATTCCACCTCTAAGACAGAAAAGAGAGCTCAGGTGAGCACTGAGGCATCATTTACTGCCATGAGAAATCATCAGCCCCACCTTTAGCAGCGTTTCCCTTCATGGACAAACAGGAGATCCTGTGCCTGTTCCTTTAAGTTTGCCAAAGAGGACCCAAATTTTACCATCCCAAGGAAAATGATGTCTTTATGAACTCATAGTGACATCAACTAGATTATATTTCATTTCAGGCCAGCTCTGTGCTCCATCCTCTGCTCTCCATCCAGTTCCCATCTCTCTCTGAACTCCTCTTCTTGATTTGACCTCAGAGTCCCAAAAACTCCTGCCTAAAGTTTCCTGCGTCTCTTCTGCAGCTCCAAAAATGCAAATTGCTGTCAGGTTCTTCAGTTCCCTCTGAGAGACAGGCAGCATATGTCATGTGCATTATTCAGAGCTTTCCATGGCTGCTTTTCCAGGGAGGTTTAAAAAGGAACAGCAAAGCGTGTGTCAAACCCAGAGCCTTTGCCACAATCAAGATAATCACGGAGGGACATAAAGCCTAAAGCTGGGCTAGCACAGGGGTTTGTTTTTAATGTAACAGGACAGCAATGCAATAAATTTAATGCTTTTTTAGCCAGACAGGACTGAAGGTGCACTTTGCAAAGCTGAGGTCTTTTGTAGATGAAACTCAGAGGAAATAGTTCAAAAGGAACGTGGAAAATGTAATTTTTGTTATCCTGAGGAGGAGGAAAACCATGGCAGTGAAGCACATTGAGAGCAGTTTCCTTTGTGCTCGGCTGAAAAATAAACACATTTTCCCTGTAATGAGTGGCCTTCAAAATCCTGAGAGCATCTCCCACTCGAGAGAGGAACAGAGGAATTTCACAGTGGGGGCACAAATTCTGGGAGCTACTGACATTATTCCTCTTGGTCCCACAAACAAGGGTAGAAATCCTCCTAAAAAAATATCCTGGGAAAACCCAGACTCACAGAAACACCCCAAGAAGACCCCTCGTTACAGGGCCCCCTGGAGATTCTGTCACCTCCACAACAAGCACAGATAAATAAATTGCTCAGAATTATGCAAAGCCATGGATATAATTCAGTATACAGCAGCAAACAAGCTGTGTAAGTGGAAGTGTAAATTCTGTGATCCTTCTTCATGCTCCCAAAGGTTCAGTTTCTGTGCATTTGTTGAGCATTATTAGAAAGCCCAGCCAACAAAGCAAACCCCAAATCCTGCCCTAACTAAGGTTTAAAAAAAAAAAAAAACCCAAACCTTTGAGTGACTCCTAGCACTCAGCCTAGAAGTGCCTGCCAGGAAAAAGGGAATTTTGGAGATGGCATCTCATCAATTTTCTTCATTTGTGTCAGAAGTTGAGCAGCTGTCTCCTTACCAGACTGAAGTGGAGCCAAAAACCTTGTCAGGCAGCCGAAGAAAAAAGCACTTCAGAGGAGCTCATCTCCAAGACCCCAAAGGGTATCACATTTTGGAGCGGGCATGTGTTAATATTCCTGCTCCAGTATCAATTGGCAGAGTTCTGCAGCAGGAGGGGGGAAAAAAGGCTGCTTTGTTTGTTTACACTGCCTGCTCAGGGAAAGCAGGATGCCACACATACTTGAACTGCCCGGTTTGTTTATTTATTTATTTACTTATGGCCAGCAAAAGGATTTTAGCTTTATCTTCCCTGAGCTGGGGAGGAAAGTGAAATAAGGTTCAGCTCCATGGATGCACCTGGACTTTGTGAAAAGTCCAGAAAAGGGGGAAGGGAGAAAAAGAGGGAAAAATTTCTCAGCACCAGTGTCTCTGCTAGCAAAAGGGAGGATAATTTCTCTGTTAACTTTACAAAGCAGACACGGATTCATTTTTTAATTAGGCTTTATTTTAAATGTAATGCACTTTTTTTTCCATTAGTTGTCATTGACTTAATGTATAGAAATAAATATATAAAAAGTGAGCTCTCCACGTTATGCACTTCTCGCAATGGCAAACTTCAAAATTTCCTAAAATTTCTTTTAGGGGACACAGCACATACAGTGGCAAGCAGAGCTCTGTTGTTCCCAGGCACTGCAGGAATTTCAGCACGAGATGAATAATCCCAGTGAGATCCAGTGCTTGAATCAGCTCCCAGCTCCAGCAGCCTGGGATGGTGAGAGACTGGGAAAGCCCAGCTCTAAATTTGTGCCTTCCTCAGCACGTGCTGGGCTGAGGCTCCTTCAGGGCAGCCCTCAGAGGAGCTTTGTGCTCCCCAGCAGGGCGGCTGTGCCGAAGGCAGCAATCAAATTCCAGCAGTTATTGCACCAGGAGCTCTGCCAAGTGGGATCCAGCAGGGTAAGGCACAGTTTGATCAAAGTGAGAGAAGTTATTGATCTTAATTCAACCCAGAGCACCAGCCAGGGAATTCACAGCCCCCAGGCAAAACAACAAAGGAGGTCCTGGCATCCTCCTTTTGCCATCCCAAATGTCCACAGAGGACAGCAGATAGAAGGGTCTGGCTTCTCTCAAGGTATGTTTTTATCATCCTTTTAACCTAAAAAGCCACGTTTTGTCCCCTGTGTGTGTGACAATTCCACTCCTGAGCAGATCCCAGTCAGCAGGATCTGGGTGCCAGGAGGAGACAACAACAACCAGGATTTGCTGCTCTGTCCCTGTGGGATGGGGCTCCCTCAGACCACATTTCAGAGCAGGAGGAGACTGCACCTGCAGCCATGGCACCATACTGGTTAATCTGATTTTGATAGAATGGTTTGGATTGGAAGGGACTGTCGCCCTGTTCTTCTAAGTTCTTCCAAGCCTTCTGATGTTGACATTCTTGTAATGAAGTTTCTCACGCACTTTTATGTAAATAATTATTGGTTTACATTCTTCTCTGGAGGAGGAGAAATTTGATGGATTGTTGTCCTGCCCAGTGTCATTGGAGAGGTGGCATTTTCATCCTCCAATCCACTGTCACTTTTATAAGTCTATAAATATTGGAGTCAGGAAATAAACTTCCCTCCTTTTTCTTCTTACCTTGGAGTCCAGTGTCCACATTGTTTTGTTTCGTGTCCTGTTATGACAAGGGACCATAAATCTCATCCAGTCCCACCCCTGGACACTTCCACTCTCCCAGGGTGCTCCAAGCCCCGTCCAGCCTGGCCTTGGACACTCCCAGGGATCCAGGAGGATGAACCTGTCCATTTTCCACCACACAGATAAAGTTGCCTTACACACGGTCAGAATTAATGAGAATAAATAAAGGAATAACCAGACATTCAGATCCTCCTTCACCAACCATCTTCTCCCAGCCAGCTTTTCCCCAAAATGTTTATTTACTACACAGCCAGGCTTTTGGCAGCCTTCCCACTGCAAAATGTGCTTCCCAGATATTACAAAGTGAACTCCAAACGAAAAAAGACTTTTTTGTTCTTAGGTCTCCCTTTCTTCCACACAGATATCACTTCAGAGCTTTGCCCTTAAGGCACAATTTTGCCCAGAATTTCTCAAATACTCAGTTAAAGAGAGATGAGTCCACAGACCATTGCTAAAAATGAGATTTCCTGCGTGGTCTTCAGCAAACTACTTTAAAGAGACCTCTATTTATCAAAGCAAAGCTTCCTTACTTTTCGCAGGTCTAGAAATGCAAAGAAAAAAAGGAAATCATGTACATGAGAAATCATTGCTATTGTATTTCTAGCATGTTTAAATAATATTTTTAAAAATAAATTGAATAATGCATCAACAAGATTTTGGCATTCTGGTATTGCATGGTGGGAAATAAGAGTTGTTTAGAGCTAGACAGAAAAAAGCAAAGAATAGAAAATAATGGTGATAGAGTGGATGATGTTCCCCTATTTCTGTATAGAATCACCAGAGAATCATGGAATGGTTTGGGTTGGGAGGGACCTTAAAGCTCATCTCATTCCAGGGCATGGGCAGGGACATTCTCCATTATTCCAGATTGTCCAATCTGGCCTTGGACACTTCCAGGGATATACATATATACAGATATACACGCATGCGTCCAACTTTTTTTAAAATTATTATTTGTATTAATATGATATATTTTGTTCTATTTATTCCAGATTGTCCAGTCTGGCCTTGGACACTTCCAGGGATATATATATATATATATATATATATATATGTATGTATATGCACATATCTATTTTTATTATGTATTTTTATTATGTATTAACTATTTTACTATGTATTTTGTTATATATTTTATTATACGTTTATATATTTTATATGCTTATATCCGACTAATTTAATGTATGTTTTATATTTATATATATATGCACATATCCAACTTTTTTATTATTATTTACATTAATTTAATATATTTTATTATATTTATTCCAGGTTGTCCAATCTGGCCTTGGACTCCTCTAGGGACATATATAGAGCTATATAGAGCTATATATCTATATATAGATAGATATATAGATATATAGATATATAGATATATAGCTATAGATGTGCACATATCCAACTCTTTTTCACAATGAAGTTGCAGTCACAATGGATACATCAAGCCCTCTCAAAAACCCAGATACAGAAGCAAAGCAGTAAGAGAATAACATGGTTTCTGTCCTTCCCCTGCAGCCCAGCAGAGCCTGGACCGTGCGTGGCTCTGCACAGACATTGCCGGGCTGGAAGCTCCTGCCGACAAATTCCCGAGCTGCCAGTGCTCAGTGATGAAATTCAGGAGCCTCCCAGCTGCACACTCGGGGCCTGTGAAGGCAGGGAAATGTGGGGATTGGCAGCAGGCTCTGGCAGATGAGTTCCTTTGCAGATGACACCAGGGATTCTGCCAGGCTGACGTGGAATTCTCCTCTTGATTTGTTGTTGTTGTTGTTGTCATTCCAAAGCTCCTTCTTGGAGCTCTGCTGGGCTCCCAGTGCCTGTTCTCCTGAGTCTCCTGTTCACTTTTCTGACTCTGCAAAGTGCTGGGATTGCTCAGCTCAGTTGTTTCAGCTCTGCTTCTATGGAATTGACATGGATCAGTGTTTGTTCTGGAAAAATTCCCCTTTTCTCTTCAGTATTTCAGTGCATTATCCCATGGATGTGCCCTAGTTCATTTCTCTGTGCCTTATCCCATGGATGTGCCCTAGTTCATTTCTCTGTTCAAAATATCTTGGAATTTACTGCAAGGGACCCCCTCCAGAAATTGTTGAAATGATTGTGCCTGGATAGTTGGGATCTTGCAGGCCACTCACAGGGAAGGAAAAATTCCTTACTAAAGACAAAAGGAGCTGATGTGCAGTTCCATCACTGAGTGCTGAGCTGGCCTGACTCCATCCAAAGCTGGGTGATGTGGGAGGCTCGCAAAGAAATCACAGGAATAAAACCCCAGACTGGTTTGGGTTGGAAGGGACCTCAAAGATCATCTGGATCCACCCCAGCCATGGGCAGGGACACCTCCCACTGTCCCAGGGTGCTCCAACCTGGCCTTGGACACTTCCAAGGATCCAGGGGCAGCCACAGCCCAGGAATTCCCAATTCCCAATCTCCCACCCATCCCTGCCCTCTGGCAGTGGGAGCCATTCCCTGGATCCTGTCCCTCCATGCCTTGTCCCCAGTCCCTCTACTGGAGCCCCTTCAGGCCCTGGAAAGGTCTCCTGCAGCCTTCCCTTCTCCAGGTGAGCACCCCCAGCTCTCCCAGCCTGGCTCCAGAGGGGCTCCAGCCCTGGAGCAGCTCCATGGCCTCCTCTGGATTTCTTCCAGCAGCTCCAGGTCCTTCTCACGCTGGAGATCCCAGGCCTGGACAAGATAGTTATAATTTGGATTATTCTTTATAATTTTTCTCCCCCTTGAGCTGTTTGCCAGCACCACTGAAATGTTCCACTGAGATCTGTGTACAGATTTAAATAAGACACAGGATCAGGTGACAAAAAACTCTGCTTCATTTCTCATGGTTGTTTTTCTGGTGCTGCTCCTGTAGTGAAATATATCCCTGACTTGGATTCATAAAAAATAGATAATATATTATATTAATTGTGTTTATTATATTATATATGCAATATAATAAATCCAATCAAACAGCATAGGATATCATAGGCATTTTAACAAAGGTTAATTGTGGTATTAACTGTTCTCCCTGTACAGACTTTTAATGTGAGAAATGTTTCACACATTTAAAGCTCCCTTTAATCACCAGACCTCAAGGCCACACTTCTCATTCCCAGCCGAGCAGATTCCACTAGAAAAAACCAAAGATTTTTTTCCTGAAAAAAGCTTGGTCTTTATATGAACAATGAAATATTATTCACTGAACAGACACCATTTAAAAAAAAAGGTTTAATTTCTGCAAGGTTCTGTAATACCTTTAAGAGCTGGAATCATCCTCCAAAAATTTTTAAGGGAAGCCTTCAGGTTGTTGCTCACAGTAAGAAATGGAGAGGAAGCAAAATTCTCTGGACTCCCAAAATAACCCTCTCTCTCTTTTGCTGTCTCTGATTTTTGAGGGAGAAAGCAAACTGCTCTGCAATAGATTTGCATGAATCACAGCACCAAATGCACAGGGAGCTGTGATTAGGGGTGAATTCCTGCAGGAGGGAACGGGGAATCACCTGCACCGAGCCTGTGCCACGAGAAATCCAGGGGGAAAACAAGGAGGTGATTCCCCGAGCTCTGCTCTCTGTGCCAGAAGCAAGGACAGGCCAGGGACTGCAGAAAACTTAATAATTAACTGAAATTATACTCAATATTTCACGTGATTTCGAATTCACAGCATCTTCCTCACCCGTCTTTTGGATTTTGATGCTCTGAGAAGGATGGGAAAATGTCTCTTGAAAGTGGGATGGAAATATCCAGGAGAAGGGTTTGTTTAACAAGAGCCCAAAGCAGGGAACAGTTCATTCCCAGCCTGTTTCTCAAGACAGCAAACACACAGAATCATTACTGATCCCCCTCCTTTTTTTATGTTCTTGAGAACTCTTGCACAATCTGCTGCTCCCCAGCAAGAATTCACCACTCTCAAGCCTTGTTTTCCTATTCACCCCAAAAGCTGCAAGTTTCCCTTCAGACTCTGCACGTCATGCTCATCAAATCCTACACAGAAATGGGCATTAAGTGTTTTGTTTACTCATAAATCGGCCGAGCCACAACAAAGAACAGAATGTAAAGAATGAACTCCCTTTGCAAAAGTCATTCAGAGCCAAACAAAAGCCTTTACCTTCCCCAAAACAGATTTTTCCAAGTGGGCCTCCTCTCTTTCTGAATTGCTCAGCATTACAGTGAGCTCTCAGATAACTCAGAAACATTTGAGAGCCAAGCTAAAAACAGAAGGAATGAGAAAGTTCTCCTGCATCTGATTTTTTTTTTTTTTCATTAAAAAGGCATTAAGAAAATATGGGCTTTTCACCAGTGCACTGTGAACAAGCAGCCTCTTTGCCCATGACGTGCAGGGACCTGCTGGATCCAGGCTCCTTCCAACTTCCCCTGGGCTGTGGCAGCTGGATGGATTTGTTTCCACCTGCTCTCCCCGTTTGTCATTCCTGAGGTATGCTGCAGAAAGCAAGGTTAGCTCCAAACTGTCAGCCTGGCTGCAGCCAAAACTCTTCATTTTTATTATCTGATCACATCCCTCGGAGTGCTTCGTGTTCCTTTCATTCCCAGCTCCCCACACCTCTGCACCCATGGAGAACAGCTGGGGTTTGGGATTTTTTTTTTTCAAATGAAAATGCCAATTTTTAAAGCCCTCAAAGGAAAGCCACATGTGGCCAATCCTATGGACCTGCTCCTTCCCCACTGCTTGCTCCAGGAGTTACAAACTCCTGTGGTCCCTGGAGAAGGGATTGTCCAAACGTGGCTGCAGAGACCAAAATGCTTCTGAAAGAGAGAAAAATCTCATTAAAAATGTTAAAAACCTCTGCCCCCAAACTCTTTGGAAGACTGGCTTTCTCCATCTCCTGTGGTGGTGTTGGAAATAAAGCTGCCAGAGAGATCTTCTCCCATTCCTCCCGAATTTCAGGGGGATAGGAGAGAGTGGGTGTGGGGAGGGAAGGTATCTCGAGTACAAGAAAGGATGATTATCAAGTCTAAAGAGAGCACGTCATAAAACGAAGAAATATAAGGCTATTTTTAAAGCAATTATTTTGTTTTCAAGCTGAAAACGTGCTGCAGTATTCCCCCTCTGCCTGGCATTCCAGAGGAGGTGTTGCATTTAGCTACAGCAAAATTAATTCCCTGGAAGAAAAGAAAAGTGAAACACTGGCAGCAAAATAGGAAAGCAGAAGAGGAGAGTTTTGTTTCCTCTGTTTTGATAGGGAATTCTGTTTCCCAAACTTGATCAGTTCCCAGGCCCAGCTCTGCAGTGACAAGCACAGCAATTCCCTGAGAGGGTTTGTGCAGAAAGTCCCCTGGCACCACAGGGAAGTGTGAGTTCAGAGCAATCCCTTCACCCCTCAACCTGCATAATTTATCCAGACATATTCTGGAAGTTGAGAAACCTCTCCAGTAAGTTAGAAAGATTTAGGAACTTTTGGGGAGAAAGAAAAAAAAAATGAATTAAAAATGTGACCTGTTACGTAAACCTGTATTTTAAGAAGTGAACTAGAGACAGGAGGAAGGATCACAGGGGTTGGACACATACCCAGCTGTCCCAATTTGGCGGAGCTGTTTTAGCTGTCAGCGTGTGAATTCTTAATGTGTGATGATTATAAAGTAAGGAGAGGGAGCTCTGCTCCCTCATTGGAATTATTTTGCCTTTTTCTCCAAGGAACAGACCCAGAATTGCTGCCCCAGCTCAGACCCACACCTCGAAGCCCCTTCCAAACATTAAACCTCGAATATTGATTTATTAAGATCTAAAGTGATAAAATCCTGCTTATCCCAGGCTCAAATTTTCCTGACACCTCCACTAATTACACACCATAATGAAATCCCAGAAGCACTGAAATAATTGTTCCAGCAGGAACTCAGCCAGCAGAACACCTATGGAAGCTTCTTTCCCTTCACTCATCACTGTGGGAAGCAATCTCAGAGTCCTCTCCAAAAACCCCCTCAAACAGATGTCTTGCAGCACAGCAAGACATGATCAAATTCAGACTTGGAGAGAGCATGTTCCAAAATCCCTCGGAGAGAGAGTTTTGCCAGGCACACCTTATCACTCACAGGAAAGGGAGGGGGTGCAGGGAGGGCACCTTCACTGGCACAGGGGGCACAGGGAAAAGCAGCTCTGGGACCTGTCCTGAGCCAGGTATGACCAAAAAACTCCTTAACCACCAGCAATACCCTTATCTCTGCCTGGAGACAGAGTCTCAGGATCACAGAATTGTTCAGGTTGGAAAGACCATGGAATTGTTCAGGTTGGAAAAGACCTCCAAGATCATCCAGTCCAACCGTTCCCAGCACTGCCAAGGCCACTCTGCCCCATGTCCCCAGGTGCCACATCCACAGGGCTTTGAAATCCCACCAGGAATGGGGACTGCCCTGGGCTGGACAACCTTTTCTGTGAAGGAATTCCCATCTCTGTTCCCTTCAGGATCTCTCCTGACATGAGGGGAAAATCAAAAAGTGAGAGAAAACATGAGGGAAGAAAGAAGTGAGAGAAGTCTGAGGAAGACTTTGATACAGAGTTTCTCCCTTCTGGATCCTCCTTTGCTCTAGACTGAGCCCCTTCCCAGCTCCCTCAGGAATTCACCAGCCCCTTCCCAGATGCATTCCCTGCCGAGGACATGCTCAGAAGGAGCTCAGGGTGATCTCCAGCCCAGGTTATGGATGCTCCATGTCCATAAAGGCCAGGTTGGAGTACCCTGGGACAGTGGGAGCTGTCCCTGCCATGGCAGGGATGGCACTGGAAGATCTTTAAGGTCCCTTCCAACCCAAACCATTCCGTGACACGAAAACAGGAGCTACTCCCACCCTGTGTGCATTTAATGTGATTTTATCACTGGATTGTTTAAAAAAGAAGATAAAAAGACATTAGAATTTCCTTTTAAAATCCCCACTTTCTTGTGCTTCACAGCTGGCCCGTAATTCATGTTGGGAATTGCAAGAAGTAGGGGATGTACAAACTGTCTCCCACACCCTGTCTGCTCAGGAAACTCACTGTCATGTGGAATTAATTACTTTTTTTTTTCTTTAAATACATATAATTTCAAGGTCATGGTCCAGCATCTCTGATTCATGGTAATAAAGGTTGCACAAGAAGAGAACTTGTATAGAGCAAAGGTTAATTGAAATCCCCTTCCTAACAAAACCCAACTGGAAAGCTGCTGCTTCCAGAGACAAATCCCTGCAGCACTACTGATCTTTAATTCCTGATTGCCAGGTTTGGGAATTCAGTGCCTTTAGACAACAGCAGCAGGAGGCAGAGAGGGGAAGCAAAGAGCTTTCCCAGCCCTGCACCTCCTGGGATGCTCCTGGGGTGTTCCAGGACAATTCCTCAATGTCACACACTGGGTTTGTGACACCTCCACCTTCTCCCCTTCAGCCCTGGAGCTTTCAGGCAGTGTCAAAAACCCCGAGATCAGAACTCAGGTCTCTGTGCCAGCCTCAGGGATTTAGAAACCCAGAGGCAGCTCTTGAACTCCCAAAGGAGGAGAAAGCTTTAAAAGAACCCTTTTTAACTGCTGGGTTTGATATTTTTGGAGTCTCCTTCATACAAGCGAGGGCTGGACGTGTCCTTTTGTGCCACAGCTCTGACCACTGTGGATTTGGGAAGGATCCCATATCTGACAGGACTCCCAACAGCATCAGGAGGTCTGGAAGTCACGAGATCATGCTGAAAAAATAAATGAAATGAGAAAAAAGCAGCAGAGGAAGAGAGGAAAGGATGGAAAAGCGACGGGAGAGTAACGAAATGGCATTTTCTAAGCATGAAGAATGATTACAGAGGTCAAAACTGAAGCTGCTGCAGGAGTTTCTGATTAAATCCTGCTTTGTTCCAAAGTGCTGACGTGCAGAACTCCAAATGGTTTGGGGAAGGTATCAATCTGATAGGAGCCCTTCCTGCAGGGTCATTTGCCTACTTGCTTTACTCGAAACCTTGGCTCCTCCACAGCTGCTTGGATGGGCTATTGGGAAAGCCACGTTCCCAGGCTCCCCAGAAACTCGGGATTAAAGGGAATTAATTATTGATACAAGTCTCTGCTCTGCATGTTTGCCTTATCAAATGATCTGCAGCTGTGCCTGTGGCACGGGAGGAGCACATCTGAGATCTTTTAATGATGCAAAAAGCTCCTTCAAGGGGCAGCCAAGGCGAGCAAGGCTCCTGCTCTGGGCTCCCTTCCCGAAAAACGAGGGGAGAAATAAGAAGTGCAAATGTTATGGAGGAGTTTTAAAGAGTTAAAACTTCCCTGTTTCTATCAGCAAATCATTGGAGTGGTGCTGTCTGCTCTGGTGAGCACTGACTTTGTGGGATAACGCATTTCCATAGTGAAATCCAAACATCCTGGGCATTTGGGGCTGGGGTAGGCTGTGAAAACCAACTCCAGCTCCCTCCAGATATTCCACTTTTGGCCTGGGATTTGGTGTCTGAAGCTGTGCTGCTTTCCTCTGCTCGGAGCAGGCAGCAGAGGGATGCAGGATCAGGATCCAGATATGTGAGATCCAGGGATGTGGGGTCAGGATCCAGGGATGTGGGATGCAGAGATGTGGGATCCAGGATCCAGGGATGTTGGATCAGGATCCAGGGATGTGGGATGCAGGAATGCTCTGCACTGTGCACCGATGCCATTAGGTGGTGCTTGAAACAGAAGATTGCAAGAAAGAAAAGCAAGAGCTTGTCTTCTGCCCAGGCAGCCTGCTCAATAGATATTTTATTCTAGGAATTAAAAAATAAAAGCACCAAAAGTAGAAAAGAGAGAGGGAGGGAAAACTTTACAAAATAAAAGCTCATTCTAGGATTCGGTTTCCCATTTAAAAATCTGATTTCTAGGCCTTGGCAGAGCTGACTAATTAAATAAATAAATACACAGTCAACTCTTCCTCCTGCCTGGAGCAGCTCTGCTCACACACACACACAAACACTCCCTTAAATCAGCCTCTGATATTTCTGTGCTCAGCCAAACCTGCTCATCATGCCTGAGATCCCTATCTCTCTCCTAAGGTTGATAACTGGATTTCCAGTAAGTTTTGAGTCAGAGATTGAAATACTATTTAATGCACCAGCTTGAAAATGGGTTTCCAGGAAAAACTGTCCAAGGAAAAGCTCACTAGGAGTTAGGAAGAGGCCTTGATTCAGCTTGGGAAAGCAGAGCTCCCTCCCTTCCCCTTCTCTGGCAAACACCTCCAGGCAGCAGGTAGATATTTATATATTTATACATTTTCACAGCTTCCCTTCAGAATTACATTCATGGCAAATGGCCTGTGCTAAGCACTGACAAAAGTTCATCAATTAAATAATTGCCTCCTATTAGATTTAACAGCCACAAATAAATTTGTGCCTCCAGTTGTGTGTAACCCTTTAGAGAACTCCTGACTTCCTAATCCCCACTAAAATCCAGGAGCTGGATCCTTGTGGGGCCCTTCCAACTCAGGATATTCCAAGGATTCTATGAATAAGCAGTTCTTTTAGTTATTTTTTTCTCCAGCTCCTTTATAATTTCAATTCTTTCATTATTGAATTATCATGAAATAGTGAATAATCATTCATTATTCATGCTCTCTGTGCCACTCTCAATTTTATAGCAACTATATTTCAACAACTCTCACGGCAAAGGGCAGAATGGCTGCAGATGAAAAAGAAATACAGAATTATAGATCATGGAATCATTAAGGTTGGAAAAACTCTTAAGATCATCGAGTCCAGCTGTTCCCCAGCACTGCCCCATGTCCCCATGTGCCACATACACATATTTCTTACATTTTTTTCAGGGACTGGGACTCCACCACTGCTCTGGGCAGCTGTGCCAGGCTGGACAGCCCTTTGCATTGATAAATTTTCACTAAAATCCAATCTAAACCTTCTCTGGCCCAACTTAAAGCCATTTCCTCTTCTCCTGGCACAGATACGCTCCAATTGTTTATGAAGATACTTATAAACCTAAAATTTGCTTAGGTACTGCACAGAATAATTAAAATAGAAATACTTTGAGAAATTTGGGGCTTATCAAAGGCAGAACTGCTTGTCATATGTGTGTGAGGAGTCAGAGATCACAAATCCCTGGAAGAGAACAAAGCAGCATTCCCTCTTCTTCATGAGTTACCTGAAACTCCGTGAGGTGGGAGGGACAAAATCCATAAAGGGAGGGAGTTGATCCATTTTCAAGCCTCTCTCGTTCCTTTTAGGCTTTAGATTTCACATAAATATTTCTTTAAATGCACACATCTCTGTACCAAAACTACCATTTGAGAAGCTTCCAAAACTTGGCTTTTAATTAAAGCCATGAAAGTATAATGCTCACACTGAATAAGTATCAAAAATAGAGACAAAACTGAGAAAATATGCAGGCATTTTTCTTGGGGTTTGTCAGGCACTGCAAAGACAATTAAGTTTCTTTTCTTCACTGTACATATAATACTCAGAAGTGAAAGCTTAATTAACTTGTCAGAAACTCTGGCATCTCTTTTCTTGAGCTGCTGAACCCACCTTCCCCAAAGACTTGAAGGGAAAATAAAAAAAAACCTGAATGCTCGAGCTGAAATACCTGATCATGCATGACATTCCTGTCCTGTTGCACAGTTTGTCTGTCATTACCAGAGGGTTTTTTACCCATCTGGGTGAGCACACTCTGTTTCCATTTGTCTGGGAATGTCTCAGAGCTGTAACTGCTCCCAGACGATGGCCCCAGTGCCGGAGCAGTGGGATGTGCTGCCACTCATCCCAGTGTGCACACATTCCCCAGGAAAATCCTGCAACTTGCACCAAAATGTCCTCAACCACCTGGGTTTCCCTGCCAGTTCAAGGCCCTGGGCTCTGCTATGGGCAGCAGATAAAGCAGTTGGGAAAGGAAAACTTTTGTTACGCCTTGACACCAACTCTCCATCCCTGGGTGGATGAAAAAGCCAGGGGGATGTGGCATTTGGGGGCACGGGTTAGAGGTGGCCTTGGCACTGCTGGGGGAGCACTGTGAGGGCTTTTCCAGCCTTAGTGACCCTAGGATTCTACATCCTCACTTTTCTGGCTGAGGGGGATTCAGGTGTAGGAAGAAGCAGAACCCCAAAGCAGAGGCGGGTTCCTGCTGAGCAGCCCCGGCACTGCTCCGTCCCCTGCTCTGTGTGGATATTTCACATTTCTCCTGCTGAGCCCAGGGCCAGCTGTGGCCAATAAGTCCCTGTCAGCAAGCCCTGCCTGGATCTGTGCTCAGAGCAGCTGGAGAAGTGACTCCTGACCCTGCTTCCAAGAACCAGGAGAGTTTTAGGGAAAAGCAGGAGCCCACAGACTCTGCAGCATCTCCCTCCTTCCTCTGCCCCACACGTCGCTCCAAAGGACCTTCCTTAAACCAAGGTTAACCTAGCAAACCTAATGCCACCACTTCAGCTTGGCAAGTGCAAGAAGTGGCTTTCACATTTTTAGGGGATTTTTAATGCAGTTTTTCAACCTGAGCTCACTTAAGTCTGAAAAATATTGTACTTTATCCTGCTGTAATCTCCTCTCCGGGATCTGCATGTTCAAGCAAAGAGCAAAGGTCCAGGTGCTTCTCTGCATTAGTAATGACCCAACGTCTCCTCTTCAATAATGCAACACGGGCCAGAGCACAGCAGCCTTGAGCTCCCTCGTTTTAAAAATGGATTAAAACTTCCAGGCAGCACAAGGGAGCACAAATTGGTGGGGTTTTTCCAAGGTGATGCATTCAAGGGGTAATTTTTCACCTCCCGTAGAAATCACCATCTTTAATTCTCAACTAACTTTGCTGCTCTGTTTCCGGCACTATCCCGGGTTTTAGTGAGCTCTGGGATCTGGCTGTTCAACAGGAATTCCAAGCCCAAGCAATCCTGCATAAAACATCCTGTTGCAAAACCCTTGTCTCTTCTGATAGATATTAAAACCAAACACACACAGCTCTTAACCACTCCACACAAGTTCACGTTTCAGGTCTTTTTTTTTTTCCATAAAAATAAATTTAAATTTCACATTCTCCTGAAACTCACACAGACCCAATGTGAGAGTTTTCAGAACAATTCTCTCCATACAAAAGGGAGCTTTTCTGCAGTGCACCGTTTTCTCACCAGGCCTCTCTGGGCACTGCTGGTGTCTTGGAGAACACCTGGAATAAGGTGGAATAAGGCCCCTGTTTCTGGGGGTTTCTTTGCCTCTACAATGAATTATAATTCTTTGGTTTGGAGTGTGGCAGCTCTCGGGAAGTTCTTGGTTCTGATCTCCACACACCAGGACAGGAGCTCCTGTAGCTGATGAGCACTGGCCACGTGGCTGTATTTATCAGCTTAAACCAAAACCATTCTGTGGGATGGGCTTAGAGCTGGGAGAACAAGTGGGAATAAAACACACCTTGAAGGTTCTCCGGGAAAAGGGAGAATTCAACTCCCAGGCACAAACTCCTGGGGTAAAACCCTGTACCTGCACCTTTACCATGTGCCCAGGAGGCCCCACCTTCCTAAACCCTGATTTTATCTGCTCTCTGCAAAATCGAAGCACACAAACGAGCCATTTTCCTGGATGGACGTGAACACAAATCCCTGGATGCTCGTTGGGAACTCTGCCCCCACTCCCACCAGCGTAGGGCAATAATCCTTCCCCCAAACAGCTTTAGATTAGCAATGGCAGCAGCATTAAAAGGGGCCTCCGGAGCACTGGATGCTCGTTGGGAACTCTGCCCCCACTCCCACCAGTGTAGGGCAATAATCCTTCCCCCATAACAGCTTTAGATTAGCAATGGCAGCAACATTAAAAGGGGCCTCCGGAGCAGGGGGAAGGCGTGCTGGGAGCCTGGGCAGGGTGTTTCCCACATCTGTTTTGCAGCTATCAATGCTAAGGAATAACAGCTCCTGCCTTTTCCCCGGGGCCAGCGCTCTCCTGCCACCTCCCTGTCCCTCCAGAGCCACAGAACCTTTCATTGCTCTCCTACAGGTCCAGGCCCAGCCATAAAACACCCCAGCTGGGGCACAATTAGTGCTCTGAAACACCGGGAAACCACATCTGGCAAAGAGCGAGGGAGCCCAGGGAGCGCTTTGCTCCAAACTGAACCTCCAAGGGGGAACAAATCTGCTCTTGAGCCTGGCTGAGCTCTGCAGTTGTGCTTTTTGCTCTCTCCCTGCCTCGCTTTTTTGGGTAAAATAAACCAATCTCTCCCTTGCAAGCTGTTGCATAAATCCTGCTCACATCAAGGCTGGCTCTGAGACAAATGCCAGCCCCAGTGAGGTGTCTGTGGTCAGCGCTGAGGCTTTTCCAAACAAGCCTGGAGGTGTTTGTTCATCAAAGCCCAAAGCTCCAGCCAGGCCTGCTGGAAACACAGGTTTCCTAACATCCAGCCTGCCCAAAACATTGAAACTTCACCAAAGTAAACTTGGAAGTGGGAAGGGAAAACGTCCAAGGTTTGATACAGAAATGAACTGTCCTGGAGTTGCTGTTCATGTTTTATGGAGATTATTCTCCCTGTTACACCACTGTATTATATATATGTTTTTTATTATTGTTCATTTATTTAATAGATCTATTTTTTCCCCAGCATTTGCTCCAACCTCGAAGGATGTATTTGGCCTGGAAAAACCTGTATTTTGGGAAAAATAAAGTAAAATCCAATGGCTGAATATCGAAATGGATTGACAGACCTGTGTGGCAAGGAGGTAATTTTCTCCTCACACTCACAAATTCATCCCCAACCCTTATAAATTCGGGTTCTGCACTTGGGATCTGCCACCCCACTAACAGTAAAAATACACACACCCCTAAACAGCAGCTTATTTGGGGTTAGAAAGTCTAGAAAAAGGTCTGTCAGTGGAAATAACGGATCCCTGGGTGCCCAGGGAATGGAGTTTTGTTGATTTTGTGATTCAGGGGAGGAACGGGAAGTTATTCATTAGAATGATGGAAACAAACAGGGCAAACAACTTGACCAGTTCAGCTTTCCAGTTTGTGCGCTGGTGATTTTTAAGCTGTGTTTGATTACGTGTGTGCAACACCTATAAGCAGAACCACGGAATCACAGGACCATTTAATTGGAAAAAGCCTCTAAGTGCCTCTCCCAGGGCTGTGTAAAACCTGAAATCTCCTCTCATCTCGCTGGGGAAACACCACATTTATGTTCCATTCCCACATGAAACCTCCTAGCAGAGCATTAAAACCATGCCCCACACCAGGCTGGGGGCAAAAAACCCAACAGCAAACCTTCAAACCTCAGGAATATTGTAAAGAATGTGTTTCCATACACAAATAAATCAGCATTTCAAATGCAATTAGCCATTTTAATTAATCAGAGCTATTATTTGTTGACGTGAGCAGCACGCTGGTGGCAGGAATGTGGTTAAGGAGCACAAAAAAAAAAAAAAAAAAAAAAAGCTGGGATGTGATTTACAGCTTTCCCTGCTGGTAGCCAAAAGTCCAGAAATGCCTTTTGTCTTTTTTTCTACCATTCTTTAACAGATATGTCACTGAAATTCACCCTTGTGGCTCGAGCAGTTACACTTTGCCTTTCTGTGGTTAATCAGAGCAGCAGAAATCTTGCAAAATACACTGGCAAATAGCTAAAAATCATGGTGACTCACAAGGTTTGACCAGTTCCTTTCATTTACTGATTCACGACAAATAGCGGGGGGAAAAAAGTGGACTGGGATGGTTTTGGGCAGCAAAAAAATTGTTTCAAGATGAGTTTGATGAAATTGTTTGAAATTATGAGTGTACCTAAGTACTGTGAAATGCTGGTGAGGTTTGACTCTGTCTCCCACAGAATTTGGTAAAAAAAACATGTATAAATATGAAATATAAAATATAAAATATAAAATAATAACATAAATAATATTTATAGCTATAGCTATAAATATGAACATAACAAATATAAATATAAATATAAATATAAATATAAATATAATATAAATATAAATATATGTAAATGAAAATAGTTATGGTTTGACTCTAAAAATTAATCCTGTACAACATTCAAACAGCACCAAGGTGCACCAGCCACAATATTTATTTTCAACTCCTCTTGTTTTTTTCTCTCTTATATGTAAATATAATGGATGGAAAGGTGCAGGAGAATAAATATATTTTGTAAAAAAATTACAATATTTACATCCAACTCTTTGTTTTTTTTCCTCTCTTTTAAATAGATATATTGAGAGAATAAAATTAAGAGAATAAACATATATTGTAAAAAAATTACCTATTTTGCTTAATTTTATCACTGTTGTAAAGTGCTCTGATTTTTCAGAAATTTTTATGTTCATTTTTTTTTCTGAGAAAAATACTTTTTTATGGTTTTGCTTTTTTTTTTTTTCTGAAAACTTTTTGATCATAGTTTGGACTTGGAGGTCTTTTCCCACCTAATGATTTTCAGGTTTGATTCCATGTGTGCTGTGCAGGAGGGAGGGGAGATAAACTTGCAGAGATCTAGTAAAGAAATATTTTATTACTGTTGTAAAGTGCTCTGATTTTTCAGGAATTTTTATGTGTTTTTTTAAATTTTTTGGGGCTTTTTTTCTTTATTTTTTTTATGGTTTTTTGTTTGTTTTTTTCTTCCTGAGAAAAATACCTTTTTTTTACTGTATTTTTTTTTTTTTCTGAAAACCTTTTGATCAAAGTTTGGACTTGAAGATCTTGGCGATCTTTTCCAACCTAATGATTTTCAGGTTTGATTCCATTTGTGCTGTGCAGGAGGGAAGGGAGATAAACTTGCAGAGATTCTAGTGAAGAAACACCTGTGCAAGCTGTGTCTTTTCTCCAAAATAAAAAGCCTTTTGACCAATTTGGGAGAAATAGGGATTCCAAGCAGCACGAACTGTACAGATAAATAAAGATATTGCTGACATTTGTCTACGAAACACGTTGCAAAAGTCATTTCAGATGCAATTGGAGCGCTGAAGAAACACCAGCAGTTTATGTTTGTTATTTCAGAAAATTCTCAATGAAAGTGTCAGCTCCAAGAGGAGGCTGAAGAAATCTGCTCCAGACTCCCAGAAATGACTGAACCACCAGTTTTTAATTGAATTTCAAACGACTGCAGGCGCGTTTCGCTCAGCACCCCGTTCCACGGAGATCCAGTTGGATCTAGGTAATGAGATTACTCCTGGGTTACTGCCTGGAGCCTGGAAAACGCTGCCAACAGGGAATATGCAACATGTTGTGGGGTTAAGGAAGCCTAACACGGTGCCAACATCACACTGTGACATTGCCTGCGGAGTGTGAAAGGATTATATCCTGTCTTAACATACCACTTCCCCCATGCCAGAAAATGGGAAAGGCTCTAATCACCCAGCAAGTATGCGAGGCACTAAATATAACCCCAAATATAAACCCAAACCCCTTTCTGCTGCTGCAGGATCGAGTTTCCCTTCAGAGCAGCTCTGCTCCCAGCAGTGCCTCTGAAATTTGGGGCTGGAGGTTCTCATATTTATGGCATCTTGGTGATTTCCAGATGAAATCAGACTAGAAGGAAAGAAGCAGAGGGTTGGTGTTAGGTTTTTTTTTTTTAATATGAGCCGTGCAAACTTACTCCAGGTCTGGATTCTTTCCAAGTCACGCATTACTAAACAACAAAGATTTGGCAGCCAGATTTTTTACAGCTAATTTTTTTTCTTTCTTTTTTTTTTTTTTTTTTTTTTTTTCATTCTGGCTGCTTGAGTCAGAACTGAATCCTAGCTGTGCTCGCCTTCGTATGTACTGGGTCTGCAGCAGGAAAAGTAGGTCAGGAAAGATAAAAACAAGCGAAACCAGGACAAAACTGTGCCCTTACCAAAGTAGATGGCAAAGCAGGAATTTTACCAGGGCAAAGAACTCTGGTGATGCACAAGGACTGGATGGCACGAGAGCAGCTCGAGTGAGTTACAGTGAGGCCACTTCTACACATTCCAGCATGGAATCCTGGCAGTGTTTGGGTCAGGAAACACCTCTAAAATCATCGAGTCCCACCAAAAACCAGCACTGGCAAGGCTAACACTAATCATGTCCCCAGGTGTCACATCCATCCACATCCCCCAGGGATGGCGAGTCCACCCTGGGCAGCCCTTTCCATGAAGGAATTTTCCTGAATATCCAACCTGAGGCCATTTCCTCTTCCTTCTCCTACCTCGGGAGCAGAGACTGACCCCCCCTGGGCACACGGTCCCTTCAGGGGCGTGAGGAGTTGAGAAGGTCCTCACTGAGCCTCTTTAGCGCTGCCCTCACTTTCAAAAACTTTGAATTTGGCACCGTGGTCGCTCCGAGCTGCTTTTCCCACCCCTCCAAGGGCTGGTTTGCCACTCCAGAGGGGGCAACCACCGCTGATGGACCACGGGCCAGGGTGGCTCCAGCAGGTTCTGGAAGCTTTGCTGAGGAGCTGGGTGGCTCCAGCAGGTCCTGGAAGCTTTGCTGAGGAGCTGGGTGGCTCCAGCAGGTCCTGGAAGCTTTGCTGAGGAGCTGGGTCTCTCTAGCAGGTCCTGGAAGCTTTGCTGAGGAGCTGGGTCTCTCTAGCAGGTCCTGGAAGCTTTGCTGAGGAGCTGGGTGGCCCCAGCAGGTCCTGGAAGCTTTGCTGAGGAGCTGGGTGGCTGCCCGGCCCCAGGCTGAGGAGATGAGGCAGGAGCACTGCAGATGTTCCCGTGGAAGTGTGGGATGGTGGGGCCAGGGGCTCACCACACCAAAGCACAGAGAAATGGGAGCATCACGTGGGAAACCATAATGGAGAAGAAGGAAACAACAGATCCTTGAGGCTTTCCATTAAAGAAAAAATCATTATCAAAATAAGAGATTAAAAAAGTAGATTTTTTTCATGCCTTTTTACACTGGTGA
Source organism: Pyrgilauda ruficollis (assembly GCF_017590135.1). Lineage (NCBI taxonomy): Eukaryota > Metazoa > Chordata > Aves > Passeriformes > Passeridae > Pyrgilauda > Pyrgilauda ruficollis. The sequence goes on along the minus strand of NW_024524377.1, from coordinate 451,616 downwards.
AAATATTTGGCCAGGGTGCGTCATCCCCTGCATCTTGATTTACTTAAAGTGTAAATGTGGTGACCTTTAAAAACTGGAACAAAATGTGCTAGAGAGGTTTTATTGTTTTATTATAAAATAATTGAAAAATACAATTGGGAAGAAGAAAGAGGCACCTTTTCTCTAAGTAACCATTAATGCTTGTGCCCTTTAATACTAGCTATAATTTAAATCTAGTTATAATTAAAGTCTTTAATTTTCTCCTTAAACCCATCTAATCAATGTTACAATTTCTCCTCTACTTTTTGTTTTCAAAAATTAATCAAATTAATGTTCCTCCTAAACCTGCACATTTCTACTCAGTTATGCTGTAGCTGCTTCTGATAACATCATTTCATTTCCATCTGACCTCTGATCAGGCAAACAATTTTAAATAATGCCAAGGAATATATATTATAGCCAAAAAAAAAAAAAAAAAAAAAAAAAAAAAAAAAAAAAAAAAAAAAAAAAAAAAGCAGCTATCATAATTACAAACTAAAGATTTAAGACCTCCAGAATTGCATCAGACATTTTTCCATTTGTCAGTAAATCAAAATAGTGTTTCCAAATCAGACTTTAAAGGCAAGTTGAAATATCTTCAATAATTTGCTCTTCTTCCCAGAAAGACTTAAGCCACCCAAAAGAGAAAGTCAAAAAACCAACGGCTGCAGCAGAACTTGATGTCTGAAAAAGGAACCAGAAGGTCCTGTCTGGATGGAAGTGGAAAAGGCCAATTAATGAGCATACAGAAGAAACAAAATTAACATTATTGGTAAACTGAAGAGCCAAATATAGAAGAAGAGCTCTTGAATATCTTTAATATTGTACTGGTCATAAAGATGGCTACTTAAATAAATAAAGACATCTCAGTAAAGGTTTCTTCAATCTTCTCTTAAGGAGGCTGTAGATATTTCTTAGGTGCAACTTCCCCATTTCCCTTGCTCAACACTTGCAACCCAAGTTCTGCTCTGACAATCAGAGTGAGGGACTTGTGCCCATGAAGAAAAATCTGCAATTGCTAAATTGGGTCAGATTAATCCAGGTGCTGTTCTATGGACTAGATCCAGATGGGATTTGGGATCTTTGGGCGCTGACCCAAAAGACCACTGTTCCTTGTTTCAGAAGAGGTTTTCTAGATGTGTCAGCTGATCCAGGAGCAAATCCAGCAGGAATGGACAGTCCAGCAGGAATAGACAGTCCTGCTCCCCTGCTCTCACTCCAGCTCCATGTCCCCACCATGACCCTCCAGCCACTCTGACCCCTCCACAAGCCAGTTTACCTCACTAAACTGGCAGTAACTTTACATGGCAAAAAAAGACACATTTTCTACCAGCTCCATTCCTCAAGCAGTGGGAGAAAGTGAAAAAAAAGACAATTTCCACACCAGCTGGAAAATAAGACATGGTAGCGACAAGTCTGTGGTGGGCCCTATAATTTACAGGTGTGTTCTCATTACATTTTCAGGAGTAGGTATTTTATATTTTATCCTTGCAATATAACAAATCTGCTCAATATCTTACTTGCTTTTTTGTTGTTGTTGTTGTTGTTGTTGTTGTTGTTGTTGTTGTTGTTTCTGATGCATTTTTTTCTCAGCCTAAAAATAGAGTTGTTGGACCAGCTCTTGCCGCCCAAGTGAAACTTCCTCTCTGAAGCCACCCCTGAAACAAAGCTCTCCTCTCTGCATAGACAGAGGCAGCTAATCTTTGATCTGAGTGAAACCAAAGGCTCAGGCCCTGAAATTCAAGCCAAACACAAACAATAAAGTCAGCAGTAATTGAAATATCAATTGCAATAACAGCTACTTGCAGCAACATTTCCCATTTCCACGGTCTTTTTACATCAAAAGTTCTACGGTTCTTTGCAGCAGCTCTTTGAGACTACGAAGAACAGCCAGATCCTTGTGCAAATTTTGGGAGCTCACAAACACACAGGGTGCCACCAAATTTAAAATCTAATTTCAGATAGGAGCTGGAAGTGACTTTGGAATGAGAAACTCAACGCTCACGCAAGCCATGCCAAGAAGATCAATAAGAACCACGCGTCGCTTAAGCTGTTCCCCTTTATGCCCATTATTACCACTGACAGGTACTCCTTGGATTTTGATTTTCTTTCTGGGTGATGGAAGGAAGAGCACGGAAATGTGGCAGGAGTTAGGGATCCAGGAACGAGCAGGTGTTTGATCGGGGACAGCTTTTGGGGGATGAGGGAAAGAAGTCATTCCCACGAGCAGGTGGTCCCTGGGGCCTGTCAAGTGACTGGATGGATGTGGCCATGATTGACAGCTTCTGTGCTGGCTGTCAGGGGGGCTTGCTTCAGCGTCAGCAAGTTGCCAGGGACATATGGCAGCAAAGGGACAGCCAAATTTTAGGAGCACTTTGACAATATAGGCTATAAAAATACCTTCTCTGGAGCTTCTGGTGCCTCTGGGAGGAGGCATAGGAGGGGAGCAAAGAGGGCAGGATACCTGAGAGCACCCTGAGCACAGAGTGAGGCTCAGGTGAGCCCCCAGCAGAGGAAAGACAAGCTGGGGGTTCCCAGAGTGGCTGTCCCAATCCCAGGGCAGCCACACAGCCACCTCCACCCCTTAAGGAGCCTCGTCCCCTGACCCACAGCCACTTGAGATAAGCCCGTTGCTCCCAGGAAAAGAGATATGGCAGAGGATTTCCTGGTCCTCAGGAGCCCTGAGGAACCAGCTGGGAATCTCCGTCTCAGAGGGCATGGGGCTCTGGCAGGGCTGTGGAAAAGCTGGGGTGGAAGAGCACCTGTGTAGGACACAGCTCCTCCGTAGGGGACAGATCCACTGTAGGATACAATACCTCTGTAGGACACAGCTCTGTAGGACACAGCCCTGTGTAGGACACAACCCTATAGGACACAACACCTGTGTAGGACAAATTACCTTTGTAGGACACAGCCCTGTAGGACACAACCCTGAAGGACACAGCCCTGTGTAGGACACAGCCCTGTAGGACACAGCATCTGTAGGACAAAGCCTTACAGGACACAGCTTCTCTGTAGGACAAATCACCTCTGTAGGACACAGCCCTACAGAACATAGCCCTACAGAATACAGCCCTACAGGACACAGTCCTACAGAACACAGCCCTGTAGGACACAGCCCTACAGCACACAGCCCTACAGAACACAGCCCTATAGAACACAGCCCTATAGGACACAGCCCTATAGGACACAGCCCTACAGGACACGGGCCTATGGAACACAGCCCTATAGGACACAGCCCTATAGGACACAGCCCTGTGTAGGACACAGCCCTGTGTAGGACACACCCCTATGGAACACAGCCCTATAGGACACAGCCCTGTAGGACACAGCCCTACAGGACACACCCCTATGGAACACAGCCCTATAGGACACAGCCCTGTGTAGGACACACCCCTATGGAACACAGCTCTACAGGACACAGCCCTATAGGGGACAGCCCTGTGTAGGACACAGCCCTACAGGACACAGCCCTATAGGACACAGCCCTGTAGGACACAGCCCTACAGGACACAGCCCTACAGGACACACCCCTATGGAACACAGCCCTATAGGACACAGCCCTGTGTAGGACACACCCCTATGGAACACAGCTCTACAGGACACAGCCCTATAGGGGACAGCCCTGTGTAGGACACAGCCCTACAGGACACAGCCCTATATGACACAGCCCTGTGTAGGACACAGCCTCACCTCTGCCCCACAGGACCAAGCAGAAGGCAGGAGCCAGAGGCAGTGCAGGGAAATCAAAGCAGTCCTGGCTCACGGCCAGCCCCAGAGCAGCCCTGCACCGAAGCGCCTGCCCCACACGCTGCAGCTCCCAGGGAAGTGCAGCCCCACAAATAGGAGTTTCCTATTTCTTTTAATTAATAGAATTTGCCTCCAGGCTTTTGGGAGCGTTCAGACAGCCATTGCTGCTGGTGTTCCCACACTTTCCCTTCCCTGCTTCTCTGCTGTTGCAAAACTCAGAGACAATGACACAAAACAGCGTTGAGTTCAAAAAACTCCAGGAATGTCATCGTCTGTCCCAAGAACTGCTGGGGCCCCTCTCAGCCCCTGCACAGATGGCACCTCAAAGCCTGCAAATGTCCCCACCGAGGCCAGCACTGAGCAAGCTGTTGGCACATTCAAATGCCTCTTCTTGCAATTTATATTCTACATAGGTTTTGAATGCTTTATCAATCTCGCAGGAGATAAGATCCAAACAAACAAGAAAGGGGTTTAATGATAAACCCTATCAGAAGATGTTATCTTTCAGCTGTTAAATGCCTCGGTGTTTGGCCAAAGCAGATGGAGACAGACCCGAGATATGCATTTGGAAATGAAAAGAAACACTGACAGTGGGCTGATTACAGTGATCTCAGTGGATGACTTGCATATGACTGTGACAATCCTGTGAATACGGAGATTATCTTGCAGGGATGGATTATATATTATTACAGTCCATTAGGTCCATCTCCTAAGTCTCACCATTTTAATGGCACATTTAACATCATGCAAATACTGGGGGAAAATACCCGTTTTCTCTCGCCTTTTTCAGCATTGTTGATCCCCAGACTAAATTTATCCATGACCAGTGGGAGAAAACGCATATTTAAGTTAAGTGAGACTCAACAATTCATTTCAGCAGTGCACAGAAAGCAATCACACCACCCTACCAATAAAACCTCTTAACACACGTCCTGGGATATTCCACCACAGAGCACAGGAGCTGATGGAGGAGCAGTGGCTCAGCCAGATCGATTTCTTGCAATCCTTGAGGAACTGAGGGGTCTTTCCACCCTTAAATACTGCTTAAAATATGAACTATGAAAAAATGGAGGGAAGAGCCTCTGCAGGGCCGAGCACCACAGGAAGGAACACCACAGACAACGGGGAGCAAACCACCAAGTTTCTCCCTACAGGGTGTTGTAAAAATATTTCCTCCAGCTTCCCTCCATGAGAAAGTCAGTGAAGTCTCCGAGTCTCTCCTGGTTTCTTGCCAAAGCCATATGAAAACACAATTGTTGCCTGATTTCAACATATAATATGACACAGGCTTGATAAATACCGGGCTCAAGTTCATAGGCTTTGGGGAGATGTTTCATTGCATGTCTAAAGGGCTTGATCCCGTTCCAGCTGAAGTCAATGGACGTTCTCTCATTTACCACAGGACAAGGCCCCCAAAGCCTTGAAGGAATCCAGCCCTGCAGTTATAAAACCCAGCCTCTCGTGGCCAGAAATGTTTCAGGCTCTTGAAAAAGCCAGGCTGACAAAATGCAAATCAGTCACTTGGTGCAAACCCACGTTACAGCCCAGCACAAACCATCTAATTCCATTTTCATCTCGTTTGCTGTTGTCTCTCTGCTTGCATGAAGCATTTTCACTGCAAGGTTTTTAATGTCCTGCAGCTGGGTCTGCTGGAAAGGGCTGCAGGACACAAATTTAAGGCAGCAAAACCCACTCTGAAGGCTCAAGTACTGAGCACAGCAACATCTCCTCAGTGGTTTGTATTTGATTGTTGAAGAAGCAGTTTTAATGTTTAAAAACCAGATGCAACCTTGAACTGAAGCTCCCTTGAGCTCATTAAAAATTTTATTCTCTAATATGAACCCTTCTCTTAAAAGAAATCATTTTAGGCTAATATTTGCTGTGGAACTCCTAATGAGGGTTCCTCCTAATGGGATGCAAAGAGCTTTTTCTCATGGCTGTTGAACAGACCTGAAATTAGGACCACCTTGTTAAAAGTGGGTCCACTGAAAATAAACATTTATGTTCTAAACTCTGACATTTTACTTCTGCTTTCTCTTGGAAATCACACCACAAAAAAAGAACTTCTTTCCAGTAATAGACACATAATCTGAACATCAAAGAGTGAAAGCACAGCATCCACATGTTGAAATGCCAGCACATCACACTTGGAAGATGCAGCAATCCCAAATTCTGTTCTTCCTTTAATCAGAAGTCCAACAAACCCCCAAGATTCTGATAACAAATTATATCCTTTGGGAGAAATCTCTTCCTCCAGCCACTGTACAATCCATAAATTTGACAGGAAATCAATCAGTACCACTGCAAGAGCATTTTAAAGAGAATCCCTATTGAATTCTCGAGGAAACTAAAGAGAATACCAAAGAATCAGAAATTCCTACCCTGAGCTCCTTTGGAACAACCTCCCAAATCAGAAACATCTTTGGAAATGAATCAGATATTTCTCACACATTAGCACTGCCTTCCCCCAGTAACAATAAGGACATTTCAGCATGACAGGGATAAACTTTGCTTTTTTGAAATACTGCAGATTCCCAGAGACGTCAAAGACGATGGCAAAAACACAACTTTTGGCCACAGCATTTGAGGAGAAAGCAAGAATCAACACTTTTAAAATAATAACCAGGTCATCAGATCCTCTCCTTGTGACGTAGATGTTGATATCTTCCAAATTCCTGTCCTTCTTCAGCAAACACTGAGGGAATTGGGATTGTTCAGCCTGGAGACGAGAAGCATCTGGGGTGACCTAATTCTGCTCTTCCAGTACCTGAAGGGAGTTGACATGAAGGAGTGGCTTCCCACTGACAGAGAGTAGGTTTATGTGTGATATGAGGATTAAATTATTCCCTGTAGGGGTGGTGAGGCCCTGGAAGTGTCCAAGGCCAGGCTGGATGGGGCTTGGAGCACCCTGGGATAGTGGAATGTGCCCGCCCATGGCAGGAGGGTTGGAACTGGGTGATCCCTAAGGTCCCTCCCAACCCAAACTATTCTGGGATTCCATGAAAGAGCTCAAAACACCCCTCACAATGGGATACTCAAATCCCTGGACCACCAGCCTGGTGGTGAGAGGATTCCTCTGCTTTTCCTTGAGCTGGCGTGTGACAGAACCAGAGGAATGAAGGGAGAAAGGTTACGAGCAAAACCAGCTCTTGAGGATCACACCTTCCATAGCAAGTGCTGGAGTCTGACCTTTCTGCCAGGACTTCGTGCTTTTCGTGGCAAACAGTGACACCAAAATGTGTTAAAGTTTGTGGTTGGGTGTGCTGGACCCTCCAGCTGTGCCCACACGTGGTACAGATCCATCTCTGGTGAAATTCACCTTGAATTAATCCCCACAGAGGTGAAATCCCAGGGAAAGCTTCAGGGGACAAAGCCACCCTTCCTGTCTCCAGCCCACGGCTCCAGCCACTCACCCTGAGTGGACAATGCCAAGCTGACCTCCAGGAGGGTGACAACACAGAATTCACAAAATTCAGAGAATCCCCAGGTGGGAAGAGACCTCCAAGATCATGGAGCCCAACCCAGCCCCAGCATCTCAACTGAACCCTGGCACCCAGTGCCACATCCAGGCTTTGTTAAACACACCAGGGATGGGGACTGCACCACCTCTCTGGGCAGAACATTCCAGAACTTTATCACTTTTTCCTACTATCCAACCTAAACTTCCCTTGGCACAGCTGGAGGCTGTGTGCCCTGGTTGTGTCAGTGCTGCTGGAGACAGAGCCCAGCCCCAGCTGAGCACAGGCACCTTTCAGGAGCTGTGCAGAGCGAGGAGGGCACCCCTGAGTCTCCTTTTCTCCAGGGGAGCACCCCCAGCTCCCTCAGGGCTTCCTCTCAGGATTTGTGTTGCCAACAAGCTGCTCCTGACCAAACCTCCCCAAAAGCCTGCCTGTAGGGTGTGGAGAAGGGGACACCACAGCCACTTCCACCCAGAACATTTGGAAAAAGAGAGCTGTGGTGAGTGAGTCCTGCGGGGCCCGAGCCTGCCAGCGTGTGGGAGGATGTGCTCCGAGGATCCTGCAGCCTCTCCTCTCCTTGCTGGCTTCCAGAGGGAGCCAGACATCCCTCTCCAACAAGCTGAGGCAGCTGGGCACACGGAGAAGCTGAAAACCACCGAAATTTCAGAGTGTAGGGGGACGGCCAGGACAGTTTCATTACTTCCAGAGTGGAGCTGATGATATTTTGGTCGTGCAGTTTTGGATTTAGGCACTGAAGTCTGCCTCACTGCTAAATCCTTTTTTGGATTTGGCCTTAAAACCTTATGTTCAGCAGCATTTGTTTTATCTTCGAGACTTAGAACACAAGGAGAATTTGGCTTGACTATTTTCTTTCTTCATTCACACGAGGAATCCTGTGAATTCATGGGGATGGAAATATGATAATCATCTCTCCTTTAAATTCGTCCCCGTTGTAGGACACTGAGGCTGCAGAGCCACGCAGAGCACAAAGGAAGAGCTTCTCAGTTCAGGATGTCAAATGTGCCTCCAGATTTCTTGGGTTTCACTGCAATATTGAACTAGACTTTTGGTAGCAGAATGTGAGCTCTTTTAAAAATAGTTTAGACAAGACATTTGGTAGAAAATGTTAAAGCATATTAACTAGTGAATAAAAACTAAGGCAGGAAAATGTACTTTCTAAGCTATGGAGCTGCTGCAGTCATGGCTGTGTGAGACCTGTAACTCTGTCTCAAAAGATTTAAGCAAATTATACATAATGGGCCAGCAAATTTTATATAATGAGGCCATTTCTGTTCTGTTTTATACTTTTCTTTTTAATTCATTGCATAAATGTAACAGAGCAGAAGTCGATGCTATATGCTTATTTTATTTAAGTGTCTGTCAAAGAATAAGAGAAATCAGACAAAAAAAAAGCACTTCTCAAAGCAATTTGATCATAAATATTTACTGGCAGGGCTTATTTAGTCTGCTGAAACAACAGACACAAAATTAAGAGCACCTTGTTAATTAGAAGGCTTTTGTTCAAAGCTTTGGAGTAAAATAAGTAATTCTAAATGTGCAAGTGTTTGCATTTAGTCACTGTATATAAAAACACACAGTTTTCTCCAGCAGGGAGCTGCAGTCGGAGCACGAATCCAATTGTGGCTGTTACTCCACAGGAATCTTTACATTTTTACAAGGACGGGCAGAATATACATTTTTAGTGAATTCAAATGATTTTTGTTTTTAGAAAAACTGTCAGAGATTTTCACCAGCGGGACAAAATAGCTGCAGTATGTTCAGCACTTCCACAAAACACCTCAATTTAGGGTCCTCCAGACACATGAAGAGAGCGGCCAAAGGTAATTTGGAGCTGAGTGGACAAAAATCCCGCAGGAGATTTCTGGGGGAAGCTAAAGCAAGTTTCTGAAGTGCAGTGGAAAGTCTCTTCAGAGAAGTGACGCCGTACAAGAGGAGAAGCACCAGATGGCAAACTGGCAGAGTGTGCTGCTCTGCCAAAACGAGCGTGTCAGGAGAAGGAGGAAAGTGGAATCAGACGAACGGAAGGAGATAAGGAGTGATTTGATTTGGAACCACAAGAGCTGTCAGAAGATGAGGAGGAGTTTGGCTGAACTTTGTGGAAGTGAGAAGCTTCCTGCAAAGCAGGGCAACGAGTTTGTGCTCCCTCAGTGAAAGGGAGTGCTCTGTGTGCTCCCAAGGTGGGCTGAATGTGCTCAGAATCCCAAATTATGGCTCTTAGAGCAAACTAACCCTGTTCTGAAGCAGAACTTCCTCTCCCTCTGAGTGCTCTGAAGGAACCTGGCTGAACCTGCAGCTCAGTGCAGGTGACATTACCCAAACCTCTCAAGCTAAGGAACCAACCGTGGAAATAAATATTTCCCTGAATGCAGCAGGGGTGCAAAATAAACTATCAGTGAGGACTGGGATGGGCAATCCTGTGACGAGGGAATTAAATGCTACTTACTGTAAATATAAACCAGATCTTTCACTGCCCTCATTGCTGATCCCAATGCATGGGTTAAGTCTGGCATAGAGAACAAAATCATTGAGTTCAGCACAGGTTTTTTGGGGTTCTGCATCAATTCAGGTCAACAAATGTGATGGCACCCATGCCAGTTCGCAGGAGCCACTCCAAGAGTCATCACCAGCACTCCCTGTCCCCCCTCCTTATCAGTCTCAACAGCCCCAGATAAATGAGAGCATTCACACCCCCACTTTATCTCACAAAACAACCTCTTTCCCATATCAGAAGGCACTGGGGTTTCATAGACACATTAGTGGCACATTTACAGACATGAATAGGCATTAATAGACATCCACAGGCTGGGTACACATGGAGCTTAAAATGTCAAACCAAAGCAAAATGAGGTTTACAGGAAGCACAGACTAAGGGTATCAGACAGCAAAAAATAATTAAATGATAGTCCACTCCTAAATTCTTAAATATGCATAAATGCAACATTTAGGAATCCTCTTTACAGAATTGTTCAGGTTGGAAAAGCCCTTAAGATTATTGAGTTCAACTTAACCCAGCACTGCCAAGCCCACCACTCACCCAGTCCTTAAGTGCCACAAATTCTTTTTTTTTTACTCTTCCAGAGGGTGATTGCTTATTCTGTCTGAAAGGCTGATCAAGTAATTTTGTTTAAGAAATATAAATTTCCCTTTTGAAGTGTCTTGAGATGAAGAACCTGCCTTGTAATTGCAATTTTTTTTTTGTAATTGTAATTTTTCCGATTAAAGTCTGTTTAGAAAGGCAGTAAGAATGGTGAAAGTGTAATCAAGAAGATTTAAACCGAATTTTAGCAGATGTTAAGAGAAATCATGTTTAAAATACAACAAATTCTCATTGCTGTTGTGTGTTACTACATACGCCTGACCTCACCAAAAATTCCAACCTACTTTTCTGGGATTCCCCTTAATTATTTTGACTTGATTCACACTCTGTACTCTCTCCAGTCAGTCTTTGACCTTCTGGCCTTTGCCAGTGATCTTTATTTTTTGCAGCAGCCCTTTACTGGAGAAACTCATCCTTCCAGCACCTCTCCAGCTCCTCCCTTTCCTGCCCAAGAGCTGCGGTGGCTCGGAGGGAGCTGCTCTCTGGCTGCTCTGCAGGCTCCAAGGAGCCCCTTCCCAAGGTGAATAAATACAGGAAAATGCCAGTGAAAAGAATAAAGTCAAACATCCTCAGCAAAATCCTCACTCCAAAGGAAAATCTCCTTTCTGCCACGAGAAATGTGGATAAACATCGACTTATCATTCGTGTCCATGGCTAAAACTGAGCTTAGAGGCACGGGACAGATGTTCCAAACCTGTGCTCCTGCAATTTATTCCTAAAATTCCATTTATTTGTGCTGCAACTGACAATTACAGAGCCACAACATCATGGAATCATTTGTGTTGGAAAATCCCTCCAGGATCATCGAGTCCAAGCTGTGCCTGATCTCCACCTTGTTCCTTGGACACCTCCAGGGATGGGGACTCCAAACCTCCCTGGGCAGATCCAATGCTTTATCAATTTACCAATTAAAACAGCAGGATCAAATCCTCACTCAGAACCAGCCCAGTTTTCATGCTTTTAGAAATAACAAACTCTGGTAGATAAAAAGTAAAAATATGACTTATTTTTAGTCAAAATATACCTTATTTTTAGTCAAATATATTGTATTTCAAATATACTTTTTATATTTTTATATTTTTAGTCACAATATAACTTTGTGCAGCCATATTAATTACTGATTCATAGTCCAACAATCCTCAGCTCATTTAATACATGCTATAAATGCTGTAATGTTATTCCAAATTACATTTCACCTGGAAAACAACCTTGTGAGGCAGCAGGGAATCTTTGGGATAAATACCAGGAGGTGCAGCACTGTGGCTCCTGCTTCCCTGAAATTATTAATGTCACTGGGTCTGAAGGTGGATCTTAGCTCAGAGGAGTTTTTAAAAGGTGAAAAACCTCAAGTGTTTTTCTTAGCTTTGCTTCAGCCCATGCAAGTTCACACACAGGGAGTATCTGAGAGATCTAGAAGAGAAAAACCTTTAATCAGGATTATTACAGATGACAGAGGAAAGATTTCTTTAATTAATGGTCCTTGCTGGCAACCTGTGCCACTGTAAAATTAGCTCCAAATTTGTTCTGCCATGTTTATGGGCTCCAGTTCAAAAATCCACGGAGTGTGGAGTGTTTTACAAGCTCCTGCAGCAGCTCAGAGAAGCAGGTGGTTGGACTCAGTGCGAGGAGAAAATAAATGCAACCATTTATCTAGAACAATTTGCAACCCACCAGGAGAGCTCAGATACCAAAGCAGGGACAACTTCAGGATATCCATGGAGCAGCACAGCTCCAGAGGGGCTGGATTTGCACAGAAATCTGCAAAACAATTCTGCTGCCAGGGAGAAGGAAAGGGGCACTGCACACCCCCAACACTGCCAGGGCTGCAGCTCCAATTTACCTCTCCCAAACCTCGTTTTTCCTGCCAGCTTTTTATCCAGCTCTCTGCTTTTGACATCGTTAATCAAGTCTGTCAGGAGCTCTGCAATAGTTAATTAACTAATTAATTGCTTTGCACGCCTGAGTGGAATGGAAAACATTGCCAAGGCTGACTTTGTTTATCACAGAATCCCAGAGTGGGTTGGGTTGGGAGAAACCCTAAAGCTCATCCAGTGCCACCCCTGCAGGGAGACTTCCACTGCCCCAGGCTGCTCCAAGCCCTGTCCAGCCTGGCCTGGGACAGTTCCAGGGATCCCTGGGCAGCCACAGCTTCTCTGGACACCCTGTGCCCAGATCTCCAGGATGCCAAGGCTGCAGGGCAAAAAAAATATATACATTTTCCTGGTGACAGGTGCTGCCATCACAGGCTGAACTTCAGGGGATTTAGGTTTTCCTGTTTCAAACATCACAGCCACCTGGAGCTTGTTCTCATGCTTTCCTCCAATATTCCCTTTTCCCCTATGAAATGAAGCATTTTTCCTGCTTCAAATCTACTTTGAAAAGCTAAATTTAGCCCATAACCCCCCCAGCAGAGGTTCTCACCTCACTACAATTCCTCTCCCTGCTGCACAGGTGTCTTCCCAAGGATTTGAGTCACCAGGATGGGCCCCCAGAGCAGCTGCTGGAATCTGTAACTGCAGGAATCACTGGGTACAGATGCAGGTGCAGCTGCAGAGCCATCAGGCACCACGCAGAAGTCCTTCAAGGCTGATAAAACATGCACTGCACCTGTTCCACACAAGGAGGAGGCACAGAGCGAGTTCATTCCTCATTTCTCCAGGCACACGTCTCCTTTTTGCTGTTGGCTTGCAATCTTTTTTCCACTTTTCCTTTTTTTTTTTTTTTAAGTCCCACTGAACTCAAAATCCATTTCCACTGATCTGTTGCTTGGTCTTCTAAGCAACTTGGCTTGATAATTCTGCATAACTTAGATCTGCTTTCAGGGCAGATTGTTCTCACACTACTAAAAATTCAGTCCATGAGGTTTGGGGCTACTCCATGCTTTCTCCAAGGTGAAGTACTACATGGAAGTTGTACTGCTGGGTTTCTGTCTTCTGTCTTCTTTTTTTTTTTTTTTTTTTTTTTCAATAATGAAGCATTGCAGGTGAAAATGAGGCAGAATTTTTATGTATTTCCAGCCTCCTGGTAATGTTAGCCATGGAGCATCCCTGCTTTGCTCATCTTTTGTGTTTGATGAGGAAAAGCTGAGGGAATTAAGATAACTCAGCCTGGAGAAGAGAAGCTTTGTGGTGACCTCATTGTGGCCTTCCAGCATCTGAGGGAGCCAACAGGAAAAATGGAGAAAAACTATTTACAAGGGTCTGGAGTGACAGGACAAGGGAGAATGGCATCCCACTGCCAGAGGGCAGAGACTGGGAAGGAATTCTTAGCTGAGAGTGATGCCTTATCAGGGAGGTGTCCCTGCCCATGGCAGGGGTGGCACTGGATGAGCTCTAAGCTCCTTTCCATCCCACACCATTCTGGGGCTTTTTATTAGGCTCCTCTTCTTCAGAGCTGCCACCTTTCTGCTGTGTTTTCTTTGTTTTAATTCAAGCAGTTTCTGGGCACAGGATGAGATGAGGGAACCACAACAGCACATTTGGACCTCACCATTTACAAGATTCTTCACCTTGGATGTGTCATTTCACCCTCCATTGCCCATTTTATTCATCTCTGATCACCCAAGGAGCCATTCTCACATTGCACTGCAAACACAGCCAAGCACCAGCACGTGGGAGAGAAAGGTTATTTCTCTGGGATTCTGCCCTAAGCACAGAACAATATTTCTGTCACCCAAACTCCTCCCCAAGCTGCAGGGACAGCAAATATCTTGTGTTCCAGGCCACGTTCCCTGAAGGGTATCATGGAAAAGTTCAGTGCACACCAACCCCACCAGGTTCATTAATATTTAGTCAGTTTAATGTCCCTAACACACCAAATGAACAAGTGGGTCATTGATCCAGCCTGGAGTGACTGCCTTGGCATAAGCAAACAACATTCAGGACAGCACAATGAAATTTCGGGTGTGCTTCTAGGAACAAAGAGCTCAGCCCATATTTCTGGGGTGGGGGATTCCTAGGAAACAGTGACCCTGGGAACAGCCTGCCAGGTCCCATGGGCCTGGAGCTGAATGGGAGCTCCCAGAAAAGACCATCCCTGTGTTTGGGAATGCAGGAGAAGAGAACAGCCTTTGTCGAGCAGGGCTCTTTCCCACCATCAGGTCTGACCTGGCCGTGTCTCCTGCAGGAATTATACAGAGAAAACAATGAGCAGAATAAATGAGTCAAGAATAAGACTTGCATGTGATTTGGTTTTGGTTTTGTTTTTGTTTTTTTTTTTTAACCACCTTCTTATCACAGTAGAAAAAAAGTGTTTTCCTCATATATTATAAAATGAGCCTGGCAGATAAAATGTCATGGAAAGGAGGAAATTATATGATTTATCTGTAATTAGAAAGACTTAAACTCACATTTTTTTTCTGTATCTTGAAGTATAACAGAGATTGGAATCAACAACCTGGATAAAATAAAGATAGCCCTGTGCTGTCTGTAATTTTTCCTACCCCTGGGATTTGCTTCACTTCTTCCTATTCAAAACTTTGCCATGGGCTTGAGATAAACTCTTTACTTCAATAAACTCTTTTTTCACTCAGGATTGCCATATAACCCTTTCTTTTCCTACTACAGGAAGAAAAAGCATCTAGATCATAGTTTGTGACTAACAATTACTCAAATCTGAAAATGTTTTTCCTTTGAGGTGATGAACGAGGGGTTTTTTTTCTGCATTGGGAAACAGACCAAGAGCTCAGTGATTAAAGCACAAGAACCCCAGGATTAAATATGTTCTGTACACAGATTTATCTATCAAACCTCTCTGCACACACGTGCACGCACTGACAACATCACTCAGCCTCACACCAGTGTGAACAAGTTTTGCAGCCAAGCCACATTCCATTAAAAGGAGTTAATTTTCTACAGCCTCACTCCTCGGTGTCCCCCCCTTAGGAATTTTGTTTTCAATTAAATCCAAGCATTTCAAGATTTTATTAAAAAAAAAAAAAAAAACAAAACCACTTTTTTCAAACCTCATAGCAGCCTCCTTTCCATGGCTCACACAAAATGGCAGATTTGGGGTCCTTGTCATGGTGATCTGAAACAAAATCTGCTGCTCTTTAGGGCCTTGGGTGGGGAAAGCAGGGCCTGAGAGCCCAAATAATGTGCTCAGGGATTTGGCAGGATGCAAAGATGTAGGAAAACTCAAGCAGATGTTTCTGCATGCTGGGCAATGCTGGACACAGGGTCTGGTGGTTTCAACTTGATGTTGTTTTTAAATAAAATTTGCCATCAGCTTTAAGTGCCCAGGGTGTGGGCAGAGCACTCCTGAGTCCAGTATGGCAGGGAAAGAGCAGAGGAAAAAGGAGAGCACAACATCCAGCACACACTAAAGATTACACATTGCTTCAGTTATTAACTATGTTTGGAAATTAGAGAGGAAAGGCACTTGGATGATTTCCTTAACTCTGGTCATACTCCAGTTATTATATTCTTATGTATTTATGTTTCATTTCAAGAGAGAAAAATTGTTTTAAAACTAAAGAAATCACTTCAAAGGTTTGCAACGATCACTGACTTGGACTCACATGAGAGCACAGCATTTGTCCAGCCCCTGATGAAAAATACTTGAAATACAAAACAAAACAAAAAGAAAAATAATAATTCCCTCAAGAAAACACATCGTTCAACTTTCAGAAAACAAGAAAAGTCGCTGGCTTTATAAACCCAACATCTTTACTTGATGAAGCTCCACTTGTGCTCTGTGTTTTATAAACCACATCAACATTGACAAGATTCCTATTCATTCCCAAATTTCAGAGCTTTCCCTTGGTTCCCAGACAATTTTCTGTGTGAAATCGCCCAGGTGAGGGCTGCCTGCTCCTGGAAAGTTGGGGGATTCTTTGGCCCAGCTGCCGTGCAGACACTCAGTGTCTGCTGTCTGCCCTGCAGTGAAAACAAACTTGGTCCCACGTTCCAAGTGGGATTTTGCCATCTGTCCCTGTGTTTGCAGGGCTATTTCCATTTCCAGCTCATACCAAACAAATTCCACCTCCAGCACCAGGAGCACTTCAAAAGGGATCATGTGCATGGGGGAACGTGCCTGGGAGTCAGGGGGACCCTGCATCTGTTCCCAGCTTTAAATCTTCTTTGGCAGCGTGGCATTAAGGGCTGCTGGAGTGGGGAGGGATCGATGTTACCACATCCAACAGGGCCATAAAATTCCCAAATTCCCTCACTCCATGGTTTTCCGGGCTGTTGGCACCCCACTCTCAGCTGAGGTGTGTGAAGCTGTGACAGACAGGTCGTGGCTCTCTGTGTAGGGTGAAAGGCTAATAAAAATATGCTGATCTGAAACACCATTAGTTCCAGGAAATTTTAGTTAATGGTGGCTGAAAACGGAGAATCTCCAAGCATTTTACAGATATCTGAATTCTCTAAGGGGTTTAGTGTGAAACAGATTTAAAAAGTAGGAATTTTTTGGTTTTCCTCTTTCTTAGGGCTCTCTCAGTAACACTTCATCTCTAACCAATGCCTGTGAACCTGAACAGAGAAAAATTAAGGGCTTTTTTAATATATAAAAAGCAAACCAGAGGCTGATTTGACACATATTTAATCCCCCCAACCCTCTCTGAAGGGGGAACCTCAGCCTTTGGTTGTTCCTCCTCCTCCAAAAGCAGAGCCTGTGCAGAGCTGCCAACTCTCATTCTTTTGGAATGAGACACTCTCATTTATTGTCTCAATTTCAATCTGCCCCAGGCCCAAAATAAAGGCAGTCACCACTGATTGCAGGAGGATATTTAGAAACATTCCAATTCTTTCTGAGCCAATTAGATGACCATAAATTGGCAACTCAATAAATTTCCTGCTGGGAATTTGGTTGCTACACCAACACCTCCTTCACCCCCTTCACCCAAACTTTCAGGTTTTGACAAAATAATACAAAAAAGGGGGTGGCAGTGAGTGGCAAGTGGGACAAAGGAAGCTCCCTGCCCTTCAGCAAACTTTAAAATGTCCCACCGCGAGGAGGGAATGACGCAAACAATATAAAATAAAGAAGTATAAAACACTCCTGATTATATTTAGGAACAATTTCCCTTTGGTCATGCAGTTCCTCAGGGAGAAAGAGCAGAACAAAATAATAAATTCAGCTACACCAGAGACACAACTTCTGCCCGTTGGAGCACTTTGATGTGCACACAAACAAGTGCAGTGCAGATGCTTGGCTTTTCCACTTGCCAGCAAGCTCGGAGCAGATGGGATGGAAGGAGGATTCCAAAAGGGCTGCACATAAGGACAGAGATCCCCAGAGGTGCTAATAATCCTGATTTTCCTCTGTAAGATGCTGTGCCTCAGATGTTTGATCAATAACTTCACATCTGAGCAACTTATAGGATGCAAAGCATCTTCTGCTGCTGGGTTTTGTCTAAAAAATGCCACAAACAAAAGCACTGGGACAGCAGCACTGAAGAAAGGTCTGTGCTGGAAGACAAAGTGAACTTTGAGAGAGCATCACTTTGGAAAAATAAGTCAAAAAAAGAAAGGGAAATTAAAAAAAATACATTATAAAGTACAAGTGTTTTGAAAAGCAGCTCCAAATGGCCCCTCCAGCACCAGCTGGGCGTGGAAATGTGGACACAAAGCACAAAAACTCACGTGGCTCCTTCACACACATCCCATGCAGAAGCAAGGAAATAAAGGAGCTGTTTCAGATGTTGTTCAAGCACTCTCAGCATTTTCTCTGCTATTTTAATCATGTTTACTACAGTAATGCCTGAAGAGCCAACCATGGAGAGACTCATTTGGTGATATTGAGGCATAGTTAAGTCCCCGCTTTATTTTCTAAGCAGATGCTGCTCATGATTTTCCTGCTCATATTTGATCATTTCTTCAAATAACAGCTATAACTGAGAAAAGAATTGAGAAAACATTCTGTGACAGATTTTCATGTTCTGGATTAACTGGAAAGCATAATCTGATCCTGGAGTCGTGCTGTCGAGGAGTGATTTGACACGTCACTTCCATCTAAGTGATGCTTTATTTCCTGCCTGGATGGGGGAGCACGCTCTTTTAACTGGACATAATCACACATGGATGTGAGGCACTGCTGTGCCAGGGCTAAATTGCATTTTGCTGCTTGTGGCACTGAGGCTCCTCTCCCAAAGACTCGCTTAAAAAGCAGCACAGCTAAAGAAATGCAATTTTCCACCACATTTTGGAAGTATTGACGCACGTGGGAAATGGTCAGGAGAGTGCTCAGGGCACCAGGTGAGTTCTGCATCAGACCCACCTCTCCTGGATCTTTTGGGGATTTATTCAAACTAAACTCCACCGGTGGCAGTAGCAGAGAAGATCTGCTTTCAACAGATGACAAACCCATTGCAGAAGGGTTGATACCATGATTAAAATAGCTCTTAAAATCAACTAATTAATAAAAAAGAAGCCAACCCAAAAATGAGCTTGAGATTTATGTTCCATCTTCCTCTGAGCTCTTTTCCTTCAGTGCATTAATCAAGCTAAAAGCAGGGCAGGGATGGTTGTTTGCATAAGCCGAGTCAAATATATTTTAGCTGTTGCCGTTGAAAGAAAAAAAGAATTATTTTGCAGGAACCGAAGCTCAAACATTATAATACATGCAAAAAAGGCAGCCCAATTAGATTCCTTTATCCCCAGCATATGGCAGAGAGGTACAAGCAATGCACTAATGTCTCTGCAGAGCTATTTTGGGATGGTATGAGGCTGCAATCTGAGAGGAGTGGTGACAGATCCACAGGCACAACTGGGTTACATTCGTCAGGGATGCGCCTGGAGAGCTCCTCCCAGCCAGGAACTTCACAGCAAGCAGCAGAAACTTCCCCAGTGCCTGTTTTCCTGAGATTTGCTGGAAAACGAGAGGGCAGGAGGAATGTTCAGTGGACAGCAAGCTTCAGAGTGGGGAAGTGTGACCCGTTGGCACTGCACAAGCTGGGAGGTGACATCAGTGACAAACAGCGATGAGACCTCCCTTTATCTCTTCACAGGCTTTTTTCCCAGTAAAGACTTTATGTATTCAGGTTTAAATATTCAACTTTCGCATGCATTAATGTCTCTGCTTTAGTCTAAACTTGGTTTAAACTTTAATCAGCAGGGAGAGCTCACTGAGCCCTCTCAGCATCGGTGCTGCTTCCAACACTCGCTCCAGTTTGACAGTGCAGCAGGATAAATATCTGAGGGATGGATATTCCATTTACACAGGAGTAAACAGGTTCTTTCAGAGAGGCAGCTTCAAAGCCTTGCAAAAACCTGCAAAGAAGTCTGAGTTCCTCTGAAAACAACGGCAAAATTCCCAGTGATTTTGACAGGGACAGAATTTCATCGTGAGGGCTGGAAATAAATGTTTAAGGTCTCTTCCAACTCCAACCATTTCATAATTCCAGGATTCACACACCCTGGAAATTCAGCAGACAAACTCAGAGGCTGACCTACATAATCTGTGGCTGATAGTATGCAGGACAGACCTTGTTTTGCTTTGACAATTTTTTTCTGGATGGGGAGGAGAGGTCAGGATCAGTAGTGACAAGAAGAGGATTCCAAGAAGGAATGGGCTTGATGGTCTTTCCTTGATGATGGACACACGGAGGGTTTTACCTTGTTCTGTATTATCCCTTTTCCTGATTATCTTGGCAAAGACAGAACTTTCCCTGCTCCTTTGTCACTTTTTTCAACAGGGGAAGTCACAGCCCAACGCTATCTCCATCTCTGGTTAGGAACATGTTAGGAAGCAAAATAACCAGATCCTATTTCATTCTTAAATGAAATAGGTTTAAATACATTTATGGAATGTCATCCAGCTCACAGGAGATTGCAGGGGAGGAGAGGGGGAATATCTGCAGCTTGAGATGATCGAGTGACAGAGGGGTGAGGGTACAGACCCCCATCCTTCCATGGCTCTGCCTGCAGCGAGGGATGGAGCAGGGAACACCGATCTTTCCCCATGGATCCCACAGTCTGGGA
The DNA here is from genome assembly GCF_017590135.1 of Pyrgilauda ruficollis. NCBI lineage: Eukaryota > Metazoa > Chordata > Aves > Passeriformes > Passeridae > Pyrgilauda > Pyrgilauda ruficollis. The sequence goes on along the minus strand of NW_024524377.1, from coordinate 431,349 downwards.
GCAGGGATTGTTTGCAGAACAGCTTCTGTCCCTCCCAGAGCAGCAGCTGCACTCCAGCATATCCCAGTGGTGTTGGATAGTCCAGGCAATATGGGATTAATGACAGTGAGCAGCCCCTGCTCCAGCTGGGTTCAATGAGATGGGAATATGGGATTAATGATAGCGACAGATCAAACTGCACAACAGTTCAGGAACAGAAAGAAGACATAATCCTGTTTGCTTCTATTAAATAATTTGATAATTATTCTCTCTGGAGAACTTTATCCCTAGGAACAGCCCCTCTCAGCCCAGGTGCCCCACACTGCACCATGAGCCTTTCTCAGATTTGTAAGCAAACACTAAAAACAGTTGAAATGCGAATTGGTGCTTCGTGTGTGAGCTCAGAGAAACAGAACTGCTCTTTTCCTTGCGAATGCAAACCCAGCTTTATCTGCTATTGATGCCAAGGAGTCGCTATCTGCGCATCCATTTGATAAAAACATCACAACTTTAATTGCTAAATAATCTTGTACAAGGCAGGGTTATTCCGAGTGCCGAGCTCTCTCTCTCACTTCAGCTCCTCAGAGGGTACTTTCTGGAAGGATTTGCATGGCAGTCAAAGCATGCAAAAATTTATAAATACCAACACAGATGCCAACATGTCAGGAGAAATGCAGTTATAACATTTGAAAGCTAGGAAGAAATTAATGTTGATCCTGATTGGAACAGTCACTGTATTTGCAGTGTCTGGAGATAATTTTTTTTATTTATTTATTTAGAAAAAACAAAACAACAACAACATAAATTCAGTTTGTAGAAAATCCTCCATGTCCCAAACTGCATTTCTTGGCCCCAACATGACAGTGTTACAGGAAAAGAAGAACAGTTTATTTAAAACAGTTCCAGGATTTAAGGCTGAGCTGACATAACTAATTTTTCCATCCAAACACTGCCGGCTCCAACACAGGCATCAGCTCCAAATCAGCCATCCTGGAAGCTGGGCCCATGCTAAGAGCAGACAGAACTCATGTTCCTGCTGGTGGGATTGCACAAATCACCACAGGCTGAGGAAAAGCAGAGCCTCTCCCCAGGATCCTCTCCCCAAAACCTTGTGGTGTGGCTGTTTCAGAACTTCAGACAATTCCTGCAGCACCTGAGGCTACGGAAACTGCCTGGTGTATAAACAAAACTCTGAGAGTGCAGGTGGAAGGAAAGGGAAATTTTCTGCACAGCAATGCTCTCAAAAGATTCAAAATACTTCATGCTTACTACTTAATTAATTTCCTAACAGAGCACTTAGTGCTGGGGAGAGGGATGAAGGGATAAGGAATGAAGCTACAGGATTTACTCACAGCCCAAGGCAAACTGTGAAGAGTCTCCCGTGTGGTACAACAAAATCCAGCATCAGGCTAAAACAAACTCTTTAGATGGGATTTGGGAAGGAATTCTTCCCTGGGAGGGTGGGCAGCCCTGGCACAGGGTGCCCAGAGCAGCTGTGGCTGCCCTGGATCCCTGGCAGTGTCCCAGGCCAGGTTGGACACTGGGGCTTGGAGCAGCCTGGGATAGGGGAAGGTGTCCCCATGGCAGGGGGCTGGAAATGAATGAATTTAAAGGTCCCTTTCAGCCCAAACCATTCAAGCATTCCACAGACTTTGATTGCAGCATTTCTAAACCCTTCCTCATGTCACTACAGAACAGTTTACCTGGTTAAGAAAACTGCATGGAGAGAAACAGAATAGCACATCTGGGAAAAGAAATGGGAATGCTGCCCCCCCAGTCCCCTTCCCAGACAGGTGCAGCTCTCCTCCTTGGCCATGGGAATGTCCCCATTAGTGCTGGCACACCAATGGCAACACTGCAAGAAAAGCATCCCCAGATTGGGGTGAAATCATCCAGATCTGCCTCCCACAGCCATCACAACCACGGGGGGACAGGAGTTTGCCTTTTGGCATTAATTCAGTGCCATTGCCTTTTCCCCTCACTGCAGTGCCATGGTCTGCAGGACACGGGGACAGCTGAGCCTCAGCAGTGTCAGGACATATTAGAGCTCGTCAGGGCTGCTCAGACTAAAGCCTTCAGGACTTTGTTTTGCTGGCAAAGGTGAAAACTTAGTTTAGCTTCTAATGACTTCTCACCCACCCAATAGAATCCCCTGGGTAAAACAGAAAAAAAAAAAAACCAAACACAAAAATTCTGGAGTTTTTCACTTTCTCCATTTCATCTTTGCTGTCAATGCAGTCCCTCTACCATCTTAAACCCAGCTTTGATGAAATGAGCTAAAGGTGACTCTGATGCACTGGAATAAAGCAAAAGTATCACAATCTCCCTGTTTTCAGTTTCAGGTGTGTTGGAAAACCTGTAAGTTTAGTTGTAAATGCTTTAAAACCATTCTGATAAACAGATTTAGGTGACACATTATTCTGCAGGGCAGGCTGAGACGGAGCCTCTATTTTCTCTCTCATGTTAGGGAGAATTGTTAAAAAGCTAAATTTAAAAAAAAAAAAATGCTGATCAACAGCTCAATTAGATTTGATCTTAGCCAAAGGTGGAGATCAGACCTTTGAAATGGGAATTGCTTTTATATTTTGCCCTGGGCTTTGGACAGCTCTGTGGGGATGGGGATGGGGATGGATGGGGACATGGAATCCAGGAGCATCACCAGGGACAGTCCCAAGGTGGGCTGAAATGGGGTCCTGGGCCATGGGCATGGGAGGGTAGGGAACATGGCCCCTCTAGAAATATTTTTAATAAAAATGTTTATGAGAACTAAAATTCCTTTCCCTGCTCCTGCCAGACAGGGCCTCTGGGCAGCCCCTCAGCACTGACAGTGCCACCAAGAGCTTGTTCAGCAACTCTGTCCAAAACCATGACAATCTACAGACTCTTTCTGAATGAAACAAGCAAATAAACCCAGGGATTTCTGATAAAGGCAGTCCAAAAGACATCCATAAAGATCATGGCTTCACATTTTCACCAATACATCAATTGCTGTGTTTAAATTTAAAAAGCATGTGAGGTAATGGAGTCTACATCTTACTTTGAGGATGTGTCCAAACAGAAATGAGCTTTGCTATGCAATAGCAAGGGGTTATATATTGATTTTGGATGCCAAGCTCTCCATGCTTCTCTACAAACGTCACATATTTCACAAAGGGCTTAATGCCATTTACATTGCATTAGAGATGGACAAATCTGTTTGGGCAGAACGTGCCAAAGCTGCAATAAATTCCAGGTCTGAGAAAAGTTTGGTTCCTTCTTACCACTCACATTCCTTGCCTGTGTCCAATTCCAGGTGGAATCCAGAGCAGTGAAGTCCTGGGAAGGTCTCTGGTTGGATGACCAGAAGCAGGAAGCAGGAGTCACAGAGCTCAGCTTGGTCCTGAGCCTGAGCTTCAGAGAGTATTTGGGTCCAGAGCCATTCCTGGGTGACAGCTCTGTAAACATCTTGAGCAAACACATCTTAGGAAGTGCTCAGCCCCTTCTGGCTGCCCTGGGAAGTTGAGTGACTTTGAAAAGGCAGCCAAAGTTTTGGGATCGTGTCCATGTCGCAGAAGTTTCAGCAGAGATCTCCTGGATGAAGTCCATCCTCATGATCGCACAGTGCTTCCCTTTAAAGAGCATCATCACACCCCTAAGCCACTGAACATTCACTTGCTGCCAAACACTCAAAGGCACACGCTCCAACCCTAAAAAGGAATCAGAAAATCTCGCCACCCCTCTCGCTCCGTTTTCCCAAATGTTATTTTTTGATGGAGCTCTTTGAAGCTCGGCTTTTCCCCGGAACATCCTCGAGGACGGAGCGTGTCAGAGCAGCGCATCCACACATCTGATTGTCAGCTCCTGACTCTGAACCCCGAGCTTGGAGCAGCGTGGCCATGAAATCCCCGCTGTCCCCTAAATAAAGTTTCCATCTCAATAGTTCAAAGCCACGGTGCCATATGCTAAATGACACGAATAGCTTCTTCATCTTTATAATTAACTTCAACTCTCTTGACTTGTCTGCCTGCTTGGTGGTGTTTGGCTGCTTCTCTCCAGCTTGGTGTGATCAGAACTGTGCAAATCTATTTGGAAATTTCTCCTTCACCAAGGTCATCCCCGCTCAGGATCAAGCAGGAGAAAGGTCCATGGCACTGACCCCACTTGCTTCCCCTCCTCACTTGGAATTCTCTCTTTCCCTGACACCCTGGGTTTCATCTCCATAAGCCAGTCCATAATCCATCTCAATGGCTCTTCTCCTGAGCTATTTTTGATCTTAAAAAGCCCCATCAGACTGTGGTGTCACAGGCAGTCTCCTGTTCCTTTGAAACAAGGACTGAAATAAAGCACCTCTTCCTTTCTTACATTGATAATTGTTGGTATTTTCAAATATATTTGGGGGGATTTATTAATTATTCATGGATTTTTTCCCTTTCCTCCCTTTCACTCCAGTAAAGCCACACACAAATATCTGATTTCTGCCTTTTACTCTTTCAAAGAATTACTGAATCCCAGCATGGTTTTGGGTTGGAAGGAACCTTAAAGCCTTTTCAGTGACACTGCCTTGGGCAGGGACAACTTCTACTGTCCCAGGCTGCTCCAAGCCCTGCCCAGCCTGGCCTTGGACATTCCAGCGATCCAGGGGCAGCCACAGCTGCTCTGGGAATTCTAGCCCAGCCAGGAATTCCCAATCTCCCATCCATCCCTGCCCTCTGGCAGTGGGAGCCATTCCCTGGCTCCTGTCCCTCCATGCCTTGTCCCCAGTCCCTCTCCAGCTCTCCTGGAGCCCCTTCAGGCCCTGCCAGGGGCTCTGAGCTCTGCCTGGAGCCTTCCCTTCTCCAGGGGAACATTCCCAGCTCTCCCAGCCTGGCTCCAGAGGGGCTCCAGCCCTGCAGCAGCTCCTGGCTCCTCTGGGATCTCTCCAGCAGCTCCAGGTGCTGCTGATGTTGGACTCAGATCTGGGGGCAGCTCTCCTGTATTTGTGCTATTTCAGCCATCCCTGAGCTGAACTTGCTGCTGGGGAAGCCCAAGTTCTCCTCTCCCCATGGCTCTGCCTTCAGCTCCTTCATGGATCAGCACCAATTCTCTCAAAAACCATCAATATTTTCTCTGCTTTCTCTGTTCATTGACCAGGAGTTCCTCAGGACAAGGCAGTCCCCAAAACCACATTGGATTTAGCATTCCCTCCCTTCCCTTCAATCCTTTTAAGATTTTTCACTGAAAATATCCATTTCCAAGTCACAATCTCTCATTTTATCGTTTCCTTTGAATAAACTACATTTCTGGTTTTCTCTTGCTCTCTCCCCCCACTTTCCCTTATGTCCTCATTCCCCACGCCTGAACTTCCTCCTCTTTTTAGCAGCAGATATGAGGAAAAGGGGGAAAAGAGGTGAAGTGGAGGCAAAACCAAACATTTAGAATATTTTCCCTATAAAGGCACAAATATAAAGGCATTCTCCCCATTCAGCAAGAACAACAGGAGGAAAAGCAATTGAAAATATTCAAGAATTTTCACAATTTCCTCACTTTTAACCATCCCCAGAAAATAAACGGGAGCCATTCAGCCATGAGTACATTTCACTGAAGTGACACTTAACAATCCAAAAATACGGCATTTCATTTTGCATTTCTCTCTGAGCAGGAGATAATTTCATCTGTGGCTGCTACAACAGCTGCACTGCTCCCCAAAAATTCCTTTTTGAGATGAAATTTTCCTTGAAATTTTTGAGATGAATTTTCCTTGTTTGAGATAAAAAAGAAGGTTAATCATGCTGGATTCAGGGTTTTTTTCCTTTGGTTTAAAGTCAGACATTCACATTAAAAATGTTATGAAAATTAAGTTTCACAGCCAAATGATATCCAAATTGAAATACCATTTTCTTTATCCATCTGAGGCCAAAGATGGATTCTGTTGCCACAAAGCTGGAATCTCTTGCCTCCCACAGCTGGGAAATCACCCGGGAGGTGCTGGACATTGACAATTCCTGCTGACTCCACATTTGGAGGTTAAGACCCAAGTTTAATCAATCCACTGAAAACAATGACTGGATCCAAACCCAGCTGCTGCTCTGCCAGGGAAAATAATCATTTCACCTATTCCACAGTGAGCTTTATAGAACATTAAATCCTCCTCTTTTGTTTCAGTCACTTTTGCCAGCAAAGGAGGGAAAACCAGGGAAAATCTCAATGCAGACAGAACATCTCACTGGCACAGCCAAGGAGGGACTTGTGGGGTGAATCATGGAATTATTGAGGTTGGAAAAGACCTTTTAAATCTTCTAATCTAGCCATTAACATTTGTCCATTTAACCATTAAAATGGGCCATGTTTTCTTCTAGTTCTTGGATATGAGGTGAGGTGGAAGGGGCTGGAAAAGAGAACCCCACAACACATCCCTTGGCTCAAAGAACTTCAAGGTTCATCTCAAGTCTTTTACAGGAAAAAAAAAAAGGAGCTGCATTTCTAAATTAAAACCAAAAAAATCACCTAAGTAAAGAAGCAAATATTCTCTGTATTCTCTAATAAATTGTATGTGGTGTGAACACCAATCTCAGAGCAGCAAGGCAGAAAGGTTCAACACAATCTGCAACGTGTGTGCTGGAAAATACCTCCTTTAACTCTGAAAAACATTCTTTTAATGGCACGAGAGATCAGCCATAAAGTTTCGCTTTAACCTTGTTTCCCTTCCATGGGATTTTTTTATTTGCTTAGATAATATTAAATATTTGATGTCATAAAATGTGTTCCTGACCCAACAGATCTTTAAATATCTCCCTTTTCTGACCGATATCTCTGTCTCTGTGTGCTGGCCAAGTCAAACCCAGTCTAAACAATTTCCTGGCTTCACCGTGCATTAAAACAGCTGCCAACCCTGTGCTTTTTTGCTCTGTTTCACAGTTCCAACTGCTCCAAAAGCATTAAATTTCCACTCATGTTTAGTAAGAGGGATGTAAATACAAAAATGTTCTGTAGTATGGAGACATCCCCATATTTTTTGGTCCCTTATTGTTTAAACACTTCAATAAACAGAGCAATACATTCAATTTCCAGTAGAACACGACAGGAATGTGCATTATTTTTGAGTGAGGGTATAACTTGGTGTGATATTTAAGCAAAGATGGCTGCATCTTTGCTGAAGATTATTTCCTGGAAATCAATATTCCACGGGGGAGAGCTGATGTCTCAAGTACATGGGAGAGTCATTGACTCCAGCTGCCTGTGACATGGAAAATAGTCTACATGGAGGCTGTTGGGGCTGGAAATGAAAGTATGGGAATATGGATTTTTATATGCATTATGGAGTTCACAATTGCAACACTCTGCTTGAGACAATCCCAGGAAATTAATGTCCTGTGTATTGCACACATCACTGCAAATCTATTCCATAGAATCACAGGATCATTAAGGTTGGGAAAGAGCTCCAAGGTCATCCAGTGCCCAGTGCTCACCCTGTCCCCACCTTCCCAGCTCCCTCAGGAATTCTCCAGCCCCTTCCCAGATCCGTTCCCTGCCCTGAACACACTCCAGCCCTTCAGGGTCTCCCTTGCCGTGAGGGGAAAATCAAAAAGTGGGAGAAAACGTGAGGGAAAAAAAGAAATAAGTGGAGTCTGAGGAAGGCTCTGATGCAGAGTTTTTCCCTTCTGGATCCTCCTTTTCTCCAGGCTGAGCCCCTTCCCAGCTCCCTCAGGAATTCTCCAGCCCTCATCCCATGGCTCCAGCCTGTCCAGATCCCTCTGCAGATCCTGCTACCCTCCAGCAGCCCAACACCCACACCCATCTTGGTGTGGACAGCAAATTTCCTGAGGGTGCCTCCATCCCCTCATCCATATCATCAACAGAGACAATAAACAGGGCTGGCCACGGGCCCTGGGGACACCACTGGTGATGGGACACCAGCTGGATGTGGCACCACTCCCCAGGCCCAGCCAACAGCCAGCTCTCAACCAAGGGAAGAGTGACCCTGTCCAAGCTGCAGCTCTCCAGATGTGGGAGATGTGTCCAAGGCCGTGCTGAATTCCAGGTGGACTCATCCCCAGCCTTTCCCTCCTCCACCAGTCAGGTCACCTGGCCATGGAAGGAGGCCATGAATGCTACAGCTCAATCAGCCCTATTTCCATAAGATATTGGTGATGTTTGCCAGTATTATTTCCATGAGATGGGAGCCCAAAATAGAGCAGTGGGTGTAGGCAAATTCCAGGGATATTCTCCTCAGCGCTGCTTGCATCACAGCTGGAAGAGAGGATGAGGCAGTGGCCGGGTCCCAGAGTCAGGAATGTGACAGAACGGCCCAAGGCCAACTCCGAATTACACGCTAATTTTTTTTTTCTTTTTGTTAATTACAAACGTTTCTGTATTGGGAAAGTGGGACGCAGTTAATGTGTAATTAACTCGTTTGGGCAAGTCACAGCCCTCTGCTGAAAACTCCACCTCCTTTTATCTGATCCATCCACGCCCTTGAGTGCCTGCAACGCTGCATGGGATGCGTGGGATTGCTCTGATGGCAGATTCCCAACTTTACATAATGTAAACAAAACAGCTCCCTTCAGCATCTCCTTGCCTCCCCTGTAAAATTGCTTCAAGACCCAGGAGTGCAAGAAAAATCAAGCTGTGGCCTATAAGGCAGAGGAAAAGAAATTAAATCACTTTTAAAAGAAGGTCTCTGGGGTGAGGGTAACACCAAAGCAGAGAAATTCCAAGAAAGGGATTTTATGCTGGTTAAAAAAAAAAAAAAAAAAAAAAAAAAACTCAAACCGCTAAAAAAACAAAACCCCAACCAAAACCACTCTCAGCAAAACAAGAAAAAATCCAGAAGCCACCCTACAAGACACAATTAAGAGTTACATGACAGGCATCAGGAGAACAGACAAGTTTAACAAAGAACCCAAATTTCTAGAGAAACTTACACCAATGAAGCAGAGCCAAAAAGCCCCAGTGCCAGGACTGATCTCATATTGAGCACCTGGGCCACGAGGGCAGGGGGTGTGGGTGGAGGCCCCATGTTTTTTAAAAAAAAAAAAAAAAAAAAAAAAAAAAAAAAAAACCAAAAAAAAAAAAACAAACTCAACCAGCTGAACCCAAAGGTCCCCAGTGCCAGGGGCAGTGCTGGGAAGTCTGAACCCACAACTGGTTCACCACCAGTGGAAATAACATTTGTCCCTTGCTCTCCAGCTGAGCAGGAAATTACACTTGGGAATCTGAAAGTTTTTAAGATGCTTTAAAAGTGTAATTAGGTGTTCAGGATGCCAGCAAGGATACTCCATGCTCAGAAATGGAGATTTGCAAAGGCAGAAGTCCAGAAATCCTGGGCACAAAGCTAATTTAATGTCTCCCTGGCCACTGAGCAGCTCCAGCACTGGGACAGCAGAGGTAATAACGAAATTCCAGCAAGGATCCATCTGCTGAAGGGCTGAAAATGAGGGATACTCCCTGTGCTAAGCCAGGCTGCCTTTAATTAGTGAGGTGTTAAGGCACCTGAGTAGCAAACACAGTCACATCTCCTGGCTCTTCCCAAAGGTGAAACTGAGGGGATTCCAGTCCTTCCCCCCATTCCCAGTTAAAGGAGAGTGAAGCAGCTCCTTCCTCATTAAACCAGCCAAGAGCAGATGGCTGGAGCTGGGTCTGGGGACCCTCTGAGTGACAGCAGGTGGATATATTTGAACAGCAAGTCCTGGGGGGTGCAGGGGGGCACGATGGACTCCGTGCAGCAGCTGGAGAGGGTTTGGTGGGAAGGACACGAGGTTTCCTGCAAACTGGAGCTGGCTTGCTGTGCTAACCCTCTCCCAGGCAGCGTGTGCTGCTCTGATCCCTGCAGAAACATCGGCAGGAGCCACTGGAATCTCCAAATGGCAAAAGGAGATGTCCCCAGCTGATCACCCCTCGCACAGGATCGCTCCCTGGTACTGCTTCCATGTTTTCATGTCACCGCTTTGGCACTCTGAACATTTGTCTTTGGCACTTCAGATATTTCTGACTGCTTTCTCAGCCCCTAGTGCTGGAAGAATTTTACCTAAAAAGTGAAGAGAAATTCATTTTTCCTTTCCTTTTTTAACTTTCCATAGTCTTGGCAGCAAACTGTGTCATGATGATGTTGGCAACAACATATTTGTGGCAGAAGGAAGAAAGAGAATCATAAAATATATGAAAGAAAAAGTTGACATTTTAATGAAATACCTTGTAACTTCTTGGAAAAAAGTTATTAAAATGCAGTCAGTTTATAACTGTTTGTACAGATAGGAGGAGGAGGAGACTTGCTCCTGAGGCCTGTAATAAAAATCCCTTGTTACCCAAAAGTAATAATGGCTAGAAATTATTTTCAAAATTCATTACTGAAGAGAATTTTAGATTTGGGACATTTTGGGCTTTTCTGAGTACTTGAAGATTGCTGGCACATGCCTGAGGTTTGGGAGAGCAGTGTTCCTCAGAAGAAGGAGCAGAATGATGGAGCATCTCCTGCTCCTTCCCGACGGCTACCGGAGCTGGCACTGGCTGCTCACTCAGCTCCAAATGAGAGAGTTTATCTCAAATGCTGCTCTGCCAGCTCATGGAACCAGAGAATATCCTGAGCTGGAAGGGACCCACAGGATCATCAACTCCAGCTCCAATAGCTGCCAGTATTCCCAGCCCCTGCAAAGGTTCTGCCTGCCTTTGGAGAAGGAAGGATGCAGCTCTGAGCACACTCAAGCCAAGGGATTCCTCTTTGTTTGTCTTCCTTCCTTCCATCCATTCCATCCAACCTCTGGAGCTCTCATTCTAATACATCATAAATCCCTGGAAAAACCTCTTATTGCAAAGCAAGGTGGCTCTGGCATCAGCTGCACCAGCTGAGGATAACAGAGCATCCACACCCGGATGTTCTTCACAGAACATGAACATTCCCAGACATGGATTTGTAGAAAGAGTGGAGCACTGGCAGAGATTTACACCCATCTTTTTTCCCCCCCAAACTGGGCTGCATGTAGAAATAAAGGGCAAAGAGTGATCACTGAACTGTCAAATACATGGGGCAGTCACCAAATAATGTTCAAAGCAGGACCTCAGGGCCTGCCTGCACCATAAAGGGATTTCCAGGCCCAAACAAACCTGCTAGGTTTGGTGCCTCCTGTCTTGCCTTTCCAAAATGAATTACAGGTAAATCTAGGAAAAACTACACTTCCCATCTGTTTTGGCTACCACTGTAGGAAGGACAGGTGTTGCATTTCTGGATGGATTCTGACATTTTTATTTCATTCCAAGGTAAATAAACTCCCCGCTGTGTTTAACCAGACTCCATGATGAAGAGCTGAGACATTTCTTACACAGTTTGATATCATAAAGCAAAAAAGGAAGTTTCAAATGGAAGAGTCATTTCATTATTAGAATAGGAAGGACTGAAAAAAATCTGTAGAAATACAAACTGAAATTTCTGCCCCTCTCCAGAATGAACCTCCAGCCTCTGCCCTTCCTTGCAGCAGCACTCACGGCTGTAACACAGATCAGGAGCTGATGTGCTAAATGCAAACCTGACAGGAGATAGAGAGGAACAGGCAATCAAAGAGGAGTTTGCAGCAGGATCATCTGCCTGACCCATCCCACAGCTCCTGGGCAGGCACGTGAGCCCTGCCACAGCTGCTCCCACTGCCACTTAAGGCCACTCTCATTATGTTTAATGAGCTTCAGTTTCAGCTCTGGCAGAGACCTGGCAGTCTGTGCTGGGTCACACAATTCCCAGGTGCTCTGGGTGTCCCACCAGGGCAGGAGAACTGGCTGTGACTCAGGACCAGCACTGCTGGTGGGGCTCCTCCCTGAGAGCTCTGGGGCAGGGGACACTTCCCTGGTTGAGGAAAGGAGGGGCTACAGGAGATCTGATTCTATAGAAAGTTTTCTGCCTCCCCAAACCGGGTCTGGATGTAAAGTTCTGCAGGGCAGTGACTGTCCCTCAGTGTGTGTTTGCTCAGGGGGGAGGAGAAAATGTCCCCAACCCCATCTGGGATAGCAGAACTCCAGACAGATCAGTTTCTGCCATGAGACTGTGATGCACAACCTCGTTATGGAATGGTTTGGGTTACAAACCATTTTGTGACCCAAATCATGAGAGTTTAGAGCTTATCTCATTCCAAACCCCTGCCATGGGCAGGGCACCTTCCACTATCCCAGCTTGCTCCAAGCCCCAATCTCCAACCTGGCCTTGGACACTTCCAGGGATCCAGAGGCAGCCACAGCTTCTCTGGACAACATTCAGTTTTATTATTAGGAGATAACAGTTTCAAAAATTATCCTTAAAGATTTCCAGGATAATGCTTCATCCACAAGCAGAGCAATGGAACACCAGACATATAAATACTCCACACTAGGATAAAATATCCTACACCCTGGAGCAGCAAAGTGCCCACCCAGCACAGATACACTTATGGGATTCTGGGGATTGTGTTCCTGCCTGGAGCCATAAAAGCAGAACAGAAATAGAGCACAAAAAGCAGAGCCCTGATCAATTATTGGCCCTGCAGAATCCAGGATGCTTTGGCAGATCAGCTGAAAATCTCACAGCCTGGAAAAAGGCCTCGGTAACCAAATAAATTTTCTTTTATTGACAGCTACTGATAAAGATTTCAAGCACTGGGCTGGATAGAGGGAATTTAAATGCACATTGACAATTAAAACTCTGGGTCACCACCACACTGTGCTAATGCCAGTTTGGGAAGGCTTATGTTATTTTTGTGTCATTTGTGTTCTGTTCAAGAACTTTCTTATTATTTATCACACAAACTTCAGTTAATAATCAATTCATGCCACAATTATCGTATCAGTTCTACTGCCTAATTAAAAACTGGTGAGTGATTGGAATTCCAATATGGTGATAGAGGCACAGGCTGCAATCCTAAACAAATACGAGTGTGAAGTTACTGAACAAAAGATTATCTGAGCTTTAATATCAACTGGCAAAACTCTTTCCCTCTGGATCATTAACTTCCAGCCCTATTATTACATACAAATGCCCAATTTCTGCTAATTCCCAACGCTAATTCCTTTTAATCATTATTTTGTATATATTGTGTTAAGGCTTTTCACTTGTTTACATTTGCATAATTATAGCAATTGTCTTCTAAGCTTCACTCTGCTGAAATCATTCTAATTTGGGATTTAGCCCATTTTTAAAGATTAGTCAACTTGTGTGGAGCAACATATCTGGGATCAGCGCTGCCTGGATCTTGTGTGAGTCAGACCGAGCCAAGGAGCAGTTTGGAAGGTCCAGAAAGGGACAAAGAGTGAAATATCCACGTGTAATGTTCAGCAAAGATGTGAGTAAAACACAGCAAACACAGCTTCTCTGGGATAACCTTTCCTTGATGGATGTGGTAACCCTGGGAATATCACTCACAAAACACTGGGCCAGCAGTTCTGATGCCCCTGAGGAACTGCTCCTCTGAGGAACTCCTACTTCCACCTACTCCTGCTTGGAAATCATTTGGTGCTTTTTCCCTCTCTGCTCAGAGGACACCTTGAGGGTTAGGTGCAGTTTTGGGCACCCCAAGATAAGGAAGGTGTTAAATTGTCAGAGAGGGTCCAAAGGAGGGCAGTGAAGGGGCTGAGGGCTCTGGGTCTGTTCGGCTGGAGAAGAGGAACCAGAGACCCATCCCAGCCACAGCTTCCTGGGGAGGGGAAGAGGAGGGTGATCAGTGACCCAGGGAATGGCTGGAGCTGTGCCAGGGAGGTTTAGGTTGGATATCAGGAAAGGTTCTTTCCCCAGAGGGTGCTGGCTCTGCCCAGGCTCCCCAGGGAATGATCACATTCCCAAGAGCACCGGGAGAATTTGGGCAACACTCCCAGGGGTGCCCAGGGTGGGATTGTTGGGGTGCAGGTCCAGGAGCAGGGCTGGATGATCCTTGTGGTCCCTTCCAACTCAGCATATTCTGATTTTTTTTATTTTTATTTGTGTGTTCCCACTAAAGCAGCTCCAGCCCGGAGCCGTCCCCAGGCTCCAGCAGGGAACAGCAGTGAGGACTCATCTCTCTCCTCATCCATGGCCTTATCTTCCTTTAGTGCTCCTGTTATGCCTTGATCATCCATCAGCCTGACTGCTTCCCTGGCAAGCTTCCTGCCTCTGATCTGCTCAGAAAACTTTTTGTTAGTAGCTTTTCCACATCCAGTAAGTGCTCGGAATCTTCTTGGCTTCCCTTTCGCTTTTAAATTGAGAGGCTGCATTTTTTTCCTTAAAAAAAAAAACCAAACCAAACCTAATATCTTCTTTGTATGTCAGTTTATATTTTCTTTTTGGCATATCTTCCTGAAAATAATTATATTGTGCATATTTGTGTTGAGTAGTAAAATAAGTTGTTGCCCTTAAAGCATCTAAGCCGCCTACAAACATATTCTCCTCTTAGCTGCTCCTTTAATTTCCTTTTAATTATCTTCCTCGTTATTAGGCAGTTCCTCTGTAGGTGCATTGATTTTTTAATGTATTTTTTCCCCTCCTCACTGTTATTGTGACTACTCCAGGCTGGCTTTTTCACACGTTGGTTGAAGTGGATGAAGAAGTGAAGTACCCGAGTAGTTCTCCTTCCTTGTGCCAAGTGTTTTATTGTCACAAAGTGTCTGTGGAATGGAGCACCAGGCTGTGGCACTGTCAGCCTGAGCAGGGATGACCCAGCTCATCCTTCCTGGGCTTTTTGTCATCCCTGTGGCTGTTTTATCACCAGGACCTTGAATTCTCCCACTGCTGGGAACTGATGTCTTGAGTTTTGGCTATTACTTTATTATTTATTTCTATTTCTATTATATTTCTGTTCTTGGACTTCCATGATCCTTCCAACTCAGGATATTCCCTGGTTCTCAGATTCTGTCTCCTGAGCTTTCAGACCTGTGCTGGCCACATCAGAGCACTCCCAGGGCTGGGGTTGGTCTCGTTGTGTGTCCTCAAGTTTGTCACAAATATTTTACATTCTCAACGATTTCCAGCCTGGGCTTCACCTGACTTTCTTCCAGAATAAAACTTCCATGGCTTCTTCTTTCCAGGATGTTTTATCCTGAACTTTGTCCATATCTCCTGGCTTCCTTTCACTTCACCCTCTTATCTGTGTAATTATTAGTGCTGGGAGAGCAGAGCTCCTCTCTGCTGTAGGTTATCTATATTTCAAAAGCTTCTCATCCCAATACCTTCCAGAGCCTTTTCTCTGCTTTCTGCCTCTCTCCCTGCCCTTTGAAGCTTTTCAGCTCCTTTCATGTGCTGCCAATCCAACTTTCCTCCTTCCATACCTATGCTCTGAAATATGCTGCTGTACACACGCAGATGAGATAATCTGCAGCTTATTAAAAGCAGAGCTATCAAAAGACCATCAGCAGTGCTCAATAACACGAGGCAGGGGCCCTCAAATTTTATGCAAAGGAGATATTAAGAAGTTTTTCCTTTGAGAAAAAAGGATGAACTGATGTTTGGGTTGTGATCTGTTCTGTGTAGGGTGTGATTTAGGATAAAAACACAACACAGAACAATAGCTTAAGGATGAAACCCCATCTTCTTGTCTAAAAATTCCTGGACATGTAAATAGGCATTTTCTCCATAATCACTCCTAGAAATAAGTATCGTTTTCCCTTCCCATGCTGTAACAAATTGAGGCATTAAAATGTGTGGTGTTTGTGTCCTGACTGTGTTGTCTTTGCTTTTCCAAAATAAATGAAAAATGATTGCTGCCCGTTTCAGTTACCTGTTCCTTGCCCAAACATCTGTTAGATGGTTTAGCTTATCAGAGATAGGCCAAAAAGTGAGGCTATATCTGCTTAAAGTTTATTTTATCTTATTTCAGGAGAAGAGCAAAAAGGGGAAAAAACTCTTTGCTGGCTGCCCATGTCTAGAGTGAGTAAATCAAAGTAAGGCTCTTCACAGCCCAGACAAACCCTGCATGTTCCCTCCATGTGTCACAACACCTTTTAAAACAACTTTAAATGTAGGACCTCTGATAAGCATAATTTCAGTTATCTGGGACTCAGAGGCAGGAGGAGGGAGAAAAAAGAAAAAAAAAAAAAAAAAAAAAAACTCAACTCTTTTTGCATACAAAACAGCCCTCAATAATTTTTTCAAAACAAAACATCAAATGAGCCGGTTCCCTCAGATGTTGCAGATGAATGCAGTTGTCACCCTGCCAGTGTGGGAGGATCTCCTCCCCAAGGCTGTGCAGAAGCAGAAGAAGGGGCTGTGTCCTGTGCAGGCAGCAGGAGCTGTGTGTGTGCACGGGCTGACCCGGGGCTCTGCCCCTTTCCTCTGTCCCTGCAGGCTCAGAGTGGCCTCTCAAAGCCACCCAGATGTCACTCAGCCAGCAGCTTTGCTTCTCTTCAGCTTCAGGCAGTGGCAATTTGTGTAGGTGAGGGAGGGAGGGATCCTTCTAATGGATTTCTGTTTAAAATCAGGGTATCTGGGGAGCGGCTGGGGGTGGTTGATAAGGTGTGGAGGACCAGGAAGGGCTCCAAGGCACAGGACAGGCACATGTCCCACACAGCCCCAGAGCTGGAGATCCTTTCCGTATGAAAAAAAAAAAAAAAATTAGCCAAATAATTTGTTCTTTTTGATTTTTTCCATGTGAATGAACAAAAGCAAAATTCAGTGGCGGAGGATGCCCAGAGAAGCTGAGGCTGCTCCATCCTGGAATGTCCAAAGCCAGGTTGGACAGGGCTTGGAGCAACCTGGGAGAGTGGAAGGTGTCCCTGCCCATGGCAGGGGGTGGAAAAAGATGATCTTTCAGGTCCCTTCCAACCCAAACCATTATTCAGTGAAAAATTTCTATGAAATGCTGTCAAAAATTCACACTTCAAAATCAAAAAATATAAAATAGTCATTAATTTAATTTCTTTTTCAGTTTTCCTCGGCTCTAAGGCTGAGTTCTAGGAATTATCTCTGTGATTCCAGCAGAAGTCTCTGCCTCATGATCAGAAGATGATTTCTGAAAGAAGGATATAATGATGCAAATGAATCAATTTGCAAAAGGTCTGCCCTGATACCGAACATACATAAAATATACATGAGCTACCCTGAATAGCAACTGTGCAGTTTGGGAAGCAATAAGTATAATTATCATCCTGGATTACTTAAAATACAAAATGGCATCAAATTCCAGTAGCCAATACAAATGCAATGGCAATTTTGGTTATACATAATACTTCTTTGCCTTTGAATGGGAGATAACAGATAAATGCAAAATGCAAATCGTCTTGGTATGAAGTAAATTCTGATTTAAATATGATCTGTGGGACTGCTGCTTTTAGATTTTAGGGAACAGTTCACTGTCCTGCTTTTGGGGGAGAAGGGGAAAGGAAATAAATTCAGGATTAATTTGTATTGATTTTTGTTAGATCTCAAGTTTGAAATTTATTTGGATAAAGTATCTTAGAACAGTTACAATAATTACCAGGACAAGCAATTAAAGAGAAACTCAGAATACCAGACTGGTCTGGGATGGAAAAGACCTTAAAACCCATCTGGGGGGCTGTGATTTTGGGATTAAGGACAATGCTCACCACAGCTGCCTCATAGCTGCCCCTTCCAATGAGGATTCTCAGAAAATAATGACCTGGCCAACATCAATAATTAACAGATCATGGAAAGATGTTAAAATTCCATCAAAAAGCAGGATTTGCTCTGCAGCGCTCGTGTCCCACATTCCAAATGCAAGGAGCTGTATCCTAAGGATGGCTATTACTGGAGATAAATATTATGATCTCTAATTATTGTTTGCTGTACACCTCTGCAGTTATAACATCTGCTTAGTTTGTGCCTCCGTGGGATCCCTCTGAGCTGGGGAGAAAATATCCCTGTGGTATTAATTGTTTGAGATAAATCCCCACCTCCCAAACAGAAATCCTAGAGAATTCCAGAGCTGGCTGGTGTTTGGAACCGGAACCATGCACAGGACACAGAAACCAGAGCTGGGGAGTTTGTGTCAGCTCAAAAACCCACAGAGAACTCCCAGCCCTGCAGGACTCTGTCCCCAGACTCAGCTGAAAAGAGAATCCACGCTCAGGCTGGAACAGTTGCACAGATTTGAAGCCATCAGGCTGCTCTCAATTTAGGAAAGTTCTGCCCCTCCCACCTCAAAGTAAAATATGAGGAATCACAGACTGTGAAAATGGGAAGGATTTGAGATGGGTAACTGCAAGTCTCGAGCTGAAATGCAGCAGCACAAGCTTGGGTTAAGTGAGGCTTTTTGGAGCTGTGGGGAAAGCAGCTCTATCCACAGAGTCCCAGATTTCTGGATATTGACCTTTGGAATGGTGGACAAATTGAGACATTCACTTTAACCACTGCCCATAGGTCACTCAGCAAATCCCACCCTGGGAATGTGCACAGAGACCCTTCCAGCTGTGCCCCTAAAGCCAGCTCCTCACACCAGACCCACTGAACTTCCCAGTTTGTGCCCAGCATCCGCAGAAATCCAACCAAGATTTCAGGAAGTTTTGAGAGGATTAAACGTGGATCCTGCTGTGCTGGGAGGTGATGGGCAGCTCAGCAGGGAACGTTCCTCAAAGGGATGGTTTTGTCCTAGAAAGCAAATCCCTCCTTGGCACTGGGGGCTTTAATCAGCCCTGTTCAGTTTGGGATTTGAACAAAAAAGCAGCAGCTTGGCCCTTCCACACACAAACAGAACAATTCAGGAATGCAGGGGGATCATTTCTTAGGGATTTCTGCTGTTGTTCTTTCTCCTCGTGCCCGTGTCTCAGCAATGTTGAAACCCCAACGGGGAAAGGATGAAATTCATTAAATGCCTTGTATAAATCATGGATTGTTTTGCTCCCTGGCTGACTAAGAAGTTAAAAAATAAATGAGTGTGCTTTGGCAGCTCTGCACGTGGGTATCACCTAGTTCTGAATAATATTTACATGATTTAAGAACGGGACAGTTCCTTGAACTGAAAATGTGAGTTTAGTGTTGAATTAAAGAGGACTAGAAATAATTAATGCAGACATCCTGAAACAACAGGATGAAGGGCTAATCCTGCTATACTTGGAATTACAAAAAAACTAAATCATTTTATGTAGCTGTCAAACCAGTTTACTCGAGGGGTGAAAGAAATGCTGATTTTTTTTTTCCAGTTCTACACTTTTCATTTGAATATAGGTCAGAGGTTTGAGTGCTGAGTAGCAGGTGATCAGAAAACCAGTTGTTTTATAGGAGAAAATTCAGGCAGTAGGAAAGGTTAGAAAACTTCCTTCATTGTCTACTCTCAAATCCAACATCTGGAATGAAAAAGCACAGAATTTGGAAAATTTTATTTGTGGTGCTCCTCTTTCCAACATGAACTCAAAAATTATTTGGGTTCCTTCTTCTTCCCAGGACTCTCCAGGTAAATATGGGAATATATGGAACATATTTCCTGCTCTTCTGTCAGCACTTCCCAAATTCCCACTCTCTCTGGGCCCTTGTGCAGCTCCTGTTCATGCTGATATTGCAAGCTCAGGCCTGTGCATGATTGTTGTCATTAGAGGAAATATTTTCTACCAGCTACATGATGGGTTGGGTCACGATGCTGCATCCTGGAAATGTTCCAGGACAGGCTGGATGGGGCTTGGAGCAAGCTGGGAGAGTGGAAGGTGTCCCTGCCCTGGGACAGGGGTGGAATGGGATTGGCTTTAAGGTCCCTTTCAACCCAAACCTGTCTGGGATTCTGAGCTGGATGGGAATGTTCTGTTAAATATATTTTTATTTAAAGAAAATAGGAAAAAAAATAGAAAATTGAAAGAAAAAAATTCATTTTGCATGACACAGAGATTTTTCTGGATGGGCCAGCAATTCCAATCCCCAACTTGTTTTACCTTGGAAAATAAACCATTTTCAGCCAGAAAATGAGCAAATGTTTTGTTCTCAAGTCAGTTCTCTGCAGGCTGCTGCTCTCCCAAATCATAACTGAGACTCCAAACTTGAATTCCCCACCCCAATTATCTGCATTCTGACAAACTTGTGCAAGGTGGGTTCCAGCCACAAAGCTGAACCTTTGCACTGCCAAGGCCAGTGGCTCATTTGGGGTGGGAGCATCCAACCCCACCACCAAGTGGGATGTTTTTCACCCAGGAACACGAAATGTAAACTCTGGAGCCATCTGGCACCAGAGCTGCAGCTGGAACATGCAGAGGCAGCCAATTGTCATCACCTGAGCTGCCAACTTGCAGCAAAAAAAAAACCCAGTCAGGCTCTTTCCAGCCAGCAGGAATATTTGTGTGCTATGGGGAAGGGAAAACAGAAAGAGAAATCTCTGAGGAAAGCCTAAAACAGGAAATTAAGAAAGCCCCTTTAACGATGCACGTGGGGTGGAAAGGAGGGAAGGCAGGGCTCAGCACATAAAGCTCTTTCATGAAAATGGGAACAGGCTGGTGGTGGAAAGAATAAAAACATGGCTTGTGCTGGGAATGGCAAAATGGAGCAGGGAGCTGTAACCCAAAGTCTCACCATGCCATAATTCAGGTGTTGCACCTGCAGTTTACTTTTAAAAAAGTGAATTCCTCACTAAAGGAGAGCAGGATTTCCAATTTTCCTGCGAGACTGTTGGGTGCAAGAGAGGCTTTGGCAGGTTTGTGTGGTAACCACAAAGATAAGCACCTGTTGCCTGGGGAAATACAACCATTTCCTACCACCAGGACATTCCACACTCACTGAAAGGAGCAGCAAAAGGCAAAGAAAAAGTGAAGAATGAACGTGGTAGCTCAGGGCTCGTTGAGTGGCTGGTAAAAAAATTTGGGAAATACCAGAGTGGCTTTGTGTAAATGAGGAAATGGAGACAAACCCAGAAAATGAGGCTATTTTTACCTCCTCAAACTGACAGCAAGAGGAAAGGAGATTGCTAGAAGATACATTTTTTAAAATGCTGTTTATGTTTCTGGCCATCTGAAATGATCCCCCTTGATTTATTGGTGCAGGATCTATTGCTGCAGCAGCTGAAGTGATGATAATAGGCCAGGAAAAATGTTGATGCTGTTATTTGGTGATGGATTGAGGCCCCACGGTCCCAGCACGGGGATTTGTCAATGTGAACTTTGCAAATGATGCTCCTGGAAGTCTGTGAACAAAGGGAACTGGAGGAGAACTGCCAGCACCTCCCACTGCTGAGGTGCACAAGGACTCCTTCAGAAGGATGCTTCAATTAATGATGATTAATTGCAGTAATGACCCACGCTCAGCCCAATGGAGTGGTCACTGCAGCCATCCCAGCCTGAAATTCCTTGTAATCCCAACACCATCATTCCGCCAGTTCCCAGGGTTTTATTTACCAATCAATTGCCACAGTGATGTGATTTTTCCACTTACCTATTCTCCCAGTTTATTTCATCTACTGAAAATATTTGGCACCTTTGCATCCCTCAAAGGGAAATTCCTTGATCTGCGTAAATTCTTATTTTTGTGTCCTAAATGTTGCACAAAGAAAGAGCTTGGCAAACACTGGTAATGAAATACTATTAGCAAAGAAAGATGCCTTGCCACCCACTGATCCAGTCCATGGAGTGACACCTGCATTTTTTTTCAGTTCATGTGGCTGTAAAGCTTCTTACTAAAGGTACAGAAATGAAAAAACACAATGTCAAAATATCGTGTTTACCAAGTGAAGGATTGCAGCCATGTGACAATCCTTGAGGACCCAGGAGCCAGGGCACTTGTCAATCTGCATTTCTGGAATTTCTGCCCCTTCTTCTCAATTATGGAGCAGGGCTTTAACACACAGAGCCCGTGCCACTGCTGGTGGTGATCACTCCACTGAGCAGAGCCAACCCCCGGCTCCCACACTCGCGTCACGGCGTGTGAACCTCAGCTGTTGTTTTTATTGATACTGGCAGACAAAAGGATAAAAATAATCATCAGAAGTGCTACAACAAGACAACAAATAAAGGATTTGATAATTGTGGGTAGAGCTGTCAGATGGATGCTGGAGCTGCCAACAGATGAATGTTGTGTTGCGGTGCGCAGAGACCCTGAGCGTGTTGTCAAACTTTGCAACAATGCAGATTCAAAGAAAATAATCAGGCAACAGAATAGGAATTTCTAACTGCTCCTGTGGTGCTTTGGTTTGAAATTCTGTGTCCCAGGAAGACGTGGTTGGGGTATTTCCTGGATGTCACAGACCCCACCACTGACAAATCACACTCTCCATCAGAAGGCAGCGAAATGTTTGGACTCAAGCTCAGGTCCCAGAAACAACAAGCAGGAATTGCTCCTTCCTCAGCTGGGGAGTCCTGCTGGGCTGCAGGAGCGAAGCTGATCCACAGATTTGTGCTGCTGAAGCACAGAGCTCCCAGTCCTCCCCTTCCCTCCCCTCCCTTCATCCTCCTGGATGTCTCCCATGAACCAGGTCAGCACGAGGCAGTGGAGAGCTCAGAAGAAAAGGGTTCTTTGCCAGGTTAAAACCACAAGAGAAGGATCTGACAAGGGCTGGAGCAGGGAAGGTGGAGGGAGGAAGAGAAGAAGAAAGCAGGACCTTTCCTTCCTGAGGGGACAAGCTGCAGGAGTCACATTCCTTCAGCCCGGGCAGCCCACGGGGCTGACCTGACCTGCTCCAACACATCTCAGCCAAGCCCTGCCTGGGACTGCAGCTCAGGTGTCTCGAAATGGTGTTCAGTGCACAGTAAAGACATCATCTGATGGGGAGAAATTCCACTGACCCATCTTCACCCACACCCTTGGACACCCCAGGTGTCCCTACCCACGGCAGGGCTTGGAACAAGATGAGCCTTAAGGTCCCCTCTGACCCAGCCAGTCTGGGATTCTCAGATTCTCTGATTTTCTGATTTGTGTCTCAGCTTATGAGAAAGACAAATATATTTCACCTCCTTAAAAGGAGCAATCCTTACAGCACCAGGAGTTTCTAAGCAATGACAAATGGATTAGCAGAATGAACAGCAGAAAGCCCAAAGATGGATTTTCCGGGATGGGAAGGAGAAGTGGAGAATCAGCAGAAATTATTCCATACCTCAACTAAAATGTGATGTTCAGGTAACTAAACCAGAGCAATCAAGTTATGCTGTGAAAACTAAGAAAGACAGAGGAGCTCCTTCTGCCAGGCCCAAGTGGGATAGAAAATGACCTGCTCTGTGATTTTGGCTCCCCAAATACCCTGCCATTAGCCCAGGGAAAAGCATTCCTTGCCACCAAGTGCCCTGTGGGGTCACATTGGGCTGCAATGGGACATGGCACATGGGCCAGCACAGCAGAAACACCAGGACACAGCTCAGGCAAACAAGGGGCGGCACTTCCCTGGATTCCCAAGGATTGTCACCCTGGGAAGGGAACACCTCACCTGTCAGAAATGCCCTGGTCACTTCCAGCACCTAAAGGTCCCTGCTTAGAAGGTCAAACTCAGGCTGCTGACCCCAAAAATCCCCTATTTGCAGCCTTAAACTGCTCCACAGTTACTCCATGATTTTCCTAGGCACCGATAGGAATCTTCTGCTTCTATTTTGGAAAAATCAAATGAAAATAACACAGGATTAATTTGAAAGGAAAAGCAGCCCCCATTTCCATATTACCTGCCATGCAGGAAGTAGCTGTTTTTTACTGCAGGGAGCTGGGAGCCTGAGGACAAATAAACAAATAGGCACAAGGAAAGAGAGGAGATGAAACACACAGAGCTTGCTGGATATACATCCAAATTATTTAAAGGAGGTGCCAGGGGAGGCTCTGCCTTTGAGCTGGAGCACAATTAGCTGGGAGATGAGTGGCACCTCAATTACTGAGCTGGGGTTACCCAAGGCAGGCACGAGGATCCTCCCTGCTCCCGTCTCCGCAGCCTTCCGGCAGCATCTCGGAGGCATCTGCATCCCTCACCCTGCCAAAACGCCTTGGCACTGCTCTGCAAATCAATGGCAAGGAAAGGCTCCAAGGAAGGAGCAGAGGGGGTGGGAGGAACCCGAGGTGAACAGCAGAAGATGAAAGAAAAATGGGATTGAGGAACGGCTCAGATAAGAAAAAGTCCGGGAGAAACAAAAGAGGCTTTCCAGGTGTCTTGTGAGGCTTCTCCCACGGGCAGAAATCTCCCTGCTGGCTTCTCCCCAGGGATTGTTTGGTTGTTTTGGGTTTAGGTTTGGGGATTTTTCAGGTTTTGGGGTGGCGGAGCTCAGGGGATAGCAGGCAGCAGAAAGGAGAACAGCACTTTTTGAGTAATCTGTAAAGAAAAGGGAGATCTGTGGGATCAGTCTCGAGGGTGATGAAAATAGGGGTGGCCTGAGCCACTCCTGACACCTGTCACCTAGGCAATCATGGAAAATCCTCCTCACACCTGTCACCTAGGGAATCATGGAATATCCCACAAGGATCATCAAAGTCCAACTCCATTACTTTCCTCCTTCATTCCTAACAAATTCCAAGCTTTTTGCCTTTAAAGTAGGGCCTAGCCCCTTAATGCTCTTCAGGTTCCTCACAGACCAGGTTATCTGCAAATTAACAGAGGCATTTGGCTCTTTAAATTGACTTTATCATCAAAAAATGTAACACTTCTGGACCCAACGAATTTTAGATTTTATATTTAGGATTTTATGCCTAGAACTTAAAAGCTCTGTGTTCTCATCAGGAGGTCAAGTGGTAACCCAAGTGTTCATACTTTGCTACAGACTTGCCTGAGAAGAATTAAAAAGTTAAACCTTGATATACATGAAGGTAAGGCTTCCAATATTTTTTAAAGTTCTGCCCTGATTCCTTTGGGATGTGGAATTTCAGAGCCTGCTCAGGCAGACTCTGAATCATAGAATCCCAGACTGCACTGGCTTGGAAGGGACATTAACAATTATCCAGTGCCACCCCTGCCATGGGCAGGGACAGCTCCCACTGTCCCAGGCTGCTCCAAGTCCCATCCAGCCTGGCCTTGGACATTCCAGGGATCCAGGGGCAGCCACAGCTGCTCTGGGAAATTCCATTCCAGAGCCTGCCCACCCTCCCAGCCAGGAATTCCCAATTCCCAATCTCCCATCCATGCCTGCCCTCTGGCAGTGGGAGCCATTCCCTGGGTCCTGTCCCTCCATCCCTTGTCCTCTCCTGGAGCCTCTTCAGGCCCTGCAAGGGGCTCTAAGGTCACCCCAGAGCCTTCTCCTCTCCAGGCTGAGCAATCCCAAATCTCCCATCCTTCCTAACTTCATAGAAAAACATTTCCCTTCCCTGCTTGGTACCAAAAATATCCCAGAGCACCAAGGACACCATTGTTCCACTCAAAGCTGAGAGAGGCTCTGCTGCCCTGTGAACCCAGCCAGAGCCAGGCAGGTCTGACTCCTCCTGCCCAACCTGCCGCTGAGTGCAATTAACGAGCCCTAATTGATCGTTGCATTGTGGGCTGGTAAACCCCAAACGCTCCAGTTCCTTCCAAACCACGCCACGTTCCCTCTGCACCGCTGCAGAGCCAGGCCTTGACACAATGATTTACTGCCAGTGCCAGTCACTGTCTGCTGTGGCACCGCCTGGACATCCTCTCCCTCAAAGTGACTGATACCCTGCAGCACCGACGACACAACAAACAACTCCTCCAGACAACGCAAAAATATCTTGACAAGTTCGGTGCCTTTAACCCCTGCAGCTCCAGCACCTTCCCAGGACCCTGCTGGGCTTTGGGGCAGAGCACAGGGGACGGACAGCAGGGAGCTGACAGGTTGGGAACATATGCTCTGGAAGTTGGGAAGTTGGGAAATTCATTCAGAGCAGCAAAAATTTAAAAAAAAAAAAAAAAAATCACAACTTTTCAACTTGACTCCTGAGTTACCACAGAGGGGAAGTATGGGAGATTTCTGACTTTTTTTTTTTTTTTTTTTTGAGCTTGCTTCAGGCTTTTAATGTTCTCAAATTGAAATTAGACGAAAATCTGGGGATTTAAGTATTTCCTTAGGCATTTATTTAATTTAATTACTTCATTCAATGGTAAATATATTTTTCCCAGTAAAACTGCAATTCCAGTCAATAATATTTTGTTCTGTGTAATATATGGAGGTCTTGTAGTGAAAGGACAATTGCTTCCCACTGCCAGGGGGCAGGGCTGGATGGGATATTGGGAATTGGGAATTCCTGGCTGGGAGGGTGGGCAGGCCGTGGCACAGGGTGCCCAGAGAAGCTGTGGCTGCCCCTGGATCCCTGGGAGTGTCCAAGGCCAGGCTGGACAGGGCTTGGAGCAGCCTGGGACAGTGGAAGGTGTCCCTGGCATGGCAGGGGTGGCACTGGATAATCCTTAATGTCCCTTCCAACACAAACATTCTTGGATTCTGTGACAATTGCCTTCACCCAGTTCCAGCCTCATTCTCCTGTCCCATGGCTCCATCTCCAGTAGGATCCATTCATGGACAGAGCAGAGGGGAGGGAATTGCACCAGTTGTGTTTTGGGATTCTGGCCAGGTCCTGTCCAAAACAACCAGAGGTAACAAGCAGCCTGTGTGCATTTTGCAGAGTTGGGAGCTTTGGAAGCCAGTCTGTAGGGAAAGCAATTAGTTGGTGGAACAGAGCTCTCCCCTCATTTTCCTGGCCGGAAGTTGCACTTTTAAACCAACCCAGCCATCCATGTACAACCAAAGGCATCAAAGCATGAACACAAACTGGATGAGCTTGCAGAGAATTTGGTCCCTAATTTTTATTTCCCTACCAGTATTGGTAACATTTCTTCATCCTGCCTAGCACTCATTTCTAATTTCCTGCCACTGGGACTCTGAGATGTGCTGGAATTTCAGGAGAAGCTGTGCTGAGTTCACAGCTGAATCCCAGCTCTCCATCTTCCCTCTGCTATCCACGGGTAAAGCCAGTGGAAGGTGCAGAGTGCCTCAACAGTGCCAGTGAAAGAAATCTGCTGCTAATTGGCTTTAGGCTGCAGCAGGGAAACATTTCTAGATCTCCCTCTAGGCAAAGAGGAAAAAGGAATATTAGATCAAAACTGAGCTGAGCATGTACAAGCTGGTACTGTGGCTAATGCTGGAGGATGGCAGAGGTTCAGACTGTGTTAGGAGAGAGATTCCAACCCACTTTGAAATCTTGCAAGGGAAGACTTCAGTTTCAGCCCATAAACACTCCCAGTGACAACCCACAGACAAGCCAGAAGATTAGGAGAACACAAGTAGGATAATTAGTCTCACACAGACACCAAAGCTCTGTGAGAAATTTAGAAAATTAATGATTTGTTCGTGTTGATGTGGCCTCCTTCCCTTGCTCCAGTTTTCCCAAAACTTGGGCATTGAACACACTTTGCAAATCATTTTAACCAACAAGCTGCTGCAAACCAGGCACAGGAAAAGTAAAAGAAAAACAAAGCAGGGGCCACAGAGGTGGATTTGGGAGGAATAATTAGAAGCATTTCAATTAAATACACATAGTGAAGCCAAGCAATACCTATGGGCAATATATCTGTCAACACACACGTGAAGGATGTAAACAGAAAGAATGGAAAGGAAAGATTTAGTGCAGCTCACTGGGCATAGCTGGGAGTGGTGTGATTAAATTAAGAAAGATAATTCAGGTTGAATTTGAAGAACAACTTCCTGACAGTGAAAGGTTTCAGCTTCAAACATGCTCCCAAGCAAGCAGTTAATCCCCACTCTTTAAAACATGACTGGGCAGGAGCCCTCGTACCTGCACAGTGGGGAAGCGGGGAGCTTCTGCCAGAAGATGGACTGGGAAATGAAATAAGCCTTTAATTTCTTTAATGTCTGTGAATCTCCCAGTGGGGACAAGAAAACAGAGAGAAAAAGAGCCAGGTGGGAAGCAGAGAGGCAGACCCATCCTAAAGTCAGAGTTCATCGGATTTCTTGGAGAAAATAGTTTCGTGTTAATGTAAAAGAAATAAAAAAGGTGAAATTGCTGGGGTGGAGCTCAGCATAACCCTGGCAATTTATGATCAGAGAACCGTGGAATGGTTTAGGTTGGAAAAGCCCTCTAAGATGAGTGAGCTCCAGCATTCCCCAGCACTGGCAAGGCCACCACTGACCCCTGTCCCCAAAGGACACACGTTCATGGGTTTGGAACAGCTCCAGTGATGGACATCCCACCTCTTCCCTGGGCAGCTGTGCCAATGCCTGACCACCCTTCCAGCAAAGAAATTGCTCCCAGTATCCAATCCAAACCTCCCCTGGCACAGCCTGAGGCCGCTTCCTCTCATCCTGATTGTTTCCCTCAAGGCTTCCAAGCAGCTGTGCCTCAGTCCATGGCAGCACCTCTCTGGTGTTAGATGTATTTTCCTCTTCCAGCAGGCCTCAAACTCGGGTTGAGCAGCACCACTTAGTGAAGATTCAGCCTCAGCCTCACTTTTCCAGAGTCAATCCAGCAGGGATGTGTGGATCCCTCCTCCTCCCTGCTCCATCCTCCAGCCAGCTTCTCCCCATCCCCTCCACCCTCCCCCCCACCACTCCAGCAAAAAAAAAAAAAAAAAAGGAAAAAAATAAGAGATGAGACTTGCTAAGTCTCATTATCCTGCTACACAAATTAAATCAACTAAGGAGAGGCAAACTGAAGAGCTTTGCCCAAGGTTACAATCATATTCAGAGGCAAAGCCAAGACTAGAGCTAGAATCCTGCTTTCTCCTGGAATGTTTAGACTACAGCTCCTGCAGCAAATGCTTTCACACTTTATAGTGTTTACTAACTTCATAATGTCTGCTCACACACTGCTCTGCCTGGAGGAGCTACACCAGAGGGAATTTAATCAATGGGAAATAAATGTCATTATTAGGAATTGGGTAAGGCAGCACTTAAGGCATAGTTGGGCAGATTCTGTTGTTTTAAGAGAAGGCCAACAGTTTTGGTATTAGTGTAAGGGTGGAAAAAAACCCACAGGGATTATTCAGGCTTCACTTAGAAGTCCTGAAAGTGCAAATCACCATCCATCATCTTTATGGTGCATCACATCACCTGAGGTATGAAGTGATCATCAAAAATGCACTGCCTGACACGGCCATGGTTACAATCAATAACCTCCACGATTGGAGAACGTGAAGGAAAATCTTTTATTCTACTGCTCTCTTGTTTTTATACAAAGAGCTCCATTATCAGCATGGCACAAGCGCAGAACTCACCTGAGGAGGATTGAAAAACATCATTTTAGAAATAAACATGCAGGGCTCAGTAAATCTGATTGGCTCTGGATTAACTCTGGAAGATCAAAGAAGCTTCCAAACTCGGTGCTCTCTCCATGTCTGCACGTAGTGTTTGACAAGTTCTTGTTTATAGATATGCATTCAAAAATATATGGGAAAGGGGAAATGGATGCCACTTTCCTGCACCACCAACCCAGGGATCTCAAGTGCCAGCTCATGCCCACTTGGAGGTGATTCCAGCCAGCACAGCCTGGGAATAAATGAGAACTGCACGGCCTGGAACAACAAATGCTGCAACTTAAACACAGAGGTTTGTCTCTGCAATTCAGCTCACACAACTGGGGCTGCCTCTCCCAGGGAATCTCAGGAACTGGGTTTGGAAGGACACAAAACAGCACTTTAACCACCCAATCCATGCAGGATCCCAGGAACATTGTGGGCAAACATCCAGCATTCCAAAGGCTCATCACTGAACTGCTACAGACTGGTTCTTAAGGGGAAAAATGAAAATACATAGAAGAATATTCTCCGCATAGGAGTAACACACAGGCTGTACATGTAAGTTGAAACCACACCTATCTGAGTTAAATGCTATATATTATAATTTAAATTGTATTTATGTATATGTGGGTGAGTACATGATGCCTGAGTCCTGTTTTTTTTTTTAGGGAAGGGCCCTCCCCTGCTGCTTTTGGAGAACTGGGGCAGGCAGGAGATAGGTGGGGTTGTGCTACAGGGCTGCACAGAGCATGAAAACATGGACTGGGGCTGGGGTGTGAAGCTCTGGCTCTCCTTTTACCTGTTTCTCTTTTCGAAAGGTAAGAGGCACTCCGTAGAACCATAGAATTATTGAATAATAGATTATTCTGAGTGGGAATGGACCTACAATGAAGGAACACCTCCCACCATCCCAGGTTGCTCCTGGAAGTCATCATCCCAGGAAATTTCTGTCTCACAATGGTGTTTCCCTCCTGTAACTTTTTCACACGTGATCAGCCTCTCTCTCTCTCTCTCAATCTCATTCTTTTTTCACTCTTGCAAAATACTCCCAGCTTCAATTGCAGCGTTTGGAGCCAACACGTCTGGCTGGAGCTGCTCTGTCATTCAGAGTCTTATTATGCAAATAAAACATAGACAAGCTGTAAGTTCCAATTGAATCCAAACACCCTGGAGCATCCAATAAATGGAGACATCTAAAAAACAGAACTCCATGGATGGCACACATTTGTCATCCAGCTGAGAAATCTGAGATAGGGAGATGAATAAGAGCAAATTTACAAATGTCAAGAAGCTTCAGGATCCTTTCCCCCATTTCTGTTGCTTCAGGGAAGAGTTGAGACCCAGGAATACAAAAAATCCCCTCATGGAATGGCAAGCTGTGTTTGCACTTCGTTCCTTCCCTGGAAGCTGATCTGGGGAACAAGGGGCTTCACTTGGGAGTTGTTATTTTTGCAAATATTTCTTAGGTTCCTAAACCAGAGATGAATAACTTTAACAGACCCCTTCCAAACTACACTTCAGCTGCTTTACAAAAATAAACAAAAATTTAACCAAAAAAAAAGACAAAAATCAAATATTAAACATTTTCTTAATGCCTTGAAAGCAGGATTATCATTAGATCATGGACTGGGGCCCATGCTAGAATAACCAGTATTTTAAACAAATAATGAGAGCCACAAAATATCAGTTAAGGTTAATGCACAATGGAAGAGATTCTAATTAATATTTACAATTTAGCAATAACCTGTTGTTAATATTGAAAATATTATCAAGGAAATTACCAGTTTGTAATCGGCAATATTGAAGGGGTCAAAAGCCCAAACAGCAAAATACATTGATATTCCTATCAATTTAAGGAAAAGTCATGCTGAATTTCTGGATCTGGTTGCCCTCTTTACAGAATTTCTACCATCATAGCAGGTCTGAAATGGGTATTTAAAAGTGAAACAATTTAAAGTTTGAAATGCAACCTTTTCATACTGAAACAGGTTTGGAAGTGGCTGGAGTGTGCCACCAGTACAGAGCAGCCCCTACATCCCATCGATCCCAGTCCAATGTGATCCCAAGGGGTGCTGTGGATATCCAGAAGGCTCTCAGAGGGTAAGGAGTGCTGGCTGCCGTGAAACGAGTGTTTATGGAGGTTTCCAGCTGGTTTTGGATCAAAGTCAGTAGATCCTTGGATGTGGAGGATGGAATATTTGTGCCTTGTCCGGAGGCTGAACAGCAGCGGGGATGAGCAAGGCAGGACCAACCCAAGAGTACTAAAAGAATTCCTGCAAATTCAGGGATTCCTTTATCCCCAGCATTTATTGACTGTGGGATTGCGAGTGGCCACTCCAAAGGTCTCTCCAGCTGCCCCAGCCCTGGTGGAGCTGGCAGGGTCCCCCAAGATCCCAGGGCACTGGGGGTTTCCTCCCCCGTGCTCCCTCAAGGATCAAAGCACCTCCCCACAAAACTCCTCCATATTAGCTCACCCCTGCTGGTCAGAGCAGCGTTCTCAATTATTAAAAACATGAAGAATTCCAAGCTCCATCCCCTCAGCTGCCACAATAAATCAGCAGAGTGCCGAGTGCCTGAGCAGCCCCAGCTCAGCTTACAGCAGATGATTGCAGGGCTTTGTCTCCATTTCCTCCAGCGCCTGCAAGGCTGCTCCCACTGGAAAACTCACAGGCCACCAATTAGCTGAGGGAATTTTTTCACACATTTTGTTGTCAGCGCTGTCACGTTTCCCCAGGTCGTCCTTAGCTTCCTACAACTGCCAAATGAGGGATGTGATATAAATACAGAGGGGAGATACAATCAGATTCCGAGATTATTTACTGTCTCCAGTGGTTTTCCCTCTGGAACAAGGCTGCTGATATCCCCTCGCCAGAGCTCGTGTGCATTTCACTTCTGGAACAAGGCTGCTGATATCCCCTCGTGTGCATTTCACCGGCAGCAGTGACCTCAGGAACAGGTGGTGCCTTGGATCACTACTGAAACAAGTATCCATAACAATAATTTCAAAACACGATTTATTTTTTTTTTCTCCCAAGCATATTCCACATGCAAAGAGGCAGAAGGGAAATGTCTTGTATTTACTTTTACTGGAAAAGCGTGATGGACTGGTCCTGCCATCACTTTGTTTTGCAGAGGCTCAGCTCAGATATAATTACAGTGACAAAAGAGCTCCCCTCCCTCGGATGGGCGCCACAGCAGTGCCAGGGAATTCAGGGATGCCTGCACTCAGCCAAAAGGGTTTTATGGCTTCCAGAGCAGCCTGAGCCTGCACCAGTGCAAGGCTTGAGGAGATCCCAAAAGGTGTCATCACTTCACACTGTTGCTTTGTACTCATCCAGGGAGCGGGATGTCCCATCGGTCAATAATTTTCAAAAAAAACCAATTAAATTTAAACAATCAGTGGCCGAGTAAAATTCTGTAGTAAAACTTTGCTCGTAGCAGAAAGTGGCATTGCAACAAATATAAATTGTTGCTTTTGATAACAGCAATTATAAGCAAATTTAATCAATTTAATAACTTTTAAGAAGGGATAGACTGAAGAATGGGACTGAGCATCCCAGAGAAGACCACCCACACCCCCTCAAGAGAGGAGGACACCTCCCTTCCTCCTCCTACACAGAATTCAGTCTCTTCTCCCAAGTAGCAAGAGCAAAGAGCCTCAAGTTGCACCAAGAGAGGTTTAGATTGGATATTAGGGAAAATTCCTTCATGGTTGTCCAGCCCTGGCACAGCTGCCCAGGGTAGGGGGGGAGTCCCCATCTGTGGATGTGGCAGTGGGGACATGGGGGCCTTGGCAGTGCTGGGGACTCAATGGTCTTGGAGGGTTTTTCCATCCTAAACTATTCCATGTGCCCTTCCCCTGCCTCTTCCCAGGAGCCATGAGTTTGGCACAACAGGAAACATTTATTGCTCTGTGTTTGCACAGTCCCCAGCAAGCAGAGACCTCCTTCTGGACAAGTTGGAGGTTGTTGGAATAAAAGGATCATTAAGGAATTAGGACAGCATTAGAACTCAGCTGGGGGCTCACTGAGGTGTGGCTTCATGCTGGAAACCTTTGGTTTAGTATTAGATTGTCCCATTATCTTCACAGAATGTCAAATAAGGCCTTTGAGACAAAAATGTACCAAAAAACTTGAGGAAAAGGTGTAAAATGCTGAATAAAAAACACTAAAAATGTGAAGCTTGAAATACTCTGATTTCACCACCATCTAACTTAATGAACTCTGAGCATTTCCCAAAGGCCCTGGTGAGTTTTATCTCCCTGACATCCTCCAGCCACTAAAAACCCTCCCTGGGATTGACAAAACTTGAACTTCAGTGTATCCCAAATGGGCTCCTTGATGGTTTTGCCTATTGTGTAGAGGAGAGCCCTGAGCTTTTAGGCTTTCTCTCTCTTTCATTATATTTTTTTCCCCAAGAATGCTGACTTTCATGAATATTAAATCCCATTTCCCAAAAGCAGCTATTTATTGAGCCTGTTTGCCCTTTATTACCCGAAAAACAGAAAGCTTGTATTTCTCCTCGCTGTGTAAAGATGCTTCCTAAGTCATCCAAGACGCTACTTTCATGTTTGTTCAATAAGTATTTCAAGATGTTGCTATTTTGATAATGTGCTGACTGATACATAATTCACAGCGATGCAAAGTTTAATAATATCTCCCAACTCGGATGGAAAAGGAGCTCTCAGTGCTGGCGTGCTGAGCCCAGCTCTGGAGCAAAGAGTTTTTCTGATTTGTTTGGTGAAACGATCCAGAACCGCTGGTCCCCAACGCGCTTCCTCCACCGATGCGCTGAACAAAATAAATCACTGGATTCCTGAGCTCACGCACACACAAACACACCTCCTGCAAGGGAGGAGGGTGGAATGATAATCCCTTGTGGAGGAGATCCCTGCCCAGCTCGCTGAGGAAGGAATTGCTCAAGCACCGCTCCACCCGCGAATCCCTTCACCGATAAATTGTCCATCAGGAAGGATTTTAACATGGAATCCTGACCTGACCTCCACAAGGAAATAAATGAGAGGACAAGAATCGTGGATGACAATGTCATTTCCTTGGTGGTTCCTTGGAGGCTGTGCACTCAGGAATGTTTGCCTTTTGACACCTGTTCTGAGGTTTAAACCTGCTGGAAATTTTCACAGAACCACAGAATCCTGGAATGGTTTGGGTTGAAAGGACCTTAAAGCTCATCCCAGCTATAAAGTTGGCCACCAACTTTGCACTGTTTTACCCCCTGCCATGGCAGGGACACCTTCCAGTATCCCAGGGTGCTCCAAGCCCTGCCCAACCTGGCCTTGGACACTTCCAGGGATGGGGAGTCCACAACCTCCTTTTGTTTGCTAATGAAAGATAGAAAAGGATTTATCTGCCTTTAAATACCTGCCATTAAATACACCCTAATAAAATATCCCCTATTGCTTCAGTTTCTGGGATTTTCAGAGCCTTCATGCATTTTTTTCTCCCAGTCTGGTAGGAAGGTATCTCTCTCCACATCTAAAATACGACAAGTAGAAATTTGGGAAATTCTCCCCTTCCACAAAATCAGGACTTTTCACAGACAAGGTCCAATTTCTTCCAAGCACAACCCAGGAGGGTTTCTGAAGGAAACCTCCCTCATCTCCAAACATCTCCGTCTAGAGGGAGACTCCATAGCCATCAGGCAGGATGGCAGTGTGAGAACAATCCAGATTTCAGCATCTGATGCTGTCCCACAAGAAGAGCAAAACCCTTGGAGAAAAAAACTAAAAACTTGTGTGACGCTGTAACGCCGTGTGAGCGCCTGGACCTCGCCCCACCAGCGAGGTCACACACTTCCCAGCAGAAATCCCACCAGATCAGGGCACGACTTATCCATATCCAGCCTGAGCTGTGTCCAACCCGTGTGAGGAGCCCCTCAAGGTGGGGAGGGATCCAGGAGAGACGCGATGTTCCCGGCTCGGCGGTGCCGCCGCGCACGGCGTTTGCCTCCCTGCTCCAGTCAGGGAGCCCCATCTGTGCCTCGGAGTCCCATCTGTCAGGCGGAGATGATTCCTCCTGCAGATCCTGGTGGCTCCGTGCTCGGAGCCGCGGGAAAGGCAGCACGGGGAAGAGGAAGGAATTACGAAGGCGTTTCGAACACACGGCGATCTTTCCGCTCAGGGGGTTTATTTTGCAAGATGTGTTTGGAAAAAAGGGAGTTGATTCACTTGTAAGGTGAAGGTGGGGGGAGAAATAAAGAGGTGAAGCTACAGTCTCGCTGCTTTCCTTGTTTCTGTCCACAATTCATCTCATCCTGCTTTCAAGGGACTGGGGTGTCTTGGCATCTACCCTCAGATTAAATCTATTTCTTCGTGGGCAGAGCAATAAATCAGGATGGGCTTTACCTGCTTCTCCAGCACTTTTCTCCCCATTCCAATTGCCTCACCCTCCAACTGCCTTTCATCAATCTCACTAAAACAGAGCTTAAATGAAACAGAACTTGGACAAGTTCACAGAAGGATCCCTTCCTCTACCTGTGTGCAGAGTACTTTACCTTACTAGCACCATCGTTTGTAGGGTTACAAATCCAATTTACACACCAGAGTGGGTTTGCAGCTACTACAAATGATGCAGTCAACGGAAGTATGGAAATTTGGATTGTAAACTAGGAAAAATTTCACCTCTCTAGGCGTGGTCAAGCATTGGAGCAGGTTGCCCATGGAAGTGGTGGAGTTGTCACCCCCAAAATTGTTCAAAAAGTGTGTGGATGTGGCACTTGGGGACATGGGTTAGTGCCACCTTTGACAACGCTGGGGGAATGGTTGGACACAATGGTCTGAGAGGTCTTTTCCAACCTGAACCATTCCATGATTCTAATTTATGCAAGCAAAAAAATCTGCTCAGTCAAAACACTTTTTTTTTTTTCCCACATCTTAAACTCGTGGCATGTAATGGACCCTCTGTAAACTGCCAATTGTTCCATAATTACCAAAACATTCCAGTCTCAAACACTCCTCACCCAGGAGCCCTCAGGAACTTCTCTACGGTACCAATCTCTCCCCAGCTGTACATTATGAGTGAGCAAGATGTAACAAATTAAAGAGTGGTTTGAGAACATTAAAATGCCAAACATATTGAAAAATGCTACACAAAAAATCTGGGTCTTCTGCCTCTCTGCATGAATCACTGCCAACAACTACAACCTGATCTGTAACAGCAGAAAATTACAAACAGGAAAAAGAAAAACAAAAAAACCTGCCTTGAATGAGCAAGCCCCGCTCTCGCTCTGCTGCTATGCCAAGGAGCACATTAAAAATGGAAATGGGACTAGCAGAAGGACAGGGTCATGAGGAAAACAAATGGGGACAGAGCCTTCAATCATTCACAGAACAAATATTCCCATGTCACAACTCAAGGAAAGCTCATTTTCCAGCCATTCCAGTAATCAGCTACACTAAACAACCATACTTTATACCGAAAACTGTGTAAAATTACCTAATTCTCCCATTATAGGCAGGAGGATCTATGTATAGCATGGAAGGAACGAGCCCTGGGTGCCCTTACCAGACTGTACTCCGTTGGCAGTGTTGTGTGGGATAAATCTCTCCTCCTCGGAGCTCTCTCCCCGCTTCCTGTGCTTCTCTTATGCAATGCACACTAAAATAGGAGAGTTTTGCTTGCCCTTTCCCAGCTGTCTTTCCCCCAAAGACTCTGAAGGATTGGGTAATACCCCAAACCTCATTAAAAGCAAAGAGCTGGAACTGGGAAAGGTTTGTGCCCCACTGAGGGGATGCAGTGACGGGGAGGTTGGTGCTGCTCACCTGACCATGGGTGCAGAGGGATGGGACCAGGGAAGGGCAGGGATGGAGCTGCTCCTTTATGACAATAAAAATTCCAAACCACATGGATCGGATTTCCAGCCTGGGAAGAGCCCAAAGCTTACACTGAAAACCTAAAATGGTTTGTGTAAAGACAGAGCTGTGGCAGCAGCAGAGCTGAACCAAATCAAGCTGAATCTTTGACCAACATCTGACCATATTTTAACTTAAATAGATGAATGCTGATTCTCAGGGAGAGCTCAGAGCCCCTTCCAGAGCCTTAAGAGGCTCCAGGAGAGCTGGAGGGGGACAGGGGACAATGGATGGAGGGACAGAACATGGGGAAAGGCATTAGTCCGAAGCAGGTTAGGTTTGCATGTTGGCAAGAAACTTTCCCTGTGAGGGTGGTGAGACACAAGCTGTGCCTGCCCCTGAATCCCTGGAATTGTCCAAGGCCAGGGCACTGGAACAACTGGATCATGGAAGGCGTCCCTGCCCATGGCAAGGAGTGTAACTGGATGAGCTTTGAGATTCCCTCCCACCCAAATATTCTGGGATTCTGTGATTCTACATTATGTTTTCTATTTTCATTTAACCCCAGTGCATACCCAGAACCTTGTCCCTCCTCCTGGTGTTTCTGGGAACAGGGGGGAAGCTCTGCAGCCCCAGGAGGCCTCTGGCAGCTGCTGGACATCGTGGCCATGCAGCTCAGGCTCAGAGCATCACCTCCTGCTCGATGGGCAGACACAGCCAGGCCAGACAGCTCTGCTGAGCCAGCTCTTCTCAACAGCCCTGCACAGCTCTCTCAGCCCCATTCCTGCCTCCAAGCTAAGTGATTTCTCTCCTTATCCTTATCAAAAGTATCAAACCAACCTGGACATCAATGGGAGGGAAAAGAGAGGCAACAAATGGTTTGTCTTAGGAGGAGGGAGGGAAATCACACTTCTAATTAAAATAATCAATGTTTGTTTATATTTAGGCTCATTGCCCTTCTCTTTAGGTCTCTCTATAGTTTCTGCTCTCTAAATGTACCCAAGTTCTTCTGCCCTTTGTTACTACGGATGAATCTGCATTTCCAAATGAAAATTCCTGTACAGCACGGAGCATTGGCTGTTTCATTTACTGAAACAAAGTGATAACTGTCTGAGGTGGTGAGCAAACCAGCCATGGTGGGTAACAACCAGGGATGCTGAATTCTGTAGGTGAAGAGTCTGAGCTGCCCCAGGTGTGCTCCCCAACACCAGCACTGCCCAGGGCTTTCCTCAGCCATTCCAGAGCATCCCTGGAAGCCACAGCAGAACAGACCCAGCTGCTCCAACAGGGAAAGGATTTATAAATCTATATCCAGAAGGATGAGAGAGACAATGCTGGGAAAGCCACACTCCTCCCAAGGAAAGGATGTGAGGAACCTACAACTCACCACACAGCACTCCCTCAGCTTATCCTGAAATCCCAAAATGATTGGGATGGAAGGAACCTTAAAGCCCACCCAGTCCCACCCCTGCCATGGCAGGGACACCTCCTACTCTTCCAGGATGATCCAAGCCCTCTCCAGCCTGGCCTTGGGCACTTCCAGGGATCCAGGGGCAGCCACAGCTTCTCTGGGCACCTGTGCCACGGCCTCCCCTCCCTCACAGGGACCAATTCCTTCCCAATATCCAGTCTGAAGCTCCTCTTTGTCACTTGGAAGCCAGTCCCCTTGTCCTGTCACTCCATGGCCCTGGAAACTCTTCTCTTTGCCTTTGACTAAGCAAAATGCTGTCTCGCTGCACAGCACCACGTCCTTATGATTAAACCAAGGAAGAGACTGTGAATGTGCAGCTTTGGGCATTCAACCCCATCAAGGGTGAAGAATTCATGGTTAATTTAGAAAGAAAGCACTTTGGGTGCTGAGCGGCGTACCCAGGACAGACTGCAGCCAGGACACACGGCCAGAATGAACAAACAGCAGCCTTTTGGTAGAGATCTGCAAATAAGGACAGGCTTCAAGGTGCCTAATTCTCTTTCTATCCCCAGAACATACTGGGCATTGTTGCTGTGAGGGATAAGGATCCACGGGATTCACTGGACATTTTGATCTAGGAGCCATGGCTCTGTGTTAATAGCTTGTCATGCTATTCAGCTCTTGCCCCAAAATTAGGTGCTCTCCAGCCCCTCATAAAGCTCATCGACACAACTCAGTGGTTTAAACCAGTGTTATACAAAGAATGGATCAAAATCCTCACTGAGGCAGGATGGAAATCTGGAGACCTGTTCCTGCTTCAAGGAAGACGATGAGGAGCACAAGACTTTGGAGTTAGGAAAACAAAATTCATTTTGTGTAGTGAATTTCCTGTCTTGTTTTCCTTTCCCATTTTTATTACTTAGTAAGCATTCAGGAAAAACTGGATCTTTGCTTTTGAGATATTCTGCACCTGCTGTCTCGCCTACAAAAACGCTGTTTTCAATTCAAAGCAATAAAACACTGCAATTAATCTAAATCACATCATTACGGTTGGAGCCGAGACTCACAAAATTGGCTCCCTCTACCTCGGCGTGCATCACTTATCTTATTTCCCCAAATATTTTCCAAACCCATTTTGCTATTCTTTCCTCTTGGAATGTGGTGGGTATTTGATTGTTGGTGTCAGGACTTGTGCTATCCATTTAGGATTGGATGGCCCAGAGCATGCAGGGCACGGATCCTGGATGCTCAGGTTGGGATGGAGACACATCCCTCTGCCCAGGCGAGTTCCAGCTGGAAAATTAAAGCTGGGAGAAATACCAAGGGAACTAAATTCCTACAAAAAATGCTCCAAAAGGCATTGCAGAGGCCTCCAGACACTGGTGGGCTCCTGGTGATGCTAACCATTGCATCCAAGAGCTCCACAGAAAATCTCCATCATGTCAGAAACTCAACAACCCCCCACAGGGAAAGCTCAGGAATGAGCTGGGAAAAAAGGCCACACATCACCATGCCATGCCTGGGCAGCCATGTGTCCTCTCCATGGGAAAGTTCTGTGCCTACTTTATTCTGTAACTCTGTCCAGCCTCTGTTCTAGGGCAGCCTTCACAAGGCATAACCACAAACTCAAAATATGAGGAGCTGCACCCAAAGAGTTGATCCCATGGTGATATTCCACAAGTATGTTACACCATGTTCCATTTAAAATCCATGTGCCAAATAAAATGACCTTTTTTAACCATCTTCTTGGTAATCCCACATCAAAATCTAGTCAGAGGTAACTTTCACTTACATTTGCTAATTCTGGAATTCCACGGATGGTATTTTTGGGTTTTTTCAATAAATTAATTTATTGACTGCCACGTTCTCTGCTCTTGAAACAATTCTTACAAATTCTGCTTCTTCCTCTTGTTAAGATACAAAAGGGTGGACAAAAAATGCACAGTGACAGAAAAGAAAGATGAAAAGGTCTCTCAGGAATTTCCACTTCACTTCCCAAGCAGGAATTCTGTCCAGAGCTTTCCAGAGCCACAGTGGAAGGACATTCAACCTGAAGTGACACAAATAAGTAGGGAACAAAGATGCAACTTGTGGCTACTGGAGGAATGAATCATTCCTTTTATCAGATTTCCTATCCATCATTCCTTTTTTATCAGATTTCATATGCTTACTTTGAATAAACTTTGCCAGACTGCAAAGGACTCAAATACACAGCCAAATTTTTATTCTGGTATTAGGAATGAAGACGTTGGAATTTTGTGTTGATAAGCTTGAAAGCAGAAGCAAGAGAAAGACTGTTCAGTGCAAGGTCCATTGAGTAATGTCCAAGGAAGATAATTTAATTCCTTTTCTTCTCAGTCCATGCAGGACAGGGCACAGCTGTGCCAAAAAAAAAAAAAAAAAAAAAAAAAGACTTTTATTAATTAATCAAGCTGAACATTGAAATGTGTTCTGTGGCAAAGACCACCACAAATAAACAACATTTTTCAGACTTCACCTTTTGAATAGTGTTAAAAGCTTCTGAATTCCATCCTTTGGTATCTCCCAAAAGTCCTCAGGTGGCAGCACCAATTTGTCCAGGTTTTTGGATTCCAGGATTTTGTTGCAGTCCTCCCACCACCAGGACAATCCTTCCACTCCTTATTTCCAGCACCTTTTTAGGTCTCTTCCCTAGGCCTAATCCATCCTTGTGCTGTGTTTCCCATAAGGAATGGGGAGAGCAGGATGATTTCCAGTTTGGGTATAAAAAGTTGTGAGGAATAAGGAAATTGCTGTCCATATCCTGCCAGAAGGGGGTATAAATAAAGGGCTGAGGTGTAAGGGATGAGCCACCTCAGCCACGCAGAGGAAATGGGCTCCTCTCACTCGCACATATTTCTCTGATGGCTCCTCCTGACACTTTTGCTGAGACCACCAGAGGTGTTTTATGTCATTATATGCTCATTTTCTCTCCGCTTTCTTCCTTTAATGACATCAAGACTCTTCTGTTTCCTCTGTTGTCCAGATTAAAATCTTTCCCTGCTATCTCAGGTCTCTGAACCAAGCTCCTCCTGCTCAAAGGAGATCCCAGGAAAGAACACTGTTTAAACCCCAAATTTCCATTTTTCCATTGAAACCTGAAATTTGTCTCCAGATTTGTTGTGGATTTCTTTTGGGGTAAAATATGTTGTAGAAGCCAAAACTTTAAAAAGAAGCCTTTAGCTACATCTTTTGTAAAGTTTGTAGCTGTTTTGGAGAGGGATGCTAAGGAAGTGTAATCTGGGGATTTGTTTTAGGAAATATCCTAATCTTAACTATTTTTTCCTCAGGTCCTTACATCATCAAATACAAGAAATCACAGAGGCCCAGACTGATTTGTGTTGGGAGGGAACTTAAAGCTCATCCAGTCCTACCCCAGCCATGGGCAGGGACACCTTCCACTGCTCCAAGCCCTGCCCAGCCTGGCCTTGGGCACTGCCAGGGATCCAGGGGCAGCCCCAGCTGCTCTGGCAATTCCAGCCCAGCCAGGAATTCCCAATTCCCAATCTCCCATCCATCCCTGCCCTCTGGCAGTGGGAGCCATTCCCTGGCTCCTGTCCCTCCATGCCTTGTCCCCAGTCCCTCTCCAGCTCTCCTGGAGCTCTTCAGGCCCTGCCAGGGGCTCTGAGCTCTGCCTGGAGCCTTCCCTTCTCCAGGGGAACATTCCCAGCTCTTCCATTTCTTGTTAAAATGTAGATCAGGAGCAGAAATAGGAGGAGCAGAAAACGAAATAAATGAAATACTTTTGAAAGAAAAAAAGGAACCAATTAAAAAAATTCCCCTCACACTAAAAAAAAACAACAAACCAACCCAAAAACATAAAACAAAGAAGGGAATTATTCCCACCATCAATTTAGAAAGTCATGAGTGACACTCTGATATGGGACAGGTTTGGGTTTTCCTCTGTTGCAAAAAGGCCTTTCCAGAAAGCCAAAGTGCTCTTTGCTGCATTTCATGGAAAACAACAGCTGTGTTTATTCCAATAGCAGGATGCTGATGACTTGATGATAGGCTAATCTGCTGGAATTCCAAGTGTGACTGTCCTGCCGGACTCTTTGGAGCACCACACAATTGCCCCTGGATGACACAAATCCTTGGAGAGACTTCCTGGATGACACAAATCCTTGGAGATGCTTCTGGTCAGTCTGGAAGGTTTCCCTTATCGTGGTTAGTTCCCTGAATTTCTTGCAGCACGCACTGTATTTTTCAGGGGTTTTTGGAATAATTTCCCCATGCATCAATGTCAGGAGGTAATTCCACAACATAAACAATTTCTGTGCCGTGCACCCCAACCAGAGGGATGGAGGCAGGACATTGAATTATAATGGAAACAAGCTCAGCATCCAGGAAATCAGGGACATAAATCCAGCGGGACTGGCAGTGCTCTCCATGGAACAATACAGACACAGTGCCTCAGCAGGCAGTTTACAGAATATATCAAATGATCCAGGAGGAAAGCAGCCATATGAAGGCAGCTGAATTAATGCCATGGATGGAAGGAAGGAGCTTGCAGACAAGTGCCAGATCCATGGCTGCTCCGTGCCGGAGGGGATGCCCAGAAAATCACAAAGTCTTGTTTACTCAGCACTTCTACTAAAAAGGGGAAACTAGGAGTAAACAGCATTTTCTTCACACCTCAGTCCTGTGTTACTGATTAATATTTAAATATAAGCTGTTAGTGGATATAAAGTGTCCAAGGCCAGGTTGGAGCAGCCTGGGACATTGGAAGCTGTCCCTGTCATGGCAGGGGTGGAATGGGATGGGCTTTAAGATTCCTTCCAACCCAAACCAGTCTGGGATTCTGAGATTCTGTGAAATCAGCTGGGATTGGGAATGGGGAGTGAGGTACAAGAGGAACAGGGATAGTGGGGTGAGGGGCCAGGGTGGCCCCATTGGGCACTGCAGCCAATGCCATGGGAATGCACAGCGGGGCAGGGAGGGACACAGGACACACAGGGAACCAGGCAATATTTCCACATTTCAAACCCCAAACACCATTTCAAACCCCTTTTTTAAATCCATAGCACATTCAGATCCACTCCCAGGCCAAAGGCATCTTAGGTTCCTTAGCTGCAATTTAGGTAGTTTGGGAAAATGTTCATTTATTCAGAATTTATTGCAGAGCTGTTCCCTGATCTTTCCACCTGCATTACTGCTTCCTACAAAAATGCAGCTCTCCACTGATACATTAAAAACCCTTTGGGGAGCACCAAAGATTCCCTGAGCACAGCCAAGAACAGGACTGCAAGAGCCTTTTGTGAGGCAGTGAAGGAGGAGGAGTCCAGAGTTTCCAGCTCCACATTTAATTTGATGTCTCCACCCTCAGCCACCAAGAGGTCTGGGAACACAGCAGATCCCCTGCTTCAAAACCAGACAGCAGTGAGATAAAAATCCAAAGTAAAATCCTGCGCAGAGCCCATGAGAATAATGATGAATCACAGCCCTTCTGAGCACGTGCACCTCGGCTTTGCTCAGTTACAGCTTCTGCCCCACACCTTTATCTGCTCAACATTTTACACACCACAGAGTTTATTATAGATGAGGCCATGGCACAGTTCTGAAAAGACCAATACATCATGTTCTCCATGTAAAGAATACATGATCTCTCTATAAAGCCATTTGCTGATTGTTTAGTGATGCTCAGTAATGATTTCTTGCTTCCTTCTAGGTCATTGATAGAAACATCTAGAACCAACCTCAAAGTCTCCCTACCAGGAATTTATTTCTCAGTTATCATCTCTTTAAGCTCCCCTTTGAAACCAGACAGTTGCCAGCTCAACTTATTTAATATGTGCCAGATAATGATTTATAGTTCTTAATCAACATTTTGAACAAGCCCCACTTCAAATATTTTATTTAAATTTAGGTTATTCCAGTCTCTTTTCAGCCTAACCTGCACTCTCAGAAAAATCAAAAATAGAATAAAGGATCAGGTTGGCTTGACCCTCTTCGGTTCCAAAACACCCTATTGACTGGCCATTTACTGCTCCCATTTATTTCTTTATTCATACCATTTTATAGTCCTTCCTATTATTTTTTTCTCTGAACTGAGGAAGCAATTTCATCTCTGCTTTTGTCTGTAAGTAGGTATTTAATTACATACCCCCAATCTGCATAGAAATAGAGTCACTTAATCATTTCCTTGCCCATCTTCAAGACATAACTCAGATTGTTTTCACACTGAATCCCAAACCAATGGAGCATTTTAAAGCAAACCTGATGTATCCCTTTTTTCCAATATTATAGACTGGTCCTTATCTCACCTCTCCTAGAACAACAATAAAATTAATCCTAAATACCCTTAAAAAATCGAACCAAGTGGTGATTCAGGAAAAAGAAATTGATTTATGTGTAGTTGTATATAAATACAATCCA
The DNA here is from genome assembly GCF_017590135.1 of Pyrgilauda ruficollis. Classification (NCBI taxonomy): domain Eukaryota; kingdom Metazoa; phylum Chordata; class Aves; order Passeriformes; family Passeridae; genus Pyrgilauda; species Pyrgilauda ruficollis. Next base: position 386,795 of record NW_024524377.1, on the reverse strand, counting down.
ATCAATGCAGATGGTTCTCTCCAAGTGTATTATCAGTGCTGATGGACTGAATAAAATTGGTGTCATTTTCCCTCACATGACTGAAATCCTCTTGGCTGGAAAATTAACCACAAGTAATGTCTTTGAGCTCTCCAGATTGAAAAATAGGCAAGAGATTTCTTCTGCATTTCAAATATACAGCCAAAAAAAGCACAAACATTTGCATAACCAAACCGTGAAACACCTCAGCTCTTAAAAATCAATAATATGCCCTTAAATCAATTAGAAAATTTCCATCCTCGTGGTGCATAATGGGTCTTAAATATTTATTTTTAGAATGTTATTATTTTAATAGTTATATCACTGCACCCCACAGAGCTGACTCTCCAGACCCCCAGAAATAGGATAATTTCTTCAGTTTCCTGTTTCTTTCTGAATCCACCACACATTCCCAGAGGAGCAGGGTTTAGCTCCATCAGCTCCCAGCTCTGCTCCAGCCCAACGCCAAGCCAGGCTTGGCCACCTCCACCTGCACAAGGTTCTTCATTCTCTCTCTGCGAGAGCCATGCAGATAATTAGATCATTTCCTATCCCCTCTCTAATTAAAGTGCAGCATGACCTTAATGCCATGGTGAGTGTTCTCAGTTCATTACTCATCTCTCAAACCACATTCCCCCCATCCATTTTTTCTATTCCCAGCCTATTCAGGAGCTCTCTCCAGGCACTCTGCAAGGATGGGGTTCTCCAGCTGAACTGCTGCGTCTTCTGAGAGCTGAGACTCTGAGAGCTTTCCCTACTCATCCTCAGATCCCTTCCTACACAGGAAACTCTACAACTGGTCCAGCCACATTTTGTTGCCAAGGGAATCAATCTTTGCACCATCTCAGGCACTTGCCATCATAAATAAACCAAGGCTCAGGTGGGAGCTGCCTCTGGCATTTTACCTGTGGTGGAGTTTGCAGCAGTTCCATGAGCTAAAGGGGTTGTTGGAGGAGCCACAGAGCCTCTCCTCAGCAGCAGGGCTGTGAGCAAGGCTGACGCAGAGCCCTGGGATTATTTTTTCTTGCAAGCTTAGCATTAACATTCCTGTTCTTCAAGAAGGTTTATGAAAAAGAAGAACAGTGATTTTTTTTTTTTTTTTTACAAGGGCAGATAGCAATAGGACAAGAGGGAATGACTTTAATTTAAAAGTGGAGATATTTAGATGAGAAATTAGGAAGAAATTTATCACTGTGAGGGCAGTGATGCCCTGGCACAGGGTGCCCAGAGAAGCTGTGGCTGCCCCTGGATCCCTGGAAGTGCCCAAGGCCAGGCTGGACAGGGCTTGGAGCAGCCTGGGACAGTGGGAGGTGTCCCTGTCATGCCAGGGATGGCACTGGATGGGCTTTAACGTCCCTTCCAATTCAAACCATTCTGATACTTTTATTCTACAACTCCTCAAACATTATTTTTCACCTTGATACTAAACACCAACAGAAAGTCACACCAAGGGAGCAGCTGCCCAGCTCCCAGCATGGGAAGATTCAAAAAGTAAATAGAAAACTCTTCCAACATCAGAATTTAAAAACAAATGTTTCTTAATGTCATCAAGGTCTGGGCTTCTGCTGCTCCTAAAGAAAGCCTGGCTGGCTGAACTGACATCTCTGCTCAAGCCCTTTAGCAGCATTGTAAAATGAGAATAACCAGTAATACAATGTATATTTATACTATAATTTCAATCATTAAATAAAATGTCACTGCATACACACAGCTGCTTTTTGGAGAGCAACAGTAATTTCCTGCTTTTCAATGACTTGAACAAATGTGGTGAGTTTTATTTAAAAGTCTTTTTGCTTGTTTCTTAATTGGTGAATTCTTGTGCCAAAGCACCCAAACAATTCGGAGAATTGCAAGAAAAAACTGAATTAACTTTCAATCACTCAGTGGCACAATATGCCTGTAGGAGTTGGAAAAGCACAAAGCCAGGCAGTAATCTCCTGGTTTCCTTCCTGCTGGTAATCCTGGGCTGGCTTGGAGGGGGTTCTTACACTGCAGGTGGAACAGCTGACAAGAGCCCAAGAGTTATCTGTGCATTCTCTTAGAGGTGATGAAATCAGATTGTCACTGCCAGAACAGACTTTCCCACATTGTTATATTTTTATAACCCTAAAGCACCTGTTTTCTTTGCAGAAAGGAAAAAAAAAATCCTTTATGGAAAGTGATTACACTGAAAAAAAAAAAGGAAACATTTCCCAGTGGTCCTGGCCCAGCAGGAATTCCCCAGGGCTTATGGATGAGGCAGAGATTGAAACTGTCAGGACTAAATTATATCCTAAGCCTTCAGAGGCACTTGGAATTTATAAAACCCACAAGTTTACAAAGTCTGAATAAGACAAGAGTATCTATTAATGTTCAAAAATTTTATAATTAAATTATTACCCTAATTTAACTGCCTTCTTCCTTTTTCCCATGGAAGGTTTGGCTCTGGGTTAATATCCATAACAGGTGACTTTCACTCCCTAGAAAGATTTACATTTGATCACCAGAATAGTACAAAGGATTTCACACAAATCCTCCTAATTTACTGTGCATACATCACTGCCATCACTCTTCAAAATACTATTTTGTCTGCTACTTGCAGCACGCTTTAGCTCACACACACACACACACACAGATATATGTATTTATGTATGGGAAATACGTGGAGTTCCTCACCAGCTTCCTAAAAATACAGCTCATTCAAATAAAGCTGCTCCTGTGGGAAATGCACAGATATTTGGGAAAGGCAGAGAGGAGGGAAGATTCAATCATGTTTTTATTTATAAATATTAAATTTGGACATTTGAGAAGCTCTGTCCAGTGCAGGTGACAACTGGTAACGGAGGCAGTTGTGGAAAAGATTCGATTTTGTTTATTGGTTTTAAGATTTCAAAATGCAATATTCTCAAATTCTGAAAGACTTCCTATCCTTTGGTACTGGATTCATTTATAGGCCAGCCAATGAAATCTGGATTTGAATAAGAAAATAATCCTAATGAATACTGACAAGAATGTTACAGATCTGTCTTGGCAAGGAGACCAAGAGCTTGGACAGGAAGTGTGACAAGTCCTGCACCACTTGTTTCCTATAATATTTTGTTAGTGAGATCATTGGCAACAAAAAGGCTCCAATTAATTAAAACCTGGTGCGTGTGCTGAAACTCTAGGTCGAGGTTATCACAAAATTCATCTGAGCAGAAAAACAAGCAAGAAATTAAGACCCTGAGCCCTCTCCTCAGATTTCTGACACATCAGATTTCTATTGTCATTATTTGTGCCCTTCCTTATTCTGATTCCTCAGTCATCCAGTGAGGCCCTGAATAAAATAAATAACCTTATTAATTATGTACAGACAGGTTTTGTTGATTTCATTAATATGTATTGAATTCTGTGTCTCTATGTAAGGTCAGAATGAAGAAAGCATTTTTTATTATTATTATTTCTGTTCTGGGAGTTTGTCCCAGTGGTGTGAGGGGGAGATACATCCATGCACACATTCCCATCCAAATTCCCATATGGATGGACAGGCCAGCCACAGGGTTTCCAGCATCTGGTTAACAACACCCAAATTATCAGTCAAAATACAAATAATAAAAGCTGGGTGGAAATACCCATCCCTTTCAGAGCAAAACTTGGCATTTTTCAGTCAACCCAAACCCTGGCTAATGACACCAACAGGCCACCCATCATGGCCTGGAGGGTGGAACTTTGGGGTTGGAACTGGATGAAGTCCAAGGTCCCTTCCAACCCAAACCATCCCGTGACTCTGATTCCATGGACACATCAATAGAAGCAAAAAGAACCCTCAACTGCCATGCTCAATCCCGCACAAAGGAGGTGAAATCCTGTCCCAGAAAAGCTGACAAAGTCCATTTTTCCAACTGCTAATCCAGTTAAATGCTGCTCCTCCCCTCTTCCCCTCCTCTCCCCTCCTCTCCTCTCCTCTCCTCTCCTCTCCTCTCCTCTGACTTCAGACAGCTATAATTTATTAAGCAAACCACCTGGCACCAGCAGACAAACTCCAAGTCTCCGTTTTTCCATTATGACTCGGGGGAGAAAGTCTCCAAGACGAGCACAAAGGTAAAGGGATCGATAGGGAGGAGGAGGGCAGCTCAATCACCCTGGTGTCCCTCTCTGCCCCCAAAGCTGCTCCATTTCATCTCCCCCTCGTAGCTGTGCCTAATCTGGTCCCACACAGGTGTTCCCAGGCTCGCCTGGAGTGACCCAAGTCTGGTTTTAATTGCTTAACAAAGGTAATTTTATTAGCCAGATAAAGATATGGGAACAGTAATAAGCTGGCTTCGAAATATCAAGAGCCTTTCAAGATTGGATTTTTAGTTAGCTTGCTGCTCTTTCTTTAGGATCTAATTGATTTTCTTGACATCTCTTTAGCCTGGCATCCTGCCTGCCTAAGTACTTTATCTGACCTTCAGGCTCTTTGCCAGGTATCGATCCCATCCCTCCCGTGGCTGGGCTGGAGCTGCTCTCCCAACTTTGATAAGGGCTAAAACGTCCCCAGCTCCAGCCAGACAGGAACTCAGTGGCCACCAAATTTCTCTCATCCTGCTCTGCCTCTCTCTGAGCAACGCTGAAATCAGATCCTAAGCAGGCCATATGTGCTTGTATTCCGAATTTCTCTTCCAGGAAATATTTTAACAAAAAAATACATCCTAAAGCGAAAGTGTTTCGATAGAATTCTCAACTAAGAGCTAAAATAAAGCTTTTCTGAAATAGAAGCAAACTTGAGCTGTTAAATAAAATATCAAAACAAAAAGAAGGGGGGGAAGAAAGTTGGATTTTTCAGTGGCATCTCATGCCCCCAAATCAATAAAAATATTTTGGACATTTCCAAACCATAAAGGAAATTAAAAGGATGGGTTTTTTATCTTTAATAAGACTTCCAAGACAGCAATTTATTATAAATTACTAATGGCAAAGTACAACACAAATGGCAAACCGTAAATAGAGATTGAACATAAAACTTGCTAAATTATTGCAACAACAGTCAAGGTTGAGTTTTCCCAGATCCCACTTCCCTCGTGCAAGGCCTTGTAGCCACGTTTTTAGAGCCATTAAGATAAGATTGCTATCAGCTGTTTCCTCCAGAAGTTTTATTGTGGAACGGCTACAGCACGAGGCAGAAGGGAGCACAGGGATCCTGTCCTGGATGGAGACTGAACTCATTTATATCTGCAGCTCAATTAAAATGGCAGCACATAACACAAGATTTTGGGGCTTGGAGCTCAACAAGAGCAGCAGCCAAAGCTCTGAGATGGACAAGGGAGTTTGCAGACTCCAAAGAATTGTTCAGATTTTGTCAGTAGAGTTTTCTAAACATTTTTTGGTTGGTTTTATACCCAAAAATGCAGTGAGGAGCTGTGGTTTCGTGAGGAAACTCAAGACTCAGGAAGCAGTGGCTGAATCCTAATGTTGACCTGAAATGCCGTTCCCAACAATGGAATCTTTCAGTCTCCCTAAAATACTGGCAATGAATTCTGTGGGTAAATACATTAAAAATTGTATTTAAGGACTTGTTAGAGAGCAAAACAAATACCATGGACAGACAAGAGCCATGGTGAGAAGATGCCAAATATGAGCAGAACTGCCATGGATGCAAAACATTCACTAAAATATTCTGTATTTATGTGCTCCTTATACCTGCTCAAAACAATTAAAATAAATCCAATTTCAAAAGCTAGGTTTATCAGCCCCCCATAAAAAGATAGGGATTAACAGGAGAGTAAATAGAAGTACTTGAATCCCAAATTCTTGTAAAGAAGAGGGTTTTTTTTCCTCTTCTTTCAAGAGATAATAAACTGCACTCAGGGAAAACTTCAGGGGGAAAAATCAGGGATATTTCAAGTGATGAGGAAAATGGTACAAACAGCCCATCCCAGCAAAGGCCTTTTTCACTCTACCTTGGTCACACCTTGCCCTCAGATATTTAGGAAACCTCTTCCCCTCACCTGCCCTCAAAATGTTCTGTCCCTCCACCTTGTTCATACCAGCCTGGAAAGAGGCTTAAAAAGTCCTCTCACTTTATCAAGGAGATAAAGGGACATCCAAAGGGATAACTGAAGTTACAATTAAGATTTTGTGGACTGATGCACTATTTAAGTCCATTTGGCCTCCCTCCCATGAGTGCCAAGCTGCTCCATATAGGAGCAGGACAGGAAGACGCCGCGCAGACGCTTTGGCACGGCCCCAGCAGAGCATCAGATCCTGCAAAGAGCCTCTGGGAGCTTTGACTAAGACTGGCTGAGGTCCTGGCTCGTAAAACAAATGCATCTGACAGGGAAGTGAGCACTGAAGTCAGGGGGATCAGCAGAACTGGAGCTCTGATGGATGGGGCTTCTCCTCTGGGTGCTGGGGATGAAACACAGGGACCGAGCTCAAGGCTCCCATCGCCACCTGTGTGTCCCAATTCTCTCCTGCTGAAATTCCTGCTGGTCTTCCTCAAATTTTGCTCAGCTGAGCGAGTCAGAAATAAGGAAGGTGAGGAAGGATCCTGCTGCAGCTCTAAGGGTTGCTCAAGTGCTCACGAGTCAGGAATAAGGAAGGTGAGGAAGGATCCTGCTGCAGCTCTAAGGGTTGCTCTAGTGCTCACTGCTCCACTTGGATGGGGAAAATCCCACAGGAACTGCCATGGGAATGGTCCAGACAGGAGCTCAGCTGGATGTGCCCCCCCCAGATTTCACAAAGAGCTGCTGAAGTGCCCACCGCTCCACCTGAAAAATGAAAATCCCACAGGAATTGCCATGGGATTGGTCCCCAGGCTGGAGCTGCATGTGACCACCCAAATTTCACAAAGGGCTGCTGAAGTGCCCACCGCTCCACCTGAAAAATTAAAATCCCACAGGAACTGCCATGGGAATGGTTCAGACAGGAGCTCAGCTGGATGTGTAACCCCAAACTTCACAAAGAGCTGCTGAAGTGCCTGCTGCTCCACCTGAAAAATTAAAATCCCGCAGAAACTCCCAGGGGATTGGTTCCCAGGCTGGAGTTCAGCTGGATGTGACCCTCTCAGCCTCCCCTGGGAGCAGCCAAGGAATTAGGGGTGGAGAGGGAGGAATGAAAATTTAAAGGCTGTTCTGAAAAGTGGGCACTAGTGACTGTAGCTCAGGAGAAATCTGGGTTAGGGAATGTGGTTAAGTGGGACATGGGGCCAGCAGGGATGGGAGGGATGTGCAGAATCTGGTTTCCTTATCTTTAGGGAAGGACTAATTTGCTTTAGTTGCAATCAGCCTTTTTCGCTTTTAGGTGCTGACATTTCACTCAGATTTCTACATTTCTGTGGGGATATTGTGGATTTGGAGCCAGTGATTTTTCTTTATTATTACTGCTAAAGACACCAGCTGAATAAACCAGATTCTCCAGAAACTTTGCTAGGGGTGGAAAATTTCTTTATCAGCAATGACCATGATATTTAGTGCCAAACCTTTATTCTCTCCTTTCATCATGAGGTACAAGTTTTTCCAAGCTTTTACTAAATTGTTTCACTGAGAGGTTTGAGAACTTAAGCCCTATTTAGTTGTTAAATCTCTATTTCACAAACCTGTTCTAAAATGGCTTTTTCCTCTCTCTGATAATGTTTTACCTTTGGTTTAGTGAATTTTTAAGTATAGGCTGAACATTCTTTTTAGCAGACACATCACTTAAGGGAACTTAATGGAATAAAACTTAAAATTTGGTTATTATCTCTACATCATACAAATGTGAATTTTCAAGCTGAGATATATTCTGTTCTTAGACAATCTGCTCCTATTTCAAATTATTTTTCTTCTCTGAGACATTCCTGACTTTGCAGGTTTCATTTTTATTGGGATCCCACCCTGCCCCAATTCCATGTTATCAAAAACCCTCTTAGAGCAACACAATTTCCTGACCTGATATATTTTAATACTTGTTTTTCTGTATTCCTTAATTCCTGATTTTATTTATTTCTCCTTTTCAGGATCTTTTACACTGATGTCTCCCTGAACTTGGAATTTCCTATAGATTTTATTTTCAGTGAAGGTCACCTCTTACACAGAATCTCCCCAACAGATGATTTAAAACACAAGCATCTAACACCCACATTTGAATGTACAACAAGATTTGAGGTGAAACTCATCCAGTTGAGTCTGTAATGACACCATTCCCCTTTTCCACAGATATTGGGATACTGGGATAATGTTTATCCAGCTTCAAAAGGAACAAAAATCACTCAAACACAGACATTCTTTAAGAGGACTGGAAAGAATTAAAATACAAAACATTTCCACGTGCTATTTCCCATTTCAGGACCTACCATAGATTTAAATATTATAATTTTTAGTCAAAATAAAAAAAAGCTACAATGCCATGGATGCACTTTTGAAATCCAACATAAACCCAAGCACAATTCCTGATTAATTTTGGCAGGAGCAGAAGTTTACAACAGAGAAAAGGAAGCAGCTGAATATCACCATGAGGATACAATTAATAACTTGATTACATCCTGACTTCTTTAGAATCTGGCTCAGATTGGGCTGAAAGCACCCTGTAAAACCACAAAGGGATTTTTCCCCACTATCCAGTGCTGACCCTTGAGGTGCCTTGGCCTTGGGTTGACTGGAAGGAGGTTCCAGATTAGATGAGATTTATTGAAAAGCCTGTTCAGCTCCTGCTTCTCTTGCAGCATCCTCAAAATACATGTCTATATCTCTTTCATGGTGACTGAATTTCTCCCCAAAGAGAGTTTGATCCATAAAAGTGCTGCTTTAATCATCATTGACTTAATGATTCCTTTGCAATGTCAATTAAACGGGATGAAAAATTAAACCATTTACAGAACACGAGGACCTTTTAAATTACACATTTCAAAAATATTATTTAAAATTCGAGTTATATAATCCTTTTAGAACTGTCAAAGAATAATGCTGCTCTAACATTTGACTCATTACTCATGCCAGTGCTTGTTGGAACTCGGAGAGTTGGCAGATATTTAAATACCAAACTCAGTAGAAATGAAGAAATTAGCAGGGTGCAACAGCAGAATGAGCTGGTGCTCTGCAGGAGGGGGGCACACACCATGCAGGTGACAAAGCCTCTTAAACGTTACATTTTACACTGCTAATGTCACAGTAAAGCCCCTAATTATAGAAAAACTTCATATTTCTGTAAATTAAATCATACACCCAACGTGGGTTTCTACTTTTGTTCCTGGAAAACACAGTGAGCCATTTAGCTGGGAATATTTCTCCTCCTTTCAGCTGTTTTTTCCCTCTCCATCCCTCCTTCCCCACACCCACGCCTCTGAATGGGGGTTTTACTCTCAACTCGTTCATTTAATTCTCTCAGAAAGTTCCCTCCATCCTGCTGACTGCCTGGAGCAGCTCTACAATTCCACATTTTCCACTTCAATGTGCAGGGGAGTGTTTAATTCAGCGCCCAGCAGCAGCAGGGAGAGCCACCAGCTCTCTGTTCTTGCTGCTGCCTCTCTGATGGGAAAGGGGGTGAGATGATTTATCAGGGACCTGTAGGAATGTGGGATTTCCCCTGCAGGGAAACACATCCAAATGAGCCCCAAACCCACACAAGAAAGGCTCCTTTGGCCTCTCCTCACCCAGCTCCAGCTCACGGGGGCTGTCATGTGAGTATCAGGGGGAGCCTTATCATGAAGGGTATGAAATAAAACCCCACAGTTACGTTGGGAATAAAGGGCACCATTCATGGAGCTGCTCGTTTTCCCAACAGCCATCATGCAATCCCATCCAGGAACTAGCAGGAGGCACTAAAAGTAGGGCAGGCAGCCAAATTGCCAGGATAGTTTCCGGCTGTGCTGTCCATCGGCGCCGCCAGGGAGTTCTGTCGGGGTAAAGTCCCGTGGTTCTTGTGGAACTGGCACCACCAAAACTCACCCAGACCTGTTAAATCATCAGTACCCTCTGGAAATGACTCTGCCCCTTGCCTCACTCCACCTTTTATATTCATGGATTCATTTGGAAGTATAAAAAATACGCAGGAAAAGAAGAGAGGCCCAAGAATAAAGGAAAACCCCAAACCAAATAGTCCTAAAAGACTTCAAATGGACAAAATTCCCTTTTAATAAACGCATTCCTTCAAAGCCCCTCACTTGTGCCCATCTATCAGCATAGGGTGCTGGTTGTCACTAATTTAGGAAGTGCCAGGATTTAACAGTGGTTGGGACTGATGTGGAATCATGGAATATGCTGAGCTGGGAGGGTTCCACCAGGATTACCAAGTCCTGCTCCTGGCCCTGCACAGGACACCCCAACAATCCCACTCTGTCCCTGAGAGCGTTGTCTTAACTCTCCCAGAGCTCTGGCAACCTTGGGAATGTGACCATTCCCTGAAGAGCCTGTTCAGTGCCCCAGCACCCTGTGGGGGAAAAACCTTGCCCTGATTTACGGTATAAATCCTTGTGATATCTCCTAAGCACACAGGAAGGAGCAACACAAATACTTTGGAACTTGTTTTCAGCTTCATTTTCCCAAAACCAGACTTTTTTACCTTCTGCACATACTGTGAAACATTAGCAATGAAGAGCACTGCTCCAAAGTTCTCAAGCTGGAGAAACATTTTTGTTGTTGCTGAATGCACACTCAATATTTTTGGTCTCTTGGGACCCCCAGGTACTTCCTAGGTGTGATGCATTTCCACAGGAAATTCCACTAAAGCAGGTAATTCTTCTTTAGTTAGACACAAGGAGGTTCACAAACCATTCTTCTCCAGCAGCTCAAACCCTGCAGTTTGATAATCCAACATTCAAAAGCAACAAGATCATGACAGACCATGAAAGAAAGGATGAGCTGTGTTAACCACAGATTATTTCTTATTAGCCATTAATACATTTTTTTTTACCCTGCACTTTCTCCAAGACAAGATACTGGATCTTACTAAGACACTAAAAAGAGAAAATAAAATAAAACCCACTCGATATTATACCCAGCTGGGAAGGAGTACAAAAGGCAGCTCAGCACAGGGAAGGTATCACCAAGAATTTAAGCTTTTTATTTTTATAAGCAGAATCTGGAAGGTTAAATGAGGGGAAGCCTCCAAACAGTGCTGAAAATAATTTCAGAACTCTCCCAGCCGTATTTAAACAAGAGGATGGTAACAAGTAATTTCTCAGCAAGGAGTGATAGTGATTTCTGATGTTATCACAATTATCGAGCCATTACTACGAGATAAGCCAATCTATTGCTCCGTGTTGCTCTGTGCATCATCCTGCTGTGTAACAGCCACTTATTTATATATTCCTCACAAACGCCATTGGTATTTAGCAGCTCATTTTTTTCCCAGTGTTCTCAAACCCTGCTACGTGCTGAGCTCCCATCTGAGTAGCCACAACCAAAACCCATTTTCACAGGAAAATTCAGCAAGTTATTTGTAACTGTGGGGCAATATCCTCAACTATAATTACCATTCTTTAAGGAGAGAAAGAACAGAAAGAAATAAATATCACCCTAATTATTTCCTAGCCCAACTGTGGATTTTGCAGGAGATGGTTATTTTAAACAAGGGGAGCATCTTACAGCAGAACTTTATTATTATGAGTTCTAATCATCCCTCCTGCCACCCTCTGGGAGGTGAAACACCTCCAGGAGAGGTTTAAAACAGGAGGTGTGTGATGTCTCAGCTGCTCACAGAGCAGCCTCTTGGTTTAAAATGCTGATGTGGCTGGGTTTGATCCATGATCCCACTCCTGATAGAACATTTCCCTTCTGCCAGTCCTGCCATGGCCGGTTGAGTCCTGGCAGCAAAAGAGAGCAGGCTCCTGGGGCCAGGAGATCCAAGCAGCTCAGAGCAGGAACGGGTTTGTCAAAGCTCTTGTGCACCAGCAGCTTGAAAGGGTTTGTTCTGATGTCTGAAACAAAGCCAGTTCAGAGCAGCACCTCTGAAATGTAACTCTTATCAGAGTAGTACTGAAAACACATCCCAGCGTTCACACCATGGCAGCTCCATCCTGCACCCAGGGGGGTTTCTGGACAGGTTTCCACAGCAGTTTGTTGTAGGTTGTTCCCAAAGGGCTGAGGTGCTCTGGCATTAAGGGATTTCCATTGTGCACTTCATGTTTTGGAGGAGGAACAGAATGAAAAGTGTTTTATAAGAAATAATTACTTTTAGCCATAATGTGACAGCTGGGAACAGGCACTGACATCCAGCAAAGGACCAAGGGACCCTGCCACTGTGCCCAGGCTTGTGAGGCACCTCTGGCTGCTGTGTCCAGCTCTGGCTCCTCGGCACAGCAGGGACAGGAGCTCCGTGAGCTGAGCAAGGGCCTGGAGCAGCTCCGTGCCCAGGAAAGGCTGAGGGAGCTGGGGCTGCTCCGCCTGGAGAGGAGCCCCAGTGAGAGGGGCTCAGCCCTGGGTGTCCCTGAGTGTCCCCGGGTATCCCTGGATGTCCCTGGGTGCAGGAGGGGCAGAGCAGGGCCAGGCTCTGCTCCAGGCCCAGCAATGGCACCAGAGGAACAGGCAGGGACTGAGCCCAGCAATTTCCCTGCACAGGAGGCACAACTTCTGCCCTGGACAGGGACTGAGCTGGAACAGAGACCAGGGAGGCTGTGGGGTCTCCCTCCCTGGGGATGTCCCAGAGCTGTCTGGACACAATCCCAAGCCACTGTGGTCCCTTCCAGCCTGGCCAATCCCGGGATTCTGTGACCCAGAAGCTCAGAGGGCAGCCCCAAAGATGGTCAGAGTGAAGCTGCTCCATGAGTGAAATATCCTGGGGAAAGGGCTGGAGAGGAGCTGGATTCCCAGGGAGGTGTCCGGGTGAGGAGCACAGGATGTCCAGGAGAGGCTAGGCTGGGAGCAGAGCCCCTCCAGCAGCACCTGGAGTTCCCAAAAGCAGGAGGGGTGTGCAGTGCCCAGAGCCAACAACCCCTCTGGGATTATGGGATAATGGGACAGGGAATTGCTTCCCAGGTCAGGGATGGTTACAGGGGCAGGGAGCACTGACAGCAAACTCTTCTCTAGTTCAGGAATGACCATCAGCCCTTGGTTCTGAGCAAACTGAACCCAGCCTTTCTCTGCCTATGAAACACTGGAGGGTTTTTTCCCCCATCTGTTTTAATTAATCTCATTAGATATGAATTAACAGAATATTGCTGAAGGAATTTTTTATTCTTAATTCCAATAAAACCTTTCCATGGATGAAATGTTAAATATTTCCAAGCCAAATATTTGGTGGGGGAAGACACCTAACCCCCCCCCTCCCATTCCAATTGTCAATACAAACACTCCTTTTTCCTAGAGTTAATGGAATTAATGTCACTTGCTCAGTCAAGGGGCATTGCAAGGCCTGGGTCTTATCTGTGACGTGCACAGATAAACAGATTTACAAGGCAGGAGCTCCCATGGCACCTTGTCTTTCAAGGTCACAAGTTAAACTGCAGAGAGCCCATTCCAAGACACCCTCACAAATGTACCTAAATCAAAGCTAACAGAACAGATTGATCTATATATTCACAAAACCTATGGACATGCCCAAAATATCAGCTGGGATAATTTTATTTTAAATTGCATTTAAATCCTGCCTGTTTTACCACACCTCTGTCTACCAGAAAGCACATCAAACAATCAAACAATTCCTTGGTCTAAAGTTATCATCACTTCTTTTTCTAGAATTCAAATGAAAATCCAAGCAGAACAAAATTAAACCTAATACTCATTCTGCTGGTTAAATTAGACTGCATCTAAAGCATGAAACCAATTGTTCATATATCTGACTTGTTCCTGCAGTGAAAAAAAAAGAATGATTTCTTTCAGGGAGCAAAAAGATCCTATAAGAAATACAAGTGTGCAACAGCAGAAGCACTGTCAGGCTCTGCTCTGCCTCAGAAACCCTTGTCCTTCCCTCAGTGAGCTGCTTACTAGACACAAAAAAATGAGATTAACAAATAACTGAGAGATAATGCCAGGAAGGCATCCTGGAAGACTTTTCCATCATTTGTATGATAATGAACACCTGCCTGTGGAGCTGTATTTCTCCTGGACATTTGCAGCAACTTCAACCAACAGAAAGAAAAAGAAACCAATTTTGTGGCCATCTATGTAGAGTGCCTTAGACTGAGGAGCTACAACTCAATTTTCTAAACCAGTTTAAAAACCCTATTACGACAAATTTCCTTGTTAAAAATAAATAAATAACCCAGCATATATAAGCTGAAGGCCTTTTACAAGCTCTTAAAAACTGTGCTATGGGCTAGATCTTAGATTAATGTTTGTGATGCACACTGAAAACCTGTAAAGCATTTATGTAATTGCTGAGCATTATTATTTTTATTACTGCAACAGATGGAACCAATCCATCTTCGTAGATAATATCTCATAAATGATTCATTATTATTCCTTTAACCTAAAGTCTTTTATATTTTGCAGATCCATGAGAAATAACTGTTAGGAGGCTCCATGCATAAAATAGTACATAAACTACCTAATGTCTTGCAAATGTAGTGGCCTTGCTGATATTCAGGCCTTTTAATGTTCACATGGCTGCTGTTCCTCTCCCAATCTGCTGCCCCCCCTCATTTTCCAGCACTGCTTCCCAGGTGATGGACAATATCACAGCAAACCAGGGCTAAATGGCAAATGTGGGCCAGAAAAATACAAATGTGTCCCAAAAAAAAAAGCACAGAAGAAGTTTATAATGTGGCACTCTGGGCTTTGATTGCTGAAGGACCAGAGTTCTGTGATCACACTGCCCATTCTCCCTTGGCCCAGTAACTTTTGGGCCAATTTTAATCCAATCAGAAAGCCAGGTAGAGATCTCCCAGATATCATCTCCCATCAGCCTAATGAAGACTGATGGCTGGCAAAGGGCACAAATTGGTGCTGTCACTGGGAAAAAGGCTCAAATGGGAGCCCATCAGTCTCCCCCAGGCCACGCAGACACTCTCAGACAGAGCAGATGCCACCTCCTGCCCACCCCAGAGCTGACAGACAGGCCACTGGTGATGCTCTGGATGGGGAAAAGCTTGTCTAGAAATGTATTAAAGCTTGGCACAAGCAAAATAATCGGAATGAAACCAGTGAGTGATGAGCCCAACATTTTAAATATGAAAAAAGCTGATTTATGCATCAAAAAGCATGTCTTGGATTGTTAAAAAAAACACAGAGAGGGAAGTCAAATCCATCACATCTAAGTCATTGTTTTGATACTGACCTTGGAAGAATCAACTGCCTAAACAATTCCCAGACCCCAGTGTGAAGCACTGGGCCAAATAATCCATGGGATGGTTTGGGTTACTCACTCTGCTCCTTACACACAGAACAATTATCCAGTGTACTGGGAAAAGCTCATTGCAAGTGATGAGCCCTGGTGTGATATCTGAAATATTTATGGGCTTTATCAATGAAAAAAAAAATTAATGTTTTTCATGTCTGTGTAATACAGACATTTTGGATGGGAACTAAAAGTTATTCTGCTTACTTTTACCCCATGAAAGAAAGATCCTGGAGACCTTTTCCAACCCAAACAATTCCATGATTCTACAGCCCAGCTCTTCCCAACTCCTTGACTCATTCCACGATGAAGAGCCACAGCACCAGGAGCTTTCACCTGCTCCTCTATCTGTTAATTCTTCCCACCATCACTAAGAGAAGGGAAATAATTTTCAGTTCCATTAAACTGACAACCTTTACAGCCTCCTGCTCAACCCACTTCTTACAGAGGAGTTTTATGCATCATTAACACATATTTACTTTTGCTGGAGAGATGAGTTTGGAGGCTGAAACAGTGGAACTTTGCCACCAGGCACTTTGACATTTGCTGTCTTGTAAAAATGTTGTAAGGAGTTACTATTTCCCTTGGAAACCACATGAAAGCATCTCTTGAACAAGTGGAGCTATCTTTGACTTGAAAAGTCCCATGTGATCCCAGCCATTCCACTGCCAACCAGTTTCCAACCCATTCTGACGCCAAAAAAAATAGTGAGCTGCCTTGAAAGCTCGCCTCTAAAAATCTAAATTCATCTCCAATTTTCATGAAAATTCATGCAAAAACACAGCTTTCAATCCCCCCAAAAAGGAAAGTCAAATGTAGAATAATGTGTTTTCTAATCTAAGCAACTTCAAATTCCAGGTTGGAATGAGGGAGTGTGGAGCCAGATCCTCCTTTGGTCAAAGTCTTGGGATGACAGTGTCCTCCTAAAAATCCTTCCCTAAGAGGAATCCTACAAAGTGCAGGGTTGAGGCAACCCAGTAAAAATCAAATCCTCAAATCCTTCATCTCTAATTGAGCTGTTCAATATTCCACCAGAAGACTGGCTTTTATCAACTGACCTCTTCAAAATAATTCCTTTCTCATTCCTCTTTTCACATAAAAGATGCATTCCGTACAAACCCAGCTCCAGATTTGCTCTTTTTGTGAATACCTCAGTTAAACACCACGAGCTCCATTTCACTCCAGACCCTTAAATTAAATGACTTTGCTGTAAGCAGAACAAAATTTCCTCTAATTCCAGACAATCCCTCTCATGAAGGGAAATTTAAAAAATCTCTTACAACTGGCACCAGGTGACTTTCAACAACGTGGGTTTGATGAGTTATTAAACCAAACCTGCCTAGGAGGAAAATATGCCAGCAGAACTCCACTTTTCCCAGTGTTTTCCATGTTTTCCGTATTTTCCATGTTTTCCTTGTGCCCAGCTATCCCTGCAAAGACTTAAGTGGCTCTGTTACCACTCTGGTCTGAGTGTGTGCATTTTAATTTTTTTACTTAGATAATTCTTTTCTTTTAAAGTGAGGGGTTTTAAACACAACTCCCAGCTGCTTGACATAACGAGGTTTCATTTACAAACTTCTAACGAGCATGAGGGCAGAGAGAAAAGAAAAATCTCAGCTTTAAAACACACATTATTTTACAGCAAGGGAGAGAACAGCAAGCACTCATCTGAGGTGATTGGTTAGGATGACAGCTCTGCAGTGAAATATATTTTCATTTCAGGAGCCCCACAGCTATTTTGAATTTAATTGCATGGAAGACCACCAGGATTTCTTTCTCAAACACAAACCCAAAGCCTATCAGGAAAGAAACAATTCTTACGTGCAGGAAACCAATCTTTCTGAAGCCTACTACCAAAGAAACAATTATTACGTGCAGGAAACCAATCTGAGATGTTGAAATGGGTTAAAAGGAACCAAAAAGGCAAAATAATGAAGGGAAGTGTGACTTTCAAGCGTGCACCAAACTGGGGTAAAAGGAGAAGTTTTAAATTAATTTATTAGCAGGGAGACAGTTGTACAGGAATAATGTTCCCACATGGTCAGGGAGAGGTGGAACGATGGGAAAGGAGGGGTCTTCCCTGCTTTTTGTATCCATGAGGAGCAGAAATAAGATTTAAAACACCTCTGAAGGTGCCCAGCGTTGTCTTACCTTGCTGGAGGTGGGCTCAGGGACGTGGAGGGCGCCAGGTTCAGAGAAACTTGCAGCTGCCAAGAGAGAGAAAATGGGAATTACATTTTCCAGGTAAATTGGGGCACGTTTCAAAGCAGAATAATGTAAAAAATATATAAGATTGTAAATTAATTCTGCAATGTCTAATGCAGAAGATGTTCCCCCTGATGGGTCACCTTACAGGACACTGAATATTTGATAATTTGGGAGCAGGGAATGGCTGGAGAAATGGGAAAGAGTGGGATAAAGGTAGGTAATGAAGGGTGGGTCTGCAGATTACCCACTCCAGAGAAAACGTGTGAAATTAGAATTGCTGAACTAGGGGGAAGGAAACACAAGTTACTAAATTGTGCTACTCTGACACTTCCCATTCTCAGAGAGCACATGAATCACGGAGAAGGCTGAATATTTGTCACAGCTGTGATTTCAGCATCAAAAAGAAATAATTTTAGCTCCGATTTTAGGGGAGTTTCCAGAAAATTTGTCAGTTCAGCCAACCGGATCCTGAACTTCTCCACGATCTTCTGCAAGGGCAGCTTTCTTTGGGGTTGGACCCGCAAAGGGAACTCTTGAAACCACTGAGGCGACCTCCCATGGTCAAAGGCCTTGGTGGCTTCATGGACCACCCTGAGGTGTCACAAGCTGCATTTTGATGGCTTTGGGTGCTTTTAAATGGATGTGTGAGCTGAACATTTTCAATTTCAAAGACGAAGAACCGCCAGCAATACAAAATTATCAAAATGCTGAACCACGGCTTTTTGGTTTGGATGATAAAAATGATGCCCTTAAGTTTTCTGCTCTCCAAAGCAGTGGGGTTTTATTCTTGGCAGTGACAAAACTCCAGTTCCACCCGCAGTCCTGACTCACTGGGAGTGTTTGGGAGGGGAAGTGGCCTAGCTCCACGAGCCTGCACTAAGAGCTATAGCTGGCAGCAAAAAGGAATGGTTTATATTCCAAAAAAAAAAAAAAAATAGGATTCTGGAGTAAACAAACTATTTGCAAGTTCAGATTGGATTTTATAGCAGAAGAGATATGAAACTTGGAAAGTATTTAAAAGCTCAAAGCAAAATATTTTATGTGAAACAAAATGTTGCATTCAATTCAAAGTTAATAGTTTCTGCTAGGAAAAAAAATGCCAACAATTCTGATTTTATTTTGCAAAGATAATTTCTCTGTATTGTTCTTACAAACTCTGCCAAAAACAGGCACACACATGAGTATATCCAAATTTTAACCCCCATGAGTCCAGGCTGACTTCCCACACTTATTGAACCATGAGCTGATGTGAACACTTGTATTTTCCAAGATTCCTGCTACCGCCCAAAACTGAAAAATGGTTTTAAGTCACTCTAAAATGTCAAGAAGGAGATTTTGATGGGGGTTAAATCAACCCAAGGTGAGCTGCAGTGGAAGGGAGGTGTCCTGCTGGCTCCCTCCTTTGCTGGGCTGCCCACACTCCGCTTCTCCTCTCCTACCTTTGGCTCACTTTGTGAATCTGTCTCACTTTGTGGTGAATCAGTGCAGCAAACGAGGCAGCAAAGAACCAACTCTCCCAAAAAAAGCGAGTTGTTTGCTGCCAGTTGAGCTCCCTGAATCAGCTCCTCACAGGGCAAACGAGCTCTGGGATCACATGGCTTGGGCAGCAGGAGGAAAAGAGATGATTCTGTGATATCTATGTAATGTTTTTACATCAGCTGAGTTTGGAGTTGTCTCTAATCTAAGACCTTCCAGCACCCCTCTGTTTCAGATATGTCCTTTCAGGTACAAATCATCTGTTTTTATGCCCATTGAGAGAAGGAAAAAATCCCCAAACCTATCCACAATTCGAAAATTTCTCAAAAGCAATTACAAGGCAATTCATGCAGTTGTTTCTGAAATACAAAGGAGGCTAAGACTATTCTCAAATGTCTTTTTTGCAACAGCTCGTACGTTTTCCTTTTTTCTCTGTGAACCTTTATTATTGGAGCTCTCCTTCTCAGGCCCTGTGCACTCAGTGTTTTATGGATAAAGCCTCAGATTTTTGCTGCAGGCTCATGTTCTAGCCCCACTGGAGGCTCAGCTGGCAATGCAAGACATCCTCAGCTCTCATTCCCACATCAAACTGCTCAGGGAACGGGATTAAAACTCCTAATATCCCCCAGGATGACTCTCAGGCACATCCCTGGGGACTGATCCGTCAGCTGCTTCACAGCTTGTGTTTAGCAAATACATTTTTTCCTGTGGAAATCCTGCCTAACAGGTTAAAAGGGGATTTTCCTTCTTTTTTTTTCACTCTATAACCCACAGCAAAAACTGAAGTGTGATGGTAGAAATAGCTAAAGCTGACCTGAGACCCCCCCAGTCCTCCTTTTCATCCCCAGCACCTTCCCTGCAGCACAGAGAACTCGGGATCAGACCAAGAGCTCCGCTTTGGAAAGCTCAGCCTGAAGGGAGGCGAGAAAATCCCTGCTCAGCCTCATCCCTGAGCTGATCCACTGGATCCCCATCCCAGGGGAGGTGTGGGAGCGTGGGAGGAGGTGGGAGGACAGGTCTGGCCCCTTCCACACTTTCAGGAGCTGCAGGGAAGAGCTGGTCCGAGACAAGAACGTTCACAGGAAACCTTCCGCCTAAAATAGGCGTTGTTCTTCTACACCTCCCACTGAACAGTGGGTACAAGCCAGGAATACAGACTTTGGAAGCGGATTCCGAAGAGCTCTGAGGAATGCATCAAAAAGTCCATATGGTTTTGCCAAATCAAGTGTGCAGAGAAACTGGGTAAATTTAGCCGAGCGCTGAGGAGCTAAAATTTGTCTCGTTTGACCCGAGTGGAAGGAACAGAGTCATGAGGCTCTTAGACACAAATCCATCTGACTGAATCAGCTCGGGGAGGGCAAAAATTGATGAGTAACACGTTGTTTCATGTGTGGAAACAAAAGGACACCTCGTCTCCCAGAGGAGCGCCGAGGAACAGGAAAGCAATTCCCAGACAGGTCTAAATAATGTGACTTTCTCCAACATATTTAGGTGGTGAAATTCCGAGTGACAAGCGCTTGGCGCTCCGACAGCTGGGCCCACGGCTCCCAAGTTTTCCTCCTGTAGTTCCAAAGAGTGAAAGCTTTGTTTGAAATGAAGGTGGAAATTCTTACAATGAGACAGGAGGTGAAAGCTCTGAGGAGAGTGACGCGTTGCTTGTTGTAAAAATCGCCGGTGCTCTGAAAAGTGAGGTGCCAAGAAAAGAAGGAAAGGCTTCCCAAGCCTCCCAACACCATCCTGTTTCCATCTGCACTGGGATAGCTCAGCCTGGCACTGTTCATGCCCCTGGAGCGCCCTTCAGATTTCCCAGTCACATCCCAAGAACACCTCTCTGGAGCCTTTGGAAGCTGTGCTCGAGGTCAGGCTCAACTCCACAAAGTTCCAGTGGCCAAACCTTCCCATGCACAAACTTACAGGAGTAAATCCTGACCAGGAGCTTCTCCCTCACCTCAAATCCTCGGCTCGGCTTTAGGCCTCTTATGACAAGAAGGACATTGAGGGGCTGGAGCGTGTCCAGGGAAGGGAACGGAGCTGGGAAGGGGCTGGAGCCCCGGGAGCAGCTGAGGGAGCTGGGAAGGGCTCAGGGTGGAAAAAAGCAGGATCATGAAGGGAAAACTCTGCATCAAAGCCTTCCTCAGACCCCCACACACACTTTTTTTTCCCCTCACATTTTCTCCCACTTTTTGATTTTCCCCTCATGGCAGGAGAGACCCTGAAGGGAACAGAGCTGGGAAGGGGCTGGAGAATCCCTGAGGGAGCTGGGAAGGGACTGGAGAATCCCTGAGGGAGCTGGGAAGGGGCTGGAGAATCCCTGAGGGAGCTGGGAAGGGGCTCAGCCTGGAGAAAAGGAGGATCCAGAAGGGAAAAGCTCTGCAGCAGAGCCCTCCCCAAACTTCCTGCACTTTTTTTTCCCTTCACGTTTTCTCCCACTTTTTGATATTCCACTCACAGCACGGGAGACCCTGAGGGGCTAGACCAGGGACCGGGAAGGGAACGGAGCTGGGAAGGGGCTGGAGAATCCCTGAGGGAGCTGGGAAGGGGCTGGAGAATCCCTGAGGGAGCTGGGAAGGGGCTGGAGAATCCCTGAGGGAGCTGGGAAGGGGCTGGAGAATCCCTGAGGGAGCTGGGAAGGGGCTGGAGAATCCCTGAGGGAGCTGGGAAGGGGCTGGAGAATCCCTGAGGGAGCTGGGAAGGGGCTGGAGAATCCCTGAGGGAGCTGGGAAGGGGCTCAGCCTGGAGCACAGGAGGATCCCCAGGGATCTTTTCCCTCTCTGGAATTCCCTGCCAGGAGGGCACAGCCGGGGGGGTCGGGCTCTGCTCCAGGGAACAGGGACAGGAGCAGAGGGAACGGCCTCAGGCTGGCCCAGGGCAGCTCAGGGGGGATTTTGGGGAAATTCCTTCATGGAAAAGGTGCTCAGGTGGAGTGCCCATCCTGGCAGGGATTTCACAGCCCTGTGGATGTGGCACTTGGGGACAGGGACAGTGCTGGCCTTGGCAGTGCTGGGGAATGGTTGGACTTGATGTTTGAGGGTTTGTCCAATATTTATGCTTCTTTTATTCTCTGATTTCTGAACACTTCCTCCCTCCTTCCTCATCTGCCCTCTGTGACCAGAAGCTTCAGCAATATTTCCCTGAAGTCCCCCTGGGAAACAGGCAGATTAGGATCCTACCAAAACCTCTATTTCTGACATTGTTGCCAGGTCAAAAGAGTGGAGAATAATCAACCACCACACACAACAAAGTCCCCCAAATTCACACAACGAGAAAAAGTGTAACTAGAAAAGGAAGGGCAATGATAATTTCAATATAAGGCAATTATTTATAAAGCTGAATACAAAACTGTGAAGGGCAATGTTTTTGTAATGGGAAATACAGGTGTGAACACATCTACAAGAAACACATAAAAGTCCTTTGGTGATTGAACTTGTAGAGTTATCTAGAAAAAAATTAAATATTTAAAGCTCATTTATTTTAAAGCCAACCCTTTCCATACACAAAGAAATGTAGGAACCTGGTGATGGAACCCCCAGGATGCTGTTCTGAAAACAGTGAAATCCAAGAATCCAGGAGCTGCAGGTGAATCTTGGCACTGAACAAGTTTTCCCATCCAGACTTGCACTTTTACAAATCCTCATATATTAAAAAACATTATTATGTTCTTGAAAAACATCAGCCCATGGTTCTACAACTTCCACTATCCTCTCTTCCCCCTCAAACCTTTAATTAAGTTTCCACTCTGCTTCCAAGCAGCAGCAGCAGCAGACTAATGGCTTCAGAATATTTCCTTACAAACTTCAAAACACCCAGACTTGCTGTGAGTTGCTGGCTTTGAACACGAGCTGCTTAAATAATCCCTTTTATTTTTATTTATTCTTGAAAATATCAGATTCTAATCCTCTCTAACCACTGCAAAAAAAAAAAAAATGTATAGCTCTTTGGAATATTTTCCTTTTTTGCCACTTTAGTGATGAATCTGTGTGTAACTATGCAGGATTTCTTACTTGAAAATTGTTCACAGCTGCAAAAAAAAGAAGTATAAAAATGGTTTTCATCAGCAGATCTTAAGGAACTTTTACAAAGCACTGTTTCTAACAGATGGGGAACCTGAGACTTAGGCAGGAACTTCCCTAAGTCACCAACAAGGTATTGCAAGCTGAGTTTCTGCTGCGTGAGCACTTTGCTCTCATGGCTCTTTGGGATACCCAGAATAAACTGTGTGAGACCTTCAGGAATGGTTTGAAAATAAAACCAGGTTTTATGGCATCAGATTGGGAGTTTTCTTTGATGGGAGGGAAACACACCCTCAAAAATGGCACCTTGGGAAGACGAGGGGAGGAGAGAGCCTGAGGTAGCGTGAAAGTAAATCTGCCACTATGAGTTTTGAACTGTGTGTTTTGCACAATAAAACATTGAATTCCACACTGGTTTGGGGTGGAAGGACCTTAAAACTCATCCCATCCCACCCCTGTCATGGACAGGGACACCTTCCACTATCCCAGGCTGCTCCAACATGGCCTTGGACATTCCGGGGATATGGTGGCCATGGACAGACAACTGAATACAAAACAGGAATTTCTACAGCTGTAGGAATTGTCCTGTATTTTACTGCTAAACAAAAATGCAGATCAAGTGAGCTTGGTCTTTCACAGCACCACAAGCAAACATCACCTTCCAGTCTGAGGTAAACTGAAGGTTAATACATAAATCTGTATCTTCATTTACTGTTGTAGAACATTCATGGCAGTTTTCTAAAAACCTTCACTTATCCTGCCTGTAGTGCTGTGCTCCCCTCAGATTCCTCTGATGGATTAATAGAGCAGAGCTGCTGTGAATGCAAGACACATTTCCTCACAGATTTGTTTGAAATATAAACTCAGGGCTTAGTTTGCTAAACATTTGTTTTCTTCCCATTTTGATATTTGGAAAGAAAATAGATAGCTCATAATTAGTCAAACATTCACTGGAGAATGAAATAACCACCAGTCCCTTTAATCTGTTGTTCAGAATTCTGCAGGATCTGGAGCTCTATAAATAAATCCTTGCTTGCTCTTTTTTATATTTTTACCAGTGGAAAGAAATCCTTGACTCTGACTCGCTAACAAAGACTTTAGCACTGCATTCTGAGGTGTGAACCAAGAAGGAAAGTTATTATTTTTTATGACTTGCCCGTTTAAACAAAAGGAGGCAAAGTCTAAGACATTCAGATTTGTGACATCAAAGGCAGCGCTGCTCCTTGGCAGATATTTAACAAGGGATCCCAAGGCATTGACCAGCATTTCTTGGTGGTCTGAGGTCACAGTTTCATATTTCAAAGGCTGGGATTGAGGAGATTTCCATCTGCACGTGTCCCCTGGCCTGAAAGGGATCTTTAACAGCTCTGCAAGTGGCAACTCCAACGTCCTGCCCACGGGAGAACCGGAACATTTGCAATGGGATTTCAGATGGGAATAACCCAACACTTCCAGGCTGAGCACACAACCACTCAGCTGCACCATTCTTTTTATACATCTTGGTGGGATTTGTCCAGCTGGAAGTGTGCAGGAATTACAAGGCAGCTCCCAGCAGTTGCTAACTTGCAGCAGTGAAAATGGAAGGTTTGAAATAATTGCCCACTTTCCTTTGACACAAACCAATTCAGATGTTTTCAAAGTCCCAGTGACAGGCTGGAGTGCAACACTTCAAAATTGGTTCAAAATCGGTCTTCCAGCAAGTGGGAAGCTGTTTTAATAAAATTTAGGGAACAATTGTGAGTTCAACAGAATAATCTTCTACTCTAGACCTCCTTGAACACCTGAGAGGGAGAATAAATATTGAACCAACAGATCTGGGAACTGACTTGCTGGTACTTCATGTTCTGGGGGATGGGAAAGCTTGATGTTGTTCAGCTTTTTCTGTCCTCGATTCAAACACACTGAAGCAAAATTGTTAAACTCTAATGAAGTTGATTATTTTTCAGCCCCTCTCAAGTTTGTAACTTCAGGGTGCCAAGAGGGTAAGCTGTGGTGATTAAATTCCTGTGTTACACAAATACTGCAGGGCAGGAGAGAGGGGTGGGAGATTAGGCTGAGCTAAATCATCTATCACACAATCCCAGAATGGTTTAGGTTGGAAGAAAACTCCAAGACCATCCCAATCCACCCCTGCCATGGCAGGGACACCTTCCACTGTCCCAGGCTGCTCCAAGCACTATCCAACCTGACCTTGGACATTTCCAGGGATCCAGCAGCCACAGCTGCTCTGGGCACCCTGTGCCAGGGCCTCACCTCCCTTCCAGGGAAGAATTTCTCACCAATATCTAAATAAAATATCTTTTTTTGCTTAAAACCATTCCTCCTTGTCCCATGCACATGATGAGGAGCTGGAACCATGAGAGGGCAACACATGGGAACAAAAACCACAGTGTGGACAGCAGGGAGCAGGAGTAAACATCCATACCCATCTCTGCGTGATCAGGATCTCCACTTGTACCCAAGGTATCTTTACAGGGCACCCTGAGAGCTGATTTCATCTCCAATCAGTTTAAAACAGAGACAAACTGGAAAACATAGACACTGTGACACCTCCATCTCTTTTTGCATCCTGGTCTCACCTGCTGAGACACCCTGAGCCAGGCTGGCTCTGTGGCTCAGGACAGAACCCCCTGCCAGGACTAAAGCATCCTGAAATTATTATTTCCCTGAGCTGAACCAACATTTATCAACCTTAAAGATGTTTCCCTGACAGAGCACTGGATCTACCTGGTCATGAAGCTGGGATACAGTGGGAATATCAAATGTAGCAGCACGAGAATATTTCACAGTTGGATTTGGAATGGATTTGGGGTGTTCATCTGCAACACCAGGCAAGGAAGTGACAGCAAACACCCCAAAAAGCAGAACACAAAGCACAGGGCAAGGGGTTATGCCCACCTGCAGCTTTAGGCCATACTTTAGGTTCTACAGAAACTCCCAGGGGAAAAGCTACAGCCATCTAATTCCTACAGCACTTCCACTCGGTTTTCAAGAGAAAACTGAAGTGGGAGTAGCAGTAGTTTCACACATACAAAAAGAACCCTATTTTTAAGAGAAAAAAAAAAAAAAAGGAAAAAAAAAAGAAAAGGCTAAAGAAGCAGGAAGCGGAGGAGTAAATGACAGTGGTAGGGAGAAGAGATGTCTCCTTCCATTTAGACAAGCAGACATACTCTTGCAATTTAATGGATTAGAAGGACTCAGAGATATTTACTGTCTAGCCACGTAAGTACATTCCAGCTCTTGATTTGCTTTTAGCATCAAAACCAGTCATATATTACATCAGTGGGATTCTTGTTTGTTGAAATAAGTGAATAATTTGGGGAGTATATTCAATTCACTCTTTTTACATTCCCTTGTTTCATCTGGTCTCAATTTCCACAAGATGCTGTTTGGGAAACTGCAGCTGGGAGCACGTGGCCAGCGAGACAGGTTGGTCAAGGGCTGACATCTCCACTCATTTGCTGGGCTGCATGTTAAATTAATAATGTTAATGTTAAATTAATAACATGCAGGCTGAGCTGTAATGAGCTTGACATGCATCACTTTGGGGGGTTTGGTGTGTAGAGTTCAGGGACACAACTCAGCTGAGCCAATTTCATGGCTCATCTTTCATCCCCTCTTTCTCAGCCTCCCCCATGTCCCAATTCCCCTCCTTCAAGATGAGCCAGTTGGGGGGACTAAAATGGCACAAAAAACCTATTTTTTTTTTCTTTGGCAGTGTGGATTTTCTGCTGGTTTAGGGCTCTCAACTGGCTCCCAGAAAGGTCAAGAAGTCAGCACAGAAAATAAAACCCAAACCAGGAAAAGAGAAAGGAACAGATTGCTGTACCATCAACCCCACCATCAAAGTACCTGGCAACAGCTTCACACTTGTTCTTCTCATGGAAAAAAAAAAAAAAAAGTAACAGTTCTGAAATAGGTAGGATCTTGTTTCTATTGCTAAAGCCTGCGTCTTCTGAAGTGACAACCTTCTGATGTTCTGTGGAGCAACCACCACGGCAACTTCCCCTAAAAAAATCTTAACCCATCGTTCTTTTTTTCTGTTGGAGGGCTGAAAATTCAGCCAGTCAGAGATAGCCAGTAAAAACAGAAACATCAGCCATCTAAATTCCCATAATATTGACTTGAAACAAAATACACCAGTGTTTACTCTATTGCTTTGGCGTGGGTTGGTTTGTTTGCAGTCAAACCGTAATTTATACTGGCTCCTCACATATTGATATGTTGAGGAAATAAACAGTAAATACTATTTCCAATCCATCTGTTTAACTTGTTAGAAAAACAACAGTCAGAGGCTTTTGAGAATTGTAGTTTTTCTGTACAAACCCAAATTGGGAACTGGAGTTTTGTTTCGCTCCGAGTGCTCTGTGTGGGTTTGGATGAAGTGTGGCTCCAGCCTGAATTCCCAGCTCTCGCTCCAGGTCCTGGCAGAGCTGTGGGGAGTTTGCAGGGATTGTCTGGAGGGGACCCACCACATCTGTGAGCCTGGCTGGAGCCATCCCACTCCTCCCTGCTTCTCTTTGTCTGACACATGGCTGGGACTTTTAGGGAAAACCTCACCCACCAACAGGGAGCTTTCCATGAACTTGGCTCCTTCCTTGTTCTCCTGCTGGCTCTGGAGTGGAGACTCATCTGGGGCATGAAAAATGGTTTTAATCTTCAGTTCTTCACAGAAAGATGAAGGTATTGGTGTGACGTTTGTTCTTGAAACTCACCAAGCATTGAGCAGCTTTTGTGGGCTGCTCTGTCCTAGGGGCAGCACTGCTCCGAGGGCTTCAGCTGGACAGGGACACAGGGACACTGCTGGACAAGGGAGTTTGGGAATTCATCCCACTCCAGCCTCGTGGTGTTTAGAGAAGCCAGGGTGGACAGGGCTGGTCTAGTGGAAAGTGTCAGGTTGGAAATAGAGGGGGTTTAAGGCTCCTTCCCACCCAAACCCACCTGGGATTCTGGGTTTCTCTGAAAAGTGGAGCAAAGCAGCCCCACAGTGCCCTGCCTTGGAATTTAAGTGTTAAATGCTTTAGCAAGCTGTCCAGCAGGGCACAGACACAAAACACAGGACTTTGTTGTCCTGTCAAGCTAATCTTTTTCACAGCATAGAATAGAAGACAGCTCTCTCTTTCCACCTATTCTTAAAAAGGAAATAACACAAATATCAATAACAAAAGCAATAATAACTATAGTAATAACAATAATTAAGTAATAATAACAACAAAAAAGGGAAGGAAGGAAGGAAGGAAGGAAGGAAGGAAGGAAGGAAGGAAGGAAGGAAGGAAGGAAGGAAGGAAGGAAGGAAGGAAGGAAGGAAGGAAGGAAGGAAGGAAGGAAGGAAGGAAGGAAGGAAGGAAGGAAGGAAGGAAAAAGAAAGAAAGAACGGAAAATAAAGGAGAAAAGAAAAGAAAAGAAAAGAAAAGAAAAGAAAAGAAAAGAAAAGAAAAGAAAAGAAAAGAAAAGAAAAGAAAAGAAAAGAAAAGAAAAGAAAAGAAAAGAAAAGAAAAGAAAAGAAAAGAAAAGAAAAGAAAAGAAAAGAAGGAGGAAAACAAGAACAAGGAGAATAAGGAGAATGAGGAGAAGAAAAAAAGGGAAAAAGAAGGCAATCACCAGAGCTAGTTGGAAGTAGCAGCTGGTTACCAGTAAGTGAAGGTGGGATGGCTTTGTGGTGGGATGGATAAGAAAGGGTGGGAATTAAGGAAGAAGTTTTCCACAGTGAGAGTGGGAAAACACTGGCACAGGATCCCAGAGCAGCTGTGGCTGCCCCTGGATCCCTGGCAGTGCCCAAGGCCAGGCTGGATGGGGCTTGGAGCAGCCTGGGACAGTGGAAGATGTCCCTGCCCATGCAGGGGTGGCACAGGATGAGCTTTCAGGTCCCTTCCAACCCAAAGCAGGCTGGGATCCCCGCTCTGGCTTCAGCCACCAAGCAAACAAGGCAGTGGAGTCCAGCTGCTTCCATCAGGATTCATGTTCTGCTGAAAGGTGGGGAACAAAACTCCTTCCCTTCAGCCTCTCGTAGCCTGAGTGTGAGTAAAGCCCTGCCAGGGAACAGGAGAGAGAAAAGTGTTTGTTGACTCATGTACAACAAGAGAGAACTATCAGCTTTTAAAGGCTCAATTAAGCTGCTTTCAAGATCTAGGCCAGCAAGTTAGTACTGTGCTTTAAATATTAAAGCTGTGGAGATGGATCTGAGCCTCACACTCCAACCTCGAGGTAGGTAATTTAAACCATCTGCACTGCAGAGCTGCTGCTGGAGCCAATAAAAATATTTCATAATTACTTCTTGCTTCCTTTTTTCACCAGAATCAAATATCATCATTGTTAAAGGTCAGAAACATTCCACTTTTCAACACTTGGAGAAAAAATTCTTCTCTAGGTAGCCAGGAAAGGGTTTTCATAGCAGGAATATCCTCAGCTGTAGGTTATGAGCTTTGGAGGAGCAGGTTCCAGACACTCATCAGATTTCTGATACCAGGAGATACCCAAATCATTTCATTTTCTTTCTGTGATTTCGAGTGCTTTCCCCACAACACCCACTCAGAAGAAACTTTCAATGTATTTTAGGTTCATTCCATGTAAGCCAAAAACTCTTGATAAATTTTGCATTTCTTTTTGTAGCCTGCCATGGTCAACTGCAGATCTTTTCTAAGAAAACAGCATTTAAATGCCCTTAGCTTTTTGTGTAGTCTCCAGCTCTCTAACAATGGATTAAAATGCATAAACAGGCTACAGCTGTTCAGCCTTCCAAATTCTGACACCTCCTCCTTCCATTTGGGACTCCAGTCTCAATTTCTTTTTGTCTTTGACTTTTTGTGGACGGAAATCCAATCCTTTTGTCTGCATCTGCTGCTAAAAGCCCAGCCCCAGCCCCGTCCCCTTGTGTCTCATCAAGCACATTTACATTTGGCTCAGAAAATCCCAACCAGAGCATTTCATGCCCAGCCACAGAGCACTGATGAGAGGAGCTCTCTGCTCGGGCCTTCTGGAATGACACGTGGTGCTACCCCTTTATTTGGGGGGAATCAAACAGAATCTTCTTTAAAAATAAGGGAACTGCCCTTTTGAAGACTTTAAAAATATATATTAGTGGTTTTCTAAAGTAGGCAAAAGTTAAACTGCATTAGAATGCATATCAAAAGTGAAATTTTGCATTTATCCAGTGGGTTGGACATCTCTGGGAAGCTGCTAAAGCCCAGCAGGAAGGATTATCTCCTCAGGAAGATTTTACCAAGGAGTGGCAGCCATTTGGTGCCATCAGCCTTCCCAAGGTGCCACGATCCTACTGGGAGCAGCAGGAATTCTGGCTCACCACCATGTGATGCAATGCCATCCATCAGCTCTGGAGCAATCCCTTCCAGAAGTGCCCAGGGAACCTGCTCAGGTGGCAGGAGTGCCAGGAGCAGCAGTGGAAGCCATTCCAGACTGGCTCCTACAAGTTCTGCTACCTCCAGTTCAAGGTCCCTGTTGATCATTCCTGTGGCAGCACGGGATAAACACAAAAAAAACAAACCAAGAGGGAAGGGAGCTCTCAGGAGCCCAGCCCTGAGGATTTCACCGGGACAAATGGGATCTTGGGATGCCAAACCAACAGGAGGAACGAGCTGTAGGGCACAGGTGCAGGATGCTCATCCCAAGGAGCAGTTTCCATCACCTGAACTGAGTATCCAGCTATATTCCAGCAGCTTCCATCACCTGAACTGTGTATCCCAGCTATATTCCAGCAGCTTCCATCACCTGAACTGTGTATCCCAGCTATATTCCAGCAGCTCCCACATGAGGCTCCAGGAAAAATGAGCAGCATCAGACTAATGTGGAGCTAATGAAGGAAGTCAGAGCTGTCCCCAGAGTGAATTGTCACTTTTACCTTCGCAGGAGCAGATGGGAGAAGCAGGCTCCTGGAAGCTTCCGTGGGATTTTCCAGCCAACAGCTCAAGGACTTGGAGACCTTGAGCTTTCAAAACGTGGCAAAGAAAGGACAGCTCTGGGTGTCTCCAGCTGACAGCACTGAACAGGCTCTGATTCCTGCACAGAACCTGCCAGCAGTGTCACTTTGAGCTGCAGCAGGCCCC
This sequence comes from Pyrgilauda ruficollis, assembly GCF_017590135.1. Lineage (NCBI taxonomy): Eukaryota > Metazoa > Chordata > Aves > Passeriformes > Passeridae > Pyrgilauda > Pyrgilauda ruficollis. The sequence continues at coordinate 355,837 of NW_024524377.1, read as the reverse complement.
GGGGCATTGTCACCACAGCCAGACACAGCGTCAGCCACACCAGGGGTCACAAAGGCACCACGGAGGGCTCTCCCCTGGAACAGGGGTGGGGTGAGGATGGGCTCCAAGGCTTGGGAATATCCCTAATCCAGCAGCATTGGTGCTGATCCAGCTCCTGAGGCAGAATAAAATCAACGAATGATTCACAGAATCACAGACTGGATAGGAAAGGACCTCAAAAGTCATCTAGAGAAACTTCTCTGCCATGGCCAGGGACAGTTCCCACTACCTCTGGGTGCCCCATCCAGCCTGACCTTGGACACTTCCAGGGATTCTGGGACAGCCCCAGCTTCTCTGGACACCTGTGCCAGGACCTCACTGTCCTCATGGTAAAAAACTCCTTACTGATATCTAATCTGAACTTGCCTAAATCCTTCAGTTTAAGTCCATTAACCCTTGTCCTGTGGCCTTTAACAGGTCCTGATAAAATTCCTGCCACCTGAGCAGGTTCCCTGGGCACTTCTGGAAGGGATTGCTCCAGAGCTGATGAATGGCATTGCATCACATGGTGGTGAGCCAGAATTCCTGCTGCTCCCAGTAGGATCGTGGCACCTTGGGAAGGCTGATGGCACCAAATGGCTGCCACTCCTTGGTAAAATCTTCCTGAGGAGACAATCCTTCCTGCTGGGCTTTAGCAGCTTCCCAGAGATGTCCAACCCACTGGATAAATGCAAAATTTCACTTTTGATATGCATTCTAATGCAGTTTAACTTTTGCCTACTTTAGAAAACCACTAATATATATTTTTAAAGTCTTCAAAAGGGCAGTTCCCTTATTTTTAAAGAAGATTCTGTTTGATTCCCCCCAAATAAAGGGGTAGCACCACGTGTCACTCCAGAAGGCCCAAGCAGAGAGCTCCTCTCACCAGTGCTCTGTGGCTGGGCATGAAATGCTCTGGTTGGGATTTTCTGAGCCAAATGTAAATGTGCTTGATGAGACACAAGGGGATGGTCTCTTCCTTGCAGGCCTTCTTGAAGAACTGAGAGGCTTCAGTGAGCCCCTCCCAGAGCCTCCTCCTCTCCTAATAACATTCATGCTGCTTACACTGAACCAACCCTCCAACAAACATGATCCGATGTAAAAAACATCATTAAAAACCAGAGACTTTAAATGAACGTGGTCTCAAGCACATGTGGCTCAGGAACATCTGCCAGCCCCACCAAGGTCCTTCCAAGCCAGCAGGCACCAGCACAGCGTGGCACAGCCTCCTCCCTGCCCAGCTCCGCAGCTGGAGGAAGGCTCAGCTCAGCCCTTGGAGACATTCTTCTCCACCCACGGGAGCTGCACATTTCATCCCAGGCATTGTTCCTGTGGCACAGGCAGCAAATTCCTCAGCTGGGAACAAAGGAGCAGAGCTGGCATGCAGCAGGGGTGGGAGAGGAGCTCCCTGCCCCCAGCCAGCCAGGAGCTCCTGTTGGTGCTGCCATCAGCAGCCACCAACACACAGCCCTGGCTCTCTGCTGGGGCCAACCCTTCCTCTGGCCAGAAGGAAAACCAGGCATTCTTTTCCTTCGTTTTCCCCTTTCCCACCTTTACACAGAAGATAAGAACTCAGAAATAATAAATATTCAGAGAAGGCCAAATGCAAGATCCCCCAACTCCTGTTTCTTTTAAACCCTTATTCCAATTTCCTTTGTTTCCACTGTCCCCCTTTGCCATCACCAATGCAGAGTCCCTAATCTGAAGACATTGTCTGTCACAGAAATCACCTGATAATCAATCTTATCCACCTTTATTTCCTGTGGCAGACAAAAGTTGGAAGCACCAGCGCCTTTTTCTGGAGATCTTTGGAATCTCCTCTTCTAAAAAACAACCTGTAACCTTCATCACAAGCATTCATACAACTCTCAGGTAAAAGAAATTAATCTGTCCACACTATTTAAATCAATGAAAACACTGCAATACAGTATTTCCAGAAGGAGAAGGAAAACTCTTCCTTCCCCTCTTTGTCCCAGACAGGCCTGGAACTAAAACAGGTATTTGAGTCTGAGTTCCACTTCCTGAGCAGATCCTCCAGCTGGGCCTGACTGATGTGAGTAAGAGTGTCTGGGAGAGGGTTTGAGTCCTTTTTCCTTCAAATGGCTTCATCTCTGAACTGAAAAATTGAGAGAAGCAAAGTGCTCTTAGGTCTGGCTTACTGCAGAGAACTGAGCAGCACCAACCTCAGAGCCCAGCTCTGCTCAAATCCCTTCTCCACATTTGTTTCTTCTGCTGGCACATACAAAAGTAAAAGGCTCCAAAAGACTCCAAAATCAGTAAAAGGCAGAAGACTCCAAAATCTTCTAAGTTTGAAGTTGTGTTTGACCCTGCCTGGTGCAAATGTGGCCCAGGAGTTCTGATGTGGCACAGAGAGATCAAAATTCAGAGTAAATTCTCTGCCTGTAAAGTTCTCTTGGATAACCAAAAATATCACAAAGAATTTATAAACTTCCTCAGTTATTCCAGATTTTTCAATGTTCACAAAGGTGTTGAATATTCAGCTCCCCTGGTGGGGGCTTCATAGAAATGGAGGTAATTTATTTCAATTTCATACCCAATTATCCTCTAACATCTATAGGTGCTTGAGAAACAGAACTCTTTCAGAAAGTTCAGAGGAGAAAAACTAAAGCTCCATGTCTAAAGCAGGACTAAATATTGCAATCACCTTTCATGCATTTTTTAAATGTTAATTTTGTTTGAAGTCCTTATACCATCTCCCCACACCTATGAATAAATAATCCCATGCCTGGGCATATTTTATTTGTGTGCACATGAAAAAATACAGCAATGAATCCTAATTCTTCCCTTCATCCTCCAGCAGGCTGCAAACACCCAGCAGACAGGAGCTAAAGGATGTGGAGTGGAATAAAGTTTACTCCTGAGAAAGAGGATTTTGGAAAATCCAGGTGAGAGCTCACTGATGGCACCATTTTTAGAGGCTGCTCCCAAGTGGAATTTTTTCTCTCCTGGGGGAGCTGATTAAACTTGTGAGAAAGTTACTGAAATCTTCCTTTCAGAGACTTTCAGAAGAAGAAGAAGAAGCAAAAAGCTTCTCAAGGCAAGCAAAATGAACCTGGTAAAAGTCTCAGCAAGAAAAATAGGAACCCTGTGGTCTCAATATTATATAAAAATGAGGAAAAGGAACAGGGAACACTTTTCCTACTGGCTCTGGTGATCAAAGAGGATTAGAAGCTATTTAAGATCCATTGAGTGCTCTCTGTAATGGTGCTCCTTTTGCCCAAAGCCAAACACTGAAAATTAAAGTCCAAGGCCTTGAAGGAGAAAAGACTGAGGAAGAAATTGGTAGACCAAATAAAAATCCAAGTGCCATTCTGTGCAAGCTGGGCCAGGGGAAGTGTCCCTGCCCATGGCAGGGTGGGATGAGGTGAGCTTTAGTCCCTCCCAGCCCAAACCAGCCTGGGATTCTCAGATTCCATGATTCCATGATTTCTCCTAAATGCCAGGTTTCAGAAACAGAACAAACATTTAATCTCCCAGCTTTGTAAACACATCCTGAAACTCCTGCTCTCCCCAGAAATGGAGACTGAGCAATTCCCAGTGATGAGGCTCTGCTGCAGCCACTGGGGACTCTCCTCCCGGCTTTAATGGGTGCCAAGTGTCACCTCCTGTCCCATCACTTCAGCCCTGCCTCATGCCAGCCCAGCACAGGTAAGAACCAGAGTGCATTAAAACAGAGCAGGGGGAAAAAATAGATTCTGAGCTGTCTGGGGGACAGATTAAATTTAGTACATGAGGCAAGCAAGGGAGAGAAACTGTTCCAGTTGGACTGCTGATGTCTCTGCTCAGTCTCTCTCATGCTGACCATTTCTGCCTTATTCTTCCTGCAGGCATTGTTGGGAAAAGAACGAGTGACAATATTTATAAAAGGCTGAGGGGGAGGATGAGGGAAGCACCAAATGTTGATTTACTGGGGGTGGAAGAGGCAGTCCTCACACCAGCACTGATTTCAGACTGGGAGAGAGCAGTTTTAGATTGGATATTGGGAAGAAAATCCTCCTTGTGAGGATGGGGAGGCCCTTGCACAGGGTGCCCAGGGAAGCTGGGGCTGTCCCTGGATCCCTGGAATGTCCAAGGCCAGGTTGGATGGGGCTTGGAGCACCCTGGGGTAGTGGGAGGTGTCCCTGCCCATGGCAGCATTGGGACAAAATGAGCTGTAATGTCCTTTCTAACACAAACCATTCTGAAATTCTATTTTATTATCATCTCCCAGTGCTTCACCTGTCACAGGACACAGTCCCAGGCCCCACCACCACTCAGAAAGCAGCACCTATTAAAAAATGTCCTGAATATGCAGCAGAGACTGGCTTGAAATGAACAAGTCAGACTGACATCAAGGACATGTTGCTACTGTTTCCAGTCCAGGAAGCCAGGTCATTTTGGGTTCCCATAAATAGAAAGTGGCAAGCCAGGAAAAAAAAAAAAAAAAAAGAAAAAAAAGAAAAGACACTCAAGATTCTTATTGCAAAATTATTCTCCTCCTGTTCTTGACTTAATGCCAATGTAACCAAAGATTGACCTACAAGAGCTCAGATTTCCTTCCTGTTCCTTCCCTCCCATGCCCAAGTTTCAAACTCCTAGCTGTGCTATCTGCAAACCCTACTGGAGTTCCCTGCAACAGAGCTGAACATTCTGGGGGTGAATTCTGGTAATTTCAGCACTTCCAGTCTGAGCCAGCCCCATCCCAACACCAGCAGAGGTTCCATCAGCACAGCCTTGGCTTTCCTGCCAGCTCTCCAAAGGAAATAAGGTTTGTGGGGACTCAAACCCTTGGCCACTTTCAACCATATTTAAGGAAAGGACAGAAATCTCTATGTCCTTAGGGAGGGTGGAAGGCAAAGCAGAGATTCCCAAAGCTCCAGCTCTGGGCATCAGATTCAGGATTGGGGTGCTGAGATTCTTACATCTCATCTGGAATCAGTTTTGACTCCATTTGTTTCAGAGCAAGTCACAAGTTTGACCTTATCCTGGAAAGGATCAAAATGACTCAACAAGTGCTTGCTTGGTTTATCTCTGAAATGGAGTGGATTTAGGGTGGATGTTAGGAAGGAATTTCTGGATTGGATATATTAGGATATTGGATATTTCTGGTTGGATACTATGGAGGAAACCTCTGGCTGGAAGGGTGGGGAGCTCCAGAGCAGCTGTGGCTGCCCCTGGATCCCTGGAAGTGTCCAAGGCCAGGCTGGACAGGGCTTGGAGCAGCCTGGGACAGTGGAAGGAGTCCCTGCCCATGGCAGGGGTGGCACTGGATGGGCTTTAAGGTCCCTTCCAACCCAAACCATTCCAGGATTCTGTGATTCTGGGATTCACTCAAGCTCCACAGCTCCTCGTACAGAGCATTAACAGGACTCCAGTCCTCGAGCAAAGACTCCAGGGTGACCCTGCTGTGACATGTCCTGGAGGAAGAGCTTCACCTGGAAATCCACACTGAGGTTCCTGACCAAGCCTGAGCTCCCAAATCAAGACCCCAAATCCTGATGCTCAGAGAGCTCCTTTACCCTGACACCCCAAAGCCTCCTCCTGATTTAATTGTGGACAAAACAGAATCCTTGAGTGTTTCCTCGTCAGAACCATGTCTGTGATCACACCCTTCGCAGGGGCAGAGCCCACCCTGGCAGCCCAGAGCCGTGATAATTCTGCTTTCTGACTCCTTCCCAAAGGCTGGAGAGAGATTTGATTTTATCATTAACTACTAATGGCCAGCCCACCCTGCAAATCCTTTATTATTCCTATTAGAGCCAGCACAACAAGCTGAGGCGACAGACAAGGACTGGAAAAAATAGCTAAAAGGTATCAAAAAACATACATATGCTCCAAGTTGCTGAAAAACACGTTATGGGCAGGCAGATATTTTTAGGCTGCCATAAACCGACAGGTGCCTACATTATGCTACAAGTCTTTAATCTATAAAATTGGATTTACAGCCAGTGCTTGCAGAAGAATGAATGTGCCTAACAGCCACAAAGACCCACATTCTCTGAGCACAAATTTAGGGCTCCCTCAGAACTGTAAAGAAGCGTGCACGTGCTCTCTTTACATTTTCTCCAGGTTTTAATGGGCTCAGAGCATTAGCTGGGGGGGGTGTTGGATTTTTTTATTATTGTTTTGGGTTCAGCTTTCACTTCATCAAAGCTATAACAGCAGGTAACTTTTTCCTTGGAAAGCTGGCCTGGAATCAGGCTCTTTAAATAGCAAACAGTTTACTATTAACAGAATTTCCCACTAATGACTCCAGCACGGGTTAAAGCCAGCCATTCCCAAAGGCTGCCCCAGCCAGTGCATCTGTTTTGACTGCAAAAACAAAAACTCACCAGCTGTACAGAAAGGATTTTTGCTCCAGTCTGCAAACAGAGCAGCTTATTTCACCACAAATGCTGTCAAGTCTTTGTCTGGCGGGCAGAAATCCGTCCCTGGTCGGATCTCTTCACCACTAACGAAGACACTGGGGAGGTTTGATTTATTACAGATAATATTTTGCTGTATTAAATGACTTTAAATAATTATTGAGTTCGTACAACCCTGAACACTCGATTAGTGCTTCAGGATGAGCCTCAAAACCAAGTCTGGAGTGGAGCTCAGGGTTTCATACCCAGTTTCCTCTGTATTCCAGACTAGCCAGCATCCTTTATTGTATGGATTTCTTTTTCCACACGTGTATAAACATCCACATACAGCCTCCTTCAGACCCCAAACACACTCTTTCAACAGAGTCCTGAGCTTGGTTACTGCCTGGTTGTGTATCTGTAAATATTTCAAAGCCCAAAAGAGCAGATCCCTTGTACTGACTGCAAAACAAGAGTTACTACAAGGGCTGGGTATTCTGCACACCTCTGATCAACCTCAGCAATCCTCATGGGACAAAACACTTTAATCCACGTGGCTGCACCGATTCAATTCCTTGATTTATTTCACACTCCCAAAGAGCTTCTCCCAGTTAAAATTAACTCGTGGCCTTTCAACTCCAGCTGATGCTTCCACACATGGAATGTGCTGCAGGAAAACCTCGTTCCCTTCCCTGTCTCTGCAGGCACTGGCATGGCAGAGGGTCACACCTCCAGCTGCCCACGGTGATCTCTGAGGATCTTGTGCTCCTCAGAGATCCTGGATGAACTATTTTGCCATTTTTCCTTGGATCAGCACATTCCATCATTCTTATTTTCTATAAGCACCACTTTGTCCTTTATCAATTTGATTTTGGTTGTAATCAAGGCCATTTTTACGGCCTCACAAGTTACTGGAAGTGAGAAAATCGTTATATTTAAAGCAGGATATGAAGCATTTCTTTTATACCTTCAGCAGTGTAACTTGATTTCCCATTAATAACATCTAGATTTAATGTCTTACTGGTAAGTCTGCTTCAAAATAGGGAAGCTGAGTCACTCCAAAGTTGAATAGCTTGCCTGGATAAATTCATCAAATTAGATTCCCAGCCCAGATTCCAACCACTACAATGTCCTGTCCTCCAAATGTTTCTCCAGGAAGATTCTCTCACTGCTATTGATTAATTAACTCTGCAGGTCCTGCTCCTCAAATGCCAATGGGGAACAAAAGAAGAAATTACAAGTTCTATGATAAACTTGACAAACTTCTCCATGGAATCTGTGTCTCCTGTCTGACCTTACTGTTCCTGAACTTGAAGAACAGCAGGATTTAGTAATTTAAAAAATAAATATTTATGCTTTAAAGTTAATCCTGCAAAGGCATTCATCTTTTCTGTCCTTTTAGGGACTGGTTACTTATCCTCCCTGAGGAACTGAGCAATAAATATCAATTGTGCAGTTCTAAGCAGTGAAAAGGAAATGTTGGTTTGGTTTTAGTGGGAGGCAGGAATAACTCTAAGAGCAAATCATTAAGAAAAATCAGCTTCTTATTCCATATCTGTGGAATGAAAGGGATGCATCCTTCAGCAGATTCATCTGAACACTGAAAAGAGGGAAAATAAAAACCCACAGAGCCAAGGAGGTCTCAAATCTCAGCGACAGAAAAAGATTCCAGTGAGAGCAGTGAGAACCAATATCCCAATAAAGGCCGTTCAGATCCTTTAAAATCCTACTCCTTTATTTTGAAATCCTACAGGACAACAAATGGCAAAGAGAGAAAGTAATTCCTGAAATCCAAGAGGTTTCTGGCAGCGTGGCTCCTCCCAGGAGCCCAAGGCAGCATTCCCAAACACCAGGACACGGCTCCCAGTGTGGAGTCAGAGGTCAGCCCCAAGGAGGAGCAGGAATTCCCTGCAGGAACAGTGATGTCAGCCCCAAACAGGAGATGGAAAGGATCCAGGAAACTTGTGAGCACTGCAGGCACTCAGGAACAAACATTCCATGTGGGCACTGGCAAGGGGAGCAGCGTGGGACGGGCAGGGCATCTCTGTGCAGGGGCAGAAGGATGGCATCAGGAACTCAGGGAGCAGGTCCTGCCCTGCTCGTTCCTCCCGCTGTTCCACCCCGCCCACAGCATTTGCATCCATCACAAATCTGGATTTGGCATCCCCTTTGGAGGCTGGAGGCATCCACACTCCCTCACCCAGTGGCTGAGATGCCTGGAGCACAGAGAACTGGTGGGTGAAACAAGGACTTCCATGGAATTCCTGCTCCCTGGAACACAGAACTCACCTGGTTCTGAGCCTGCCATGGTCTGGTGCTCCCTTTGCTGCAGTGCCAGGCGGAAAGAACCGGTTTTGGATGTCCACTGATTTCCACCTGCTGCTTTTGGAATTTTTAATGCCCACAAGAGCAGGGCTGAAGGGCTCTCCTGTGAGCAGGGAACAGCTGATCCTCAGTTCATGAAACCACAGCTCCAGCTTCCTTCACACTACGAAAATCCCAGCTCCCTCAGTCTCATTTCTCTCCTGTGCAATAATTTCACAGCTGCCTTAGCAATTGTTCTTTTCTGGAATTTCTGCATCAACAACTATAAATCCCTTTTTTTATTAAAATACCTGGATATTTACAAAATATTTCTTCCTTCCCTGAAGTTCAAAGTAAAAAATCTGACATTTTAGAGCCTGCAGGCCCTTGTCCATGGCTGGCCCAAGGTACAGGAGCCATCCCAGCTGGTTTGGAGAGAATGAGCTAAAGTAAATCACAGAATCATGGAATCACAGGAGGGACTGGGTTGGAAGGGACCTTAAAACTCATCCAGTTCCATGAGCAGGGACAATTCCCACTATCCCAGCGTGCTCCAAGCCCTGTCCAAACTGGCCTTGGGCTCTTCCAGGGATCCAGGGGCAGGCACAGCTTCTCTGGGCATTCTGTGTGTAGGCCTCTCCACCTGTACAGCCAAGAATTTTTCCATAAGAAATGTCCTCCTATGCAATAGAATTCAGATGGAGAACAGGATTTGAGCCCTGATTTACAGAGCTGAAAATCAGAACAGGAAGGCACCACGCTGGTCTGGGAAGTCCAGAGCTGCTGCTGCTGCCACCACAGCCAGAAAAGCTGGGAACTCACAGGATGCCACCAACTTTCCCTACAACATTCTCACCTGCTATTCCCTGCCAGTCACTTCCTCTTCCCTCTCCTTGATTCTGTGCTTTGCTGTTTGTTCTGCTGCCAATTATTTCCATATTTTCCTTCTGTGGGTTACTTCTCCCCCAGATATCTTGATGTCTGTGGAGCCACAAGGTTTTGCTATCCCAGATGAACCTTTCAGATAATTCCAGGTTTCCAGTAGCATTCCCCACTCCCAAATGTGTTCAGTGTGCATCAGGTTAGCTCTGGGAGATTATTCCTACTGATGTGGTGTTTATGTCCATGTGCAAGCACAGGGGTGCGTGTGCACACCTATCCCAAATAAATCCTGGAGCTGTGTCCTGTGGGTGCAGCCAGATTCCAGGGACTGGAATACAGGGATATCCAGAAGAAAGTGCTCTGGTTTTCAGGGATAATGAAGTTTTCTTCCTTACTCTTCAGAATTCAATGAGTCTGTGTGGCAACACAAGCTCTTTGTGTTAAGAAAAACCATTTCTATATTTTTAGAAGACTGGCCTTCAATAGAGTGCATTATCTCCATTGCAACGATTTTCTAACCAGAAAACCTTTCCTGAGTCATAATAAAGCACATTTATGCAGCACTCAGAGCAAATTGGCCCAAAACTCCCTGAACAATGAGCACCAATCTTGTATTTAAGGAGGGAAGAGGACCTGGTAACAAGTTCCATCCTGCTCAAGAGCAAACTGAATATAAAACTCATGTCTTTGCAATTTCAGGGGAAGTGTTGCCCTTCTGCAGGGCTGAGAGCTTCACACTGTGCTGAGAATAAACTTGCAGACAGCAATGACAGCTGTGGGAAGGATGCCATGGAGGAAAATGTTCCAACCTTCCTCACAGCTGACAACAGGAGCAGTCACCCCCCAGAGCATCGCCCTGCTCAGGTACAGGGCCTCAGGCAAGGCTGGGCTTAGAAGCAAAACAAAGCCAAGGTTTTTAAAGAGAAGCCAAAGGAAGGGTGCTCAAAAATCAGACTGAACTGAGAAATTGTCAAATTCTACATTGAGGTAATTTGGTGAATCCACAGCAGGCTTGTATCTCACCAGGGAGAATGGGGAGATTCAAAGTGATCTCTGGGAATGATGGAAAAAATCAAGAGGAGGGGAATAAATGTATTTCAGGCATCTCCTGTCCCCATCATTGATAAATGGCAAATATCTGCACTGAGTCATGGTGTTGGAACTAAAAAAATAAAAATTAGCATCTAGGATCCATAATTGTTGGTGCCTCTTGCCTGGAAGTGTTCCAGGCCAGGCTGGATGGGGTTTGGATCAGCCTCATTTAGTGCCCATGGGAAGGGGTGGAATGGGATGGGCTTTAAGCTCCAAGTTCCATCCCAAACCATTCCAGAATTCTGTGATAAACTTTTTACTAATTTCCTTAAAATCATGTAATAGATACTGCCCTGTGACAGCCCCTGGGACTCCTTCTCACCACCCAGTATGGAAATTTCTGGGTTTTAATAAGATCAGAGACAGAAAGGGGAGAAACCTCAGTTTGGAATTCCTGGTTTGTGTATCATTATTTGGATGGAAGTGCTTGGAGTCTCAGCCAGGCACAGAGGCAGAAAACACCCCAGAAGGTGTGGCAGGAAGTTGTGGCCTGCTGCAGGAGAAAGTTCCTTGTCAAACCCTGAGTCTTTGGAGATTCCCAGATAAAAGCACTGGAACCCAAGCCCCATCCATGAGAACAGGAGTTCTCTGTCATGGAAGTGCAGACATTTTGGAGTGAAGCCACACAACCTGGGGAGAACCTTCCCCTCTCTCCTGGCTCTGGGATCTCCTGGACAGCTGCAAGCCTCCTGCAGGATCCCACCTCTCTCCATGGAAGCAATCCAAGCAGGAAAGCTGTTGTTCTACCCCAAATCACACCGCAGCCCCCTCTGCCTACACCTCATCCAAGAGCAGAGCAGGGTTTGCATACAGAGCAAGGAATTCCTTCTCCCATCCTGGATCCAGCCCCTGCAGCCCTTCTGGGCCTGGAGGCTGCTCCAGAGGTGTTGGATTAAGCCTTTTGCTGACCCAGAGATGGGACAGCTGAGAGGTGTTTTAAAAACATTTATTCTATTTTCAGTCTCACGTGAAGGGTGACACCATATAGATGTTTTAATTCACACCATCACAATCAGAAGCTGACTATGTAAACCTTTATCAGACTTTAAGAATTCTCTACAAATCCATTTCCCACACAGAGGCTCCTTTAGGATCTGGGGATAAACATCCTAGGCTTTGCAGAACCACACCAGTGCAGGTGTAATGGTGCCCTGGGTGCCTTTGTTTACTTTCCATGGGGTGATGTCAACTTCCCTGGCACTTTCCCTTCCCCTGGCTCCCCTCAGCTCCCAGGAGGAGCATGGTGGGTGAAGGAATGGCTGGAATGTGTTTGGTGGAGCAGAGTTTTCTGCTCTGCAACCACTTGCTGCTTCCTGTCAGACTGCAGAGAGGGAAACAAAAAACCCAAAAAAAACCCAAACCCAAGCTTCTTTTAATATCCCTCGCTCAAAATCTAACTCAGGCTCCATTTTCTTGGGATAAAAGGATGTTTTCTTAATGGGAATTATGCAAATAGAAATACTCCTAATTCATTTTTCCCCTTCATTTGCTCCCTTCTGCACTCCAGCGTGTAGGTCTCCATATCTCCTCCATTATCTATTCCTGTGTGCCTGCTTTGCAGAACAAAGACATGGAAATTGTGGAGCCAGTTCTCCAAGCCCAGCGCTGCCACAGCCACATGAAGAGGCACCACCAGAGCCAGCAGAACGGGATCCACCAGGAGCAACCCCAGGATGAGGGAGTTCCCTCACCGAGCTGTCACTGAGCCAAAGGAGCAGCTCTGCAAAGCTTCTCCCTTGGAACCAGGGCAAGAGGAGCTTGAAGATATTCCTGCTCTTTCCAGAGGCAGGAATCAACCCTTCTGGCTCCCACAGCTGTGCACCCTCTGCCTGAAACAGATCCAAAATCCAACGGAATCATGGAATGGTTTGGCTTGGAAAGGACCTTCTGAGACCTTCAGTTGGACCTTCAGAGGTCCAACTACAATTTCCAGGTTGGAGGCATCTCTTCTCCTCACTGGATAAGCAAAACAAGCCCAGCCTGGACTCTGTTGGTGCCACCAAAAGCCTCACAAAAAATCAGAATGTTTCATTCAAAGTTGGGATTGTTGTTCCTCAAAAAGAAGAAGCATATTTTGTAGGGTAAAAAAGCCTTCTGTCTCCTTTCCCCTCCTTTTCCCCTCTCTCTGTCAACAAAATCTGTTTTCTGTTGTGTTTGCTGATCCCTAATTACAATTAATACAAGATATTTTCATTGTGGTAGCAGCTAAATCTTTGTATCTGGTGCAATCCAAGAGCAGCTGCCCTCAGCTGTTTAACCCTTCTGGCTCCCACAGCTCTGCACCCTCTGCCTGAAAGAGATCCAAAATCCAACAGAATCATGGAATGGTTTGGCTTGGGAAGGACCTTCAGATGTCCAGCTCCAATTTCCAGGTTGGAGGCATCTCTTCTCCTCACTGGATAAACAGAACAAACCCAGTTTGGGCTCTGTTGGTGCCACACAAAAAAATCAGAGTATTTCAAAGTTGGGATTGCTGTTCCTCAAAAAGAAGGAGCATATTTTGTAGGGTAAAAAAGCCTTCTGTCCTGCTAGAATTAATAGAGGGTTTTTTCACTGTGGTAGCAGCTAAATCTTTGTATCTGGTGCAATCCAAGAGCAGCTGCCCTCAGCTGTTTAACTTTAAACCCCAGTTTCTCATTGCAAGCTTTCCAGTTGCTCCATATCCAGCATTTTCCTCCCTTAGCTGACATCTGAAATTCGTCCCTGGTTTACAAGGCTCCAGCAGGAATTTTTAGATGTATTCCTTAAATGTCATTTACAGAGGTTACTGCCTTGGAATATCTAAAAGCAACTGCAGCTGTATCTCCCTAAAAAAAGAAAACGAGTTCCATTTATATTGTATTCACGACACCAGAACCAAAAGCATCCATGGATTCCAAATTATTGAAGGATGTGCCTATTTTTGCTCCCACTATAATTGTGAGGAAAATAACCAACCCCCCCCCCCCAATAAAAAAGAGGGGGGGGGAAAGTAGTGACATATTTCATAACAAGCAGTAGGGTTTTAAACCCCCATCCTGTTTCTTCTTGATATTTCAGCAGGATTTTTCAAAACACAAAGATACTGGAGAATCATGGAATGATTGAGGTAGGAAAAGACCTCCAAGATCATCCAGTCCAAGTTGTGCCCAATCCCCACCTTGTCCCCCGCCCAGAGCACTGAATGCCACATCCAGGAATTCCTTGGACACCTCCAGGGATCCCTCAGAGTTTTTACATCCACTCACTGTCTCTTTATAAATTTGGATTATTTTGGAAATTAATCTCAATGATAAAACTCCAATTTAAATCTCAACCTGTTGGGCACTCAGTTTCCCTCAAATTCAGTGTAAAGAGAAAATAATTCTTATTCTACAGCCACCACTTGGGATTTAGATCAACATTTATCTCTTCTATCCTTGATGGAACCTCATCTATTTCAAACCAAGTTGGTCCAAAAGATTGGATTTTTTTATTTTTTTTCTACATTCCACAACGATCTGCAGCGATTTTACTGTTTGGATTCTAAGGCTGACTTCAGCAATGTTTAATCTGTTTTATTCATTTTTGCCACTATTATATTTCAAGAAAAGGACCATTTATAGACAGAAAACCAATTTTTCCCAAGATCATGTGTGATTTCCACGTCCAAGGATTTTTCTCATGCCAGTATTTGTCCAGTCAAGTGTTGAAATATAATTTTAAACCCAGTACCATACCCAGCTCCCATGGTGGTAACAACCACAGTGCTTGGCCCAGGAAAGCAGGAAAAATGGGAAACTTCCAAACTGAAAATGAGAGAAAGTCCTGGGAGAGGAGTGGAACAAAAGCATTTCCAGTGAGTCACCAAGGCTCTGGAAGCACCCAGCAAAGGCACACAGAGGTACAGAGAAAAGGAATGTTAAATAATGGGAATATCAAAGCTTTGCTGGGCTGAGGGAGAGGATTCCAGGATGTTTGGGACGGTCCTAAGGGCAGAACCTGGCCTTGACATGGGACGTGGCTTTGGGATGCCTGCTGGATATTCCTGTTACACATCCTGGAGGAAATCTGTGGGATTTTCACTGACCTCCTGGTTAATGCTGAATTGTTGATTAGATTTTTTTTTCTGACTTAGAGGTGGGGTAACACAGGTGTTTTAAAAACGTTCATTCCATTTTCAGTCTCCTGAGAAGTGTGAGACAACACAGATGTTAGAATTCACGCCATCACAATCAGAAGCCAAATATTTCCTAATTACAATGCATTATAAGTGTTTCTTGGCCTATCAGCTTTTGCCACACCATGCTATAGATGCCTTAAAGCCAATAATCTAAAATTATCCCCTGTGGGTCCCACTACGATGCATCTTTCATAATTCTGTTTCTCTAAAGTATGTAGTCCTATTCACATTTGTAGAATTTGAGGAATTTGTAGAATTTGTACGATTTGTAGAATCTGTAGAATTCTCTACAAATCCATTTCCCACTTTGAATGAATAAGCTCTAATTGGAGCTAATTCTGGGATGATGCAGGAGGTGAAGTCTGATCTCGCTGAGAATTTTGCTGCAGACAGGGATGGGAAATAAGGAAAGGAGCGGAGGGACCGCAGAATTAGGGATTAACAAACTACCCAACGTTGCACCTACAACACACAGGAGGCCCTGGCATCTCCTCAGCACCAGGATCAGGGGAAAACCCAAGCTGGGAGGAGAATTCCAGTCCAACCTTCCTCTCCAAAATCCACCCCAACTTCTTCAGAGTTAAAACCTGAAAACCTCCAAGGCACCACCCCAACATTTCTGAGCAACTCTTCCCCAGCTTGGCTGTCTAAGGAGGCAAGAGGATATTTTTAAATGCCCATGACACCATTAGCCAAGTTTAGCTTGGCTTTGGGTAAATA
Source organism: Pyrgilauda ruficollis (assembly GCF_017590135.1). Classification (NCBI taxonomy): domain Eukaryota; kingdom Metazoa; phylum Chordata; class Aves; order Passeriformes; family Passeridae; genus Pyrgilauda; species Pyrgilauda ruficollis. Next base: position 340,336 of record NW_024524377.1, on the reverse strand, counting down.
AACAGAACAAGCAAATCATTTGCGATGAGTTAATAGACAGATCCCCGAGCGCACGGGAACACCACCTACGGATCCATACAGCATATGGAACTTGTTGGGAGAGGAGATTGCATCTCCATCCTCCACAACAACAGTCAATACCAGCTATAAATACCCCAGGGTTTGTCACATATTTGGGTTTTTTGTCGTTTGCAAGGTGGGAGAGCCCAAACAAGTGTGGCTGCAGTGGGGAAGTCGCTGCTCGCCGAGCGCGCCGCGATTTCCAGGCACGGTTATGCAGATTTGTTCACACAGCCTGCACACATTTCTCACTGCTGCCCCTGACCCCAGCTCGGATAATCTATATTTTAGTGCTGCAAACCAGACTGGGAGGCTTTTTCTTGCTGACTGTGCTGAAAATCCAGCTCCAGGCTGCTCACAAACAGCTTTTAATTGCTGTGAAGTCCCCCCCAGTCTTCCATAAAGACAACAACCAACAAACTCCCTGGTCTGGGAGAAGCAGAAGACACAGATTTCTCCACTGGACACTGAAACAGTAGAATAAGGGTGGCAATAATCTGTCAGCAACTACAAGCCAGATAAATAAAGAGGCTTTAATTTTCCTCTTGCAGCTCCAGCTCCCAGCCCAAGCAGGTGGCAGCTCCTACTCGCAGCTCTTTGCACACATGAGCAGCTGCTCAAAGGTTCGGCTCCCCGTGGAATTCTCTTTACTCCGGCCTTTAATGTCCTTTCTGTACCTGCACTCACCCCCACCGCACACTTGACAACCTCATTCCTTCTTTTGATATTTATTTTTCAATATATTTCCTCCCACAGTTCTACAGAGCAGGCCCCAGGCTCTGTTCATCAGAAGCTTGGTTTACAAACAACAATTTTTGCTACAAATAATGAGAAAAAAGGGGAAAGCCAGGTAGATTTGGTGGGAATATTTTTGGCAATGCTTCTGCAGTGATCACATTCCACAACACAGCACTTACACGAACCTAGCCAGAAAGTCCTGCAGGGTATTTTCCTCCATAAATCCAATTAGTATTAATTGGAGCCACATCCACGTTTTGAAAGAGAAACACACGCTAAGAAGTGCCTGATCAGAGTGGGATTAGTTACCTACCTCAGCCACCAAAATGTGATAAACACCAGGCAGAATTCCACACTGAGATTATTCCCTGCTCAATTCCCTGTGCTCCAGGATGAGAGCCATCAGAAGTTGCTCTTGCCCTTGAAATGATCTCTTTACAGAAAAACTTTCTTCAGTCATCATCAGATTTTCTTGTCATTTCTCTAATCAGCACATGCTGCTGGAAAACTAATTTGGGGGAAAATACATATATATATCCACAGACATTAAAATCCACCTGCTGACTATATATAGATATACTTAACATTTCAAAGTAAATGATACAGCCACACAGAAGAATCTCTTCATGGCTTTCAGACCCTTTTTGCTAATAAATCACTAATTCCCAAACTTTATTCATGAAAAACAGAAGGGGAGAGAAAATGAGTCTGGTTTATTTTAGGAAATGCAAAGGGAAGGATGTAACAATGGCTCTGGGATGTCTCCCTGTATTTCCAGAAGGATTTAATTCAGGATTTGTTGGAAAACATTCCAGTACAGTTTGAAACTGGGCTTTGTGGCAGTGCCTGGTGTGAACTAATATTAATTTTGGACTTTTTAAAGTTGATTGTTGTTAGAAAACTCTTCATAAGGCAGGTAAACCAAGCATCCAAAACACTGGATGTTTATTTTTAAACACTGAAAGGACAAAACAATATGAAAAAAAAAATTACCTACATTGATGTCCTTCTTAAAAAAGACATGCAGAAATTAGTCCAGAGACCTTAAGTGAAGTTAGAATTTAAGGAAAGTAACAGAAACTGGGAGTGGGACATAACATCAGTTAATTGTGATTGTATTTTATACCTATATATATAAAATATAGGATAAAGATATGATAAAGATGGAGAACAGAAAATTTTTCACAAACCATAAAACAAGAACAGAAAATCTATGAAAAAAACAAAACCCTGGAAAAAATCAATTCCAACTACAACCTACTGATGGGGAATTCCTGAGCAGCAGAAAGCTCAAGATGGCAAATACTGAATTTTAAGGAATTTCTTGCTCAGCCTTCACAGAGAAAACCCAAAAAGGCCCTAAATGTAAGTGCTGAATGCAGAGTCACCCTGACATTGTCAGGGTCTGCAATAAATAGATTTTCACACCTGTTTTAACTCCCACATCCAAAGGTTCTGTGACAATAACAAAACCCTGGAAAATGCCCCCTCCTTCCAAGTGATGCCACAAACAAAAGGGAGACAAAGAATTCTGGGAAGAAACATAACAGCATTTTTATTTCTCATGGGAAAGATGAAAGCTGACTCTAAACTCATTTTAACTGAGTTTTTCAAGGCACAGGACTCTTCCCTAAACTTTCTGTCCAGCTAGAATCAGTAATTCCTCCTAGCAAAGAAATACTCGACCAAAAATCCTTTCTCAAGGAATATTTAAGGGGGATGTGAACAGAGACAAATTTATTTTTTAAACTAAAACATGCTCCTAAACACAGAGAGTGCTTCAGACACAGATTTTATAGCAGAGTTAAACTGAAAATTCTGGAAGTTTTTAATGGAAATGCTGACAGACCCTAAAATGCAGTGATACCAGTGTGTGTCACTATAATAAAGTGGCATTTAGGACTTTTTTCTTTTTTCTTTCTAGACTTTGATTCCTGCAAAGGTCACATTTGAATAAAACTATCAGTAAACCTCATTAAAAGTATCAGCTCTGCCAGAAAGGCCTTCTTTTTTTTTTTTTTTTTTTTTTTTTTTAACCTAACTCTCAGAGTTTTAAAGAATAAATTGTTTTTTCTCCAATTTTTTCTCCTGCATCACTCTGGATGGAGACCCACAAAGGGCAGAGGAGGATGCAGGATTTCCCTGGAGCTGAATTCCCAGAGGATGGAGCGTGGGGATGGGACACAGAGCCAGGCAAACCCTCTTGGCTCTGGCCCAAGCTTCTTTTCTCCCTGATTATATCCCCATGGGGTGCTTAGGGAGCTTAAACTCTACATGGGATTTTCCAGCAGAAGAAAGGAGTGCCAGAGGTCCCACAGCCAAAATTCACCATCAGCTTTGCACTAAAAGGAAGCAGATTTCAGGGCACACCTGCCTTTCTTTGCTTTGCTGCCTTCCCACCAGAATCTGGTCATTTCTCATGGAAAAATCAAGAGTTTGTTTTAACCATTGGAAGGACTGCCTAAAATTCAGTTTGTTGAGCTCTCTCAGCTGGAAAATTCAGCAGAATTTATGATTTAGAATTTAAAATTCAGAATTTAGGATTTGAAATTTAGGATTCAGAATTGCAAATGCAGGCATTAGGGCACCAGCAGGGCTGCTTTTCCCAACAGGCTTTCAATACTTGGAGATTTAACACAGAGAGATTTAAACGTGGTAATGTGGGGCTGCTGAAATGAACACCTGGTTTAGGATGTTCAGGGATAAATCCACAGCCCTCAGCTCCCTCACCAGCTAAAGGAGGACACAAATAGCAGGGAATCATTCCCAGGAGCTGGATGGAATATCCCAGGGCTTCAGAGGAGTTAAAAATCAAACCAAACAAAAAAAAATCACACATATAAAACTACTACTACAAATTCTGGTGATTGTTTGGCTTCTTCTTCTAAGATTTAATATCTATACCGGTTTAAAATATCCTATTTTCATACTGGGAATTATGGAAACTGAAGTGAGGAAAAGCACAAAATGCATCTCCTTTGACCACTGCTCCATGTGCCACTTCCACAGTGCATTCTCCAAGTGGGAATGCTGGAATTCACAAATGCAAAAGGAGAGGATTTATGGGTCAGGGGTGGAAAAAAATTTACCTATGTATGCTGAACTCAAATTTGCTGTGCACAACATTTTTAGAAAGTGGAGTAATTTTTAACTTTGTATAAATTACCTGAATCCAAAAGGAAAAGTCTGTCCTTATCTGGCTCATCCCAGGGCAGTTTTCAGCAATTCCCACCCCTGGCAGTGCCCAAGGCCAGGCTGGACAGGGCTTGGAGCAGCCTGGGACAGGGAAAGGTGTCCCTGCCATGGCAGGGGTGGGATTGGGTGATCTTTAAGGTCCCTTCCAACCCAAACCATTCCAGGATTGTGGGATTCCATTTTCCCATGATTCTGCCCCTTCCTGAAGTGTCATAAAAGATCATTTTAGACTTTGCACATGGCAGCTCAGGCTGAGCCCCACTGGCTGTGCAAATCCTTGGCTCTGTGGGGTGTGAAGGGCTCAGGAAAGCCTCCCAAAAAGAGAAACGAGAAATCACAAGTCTCCAAGACAAACCCAAAGTCATGGGACGATCCATTTGATTAATGAAGGAACACATGGAAGCTCTGCCTCCCACATTAGTGGCTGCTGCTGGTTTTGCAGATTTTGCAGGGTCCGAGTGATTTTTAATGTTGTATAAATTACCTGAATCCAAAAGGAAATGTCTGTCCTTATCTGGCTCATCCCAGGGCAGTTTTCAGCAATTCCCACCCCTGGCAGTGCCCAAGGCCAGGCTGGACAGGGCTTGGAGCAGCCTGGGACAGGGAAAGGTGTCCCTGCCATGGCAGGGGTGGGATTGGGTGATCTTTAAGGTCCCTTCCAACCCAAACCATTCCAGGATTGTGGGATTCCATTTTCCCACGATTTCCCCCTTCCTGAAGTGTCATAAAAGATCATTTTAGACTTTGCACATGGCAGCTCAGACTGAGCACCACTCGCTGTGCAGATCCTTGGCTCTGTGGGGTGTGAAGGGCTCAGGAAAGCCTCCCAAGAAGAGAAACAAGAAATCACAAGTCTCCAAGACAAACCCAAAGTCATGGGACGATCCATTTGATTAATGAAGGAACACATGGAACCTCTGCCTCCCACATTAGTGGCTGCTGCTGGTTTTGCAGATTTTGCAGGGTCCTTTTGTCCTTCTCTGCTGTCCCCAGGCAGGGATTGCTCTGTGCTGGACCCACCCAGCAGCACTGGGCTCTCACCCACATCCTCTGCCACGGGGAGCTGCTTTCTCCATGCTCCCCAAGGGAATCCTGCTGACCAAATCAAAGGGACAACTTCCTCCTCCTGCCTCTCTCAGCCCTCTGCCATCGCCACACGGGGTGAGAGGTGGAGGCACTGCAGGCTAAGGACCAGTGGTTCTTGATGGTATCAAACAGCCCCAGACAGCTCCGTGGTCAGAGCCAGGAGACTCCTGTAACTGGGAAATCAGGAGGAGACGCCTGTGGTGACTGGGAAGTCAGGATCTCACTGGTGATACTCAGACTCTGTTAAAATGAGAGTCACAAATCACCAACTGTCCACAAGCCCCATATGGACAATTCTCCTCCACTGTGGTTCAGCTGGGAAAAGAGGAGGATGCTGCATCCCTGGCAGTGGCCAAGGCCGGGCTGGGGCTTGCAGCAGCCTGGGACAGTGGAAGGTGTCCCTGCCCATGGCAGGGGTGGAATGGGATGGGCTTTAAGGTCCCTTCCTAAAGCCTCAGGTTTAGCTTGTCTATGTTTCAGACTCTGTGCTGCTTCAGTGTGCAGTTCTGAGCTTCACATTAAGGGTTGCTGAGCTCTCTGCACAGAGCAGGGACACAAAACAATTCCTGCTCCAGCTGGGCACCAAGGACAAATGATCCAAATCTCAGCCCAGGAGCACAAAGCCCGTGGGCTGCAGAGAGAAAAACAAGCAGGATGGGAGTGCAGGGGCTGAGCTGGAATTGGACACTGAACTGCAATGTGCACATGGAGCAGAGCTGATCCCAGGGAGAGACCCCGGGAGCGCTCGTGCATTTTGGGACCATTTGGGTTCATCCTGGGTGCAGCCCTGGCTGGGCTCTTGTGCTGCCCAAGGTGCATCCATGGAGGAGATCCTTGAATCAATCCCTGCTTTATTCTGGAACTCTGCTGTAGGATAGCCTTCTCAAGGCATCATTCCAACCCAAAGCAGTCTGGGATTTTGAGATCTTATCTCATTCCCTTCAGTAGCTACAGTCAACCTAGTAATGGTGGGGTTTTTTAACCCCCCACATTTATGTTTAAGTTCAGCATTATTTCTAAATTACATCTGCAGGATCTGTAAGTCATTTCAAGATAAAGGTGATTAACAGTTCTCCCAGAACATGTATCCTTTGCTTCACATAAACTTTCTGCACATATTTTTTCCCCTAATATCTCTCTTAAAAGTTCTCTTTCACATCTACATTGCATCTACATTTCCACCTACATTAGGCTATTTTTTCTTTAATATTTTAAATTAATAAACACTTGTCCACAAGCTGAATGTCCTCATTTTATTATTTCTTGCTTTTCTTTTAATCTGTACAACTTCCTGCTCACTTTCTGCCTCTCCCATGCTAATTACTGAGAGCTGGTAATCATCAACTTTGGGATTGGTTCTGGTCAAGACAGAGGGAGCAGAGTCAGCATTCCAGACCAGGAGCCATCAGTAAATCTGGGAGAGGAGGCAGCTGATACCAGCTCGGGGCTTCCAGATAAGTTGTCCCACATTGCACTGGGATGAGATGCAGAAATCCCACAGTGACACATCCCAGAAAGAGCCACCAGGATTCCTCTGTGGAGTTCCACACGTGCCATGCCAGGACAGAGTGCTCCTCACTGGGACACTCCTGGAGAACCAGGGAATTTTGGAATGGTTTAGTTTGGAAAGTGCCTTAAAGATTTTGTTGTTCCACCTCTCCCATGGGCAGGGACACCTTCCCCTATCCCAGGGTGCTCCAAGCCTTGTCCAACTGGCCTTGGGCACTTCCAGGGATCCAGAGGCAACCCCAGCTGCTCTGGGCATTCCATCTCAGCCAGGAATTCCTTCCCAATATCCCACCTAAACCTCCTCTCTCAGTTTGCCTCTCTTCCCCATGTCCTGGCACTCCACATCCCACATTTCCAGCACACGTGCTTTGGGTTTCCCTGCTTTTCCAAGTGCAGATAATCACTGACATCCCATAATCCCTCCCACTCCCCCAAGTGGAACTCAGTTATTCCATTAAAAGTGCACATCCTTGTAAATGTTTCCGGATTGCTGCTGCAAGGGAGCTTTTAATAAATCCACTCCCAATAGCTGTGAATGCTAATAGAAATAATCAATTCAGCACTTAACACTTCAATCACAAGACATATTTTTAGCCTATTACTGATAGCCATGTTATAAAAACAGAAGTCTGTTCTGTTCCGTGCTTTTCTGGTGGAAACAGTGCCAGAAACAAGCAAAGAATATTTAAGCTTTTTCCTCTTATTTACTTGCTGTATCTCAGACTAAAATAATAACACAGAAGCTCCACTTTGGCTCCACTGTTGTCTTGGTGAGTGTTTAGAATGTCAGGCTGGCAACAAGGTAAATATTTAGTGAGTATTTGGATTCTCTTCAGCAGTGATATCCTCTGAATTTAATTCTTTGGGTGATATTTGAAACCATTGCAAATTCAGATTGAAGTTTTATTCCATCACGTCTAACTATTTTTTTGTTTGTTTTGCTTTCCTTCTTGGAAACTGTTATGAAAAAGCCACAAGCTTTTGTTTTCTGGAGGTTCCTTGACTTATTTTTTTCGCACATAAATACATATGTGAATATGTCATTTTAATTAGGAGAGCTTAACATTCAGGGCAGCTCAATTGCCTTGCTCAAGGAAATGACTCTTGCAGCAATCATTGATTCTCTCTGCAGCCCCATCTACATCTTGATTCCAGCCATTAATTAATGACAAACATGTGCCTGGTTGCACTGGAGTCAGGGAGATCTGGACAACCCACAGCTTGTCCAAGCAGAGCTCAAGGCAATCTGGGGTGTTCAAGTTTCATGTAAGGATTTTAAATATATTTGGCAGTGCCTGGAATGAGTTCCCACTGATTTGAGATGTCTTTATGCCAAACTAATGGTCCAGGCACAGTCCAGCTGAGCAAGGCACACCCAGCCCCCAGAGCAGAGTGGAAACTCAGAAGCTCAGGGAGGAAAACCTCTTCAGGAAGAAGCAAATCCTACAGTCAGAACTGCAGTTCCAATGAAGCCCAGCTGTCCAAGCAAGAAGCCTTTGGATGAAAAGCAATTCAAACTTTTTGGTTCGAAATTTGTCACCAGAAAAATGCAAACAATCACGTTTATTCAAATTTGGATTTTCTTGAAGGGGACTTAAAAAGAGATGGAGAAGGACTTTTTACATGGGCAGATAGAGACAGGACAAGGGGGAATGGATTCAAATTGAGGGGAAGTTTAGCTTGGATATTGGGAAGGAATTTTTGGCTGCGAGGGTGCTGAGCAGCTGGGATGGAATTCCCAGAGCAGCTGTGGCTGCCCTGGATCCCTGGCAGTGCCCAAGGCCAGGCTGGGATGTGGAAGGTGTCCCTGCCATGGCAGGGGTGGGATGGGATGGGATTTAAGGTCCCTGCAGACCCAGCCTTGTCTGTGGCTCCATGAATGGATCGGAAGTTCCATGGCATCACTTTTGTCACGTTCCCTTTGCACAGGGAGCCCAGCCCCTAAAGCAGGGACACACTCCACGTGCACCAGGATGGAGGCCAAAACCCAGGGCCTTTGGAGAAAGATCCAAGATTAATTATTCCAGGGATGCTGCCTTCCTCATCTCTGATGCATTTTTATTGATTACTGTAAGTGAACATCTACAAACAACCGATAGCAAGATTTTAACCACCAACAAATACAACTGCAGGGGGAAATAAATTTAAACAACCTCCAGCTAGAAAAGCCCTTTTTTTTTTTTTTTTTTTAAATTTGTGCTGAAGCAATAACTCTGAGTGCACCAGAAGGCCCAGAGCTTGTGAGTCTGAATTACACCCAAGGCATAAATGCATTGCCACTCTCCCTGTGCCTGGTGGCGTCAGGAGTCTGACTCAGAGCCCTTAAGTGCAGCAAGGTCAATGCCAGCCCTCACCAGAACGTTCAGCCACTCTCCCAGACATTTTAATGTATCTATTAAATTTCTGCTTTATTAACCTTAGCTAAAACCTACAGTAATAACCCCACATCAATTAAAGCGGTTCCACAATTCCTAGACAAAGCTGAGAAGGAGGAAAGAAGGGGAGGGGGGAAAAAAATTTAAAAAAAAATAAAAAGGAATGCATTTGCTTCTTTTCTGGTCTGAGCAAAGAATGAGGAGAGTGGGATTGACATCTCTTCCATGGGATTTCCAGGATTTGGGAATGCAGGGATTCAGGCTGCAGGGTGATGTTTGCCCTGTCCCACACCCAGCAAACATCACCTGAGGAAACACCTCAGAAAATATCCTTTATTTCTGTCCCAGCCAGCCCCACTCCAGCAGGGCAATAAACCCAAACACCACAGTTCCTGAGCAAGTCATGGAGTGAGGGACAAGGAAGGGACAAGGAAGGGACAAGGAAGGGACAAGGAAGGGACAAGGAAGGGACAAGGAAGGGACAAGGAAGGGACATTTCCTGTGGTTAAACCCTGGAAAACTCTGCCTGGCCCTGATTTGTCCCTTTGGCTCACAGGAGGGGTTGCACCATTGCCCTTTTCCCAACCTGGAGATGATTTTAGAAGGAGGAAACAGAAAAGGGAATTTTTGTTTGGAGGCCTTCAAGGGCAGTGATGGAAAAAATGTCCACGAAAGCCCCCGAAGGCGTCCAAACAAAAATCCTCTTTTTTATTTCCCCCTTACTAAAATCATCTCCAGTTTCATCTCCAGGTTGGGAAAAAGGCAACAGCCCAAGCCAGGTATTGATCAGCAGCACTGATCTGGTATTGATCAGCAGTATTGATCAGCAGCACTGATCTGGTATTGGTCTGGTATTGATCAGCAGCACTGATCTGGGCACTGATCAGGTATTGATCAGCAGTATTGATCAGCAGCATTGATCTGGGCACTGATCAGGTATTGACCAGCAGCACTGATCTGGGCACTGATCAGGTATTGATCAGCAGCACTGATTGGGCACTGGGTCTCTGCTCATTGGAGTTTTCCCCTCTCCTGTTCCCACACCACGAGCAGCTCCAGCCTAACTCTGGGAGATTTTTACCCATGAAACCCTAATTCCCCACTTTTCCATGCCCTAATTCCACACTTTTGCTGCTGGTTGGAGCTAAGGCTCAGCCCAGGGCAGAAGCTCTGCCCCATGGCTAAAGGGCTGAGCTGGGCACAGGCACATTCCCAGCTTTTCCCAGGAAAACAGAGCTGCTGGAGGATCTCAGCCTGCTTAACCCCTTTACCTGCACTAGGGAAAAACTTTCACAAAGGGCAAAATGTCAGGAAAATGAACATTTTCTTCTCGTCTTAGGCTGATCAAAATGCCATCCCAAATTTAAAATTATCAGGTATGGGGAATTGATGAGGGTCAAACTCCCATTTGACACAAAAGTCTGGGGATGTTTCTTCTCCTCTCCACCTTTTTCCATGGAAATATCACCTTTTGCAATTGCTGCTCTGGCTAAAATAGAATTTGGACTTTATCAAAGGATTATAAAGAATTTGTCCTGTCATATTATTATAATAATCCTTTGAGCATGAGATTTACTCAACAGAATGTTGAAAAAAAAATCACTCTGCTCCTGAGTATTTTCTTCCCAGAATCACAGAACCAGAGAATTCTTGACTAATTTGGGTTGGAAGGGATCTTAAAGCTCAGCCTATTCCAACCCCTGCCATGGAGCACACGAAGGGAAAAAGGGATTAAAGGACAAGGGTTTGATATGGACAATATTCCATCCATAAACTTGCAGAGAGGCCCTGAGATGTTGAAATGTTGCCCTTTCCAATGGAATTGCAGTTTAATATCTGGACCATCTGGAATTATTTATTTAGGCATCGTATTTGTTGCTGTTGCTATTTAAAGAACCTCTCTGTAAATTCAGGAAATGCTGTGCATATGCAAAGGTCCCCTAAAAATATAAGGAAATCACTTTCCAGGTTTCTGGGAAGCTTTCCTGCAGATTTTCCAGTCCCAGAGGAGCACTGGATTTCTGTTTCACCCAATTCCTTTGCCAACAGTCAATATTCCATTCTCTGTAACTTGTCCAATAATTCCAGTGTGGTTTCATAAGTGATTTACAAACTGCAAGAGGCAGTGCAAGGAAGATTTGGGTTTACTTGGAATTATTGCATAACCAAGTCTGAAAAATCAAGAGCTTTTCATTAATTTCATGTAAAGGAGCTATTTCCAAGAATAAACATGAAAAATCAGAAATGTGGTAGGTGGTGGTAACTCTGGGGGCCTCTTTCAGCTCTGAGAAGGACTTTATGGGTCATTTAAATGCATCTGTTTGCTGGGCAAGCACTCAAAGAAAGAGTAAAAAATACTAAAAAATAGAAAATTCCTGAAGTAAATGCAAAAATAAATTATGCCTTGCGTGACACAAAAACTTGGCTAAAACATTTCTTAATATTCCTCTGGTCAAACTCCTTCTCCCTCTCACACACTGAATTTAATTGTGAGTTTAAAAAAAAGATATGGAGATTCTCAAGCTACAATTTTATTTTTTTTTTTTTTTTTGAACATTGAGACAAAGAACTCTGATTTAAGAGGCAACAGAGTTCTTGTGTTCCACTTCATGGTCAGCAGGAACTCGGGCTCTGTGCAGTAGAAAACAATTCCTGACCTTAGAGAGATGCATTAAAACCACAAACTCCTCCAGAGAATGCTCAGCCAAAGACAAAACCCTAATTTGAGGAGCTATTAAAAACTAAATAAAAAAAATCCTAGTGCTATCACTACATACCTGAGCCAAAAGTACAGATGACAAAAAAACCCCACCAGTTTTTTTTTTTCTTAAATTAACAAGTGAATCAGAAACAGTCAGACTCAGCACTCTAATTTCCTCATTTCCTATAATTAACTGAGCTTTCAACACCTCTTCTAATTTACTGATGATTATCTTTTTATTCACCAATCTAGATTAGAACATAACTGACATTCTTTGCTACCCACTGGCTCAGATGTTCTCATCTTTCTGCCTCAAAAGATAACAAGGGGTTGTTCCTTGGTGCATTTATTTTCCTTCCCTTCTCCCATTCCAGATGTCCACACATGTCCTGGAAACCAGAAATCCTCCAAAACCCCCAGAGTTGCTTTTCTCTGATCACTACACTTTAATTTTTCCCAGAATCAGCTCTTTCCTCATCTCCATCTAAATCAGATTTAATTTTGCAGAGGGGTTTGATCAACCTGTTGATCTCCTGCACTGGAGAGAGCTTTGACTAATGGAGCTTTGACACAGCAATTTATAAATCTACTAAAAAATCTAAAAAAAAAATGAGTCATGGCACCAGGACTGGAGTTATCCAGGTAATTCCCACAGCTCTTATGAATGGGAAGAATGGGAAAAAGAATAACAACACTGTGGGAATCAGAAAAATAGAAATCTTCACAAACACAAAAAAGTTTAATTTACAGCTTTAGAAGAAACCTAGATTAATATAAAAACAAAATACACAAACTAAACAAAAAAATAATAAACTTACATTTTGATAATTATAAGTAAAAATATACCTTAAGAAACTGTATTAGATAAAAAGGTAAAGAATTTTATAGCATAATAATATAGTAATGCAATTGTATGGAATAAACTAAGAGTTTAAATGTTATAATAAAAGTATATGTGTGATTGTCCAGGGACAACACATTAGACAAAAATATCTACATTACAGAAAAAAATAAATAGAATAAGTAAAAAAAAAAACAAAATAAACTCTGTAACATCAACCTATTAAGTCAGAAAGTTATATATTACTTATATTATATATTACAATTACACAATACAAGAAAATCATACTAAATCTGGAAAACAAAACACTTCTTAGAATTAGTCAGATGTTTTGCTGTGTTTTTCAAGCATAACAGATATTATCTGATTTTTTTTATCTCTGTTTGAAAACCCCCACAGGACTTTCTTTATCCCCATTTTCCAGTGACACTACCCAGAACCCCCCAGACTGGGAATGGTTTTTTTTCCTGCCTGCCCAGCAGCATTTCTGACCTGCAGCATCAGCTCCCTCAGCTGCTGCTAATCTCCCAGGACAATCAATTGCAAACCTGAAAGAAGAAAATCTGGTCTCACAAGGTCCTGCCCAGCCCACTCCAAAAGGAGAATTCCCACCTCTGCTTTTCCCCCTGCTATTTTTACACTGCTGGTCCTGCAGGATGGCTTGCAAGCATCGTTCCCCAAAATGTTTTTTAGGCAGCAGAAACCACCTGAGAATACTGGATGAGATCCCCAGTTTTGTGTAATCCCGGATTTAATTCTGAGGATTTACAAGCAGCTTTAATCAGGAATTTCTGGGAGTAAAAGCAGGAAGTTTTCCAAGATTTAGGGACAATCTTCCAAGCACTTTGCCAAAACTGAAGGGTGAATAGATGAGCAGTATTGTATTGGCAGGGTGCCCTGGTGAAGGGAGGAATGATGGATCTGACTCCATCTTCTCAGAAGGCTAATTTATTATTTTGTGACACTATATTATATTAAAGGATACTAAACTAAAGAACACAGAAAGGATACTTACAGGAGGCTAAAAAGATACTAATGAGAACTGGTCACTCTCTCCAGAACCTCAACACAGCTTGGCCCTGATTGGCCAATGAGTCAAAATAATTCACATAAACCAATGAAACAATCTCCAACCACATTCCAAAGCAGCAAAACACAGGAGAAGCAATGAGATAAATTTTTCTCTCAGGTTTCTCAGCTTCCCAGAAGACAAATCCTGGGTGAGGAGATTTTTCAGAGAATGTGAATGTCACATGAGCAGGTGTGACATTCCTGGAGAACAGACCTGCAGGGCTTTTGGCAAGGCTCAGATTTCTCCTGTCCATCCCCACAGCAGGGACCACGAGGACTCTGGAGCATATGGAACCTGCCCAAGTCCCTGCTCCACCCAGGGAATATCTAAACCTGATCTCAGTCCTATCTCCAGCCCCATCTGCAGGCACTCACCTGACTCCTTATGAATCAGACCATTTCCTGGGGTTTCTCACCTGATTTCACCCATTCTGCTCTCCAGGCTGTAATTACTGCTTTATTACCACACACACATTCCCTGAACAATCCACGTGCTTTGCAGGAATTCCTGACAACCCGGGGAAGAGCTCTGGAGACCCCTCTGCCCTCTCTCCACAGCGCTGGACTGGCTGATGTGTCCACACACCATTGTGGTGTGTTATTGGTGTATTAATGACTCACAGATTGATTTATTTCCCAGCTCACCAATCCCAGAATTCAGCCTCTCTTCCCCCAGATCTCCTTGGGAACAGAGAGAAGCAAATTCCAGGTGCTTTACGTGAGGGATGAACGCTCCACAGGCTCTGCACTCTCTGCCACAGCCAGTATCAAAGCTTCTAATGGATGGCATCATTAATATTAATCACTTTTAAAGCCTTCACACCCAGTCTGTGTTGAGGAGCTCTTTTTGCATAAAACCCCTGCAGCTGTGGATCCCTGGGGCTTTGCTCAGCTCCTTCCCATGGCCATCCTCACCCATCACCTCCACTGCCACGCATTCCTCCTAAATGGAAACAAATTTTTCTCAGAGTAACCCAGCATCTCCCTCTGCCCCCAAACCTCCCTCTTGCTGTCTCCAAGACTGATTTCCACCTCAGCACAGCCCATGAGCCACACTCTATCTGCCTTTCCATTGTTCAAATACGTATTTTATATTTCCTCTGCTGCTGCTCCTCACACGTGGAAATTATTTCCTGCACAAAGTACCCAGGTGCCTTTTTTCAAACCCTACTTGGAGATTTTCCTTTGAGTGTTGCCTGTTTCAAAAATGATGTTTTGCTGAAGCCCCTGCCTGCCAGGTGGATCCATTTCACCCCAGTGCTGCCAGGGGCTTCCCTTTCTTAGTGGCTTTGTACTTAAATCATCTCTTAAAACTGAATTGCCATATCTAGGGGACAGTTTTAATTCAAAATCTGAACAAAACATTGCAGAGCAGCCCATGTTCTGTAACTTCAATTCCCAAGCACTGCAATTATAGAAACAGTAACAGTGAACAGTAAAAAATGTGTTTGGGGTGGGGAGGGGGGTGTTGGCAGTTTTCTAAGCAGAAATACAAATTTAACAAATTCAAATTATTTTCAGTACCAGAAACAGATTAAAACTAAAGCAGTGCAATGTGCCAGAGAGTTCAATTTGTAATTCTTGATATTCATGGAATGGTTTGGGTTAGAAGGGACACTACAGCTCATCCTGTGCCACCCCTGCCATGGCAGGAACACCTCCCCCTGTCCCAGTGGGTTCCAGCCTGGCCTTGGGCACTGCCAGGGATCCAGGGGCAGCCACAGCTGCTCTGGGAATTCCAGCCCAGCCAGGAATTCCCAATTCCCAATCTCCCATCCATCCCTGCCCTCTGGCAGTGGGAGCCATTCCCTGGGTCCT
The DNA here is from genome assembly GCF_017590135.1 of Pyrgilauda ruficollis. NCBI lineage: Eukaryota > Metazoa > Chordata > Aves > Passeriformes > Passeridae > Pyrgilauda > Pyrgilauda ruficollis. Next base: position 324,942 of record NW_024524377.1, on the reverse strand, counting down.
GTCCCTCCATGCCTTGTCCCCAGTCCCTCTCCAGCTCTCCTGGAGCCCCTTCAGGCCCTGCCAGGGGCTCTGAGCTCTGCCTGGAGCCTTCCCTTCTCCAGGGGAACATTCCCAGCTCTCCCAGCCTGGCTCCAGAGGGGCTCCAGCCCTGCAGCAGCTCCATGACCTCTTCTGGGTTCTCTCCAGCAGCTCCAGGGTTTCCTTACATTGATGTGCTTGTGTTTCCCCAGCTTTTAACAGATTTATTCCTAGCACAGCTACAGCATCTCCTTCCTGACACCTGACTTAGAGTGATCTGGCTTGGATGCTCCTTCCCCACCAACTCTGGAGTGAATCTCTCCAGTCTGTAAATCACAACAATAAAAGCAAAATTGGGAATATCCAATATTCCATTGTCCTTCCATGCAAATCCCAGAGTGAATAATGGCCTTGGTGTGGAACCCAGAGCCCCAGCCCAGAGCTGGGTTTGCCAGTGCCCTCCTGTGGGGGTATTTTCATATTTGGGGAGCTGTGGTGCAGGTCCAGCTCTGCTTTGGGTGATTTGCAATCCCAGCCCCTGGGGTGTGTGCAAACTCCAGGAACAATAACCAAACAATGTCTCTCCGTTTATGACTAAAGGAAATTCTTGGCACTGGCAGCTCTCTGCTGTATTTACTGATTTTACAGTGTAAACACATATGTTGCAAGACAGATGGACCTTTCCCCCCAGCTTTCAGCAATGGGTGTCTCATCAGGGAAGGGATTAAGAAGATCTTAAAATCTTTAAACAAGGTTTCACAGCCCTGGCCACGGGCAGCCCTGCACAAAGGCCAGGATTATGGGACACAAAGGGCTGTGCTCCCAGGGAGCAGCCAGGCCACACTAAACAGATCATTCAGCAGTGTTTTAATTATATTACAGAAAAGGGGTTAACAATAGATTTGACCATCAACTGCAGCCAGGTGGCTTTGCAAGACAAAATTTTGGCTTTTCGGTCCAGGTCCATGCTCTGAACAATGTTGGGTTCTGATTTTACAGACAACAGCTCTCATCTGAAACTTCCTGTGCAACACAGCCACGCTATCAAATTGTCTTAGACACATTTTCTAGGAAAATACAGTGGATTTTGTAAAAACACAGTCTGTGGGTTTGGGGGTGAAACAAAATCCACATCAAGGCACTTAGAAATTTGACAGAAAATAAAGTTTTTAGCCTCAGTCTTTGTTTGATCAAAGGTCTATTGTGATATTTGTCAAAATCCACCTTATAAAAATCAACTTTCTTTTTTAACTGAAGAGATCTCTGATGGGGCAGAACAAACTCACTCTCTGAACAAGAGGCTGATAAACCTCTGAACCTTGTCTGGGATCAGTTTTTCCTCCAAAGATTTGCAGGAATCGTCATAGTTCTTATTTCTTCTTGAAGTTTTTTAACCTGCAAGAACATACTTTTCTGTGTTTAGCTAAAAAAGGCTCCACAGAACCTCACCATCACCAGATCCCTCTCATGATTGCTGGCTCTGGGAGAGAATTACACTCAGAATTTTTATTCCTGTTTTGTGTTTTATTTTGAGGGGTGTTTTTGTTACTTTCAGAGGCAGAGGCTTTAAAATTACATATGGCAGAACTAAAAAAGCCTCTGTTTTAATGAAGTTACAAAGATTTGCCTCAAGTAGCTACAATCTTTCCAAAGCAAAAAAAAAAAACACCAGCAGCAAAGTAAAGCTGTGTAATGACTGAAGAGGGGAAGGGCTTAAGACTTTTGACTCATATTTGAGAAGTAATTAATTAATTTTTTTTCTGCAAGGCTGGGTTAGGGAAGGAGTAAGAATGGGTGTGGAAATAGGGGGGAGCGAAAGGAAGCGAGGAGGCAAAGAGGAAGAGAGAAGCATGAAAGGCAATACAAAAAAAATCTCTTTTTCTAGCAAAAAAGCTAGCTGCCAATATGAAGGAATGGGTGATTTCCTGCAGGAAAACCAGCTGTTCTGCTCAGTTTGGGAGGAGGGATCAGCTCAAGCTCTGCTAGCAGGGATGCTGCACATCGCTCCCGTGACCTTGCACGACAATTGCAGCGTCTGCAGTCACTCCCAGCTCCCATCCCAACCCCAAACCTGTCTGGAAATCCCTGTGGAGAGGCTGGGCTGCCACAGAAGCAGGCAGCTCTGCCCCATCCCATCTCCTTTTCCTCCCTGATTCACCCCACTGCCAGCACTCCTCTCCTCCAAGCCACAACAACCTTTGCCAGCAGAGCCCTCCAGGAATCAAATCTCATTTTTCAGCACAGGAACCTGCAAAGCAGCAAGCCTTGTGGAGCAGGGGGTGCTCAGAACTGACTGGAATTCTCATATGTTATGGATGAGCACACTCCCTAATGCTACTTAAAAGATTTAACGTCTGATATTCTCCTAATGAGATTAAGGGGACAAAGAATTGAAAACAAGGGATGTTTACAATTACTGGCACCTGAGGAGCAGTGATGTCACATGGAAAAATAAAGTTTCCACCAGAGGTGCATTTCCTGGGCAACCTGAGCGTGTTCAGCTCTTGTTTGTCTGCTTGTTTCAATGCTGGAGTGGAGAACAGAAATTAATTCAACAGCAGGGTCAATCATCAGCAATTAGAAGATAAGCATATTTAAATGACAGCAGAAATCCAAGTGTAGCTGGGAAGCAAAAGAAGGAAATTATCATCAGGAACATCCCATGCTCACCCTTCTCACCCCTGAAGCACATCACAGCTCACAGAATGACATTTTCTGTGCCTCTGGACTGCACTGCTGCTCCCTGACACACCAAAACCTCCTGTCCCCACTGGAGCCAGCAAATCTGCCAGTTCAGAGTCCCCATTTCCCACCTACCTCCTTCAAACCCCCTCTTTTCTTTTACTGTGTTATTTTCAAAACACAAACTTTGAAAAGGGATGACATTTCAAGTTTCCTAAGTGACAGGAAAAGAGCAATAAAGTTAAAAAAAATATAGCCACTTGCCTGAGTAAGCATTATAAAACTCAAGAGAAAAGCTGGACAAATATTTTTATGTTATTTCTGTTCACTCAGTCATGTTCTACAAATGTGTCTCTGAGTTTTACTCAGAGGTGAAGCCAGCTTTTTGAGAGCATGAAAATGGGCCCTGCATCTGAAAGCTGTAAATTAATTTAATTTTTTTAACATTTCAAGAGCTGGATGTGGGTAACACCACAAGTGGAGCTTGGATCCCCAATCTGAGCATTCCAGCTCCGAGGCTGAGAAACCAAATCATGGAATCATGGAACAGTTTGGGTTGGAAGGGACTTGAAAGCTCTTCTTGTCCCACCCCCTTCCATGGGCAGGGACATCTTCCACTATCCCAGGCTGCTCCAAGACTCCTTGTGCCCATCCTTTGGGATCAGCTTCCCGGCTCTGCCTGGGTTTCAGCAGCTCAGCACATCCCGGCCTCACAGCTCCGTCCAGGGGTTGTGTTTGAGGTCCTGCAGATCTTTCAGGAGGGATGAGCATCCCAAGAAATCCCTTCAGGGGAGTGCTCTGTTAGGCTCTCACCAAAAAAAAATCCAGTTTTTCCACTGTTTCAAGAAGAGGAATCCATGGCCTCCAGTTGAGTCTGCTGGTGATCCCAAGTGATGGAGCCTGAGATAGGCACCAACTTCCAGAGGAGCATTTCCCTTCTCTGTCTCCAGGGATTTCCCCAAAGCTCCCAGGTGAGTCCTGGCAGCAGCAGATCCTCCCCAGGTGAGCCCAAACCCCCAGATGGAACCCTGGAGTCCCTCCCCAAAGCTGCACACCTGCATTCACACCCTGCTGTGCCCACCCCTACCCCAGCAGCCCTCACATCCCAGGGATTTTCGGGATCTCTGTCATTCCAGCACAGGGATTTGTTTCTGCTCTGGCCATTGAAAGCTCAGACCTCAAATTACAGAGTTAGGAAAGAACCCCATCAAACAAATCCCTTATTTATTTGTGGAGCTTTGATCCATACAGTGCTTATTCTTGAAAACCTCTTATCAGCTTCGAGGAGGTAAAATACTATGATAAGATATGCAGATCTCATTAAACTAATTTTTATCTAATGCCATCTATGCTTTTAATAGGGAATGCAGTAAAAATACTGAAGGAGAGGCATCTCCTTTCCTTTCTTGTAGACTTTTTTTAAGTCAGGGAGCTTTGAGGTCATATTTGGAGGCTTCTCTGGAGTTCTGTTTGCACAGCAAACAGCAGTGTTTTATTCTTCAGAGTTTAAGACAGGCTGCCAAAGTAAAATTTACTTCTGAACCTGGTTTTTCATAAAAATATTGCACTAGAGATACAGAGCTTGGCAAGTGTGACAAACAGAAACAAACACACAAGAAAATTACAACTTTCCCAAAGGGCCAAACTAGAACAGAATCTCCTGAAAATACAGAAATTGCTCTCAAAAGCAGTTTTCCAGCTGCTCCCTAAACCAGCCTTTCAGTGTCTTAATACACATTTTACCTGCCATGTTTAAATATCTGCTCCACTGATTATATGGAAATGAAAGAGATCAAGCCTTTAAATGAGTCATACCAAGCTTCCACCTGTTAGGGATGTGTCACAGCACAATTCCCTCAAACTGAAATCATGGGGTGGTTTGGGTTGGGAGGGACCTGAAAGATCTACCCCTTTGCCATGGGAGGGATACTTCCCCCTGTCCCAGGGGATTCCAGCCTGGCCTTCTCCAGCAGCTCCAGGTGCTGCTGCTGGTGAACCCCAGGGCTGGGGCAGCTCTGCAGGTGGGCTCTCACCTGCAGGGGCAGAGGGGCACCATCCCAATCCCTTTCCTGCTGCCCAAGCCGTGGGACCAGCCCAGGGCACTGGAGGACACAGGGAACACAGCTGGGACAGGTCCAGCTCCTCCTCATCCAGCATCCCCAGAAGTGCTCTCCATCCCCTCTCCACCCAGCCTGGCTTTGTGCTGGGATCCCTGGCCAGGTGCAGGAGCAGCCCTTGGCCCTGTAGGACCTCACAAGGATCCCTGGTCCCACCTCTCAGCCCGCCCAGGTCCCTCTGGATGCCCCATCCCCTCCCTCTGGCCTCACACAGCGGGGGTTTTGGCTCTCTGGGTCTGGGCTGTGGCCACCAAGTCCCCCTCATTCTCACAGTGGTTTTGTGCAGCACCTGGGCACTCCTTCACTGCAAGGGCTGGGCACAAAAACGTCCTTCCAAAAGGCACAGAGCTCCCAGCTGCAAACATAAAATGGGAGATGCTGTTCAAAGTTCAGAGCTGCCATCCCACCACTTGCCCTTTCCCTGCTCCAGTGCAGTCAGGACCTCTCACTGCGTTAATGTTTTCTCTCCAGAATCATTATAATGAACAACCTTTATAAATAATGCATTTCCTCTACTCCCTTTTGTTCTGTGGGGACAATTCCTCCTCATAAAACATCACAGATGACAGAAGAGAATCAGGATTTGAAAAGATTTAGAAGCGTTCAAGCATCAGATAGAAGTTTTTTCATCTAATAATGTTTTGGGTTTTTTTGTATTTAGTTTAAATACTTAGTATAATGCTATTTTGTTATAAAACACCCGTGCTGTACATATTAAAAAATTATTGGTCTCGAGCTCATCTCTTATGTTCTTTCTGTCAACAACCAGACACATTCTGCCTCTTCTTTCACAAAGCCATTTCAAGAAATGTCATTATTCTCCAGTCATAGCCCACAACTTCATTATCATTGTCAGCCTTGAATATTTATCTCTGGAATTTTCTTTCACTTCAGTGGTACAGAGGGACTTGGAGGGGTGAAGATGAAATACAGACCTTTCTGTCACCTTTTTTTTATATTGTGAGGGGTTCATTTATAGATACCCCAAGTGCACAGAGACACAAATAGTCCTTTAAAGATTTAAAATTATCCAAGTCCATATTTACTGAAGTTTATGAATCATTATTTCTGCCCCAGTTACTTGAAAAGACACCGTGCCTGTTTACAGCTTGTTTGAAACACACTGATCTATGTCCAAGATTTTTTCCTCAAAACAAAACCCCATAAATTCCAGCAGCAGGAATGGAGCTGTATTTATTGGGAATAAACACACAGACAGGGGGCTGTGCTCCTTGCAAGGGGGAGAGGATGTCACTGTCACCATCACAAATAAGGACAGTGCCAGAAACTGAGACAAGAAGCCTTTCCACGTGGAAATTCCAGTAGGGAAAATATCTTAAAAATTGAGATTCCTGGTCAAGAGAACAAAGTGCAACAAGTTACTGGTGAATATTTAAGTTACAGAACACCAAACATGCACTTTCAGCCATTCATGGTCTTGTCTGATATCTCTAAACCACGTCTGTATTCCCACTTGGATTTTGACAGAATTAAGAGAAATAAAAGTGAAAAAATCGCTACAAATGGAACTGATGACTAGGGAAGCTGTGGCTGCCCCTGGATCCCTGGAAGGGTCCAAGACCAAGTTGGATGGAGCTTGGAGCAGCCTGGGATAGTGAAAGGTGTCCCATGGCAGGGCTGGAATGGGATGAGATCTAAGGTCCCTTCCATCCCAAACATTCTGGGATTCTCTGCTCCCATGAACTGCAATAAATACAGATATTCCCATTCCAGCTTCACCCCACTCAGGTTAACAACTGCAAACCAGGCTGCAGCAGAGTGATTTAATAATATATTTAGTAATTGGTGACAAATAAAACTTATTCCTAAATAGAGTTATGTGTACGTTTTCTAGAGCCATCTGCCATATATAAAGAGCTGGGTGTGTTTGGAGCATTTTCCCAGAGCAATCTCATCTGTCTTGTTGTCTGCAGCCTTAAAGACTTGGATGACTAAAACTGAAATCTATAAATAAAGATTTTGTACAGTTTTTAAATTTATACTCTGGAGCTTTTCATATAATACAGCTTTTCTGCATTCTGCAGCTTCCTACATTCTGCTCTCATACTCCACACGAATCCTATCACACAGCTTCTCTGGAATCTGAATCCCTTTCGGGCAGAAATGAGAATAAGAGGAGAATCATGGAAACACAGAGTCCCAGGATTGGTTGGAAGGGAGCTGAAAGCTCATCAATTCCACCGTGCCATGGGCAGGGACACCTTCCCCATCCCAGTGCATGGAAATCCCGCTGTGAAAAGCCAGTGTCCAAAAAGGACACAGAAGAGTCCTGTGACTTTATGAATAAAAGGAGAGTCCAGAGGGCACAGCCCAGGGGGTTCTCTCTCTCTAGGTTCCTTTAATCCCAATTCCCAGCCACTCACTGCCCTCTTCCCTCCCCATTGCTGAGACACCAGGAAGGTGCAGCCTTCCCGAACCTCCCACCCCACATCCCCCCTCGAACCTGGCCTTTTACCCCCAAGTCCAGAAGCTCAGCCTTGTGCAGACCCAACACGTCTGTTTCAGGAGCCAAACTGTCTGGGCTCTGCCACCCCAGAGACATCGAGACCCATCCCAGAGTCGGTAACACCCATCCCTTCACCCATCCAATTGTGTCCTACACAGGGGATCCTGACACCCTAACAATCCCTTCCTAACATGCTCTTCTTTTACAAAAGGCACATTCCTTCCTCCCAGTCGCTGTCCTGGCCCCACAGCCCCAGCTCGGTCACGCATTCTGCGCCCAGCCTCAGCATCCTCACCACAGAGAAACCCCAAAATCCTGCACACAAACCCAAATCCTCCACCCTGGCTCCCTAATGGCCCGGGTGGGGGTGTAGGAACAATACTTCCCTGGTTTCCCTCTTCTGGAAGCAGGGAATACAAAAGATTTGCAGCCAGCGCTGAATTAGACTGCAGATTTTGAAGATAAGGCAGAGAACTTCCCAGTCCTCCCTGTTTCTCTTTTCTTTCCTTGTTCCTATTTGCTTTAACCGTATTCCTCCACAACCCCTTCCCAAACCACACCATATTGCCCAAATCCCTTCCCAAACCACACCATATAGCCCACTCTGGGCCTGCATTGCCGAGACCCTTTCTGGGTGCCTCTTATTGCCCCTTCCAGGTGTCCAGGTCCTGAATTACCTCTAGGAGAATGTACAAACCATCCCACACTCCCCTTCAGCCATCCTTCCCCCTTATTGTCCCCTCTGGCCACCCATGTCCTTAACTACCCCTGGGAGAACGTGCAAACCATCTCAGCGCTCTCCCAAAGGATCCTTCAAAGGGATTTTGGGATCGCCATCCCTGTAGTTGTGGCCCTTTTCCGAATTTCCTTTGCTGCCCACACTGGGCGTGCTGCCACGTTTTACTCCCTGGAGTAGGATCAGTTTTATTCCCCAGAGCTGTACTCACCAGAGATTTGATGGGATCCTTCTCCACTTTCCCTTCCTGCCCTCTCCGGCTGTCCATGTCCAGTGGTCCTTTCCTTCCCTCTGTGTCCTGGGCAGTTTCGGGTGCCCAATCAGTCCCCTGGTGCCACAGGAGAGGGTCACCCAAAAACCGGCTGTGGCACCTCCAGCTGCTCCTGCAGTGTGCAGGACCCCAATGGTGGGAGGATCCCGGGCAGTCTCCATTCACACGGAAAATCCCAATGTGTCCAAAAAGGAGCAGCCCTGGAACTTTATGCCAATAAAGGAACAGAGTCCACCAGGACACAGCCTGCGGGGTTTTCTCACTCTCTCCAAATTTCGGGTGGCACAGCCTCCTTTAATCCCGAGCTCCCGGCCGCTTGTTGCCCTCTCCCCTTCCCCACTGGCTGAGGCTCGGGGAAGGTGCAGCATCCCAAAGTGCCGGTCACACATCTCCCCAAGGTTTTACCCCAAAGTTCAGCAGTTCAGGCTGCTGCAGACCAAACATATCTGTTTCAGGAGCCGAGGGGCCTGGGCTGTGTGACAAACCTGCAGCCCAAAGCTGGTGCAGACATCGAACCCCATTCCAAAGCCGTTAACAGCCATCTCCTCATCCATGGAATTCTTTGTAAGGACATCAGCGCATCCTCCCTCTCACCAGGCTGCTCCAAGCCCTGTCCAGCCCGGCCTGGGACACTTCCAGGGATCCAGGGGCAGCCACAGCTGCTCTGGGAATTCCATTCCACGGCCTCACACCTTCCCAGGCAGGAATTCCCGATTCCCAATGTCCCATCCATTCCTGGCAGTGGGAGCCGTTCCCGGTGTCCTCATGGAGCATCAGGGGCTGCAGCTTCTCTGGGATTCTCCTCTCAAACGCTGCCCTGGCCGCAGTTCCTGATGGATTCCTCTGCTCACACCATTCCAAGGAGCCTGGGATTGGTTTTCTAAACCAATATAAAAGAATATATTATTATATATGAATATATAATATATAAATGAGGCTTTTTTCCAAGAACACTAAAGAAAGGCTTTTATTCAGATGCCAGCATTAGGGATGATCGCAGAAAAACTAACCAAAATTATTCATCAACAATCAATTTGATTGATTGATCAAATCAATATTGATATTATTCATTACAGACAATGGATTGCACAGAATCTGTGTGTGGAATCACACCAGAAAAACACAGAAGTATCATCCACAACAAACCTGGAGTGGCTGCAGTTTTCTCTGTTTATTTATTTATTCCTTCTCTGAATAGCGGGTATTTTGGGAACACCTCTGGAGTTAATGCATCCTGGAATGAAATGAAGTTTTCCTCTCAGATTTCATACACAGGCTCAACCTACTTCCATAATAACTCCAGGAGTCTGTCTGCTCACTTTCTGCTAGATCAAAGCAGAAAGGCAGGATTCAAAGGCAGGATTTTGTTTCGTTTTTTCCAAGAGCTCCATTAAAATTGCCAAAGAAACAACACCCAATAACAAATAACAAAATGCCAAAGAAATAACACAGATAACATCCCTTTTTTCCCCCTCAAATCCTGAAATTAGTCCATAATTAAAGAAATATGTGAGAATAAGCACTCAATACTTTTATTTTATAATTACAGTGTGTTTGCTTTCTGTCCCTTTGGCTACAACTGAAGCTCATGTAAAGCTCTATTTTTGGAATGGTGGGAAAACTTATCATTGTTTTAGTGATAAAACACTAATATATCAATATAATATTATTGTTAAGTTCCTATAACTTCCTCTGCATACAGCCTGTTGGCACAGAGTAATTGAAACATAATATTTGATTTTTAAAAGGCAACTCCCAGGAAAACAAACAAGACCAACCTTGTACTGTTTAGAAAGGTCATGGATGAGAGCACTAAAATTGCCAGGAGTAATTCTGGGGCTTGGGAGGAGGAAAATTATCATCCTTCCTTTGCATATGAATAATAATGGTTCATTTTTTACATAAAACATAAGAGTAAAGGCATCACAACAATCACTTGAAGCTGCTCTGGAATTCCACAGCAGCACCGCTTCTCACCACTCTGCAGCGACTTTCCTGAGCTTAAAAGTAATCTCTAATTTTGTGTATTGCAGTGTAACACAAAACTCTCTATCTCACCTATGTGAGGCTGAGTAAAAAAAACCTCAGTCACATCTGGTAGGTATTTTTTGATACAGCAAAATTCTACAAATCCTGACACCACCCCCACCAGCACATCCCATTTTCCATCCTTGTTTTGTAAAACCTTTCCAAGACACAGCAACAAAAATTTTGTGCATAATTCCTCAATTGTAAAAAAATGAATTTTTTATGAAATTTCTATTTCATAGAAATAGAAAATTGAAATAGAAATGTAAAAAAACAGGAATTGTCACTGATTATTTTCCAAAAAATCTGTGGTGCTTTGAAAACTTTATTGTGGATTGTAGTCCTTAATGATTCCTTCCCTTGGCAGTGAAACTCTGCTAGAGAAATATTAAAAGTTTTTCCTACTAAAAGGGGCATGAACAGAAGAAAGCAACAAATTTTAGTGTGAACAAATTTTCTTTGTTTCGTATGAAAAAATATAACTAAAATCTGTCTCTGGACCTGCTGTCCAGGAAAATTATCCACCCTGTGAATTGAATCTGATTTAAACCCCCTATCCAGCATCAGTAAAATATTCAGAATTACCATTATTTAACAAACAAAAATCCTTAATTTCCAACTGCAAACCAAATATCACAATTCCACACCAGCTTTCTGAACAGATTTATTCCAAAATAAACCTTAAAAGCATGACTGAAAATTTTTAGTCAGTAACTTGTATTAGGGATGGGAATTCATAACTTAAAAAAATAGTGGCAAAAAATAGGAAGTTCAGTAATCTGAGTTTAGCCAAATTAAGAATATATTCCAGATGTTGATGAGATACTCATTAAGAACTTCCCAAATACAGCTTTAAATAACTTTATTATTTATTATGTATTTAATAATAAATAATGATTTTATTGTTTATTAATATATATAATAATTTTACTATATTAGTTTATTATTATTGCCATTATTAATATTATTATCAATATATTAATTCTATCCAAAACCATCCAAAATTTCTTGCTGGAAAATCCTTCATATGTTCAATTCTGGCTGCTCAATAAATAATTCTTGGGAAAACTGATGCTCCTTGGGCTCCGAGCAGCCCTAAATTTGCTGCTGCTTCTGTGACTACTCAGCTATGATAAATATGCTGCAATTAAAGCCAAGAACGTCCTGAGACCTTCTCTGATATTTTTAATTGTAGGCACCAGAAAAAGGCAGTTTTAGTGCATGATTCTCATTAACAGGACATAGTGAGCTCTCAAATGTCACTGACAGCTTGTGCTGTTTTTATTTGGGCTCCCTGGGGATGGCCAGGGATATATTTATTATTATTATTATTATTGTAAAATATCTATATTAAAACCTACTATCCTGGGGATGCCCAGGGATATATTTATTATTATTTATTATTATTATTATTATTATTATTAATATTAATATTATTATTATTATTATTATTATTGTAAAATATCTATATTAAAACCTACTAAACAAACAAGGGTTTGGGGTTTTTTCCCTTTTTTTATCAGGCCATGAAATGGAGAGTAACTTGTGGCTAGGGGTGGACTTTATTGTCCAAGTTAGGAGTTCAGGTGAAACAAGTAAAGAATAAATTTGCACAGCTGCTGGAATTTCGTTTGACCAAGAAAATGAACTCGGCCATGGTGCCCAAAATGAAAGGGGTTCAGAGAATCAAGAGGGAAAAATGTGGGAAACAAACTTCATCCATCCCTCAGGTCACTCCAGAACTGATTTATTTTTGAAACTCAGGCTGAAACACTTCTCAGTTTGAAAGCAAAACCATTAACAACGACTTTATTCGATATTTCCAAGGTTTAAAAGTGTTTATTTCACCAAAACCATTTGTTCTAATTTCATAAGTGAAGTTTCAAGCAGTGCCAATGAGCCCAATTCTTCTCTTTAAAGTTTCAGTACAAACACACACCCAGGTTTGTATCTTTTTAATGAATTTACAGGATTTTATGAGGAGTCTTTGAGCCTCCTTAGTTCAGGGACAAAACTTCAGCTGAGTGCAGTGAAAGCAAATCATGGGCAGGAAAACTCCCACCTCTCCTAAGGACCTGCTTTTCCTGGGATTACTGGGAGAAACAGAAACAAGACTGAGAAAAATTATTCCTCCCTCTGTCAAGAACTCAGTGCTTCGTTTACAACTATTCAAAACTACTTTTTCCATGTGGATTTTCCTGCTTTCTCACCTTGCTTTGGAGGCTCCCAGCCCTGGCTCCCAGTGGCCCCAGCTGTGGCAAGCTGGGCTTGCTGTTTAATCCCAGTTGGTCAAGCTTTAGCCTAAACCCCCCTGGAAAACCGCTGTGCCCGACTTAGAGCCCAGACAAACTGTTTGAACGGGGTCTAAGAGGATTCTGCTCTAATGCCCAAGGCTCTTTAATGCACAAAAAGCCTCCTAATGGGCTCTGGGGGTCACTCCTCAGTCCCCAGCAGCACCCAGAGCTACCTGGGCACGTTCTCACCCCTCCAGCCTGCACCTGCTGCCCTCTCAGTGCTCATTAACCACCTCAATTATTCTCTCTTAGTCAGTAAAGTGCCAGACAGAAACATCCAAATTGGAAATGTTCCTTTCCAGCTTCCCAGTTTCCCCCAGAAGTGTTGGCTCCTGAAATTTGGATTTCAAGGCTGTTTGATGGCTCGGAGGCTCCTGTGCTACAGGTTCCCAAAATCACACATTTTATTTAATGCCTGACTATTTGGTAATTGCTCCTATTCAGTCTCACACCAGCTTGAATGATTTCAGCTTTTAATGTGCCTCATCTCATTCTGAGGCACATCAATCCAGGAGGAGATCGCAGCACCTTGAAATACTAATGCTTGTCACACTCTTTAATCTCCTCTAAAAGGTCTTGTTCCTCCTGTGCTTAAATCTCTTAATAGCTTTTCCCTCTCCTTAGGTTTTTACTTTTGTGCAACCCATTCTAGTTAGGCTGGAGTTTGTTTAAGTTTCATTTCAGTGAAGAGCAGGAGCAATAATCTAAAAGCCTGGATTATTGCTGTATCAGTAAAAAAGGCAAAATTGCTTTTTCTAAAAAAAAAAAATTACTTTTTTTACCTCCCCAAGCATGAAACTCTCTTAAAAATGCATCTGTAGGAATAAAATAAACTTTTTAAAATGTAAAAAACCTGCAAGAACTTACACTTGGTTATATCTGAGGATCACTTGGAGCACAGTTGGATCTCACAGCTAAATTTCCAACATTATGGAACAGTGGGAATGATTGACACTGTGCTGCTAAACACATCTTACAATAATGAGATTATTCTTTTATTCCAGACTCCTTTTTATTCTATTGCCCATTTAGAAATGCTTACCTGGTGCTGTTTTATCTCCTTGCACCAGTCCAGCTCTGGCCAGGCTGCTGAGGTTTCTACAATGCACTCACAGTGGGAGGGGATCCTTACCAATTAAACTACAGCAGAACTGATTTTTGCCATTTCCCTTCCAACATTCCAGAAAAAAATCTAATTCAAAAGGATTGCTCCATGGAATAAACCTGCAGGACTTCCCAAACCCCCTTGGAGACCAGCCACACTCCTTGGGACAGAATTTTAAGGCTAAATTAACACCACCTGCACAAGAGCAACAGTTGTTAAAATTCTGTTTCTCTGGAAAGTTAAAATCATGTTTCTCTGGAAAGCTGCTGCTGTCACACACAGACTTTTAAAATCTCCTTGCTCAATCCACTGATGTGTTTCAGATCCATCAGTGTTCACTCAGACCTTCAAGAATCTCCAGGATACACAGAAACACCTGTGCCACTCAGTATTAGGCACCTGCTCTGTGATACATAAAAAGACTCAAAAATTTAATTAAAAATACATAAAATACACTAAAATATATAAAATACATTGTATCCCCAATGTGAAAATCTTACACAATCTTTGAAGTTTGGGGCTTTTTTTCCTCTCATTGTTATCCAAAATGCTTAATGATAATTGCCCCCAATTTTTGAGACAACTACACTTCAGGCTTTATTTGAAGGGAGTGATGCTTGGTGCCTTGAAGAGCTCTCACAGAATTTTAGCAGCAGACAGGGACAGGGCAGGGTTAAAATATTGTCTTGTTTTAGCCTGTCAAAATACTCCTGGAAAGGGACATGTCTGACCTATGACAATATTGCTGTGAGGTGTCTGCTGAGCACTCAGGCACAGAACTGATCAGACTCTGCCCAGGGGTGAATGGAGCCGTTCAGTTCAAGAGCAGGGATCCAGGAGCATTCCTGCTGGGTTTGGGTTCTGCCAAAGAGATGTTATGCCCTAAAACCTGCATCTTGCTCTATATACATTACTGTATTCTAAACCCTTAAACTCTGAGTTTCCCAGCCTGTGATATCACACACTTCTATCCAAACTCCACACCCACAATCCCAGTTCCCTCATTCCATTTTGGAAGCTTCTCCAGGGCCTCAGGTCAGTGCAGTGTTCTCCTGGGGGTCAGTGCCTGGCAGCACAGAAAGTCTGAAATTCCCAGCAGCCAGAACTCCAACACATTCCCACTTTGCAGTCCAGGAAAACGTGCTCCTTGTCCCTCCAAAACACAGCACAGGGCTGGCCCTGCACTTCTGAACAGTTCTTCCTATTTTCTTTCAAAGCTCTGAGGCAAAGGAGATTAAAATCAATACCTGGGGTGTTTATGAAATGTCACCTGGGCAGTGCAGGAATCCCACTCCGTTCATCAAAGGTGAGACTCAATTTCTCTGTCAAAATATTTACCCAAAAAGATCCTCTGCCAAGGTGTTGGTGTCCCATTTTGTGAGAATTTCCAAGCAGTTTTTCAGTTGGGACAGAGGGGTTTTTCCAAAGAATTCCAGACTGCTTTGGATTGGAAGGGACCTTAAATCCCATCCTGGAAGGCAGGGACACCTTGCACTGTCCCAGGCTGCTCCAAGCTCTGTCCAGCCTGGCCTTGGATATTCCAGGGATCCAGAGGCAGCCACAGCTTCTCTGTCCACCTGTGCCATGACCTGCCCACCCTCCCAGCCAGGAATTCCTTCCCAATATCCCATCCATCCCTGCCCTCTGGCAGTGGAAGCCATTCCCTGTGTCCTGTCACTGCCTGCCTGTGTAAAAAATCACTCTCCCACTTTTCTACAAGCCCCCTTTAAGTCCTGAAAGACAAAGACAAGGTCTCCCAGAGCCTTCTCCGCCTGTTTGACCTCTGCACACAACTCCTGTAATTAAGACCTCACCAAACAATCGAGTGCAGCTCAACAACCACCTCGATGCTGAGGCTGAGCTCAGGTAACACCTGAACTCCCACATACTTCTTCCCAAAAAAAAGAAACTCAGTTCTGGAGCAAAACTTCTGTTTTCTGTCGAAATTTCCCAGATTTTGTGGGAAGGAAGGGAAGTTCTGAGTGTCTATTCCACCACTCTGACTAACCCAGGGTCTCTTTTCTCCTCTCACTGTTCCAGCAGGAGCAGGGGCAATTCCAGAGCCTCGGAAAGAAGCTGTCAGTGCCCACCCCTGGCAGGGGATAGGACTGTTTATTCCCCCCTGAGTGTGTGGGATTTCAGCAGAGCCACACTCAGGGGACCAGAGCAGTGTCACGTGCGTCCCCATGCAGGGCTGGCTGCCAGGACCTGAACCTGTGGTTCCAGAGAGTCTACATGTCCGTCTGGGAAACCCAACCTGCTGCCTGGAGCATGAAACCATGCCCAGTTTAAAACTCCCAGCCTTATTCCTCTGGAATGTCCCTCTGGATGAGTGGAATAGCCAACCCTGCTGGATGAGCACATGAACTGGATGCTTTGCCTAAAATGATCAGAAGTAAAATAACTCTGCTGGCATTTAAATCACCAGAATTCCCTGCAAAGGCAGCACTGGAGATGAGCAGGAGCATTGGTTATTCCATGTGCTCCCACACCCAATCCCATTGCAGAGGTCACCTCTGGCAGTTCAGTGAAAAATCTGTCACATGGATGTTGTCACATGGCCATGATAAACATGGATGGGATTCCACATGTCCTGTAACAATTAATTGGGAATGTTGCACCCACGGAGCTGCCTGAGCAGAAAAGGAACAATCCCAAACAGTTTTTAACAACTACCAAGTGTTGATTTTTATGAAGACCATTGAAGACTGCTATGATCAATTGTCATTGACAATATTTTATTCATTTTCCCAACTACCAACTGCTGGTTCCTTTGTTGGTTTTTGGTTTTTTGGGTTTTTTTGTTTGTTTGTTCGGGGTTTTGTTTTGTTGTTGTTTTTTTTTTTTTTTTTGGTTTTTTTTTTTTTTTTTTTGCTTGGGTCAGGGTTGGGATTGAAAGTGTTCAAGATGGTATTTCATGTTCAGATTTAGATGTTTATTATTTCTTATCTATGCCACAGTCTTACGAGCTGTGAGTTCTACAGCATTTCATTAACAAGCTACAAAATGGCCCTGTCTTTACCTCTACAAGGTCTTTTGAGGAAAAACTATTTCATTAAGAAATGACACCTAAATTATTTTTACTTCTAATCTAATAACTAATTATGTGTGTCTTGTAATATGGACTTTTCTGTTTAATTACAAAATACTGCCTAAACTCATGAAGAAGGACTAGCTACACTTCTAAAACCTCAATCTTAGTTTTATATATATTACTACATTTTAAAACCTTAAACTCTTAAGTTTTCTATTATGTGATATTACACACTTTTATTTAAACTACACACTTATAATCTCAGTTCTATTATTTAATTTTGGAAGCCTTCTCTGTGGCTTCAGGTCAAATGTAGTGTTTTCTTGAAGATCTGTGCCTTTCAGCATAGAAAGTTCAAAACTCTTTGTATTTAGAGTTCTAACTGCCTTTAAATATCTTTCAATCACTGGTGATTAACAGCTGCAATAACTATAATTGGGTCACTGCAGCTTTAATTCCCACTTTCACACCTAAACCTAAACAACTGAAAAATCAAATCAGAAACAAAGCAGCAAAACACACCTTTAATTTCTGCAGCAGTAGCACTGCTCTAACCCTCCAGAGGTAATTATCATCCTTAATAACTCCAGATATGATTGAGGCTTTTAACAAAAGGAATGCTGCCTTGGAAGCCTCTGCCACGACTCAGAATGTGACTGCTGTGAAAAGTTGTCAGCTGAGGAAGAAATGTGCTTTACTAATGATGGGTACGTGAGAGGATGTGCAAACTCTGCCCAGATAGAGCTGGGAAAGGTGACATTTTTTGGCTTTCACAGAGAGGAAGTTGCACAAGAGGCCCCAGGCAAGGCTGAAGGGAAGGACTTGGAACCATGACCTCAAAATCAACAGGTTTGGCAGAGGAGGGTTTGGGTCGGGCTTATTTGTGGGTAGGAATGGATTTCCTAAATATCGAGCAGCAATGTTTCTAAATATTATTGTTTAAACAACAGCTCTTTCCACATCCAGTGTTGTTGGATGCTGCAACCAACAATCAAATTATTAACCCACAGTTTTGAGATTGAAACGAGTCAAATCAGGCCCAGGTTATCAGATAAGGCAATTTCATTTTTTGGACACTATAAATTCTCACATTTTCGATTGAATAACTCATGAAACCATTTTTATTTCAGCCCTGGGAAGGGCACTGGTGGTGTTGAGTTTGAAGAAATCAGGGATGTTAATAAATGCCAAAATAAAGGAGCTGTTCTTTGTGAGTTTTTCCCAAAGGATTTAGTGTAACTCAGCACCAGGCTGCTCTTTTGTGTTTAAGACATGGAGCAATCCAAAATCACCCACTCAGAAATGAAACAGTATTGCAAAAATTTACACCAAATTTTGTTATCTCCAGACAGTAGCACAGAACACCTGTAAGGATGTGATCAAAAATTAGGAACATCCACATATCCAAGTAACAGTCCCAAAAAGAAAATTCACCTGATCCTGAGAGATGCTCTGCAGATTGCTTTGTATTTGGAATTTCTAAAGCAAATACCAAAGCAGTGATTATGATCTGCTAATGACTTTTCCACCTACTCCTTGAAACTGTTTAACAACCTCGAGGTAAAAGTTTGAACAGAAACCATTCCTTTAGCTGGGATACTGTCTCTGGAATTTTTTAAGACTTTTTTTTTTTCCTTTTTAGGAGGAAGATTATAACGAATAATAAAAACTCTGAAAATTAACCTTGCAAAACGTTCCTGCTGGAAACTCCTCCCGTTAGGATGAGGCTGTGCCAAGCCCAGCAGTGGGGATTGCTCCCAGGGGAGCCATCAGCTGCAGGGCTGGAGCTCTACAAGCTGCCCTTGCCCTGGAATGGTGTTCACATGTGTGCAACATGCAGGGAGAACACTGATGGATTTATGGAGGATGAAGGAACACTGTGCTGTGCAATTATTTATGATGCTACAATGTTTTTCACTTTTTTGTAATATTCATTCCAGTGTGCTCACTGGAATGAGAGCTGAGCCGTGGCTTCTACCCACCCTTGCCTTCCTGACATTTACATATTTGCAATAATTGTTCCTAAATACTACAACAGGTACTATAGAAAACCCTTTCTATTTCTCTCTCTTGTATAGTGAAAGCCATAAAACCTTTTTTTTTTTTTAGTGATAAATGAAGCCTGGGACAAACTGGGAAAGGAAGAGGTATTTCCTGAATCTGTCAAGCACTGATGGCTTCCAGAAATGATCCCAAATTCACCTTTTCCATAAGAAGAAAGGAAAGCTGTTTGACACAAAAAATACGGGATCACAGAATCCTGGAATGATTTGGATTGGAAAGGACCTTAAAGCCCATCCTGCTGTGTGCAGGGACACCTTCCATTGTGCCAGGGTGCTGTCCTAGCCTGGCCTGGAACACTGCCAGGGATGGGAAAAATCTCAGAAATATCAGATGGATCAATATCAGAAGTCACCATCCACCAGAAAAAGGGATTGTAAGAATGTGAGGACAGAAGAAAATTAGAGAAGGTGGGGCAGAACATGCAGAAACGGCAGCAAAGTTGTGCAAGAAGTGAAAACAAAGGACCTCAATGCAGCATTGACTGAGGTGAGAATTCCTCTGGGAATGATCATCACATTATTAAGGAAAGGAAATTCTGACAGAGCTGACTGAATCCATATCCCAGACAATTTGTATTGTACATACACCAGGTGTAGCAGCACAACTCACAATTATGCTCTTCACCAACAGAATGGGGTAAAACTCCATGAAACAAAATCTAATTTTTATATTTAAAATCCACAAACCTCAGTGATTGTTGTGCCTTGAACAAGTGGTCAGTGTGAATTCTCAGTAATTCTCCCAGTCTCACTCTTCCAGCACTCTCTGCTCCACCACAAATTGTGTGATTGTAAAAAGTGAGCTCAGAAGTTTTCTATCGAGGGGGTTTTTCTTCCAGCAGGGAAACACCAGCAATCACCAAGCTTTTCCACAAAGAATTCATCTCAAATCAAGACAGATCTCAACTTTGACACTAAAAAAGTGCAGAGAAACAGATTAGCTGGCAGCTTTTTAAGCAGCTGGCAGGGAATAACTATAAATTCACTTCTCCCACTGGCTCCCAAGGAAATTTGCTTTCCTGATTACTGGAAAGAGACTCATGGGGGAGGCTGGTGCAATCAGAACATTCTGTGGTGCAGCAGCACTTCAGAGCTTCAGAAATCCTTGCACTGAGGTTTAAACCATGTGGACACAACTTTATTGTCTAATTGTCCCTTTGAAACTTCGGATGGAGTTGTTTCAAAAGAAATAAACTTAGGTCTCCACGTTTATTTGGTCCCACATTTGTGGTTTTTAGTAAAATCTTTTTCCCCATTCTCTGTAGCAGCCACATACGTGGAGGTTTGCAGTTCCTGGCTGCAAGACACGACAACAAATTGTTTCATTTTAACTGACGGCTCATCATTTTAAATTTTGTTTCATTTTCATTTCACATCCCAGCTATTTCCAAAGAAATAAACAAGGCAGGGAGACGCTGCCACTCCTAATCCCCCTGCTGGTACCAAGGTCACGGAGGGAAGGCCGGGTCAGTGCATTAAGTCCTGAGTGCCAGTAATAGCTGCTCTTGCTTGGAGATGTCACTTTGCATTTGTCTGGAGAAGTCAGCAGAGGAGTTCAAGCTGCCCTGATGGAGGTGATGAGCAGAGTGTGCCGTTTTTAATCAGTAAATTGGTTTACAGGAGCAAACTTTCTGTTCAGTTGGCTCGCAGCATTAGAGCAATGTGCAAGGAATTTCATTTGACATCAGAATTATTCTGTTCACAAAGAATTTGCCACATGCAGGTTCTTTTTTGTATATTCCTAATTCAAATCCAGGTTCTGGGCTTTATCTCAGATGTGAGGTGATAAGAAAGCACCCCAATTAAACAGGGGAGGTAAGAGCCAGGCTAATCTGTCCCTTCTCCAGATTTCCAAGAAGGGCAGTGCTTATACCTCCTTTTCCTATGAATATCCAATATAATTCAGATATTCAAATGTCTTGGGCTCCTTTAAATCACAGCATTATTAGAAGGCTTCAAAATATGTCTTAATAAAGTAAAATTTTTGTCTGTTTGGGTTTGTTGGGGATTTTTTTAATCATCCTTATTGTGCAATGTGGCGAATCATCTGAATTCCCAGCATTTCTTCTGGAGTATTTTCTTCCTGGGAAGGAACATAGGAGGTGAAAAAATGGGAGCTGTAGGATCTCTGCTCACTGTGTGCTCTGAAGGCCTCAGGAGTGCACATGTTGACTATAACCAGATGGCTGCAGGCTGCTAAAATATTCCCATCTCCAGCACTGCCAATATTGCAGTGACTCCTGCTTTTCTCAGCAGTGTCACTGACTGCTCCATGCCCCTGCTTTTGTCAAGTGTCCCATACAAAGCTGCACAGTGACTTCCAACCTTTCCAAACCTTTCTGTCCTTCACACCTCACCCCCACATGCCCAGCTCTGCACCAATTCCAGCTTTTCCCACACTTGGTTATAAACCTTTTCATGGACACAGTTTTGCTGGTAGGAAAGGGTTTAATTAAGTCATCCTCTTAATGAGCAAATGCAGCACAACAATGTCAGGGCTCAAAAATGTTCTGCACAGCTTTAAACACAGAATCTTTTATAACTCAGAGCACAGCCAGGGATGTTAGGAGAGTTCTAACAGATTCAATGTATTTAATAATTTCACTAACATATGGATTTAATGAATAACTGTTTCAGTTGAAAGGTGTAGCTGGGTGTGTATCCTATCACCATCTGTCAGAGGTGGGGCAATTCTCCCCTGTTCATTGGGCAGCTTTCTTTATCTCTCCCACACCAATCCTCCCTCCAGGAGATCTCTGCTGTCCATGGGCCATTAATTATTAATTATCTTCTGTCCATGGCCAGTGAGTGTCCCTGCAGGGCTGATCAAATTCCACCATCCCATGGGGAGATGCTCTGCCCAGGGGAGGAGCCAAGCATTCCTACCTGGATACAATCTGAGCCTGGAACAGCACAGCAGCCTTTGCCCACTGCATTCCCAGAGGAGCAGCTTTCTCCTGCCCTGCATTCCCAGAGGAAGAGCAGGCCCATCTCCTGTAGGAAATGAAAGGGTTGTGATGTCCAACGTGCAAGGTCAGACCTACAAAGAAACCCCGTTGTCTCAGTGCCCCATCCCCCTCCATTGCACCCAAATTCCTGCTTCCCACCCCTCCTGCACCCCCAGCCCCACTCCTGTTCACCTGAGCACCTCTGGATCCACCTCCGCAGCTCTGGTTCTCAGATCCTTCTCCCACTTCCCCTCCTCATTTCCCATCTATTTCAAATTCTTTCCATGCTCCCAGGACTCCACTGGGCAGAAGTTTCCTGGGAGTTTGGTCAATTTTGGAGTACAATCATTCTGATAAATAGAAGTTTGCAAGATCACATCAGTTTATCACATCCTGGCTGATTGAATTATTCATTGCAGAGGACAAATTCTGTGTGAGATCCTCGATTATCCAACACCAGTTCCATGGGGCAAACCATGACAGGACTCAGCCTCCTCTGGAAGGTGGAAATCATCCCATTCCAGCCAGCTGAAAGGGAGTGAATAATTTCTCTGGTTCCCCACATCTCCCACAGAAAATAGTGGGCAGAAAAGATGATTAGCATTCCAGTTAACAGAGCCCAAAGCTATTAGTAATAAATCCATTAGAACTTTTAATTAAAACCCCGAAACTCGTCAGGCAAAATCCACCCCATACAATAAAATAAATTTATAATATCAGTAATAATTAGCAATGCATCCTGTAGGATTAAAAATCATTAAAATAATTACATTTTGAAGTATTTTTAAATAGGTAATAGACTGCTTCAAAGACAGTAATAAAATTATACTCAGAATCTGTAGGCTACTGTCCAGGCAGGATATACTCTGAGCGTAGTCTAAAATAATGAACTTTCAAGTAATTAACAAGTAGCAGGCACTGGATAATTATTTTTAATGATTTTGCCTTCCTTCTTGAAGATAACAAAGATTTTGGGCCCCTTTGAGCAAAATTTGGAGACAGTTACACTTTGTGTGTACAGCATCCGAAAAGAAACAAGCTCTAGGTATTCCAAGATTACAGGGGCACACAAATAGTATGGAGCCCAAAATTCCTATTGAGGAAAATCAAAAGTCAATTCAAATATCAGCTGTCCAGGGTGATAAGAACTGGTTTTACCTACAATTGCCAAAAATTCAAGTTGTATTATAAAAAGGCTCAATGGACTTGATCAATATTAATCTAAAACCACAGGGAAAATGAGTCTGCAGGATGAATTCCTAGGCTGGTTGGAAGTTTAGGGGATTTTCCTTGTTTTCTGCTTCCAGAATTTTTGCAGAAAATATCCAAAAGCCTGAAGGACGGGAAGAGAATGATACAGCTTCCATGAAATGAAAGGTTAGGGGACAGAGCTCCACATTTCCAAAGCAGTTCCACTCTACTCTGGCTCCTTCCCAGCCCTGAGCTGAGCAGGATTTCTGGAAACTCCCGGGATCTCAAGTGCTCCACCCAGCCCCAATCTGCCAAACTGGTTCATAAACAACCCCAGGCAAAGATGGATGGAGCTGCAGGACAGCTCCAGCCTGAAAACCTTCCAGTAGGAAACAACTTCCTGGGAAAATGATCAGGTGCAGAGGAGTGGAAGTAGCTTATCAAAATTAAAGCTTAATTAAAATATGAGGAACAGACCAACATTAAATGGACAAGCTGGACCTTTAGTACAAGCTTAGATTAATGATACCACTTTAAAAAGCTCTTTGTACAGCACAAAATCTCCAAAATTCAAAGCCCAGAAGTATTACTTTGCTCAAAATAAAGATTTGTCGCAAGATTCAATTTGGGGTTGAAAGGGAGCTACTAATTTTTAAATTTCCATTAAGAATTTCAGAATAATGCAACACTACTGCCAAAGCAGCATGGTCAAGCATTCTCAGGTGTTTATCAACATCCCCTTATCATTTAGATTATCTGCAAGCCGAACACCAGGTGAGATTAGCAGATGTTTGGGGCTGAGGTGCTGACAACAGCTCAAAAATGCACAGCCAGAATTGTCCTTAACAAGGAGAATTTGGATAATAAAGCACCTGAAAGGCATCAGCAGGTGGCTCCTCCTTCCCTGTTTAATGTGATCAATGGGAATTGGCCTGTTCCTGAAGACATTTGTCTGATTTAAACATTTTTTGTCATTCCAGAATCATGGAATGGTTGGGACTCCTTCCACTGTCCCAGGCTGCTCTAAGCCCCATCCAACCTGGCCTTGGACATTTCCAGGGATCCAGGAGTAGCCCCAGCTTCTCTGGGAACCTGTGCATCACCACCCTTCCAGCCAGGAATTCCTTCCCAAGAGCTAAACTATATTCCAATCAACAACTGGGCCAAAAATTAAATTTTTTCCACACCATCCACTGGTGTTTCCACTGGTGTTTCCATCCAGTACCAAGGCTGCACATCCACACAGAGAGTGAAAATCAACAGTGCTAATAAGCAGAATGTAAAACAGTCATTAAAGGCAAATGTAATGAACTGTTAAGTCTAGACTATTCCACAAAGACTGGCAATAGGCTGGATTTTGAGCTCTTTTATGATGTGTTCTGGAAGAAAAAGTAACCAACATGAAAATGAAGTCTAAGAAAAAAAAAAAATCCCTCAGAAGATGTTGCAGTTTTAAGGAAGAATGATAAAAAGTCTTATAAAGAGGAATAAGAGAGAAAGCAAACTGACAGAACAGGATGAAAAAAAAAATCTAAAAAGAAATTTATCTGAAATGTTTCTTCATGAGAAAAGTAAAATAAATAAAACCCAGTCATCAAGGTAGTGGTGAAGAGCAGCTCTGTGAGTGAGAACTGAGCTTGGCAGGAAAATAAAACTGAAGTGATACAAACTTGCATATGCAGAGACTCCAACTGAGAATTGTCATTACCACAAAGATTCAAATTAATGACAGGAAATTCTTGGAAGAATAATAAAAAATTTAAGTAAGCAGGGACGAATGAGAAATCATTAAAACTTTGAAAAAAAACTCAGATGTAGACAGCATAGCTTAACAGAACTCTGAAAAATTGAGGAATTTTGAGGGAAAATGAGTCCTGCCTATTCATTTTCAATGGGATAAATATTAGTGCTGCAATTGTATTTCACTCCCTGGAGTTCTGTCATTGGCTTTATGGGGCAATGACTTGACTTAGAAGCAGGAAGGCAGAAATTTAAGTTACAATCAGAAAGCAGCTTCAAGTTTGACTTGTTAAATCAGTTGGCAGTGGGGTATTTTGACCTGAAAAGGCCATGTAAAGGAAATTGTGGAGTTCAGCATGTGATGCTTGCAACAGCCTGGAAAACAGCCTGGCAAAGCCATGGCAGGTGCAGTCCTGCCCTGTTAGCTGGGCTCAGTGCTCTCAGCAAACCCCTGGAGCTGGGAAATTCTCCAGTTCTCTGCAATAAAGTTCAATGGATTGAACTTGAATAGATTGAATAGATTCAATTTTTTCTGCAAAGTTCAATAGATTGTCCAGAGCCAAAGCTGGTACCCACCAGCACTAATTCTAAAAATGATCCCAGCCCATCACAGCCTCTGTGCCCGTGTCCTTCCCTGCTCTGTACTCCTCTGGCTCTCAGCCACCACCAGGTTCAGTTTCCATCTCCTCCTGCTTTGCATGGATGGGATTGAGCTGGAATGAGACAGCAACACTCTTATTCAAAATACACACTTGTAATCTCAGTGCTGTTTATCAATTTTGGAAGCTTTCTCTACAGCCTCAGGTCAAATATAGTATTCTCTTTTGGGACCGTGCCTTTCAGAAGAGAAAGTGGAAAATTCTCAGCATCCAGGGTTCCAACACCTGGGAGAAACTGATGGAAACTTGTGGGTCCTGCACAGAGCTCTGTAAGATCCCAGCCTTTTGTTGGGACATCACAGCAGAGAATCACAGAATCATTGGAAAAGAATTCCAAAATCATTGAGTCAAACCTGTGACAATCCCCACCTTGTCACCCAGCCCAGAGTACTGGCTGCCAAATCCAGTCATTCCTTTAGAACTCATGGTGCACAGGCTTGCAAGGGAATAATGATCCAATTCCTGTCCCTAATTACTCCTTTTCAACAGAGAAGCTCATTTAGAAAGTGAGATATCTGTGATGGTGTTGGGTATGAATGTGCTGTCACCCCAAAATGAGCAGCACAGCCCTCCTCAAACAGCAATCCCTGATAATGGAAAGCCTCCCCCGGCTCTCAGAGGATGTGAGCAGAGGGAAAGCAGCACTGCAGAGGCAAACTGGGCACAAGTGGGAGCTTTGGAGGAGCCTCAAGAACTTGCCAGGAGTCAGGCCCAAAGCTGGAAGGGTTCCCCTGACAAACACACCCAGAGCTCAGCCCTGCAGTGCTGTCACTGTGTGCAGAGCTCCAGGATGTTTTCTGAAGCACAATAATTCCTGTGTCCAGCCACTCCTGTCATTGGATCAAGTCTGGCCACTTGAGGGACTGGAGAAAAACAGGCAGTAATCGAGCTCAGGGTGGGATTTTTGCACTTAAAGCAGAATTATATGGACTTACATCACCTCTCCACCTGAAGCAGGCTCATATTTACCAGGGTGGTGTGAAAGACCCCTGGCCATCTGGGATTTTTATTGAAAGAAAAGACCAAGCCTAAGAAGCAGCTAATACTCACTGCAGCAGCTGTGCACTGTCTCCAAGGAGAATTATGGGACAGGCATTGCATGCGTGGCATTGCTCTGGGAGGATCTGATTAGACACACTTTGGTGAGGAGAAAAATGTTCTCCATCAAATAAACACTTGGAGAAGGGAATTCTGGATGCATCCTCACACGTTTTCCTCTGTTGGAAATACAGGGTGATTCCAGAAACTCCTTTGTTGGTTTTTGTACAAATAATTAATTCTGGCTATAGAATAGGCAGCGGAGCTAATTACAGATGGAAAGTATCTATAAAATGAATTAAAATTCACAAGCAAACATTGCTGAAGGAGCTGACCATTTATTTTTAATGCTTTTAGGAGCTTCTACACTTGCAATGAGGAGCATAACAGCATCCAGCAAAAATTTCTCTTTTGAAGAATATAATTTTTAAAAAGTGAAATACTCAGTGTGAGTGCATTTAAGATGTTATCTTACATGTTCTCAAGCTACTCCTGACACATATGGTACAAATTCTGTTGTCTTTGAAGTCATAAGCTGACTGTGACACTGGAAATATACTGAAGATTTAGTTAAATTCTACCTCTACCTACATAAAGTTGTAGAAAATACCAATTACTTCTGAATTTTGTTAATTATTTATATCTATCTAAGCTGTCTGAACTGAAAATAAATACATTCTGTTGCTGGAATACAATTCTCAATTTCTGCAGGCACCACAAATATTGCAGCTGTAAAATTTTGTTACACCCCTTGTGATACAGCTGAAAACCCCAATTATTTAATGTCTGCCACAGTCCCCACATTCGGAATTTCTCTAGTGCACAAAACCTTTTTCTGATGTAATATTTTAAACACCTGTAAAACTTAATGAACGGACCCCATATATTGTATAAATGTATTGCATAAATGCACATTCCGTTCTGTTAACAGAAGGAAAAGAATTTTCTGTGGGATTGATTCTCCAAGTTTTTGAGAACTGCTCTAACAGACAGATCCCAGCGTGGAAGAATTAAGGATGCCACAGTTTGCCGTTTTAATCCCAACAAAAATGAGAAAAATAATAGCAATTCTCATTTCTATAATTCTTTTGTACATGAGGGTGCCTGATGCTTACAGATTATCTTGGATGGTTGTTTTTGTTCACGTGGCACTTTTCTAAAATTGAAGAATGAGCAAATGGGAACAAACAACCTGCAATAAACAACTGGTCGTTCTTTTCTTCCAAAGATTTTATACATCAGTGGCTTGAAATAATATGGATGCTATTTCCAGCCTCTTAAAAATAACTCCTAGTGCAGTATTTTCTTGTTACTATTGAGGGTGGGAGCAAGAATAGCTTTCCAAAAGAATATTTGGCATAGGAGCAGTGTGCTGGTTTTTTTTTTTTTTAATAAAAGGTCTCATGACACAAAGGCATCTGCGACTCAAGGACATGGAAATTCAGCTGGAGTCCTCACATGAAAAATGCACCTTATATCCCCCAAAATTCTTTATTGGTAAAGAACCATTATAAATAATGATGTGGGATTGGAAATATTATATGGACTGCAGCAAGTTGATTTATGGTAGCAAATACAAACATACTCACAGGCTATTAACACACTACTCAGTGGAGTGTTTACTACACGAGTGTAAATAAATTTCTTCCAGTAGATCTTTATTGGGACCTGCCAGTCTATTTCCACTTGAGACTCAGCTGGTTAGATCCTGACCTGGTGCAAAATAAAGTAATTGACAGGATTTCTTTATAGTGAACTTAGAGAATTAAAAATAAAACAAACTACACTGGCATTAATTCCCTTGTTGATGATTAATTAAGAAGTGCTTTCTGCCACTCTTCATTCTTAGGCAGCACTGGATTCTTCCCAAGAATGTCAGCAAGTCCCTGCTGAGCCCTCTGATCCCCCAGAAAGCTAAAAGTGTTGTGCAGGGTTACCAGGATGCCTGCAGGGACCCTGGGCACACAGCACCCGGCAGTGACTCCGTAAGGACAGCCCGGCTTAAAAAAGAGCCCGAAAGAAATAGGAAACTGCAGCAAACCCCAAAAGGCTGCAATGACCTCACCCTGCATTTCAGGAGTCTCTGGAGCAGCAGGAAAGAGAATATTGGGACTATTTTGGCCCCAGCTATGCATGGGGGATTGGTTTGCTGTCTGCAGGGAAATCTGGGCTGTGGGAATGGCTTTGGAGTGACCCAGTGCCACGAGGAGCAGCTAGAGCTCCCAGTGGGCTCAGGGAGCTGAGACAGGAGCAGGAGCACCTCCCAAAATCTCACCTGGAGATCACTGCAATGGTGCAGAGATCTCACGGGAGCACCTCCCAAAATCTCACCTGGAGATCACTGCAATGGTGCAGAGATCTCACGGGAGCACCTCCCAAAATCTCACCTGGAGATCACTGCAATGGTTCAGAGATCTCACGGGAGCACCTCCCAAAATCTGACCTGGAGATCACTGCAATGGTTCAGAGATCTCACGGGAGCACCTCCCAAAATCTCACCTGGAGATCACTGCAATGGTGCAGAGATCTCACGGGAGCACCTCCCAAAATCTCACCTGGAGATCACTGCAATGGTTCAGAGATCCCACAGGAGCACCTCCCAAAATCTCACCTGGAGATCACTGCAATGGTGCAGAGATCCCACAGGAGCACCTCCCAAAATCTGACCTGGAGATCACTGCATGAAACCACTGAAAGGTTTAAAAAGTGCAACAAAGCAGCTCTGGCAGCAGTTCAGTCTGGCTGCAGTTCCCCACTCTGTCCCATACACACCCCTTTGTCATTTCAGTACATCACCAGGTACCATTTCTCACTGAATTCCTGCATTCTCCAGCTACATTTCAGTACAAAAACTGTGCAATGTTTAATTTGTACCTGTGCTAGGAACCAGTTAAGTGGGACTGGTGGAGCTGAGCAGGATGGAGACAGGAAAGAAACACTTCCATTACTCTGTCAAGGTGAATCCCACTGGAACTCTGACTCAGGGGGGTCTAAGGTGGAATCATGGAATTTTTAAGGTTATGTAACACCTTACGAGTGAGATCAACTCCAACCATCACCAGTGTCCACCACAATCCATATCCTCAAGTGCCACATCCACACATTTTCTGAACGCTTCCAGGGATGAGGACTCCACCACTTCCCTGAGCTGTTCCAATGTTTTACAACCCTTTCCTTGAAGGAATTTTTCCTAATATCCAATTTAAACCTTCCCTGGCACAACTTAAAGCCATTTCTTCAATTGTTCCCTTTGGAAAAATTTACTTTGGAAAAAACCTGCTTTGGAAACACAAAACTGATGCTGGGGACTTTGATTTTCTTGTATCAAAAGACAGCTCTTGGCTTCATATTCCATTCTTAACCCTCATTTAATAATCCAGAATATTTATATTATTAAACAGTAATTCATAACAATCATCCTGACTCTCAATAATTCAAAGATATTTTCCTATTTAACCATTTGCATTCTGTATCTAATAATATCAATTTTAGTGATCCTAAATACCTCATTAAAAAACAACTGGACAGAAATTGCACGGAAGAGAACATTAATTACATCAGCTGATAGAATTCAGACAGAAGAGCCAGATTTTAGGGCCCTTCCTCAGGAGCAAAAGTGCCACAGAACTTTTTGTATTGCTACAAGTGTGTTTTTCTGATTTATGGTATTTAAGATGAGATTTTGAAATGCAAATGTTGATATTTCACTTGTCAGGTATGACAATATCTGCTATAAAGATATAAAAGGGGAGGGCAAACCTGGGATCTCACTGTGATTAGTAAAGTAGCAACCCCCAAGGAGTGCACACTGCCAGCAGATGGAAAAGTTCCTGTGCTAAGATGTTTGGAAGTAACAAAAAACGTGGACAGGCAGGAGAATTGAAATTCAGATCTCCCAGCTCTGAATTCAAAATTGTATCAATGGACCTGGATTGATTATTCAGACACAGCAGCCAAAAATCACTTAGCAGGGAACAGATTCTACTGCAAGATTCCTGCAGCAGCCTTTGGAATCTTTTCTCCATGGACCAAAAAAACTTCCCATTTCAAGAGCTCGTGAGAAAGACAGTAGGCCTCCATTCTATTTTCTTAAGTTTTAGAATAATGAGACTTAATTTCTTGTCTAGAAGCAAAGAAAGGGCATTTTTATGGCAAATCATTTTATGAATTCTGTGTGAAAAAACAGGTTTTTCATTGAATTCAGATTGCCAGCAAAAGCCCAGGGATATATCAAAACCTCTCCTCAAAAGCAGGGATTTTAATCCTGATTTATAGGATTTCTGGAGGCACAAAGCCTTGATGATTTCTTTTAATATCACAAAAAACAGAGAATTCTTGTGAAATACATGTGATAGAGTGTATGGACACAGCAAACACCAGTTCAGCCACCACCCTTAACCTACAAGACTCAGCCACAAGAAAGAAATTAAGACATGAAGCAAATGTTTCTGTCAATCCATGCCCAGGATGGATCCTGAAGGATGTTGATGTCAGCAACAGAAGTGCATAAAGCAACAGAAGAATACGGAATTTACCACAAATTTTAAACAAAACTTGAATTTTTGTGCAATTATTAATAATCAGGGGGTGTAGAGAGTTATGGATTACTAAACTCTCACCAGCCAAGCATTGGCAGATTTCAGCATTAATGGATGGAGAGAATGGATTCCCCAGTAATTTCAAGGGCAGCAGAACCTCAGCTTGAACTGTTACCCAACCTCTGCTCTCAGTGCCAAAGGTGGTGAACTTCAGCATCCCCAGAGTGAGTCAGAGTTTGCACAATCAGGAAAACTCTTGGGATGAAAAGGACTGGACAAGTCATTCCCAGCACCACGAGTGCTCCAGGGCTGGAACTGCATGGAAAAATTCCCTCTTACTGAAAAAACAAAGGATGCCTGTGGAACATTTGGCTCCACATCCCAGCTCTCCCTCCACCTGTTATCTGTTATTTTTGGCAGCAGTGATGGGGGAGTCCAGTTGAAGTGTGGATTTCACTGCTCAACCTGTTGGCAAATTCCATCAAGGGGGGTTTCTCTGTGCCTGGTGTCATGGGCAGGGAAGTGCAATCCATAAGAAAACAGGAAAATCAGAGGTGTGAGCCTCTGTGGTGGTGTTCCCTCCCGGGATAATGTGGAACTGGGAGAAGGAAGCCACAGGATGAATTCTGCAGTGCTGTTTGTGTCTCTGGTCTCTTGCCGTTTGCTGCTGCTGCTTTGGGGTCATTTCCCCTGAGCTGAAGACCAAGGCAGATTTTTTGCACTATGGACTGATATCAACAAAATTCCATTTCTAAATGGTTCTAGTGATGCCAGCAAAGGGAAACCATGAAGAGAATATGGCCCTGACAAAATCCCTAATTGGGGCTGAATAATGTTCATCACCTCATTCTCCTGGCTGGGGATGTCACCAAGGCCTGTAACACCTCCAGCTCCTGCAATCAGCCCTTTAGGATCTTCCTGAACAGGAGTCTGTACCCTGAGCAGTGGTTTTGTGTGTGTTTTTAGGGTTTTTGTTTCACTTCAATAGCCACTGATGGTGATTTAAAAATCTATTCATGCTTTTGGCCTCCGCAATCTCCTGCGACAGCGCATTCCAAAATTTAATTCCATGCTATTTAAGAACACTCCACGTTTGCATACTGCCTGTTTCTTGTATATGAAAAAGGATGAAAAATGATGTTCTGTGCACCTTTCCCACACTATTCATGAATTCAGAGGCTCCCCCATAACTCTGCATTTCGTGTTCTCATTGCAGAGTGGAAAAATCCTAAAGAATTCAATCTCTCCTCACAGAGCAGTTGCTCCATAATTTTGATCACTGTGTGTGCTCACTGTGACATCTCAAGTTACTGTCTAAGCTTTGCAAGACCACGGGGCTGGTTTAAATAAACCACAGCTTTGCTGAAAATTAGAGGTACAGTTAAAAAGCAAATTATAATCACGTAAAAACACAGTTAAAAGTTGTCCCTTTTATAAATACAGGGGAAAAGCAACACCCATGAGTGACTAACAGTGCTGTCATGTGAGCTGTTGGTCCAAAGGTCTTTCATAGAAAATCTGAGTTATAAAAAGACATTTTATGATATAGAAAGTTATAAAAAGATTCTCTCTCACACATGAGAAGGATGCTGCCCTTACCTGCAACTAGGGAAAAGCAGCAACTCCACACAGGTAAACTCCAGGCAGTGGGAGGGTACAAATTCTCAGTGGAGAAATACCCAAGGGAGCACATGGGGCAGTAAATCAGCCCCTGGGCCCAAGGAGATCTCAGACAGGCAAAAAGCAGCAAGCTGGAACAGCTGTGCCCCAGGAAATGCAGAACAAATGGATTTGCCATCTCCTGACTCCAGGGATCCCAATACCTCTGCAGAGAACAGCAGGGCCAAGCAGGGAAATTGGGAATTGTAATTGGATGTGCTAAACAAGTTAGAAACATCCAAAATGCTTCGTTTTAGTACTAAATGTGTTTTGCTCAGAGAGTGGAGATGACTGAAATTAACAGAAATTAACAGAACTCTGAACTAGGCTGCGTTTCACACAGGTGTCCCAGACCTGGCACTGACCATTGCCAGCAAAACCCACAGGATCTGCCTTTCCATACATTTATTTACCCCAAACCACAGAGTGCAGCTCAGAGCGACAGCCCAGACTCTGATGGGGTCCTGGTTTTGTGTGACACAGAGAGCAGGGCAGGTCCTTAACGCTGTGCAGCTGCTCAGAGGAACCCAAGCAGCCCCAGAGAAACACCAGGACCCCGGTGCAGCCACAGAAATGTGCCCAGGCACTGGGAGGGACTGGGAAGTGGGGAATCACCATCTCTGGATGAGCAAGGAATGATGAGCAGGTGGCACTCGCTGAAAATGGGGTTGATGCCAGGCTGGACTCGATGCTCTGGGAGGTCTTTTCCAAGCTGGATGTTCTGGGATGCTGCTGCCAGGGCTGGAGTGTGGGTCTGGGCAGCTCAGAGTGGCACTGCAGTGCCTGCCACCAGACATCCTCTGTTCCCAGGGGTCTCTGGGAATAAAATAGGTAGGATGGGTCTTTAAAAAAAAATAAAATAGGGTCTTTAGCATGGAGTTGGAAGGGGAGAGGTGCTGAGCAGAACAATTCCTACAGGGATGATGAGCTGACCATGGCCAGTGCACATCCTGCAGCACCCAGGACAAATTCCACTGGAACTGTGCTGGGAGCAGAACAGGGTGAGAATTCAGATTGCCCAAATTACAGCCCATAATAAGGCATATTTTGGGTTCAGCTGACTGAGTGGATTAAAATATCACTGCCTGGCTGGAGGTGTCTGCATTGCCACCTTTATTGTCCCTAAAACCTGTCACAACCTGTCACACAACTTCCTAGGTAAATGCTCTCTGATCCATCCCTAGCACAAAGATTCAAGTTCCCATATCAATGGGAATGATATCAATTGTATTTCTGGGAATTATATCAATGATATAATCAATCAATACACTTCCAATATGTCAGTAATTCACTTTAACCTCAGCCATTTGAGAGAACTGAATTAAGAAACTCTATGTGAAGCTTTATTATGAGTTTTTCAGTTATTAATGTCTCCTGTATAACTCAAGGCCAAAACTGGCAAAATTTTTTGTTAAATTAGAACTTATTTTCATTCCAAAGAAGATTTTTCTCGAAAAATTACTTGAAAATGAAAAGCTTTCTTAGATTTTGAAAAAAAAAATAAATTGTGTTATTAAATCATGACATGAAAAACTTAAAAATTCCTGAAGAGTTCAAATTCATAAACTGAAGTAAACTTTGAAAACGCACAGAGGGGTTTGTTCCAGATTGGCACAAATGTTAGAGGAAATTAAGATTTATTTATGATAATGAAATTAGTAAAAAAAATAAGCAAGAAAAAAGAGAAGGAAATCAGTAATAAATTTACTGACATTTGACTAAGATCTTTTTCAAAGTGTTCTCACAGAAATATCCAGTTTCAATCAATTTTACTGCAACTGCTTTCATGAATGATGTTTGATGAGTGTAAGTACATTTAGACACCAAAATTATTTATTTTCATGATTATCAAAACCAATATTCAGAATTTAACAAGTGTCCAAAATAGTAGAGTCAGTTAAGTAATAAAATTGATCATAAAAGTTTATTAATTTGCAGTTGTGATCAGGAAATGTGATTTAAATGAACCAGCTTAAATTAATTTCAAAATCTTCTCTTGCCCAACCATTAAATAAATTTTTAATATGTCTAAAAGACTGTAAGTATTAAGATATGGCAAAAAAAACCCCCATGCTGAGCATTTCTGTCTACCAGCAGTACATATTTTAGAACTGAAATCCTCCTTTCCTCTTCTATTCACCCATTTTAAGCAGAAATCACAGCTGAAAACAGCTGAGTCAAATATATTTTATTTGGTCTGTAATGAGCATTTTTAAATGCTTCCCTGACTGTTCCCAATAAATTAC
The DNA here is from genome assembly GCF_017590135.1 of Pyrgilauda ruficollis. Lineage (NCBI taxonomy): Eukaryota > Metazoa > Chordata > Aves > Passeriformes > Passeridae > Pyrgilauda > Pyrgilauda ruficollis. The sequence goes on along the minus strand of NW_024524377.1, from coordinate 290,108 downwards.
TTTGTAATTAGACCACTGAATTTGGAGTTGATTTGCCAATATCTGTGCGGATCACGGGACATTGTGTTTTTTATCAAAATTGCCTGAGATAAGGAGCACAGCAGGTTTCTGTTGCTGTGTCTTCTGAATTCAGGTGAGGTGGAATCCTTAAACGTTATCAAAGCACTCACAGTTTGCTTTGAAATCCAAGCAACCTAAAAATAGGCTGAGTTTCTGGAAGAATGGAAGTGTGGAGTAAACTTATTTCAAAACAGAGTTTTCCCAGCAGAACAAATAATCTCTAAGGCAGGAGATGAGTGATGTGAAAAAGGATGATGTGCCATTAAAAAATCTTTATTTTATACTAAACAAGGTGTCTTGTAAAAATATCCTTTTTCTCTTATAAAAGACACAGGGATTAAAAATAATCAGTTCTGCCAATGCTAACCTATTCTTAAATTCTATTTACTTGCTATTGTTGTGTATGCTATCATTGTTTACTTTAAGTGGCTTATAAAGCTGCCTAACAAAAAATAGCATTATAATATTAAATTAGTAATTGACCAGCAGATTCAGTAATTGAGAAGCAGATTTTCTTCTCCTCAGATTACCACTGACTTCGGACCAGATGAAGTTGTGCTGGATTTATTACAGGAAAGACTGTGAGAACTCTGAGGTTCCAGAAAACTCCCAATATGGGGAGTTCTGTGTCCCATGTCCCAGAACCTGCTGGGTGCATCAGTTTTGTGCTTCCAAAGGATCCATTCTCCTCCACGTCAGTTCAGTGGGATACTGAGATGACCCCATCACCTTAATTCCACTTGCTCTTCCTCACTTTTGGGGTGAGGATGATAGCTGTGCTTCCCAGGCAGTGCTAATAGTCCCTTCCTAAATTATCCCACGGAGGCAGACGAGGAGAAGAGAAGCAGCATTAATCAGAGGGAGCTGAAATGAGTAGAATTAGCACAAAATAGTCCAAAATAGAAAAGCTCTAGACCACAAGATGAGACTTGTTTCATTAGCTATAAGTAGCACCATGTGTAGGAGCATATAAAGTGTGGCTACATTTCAAATATAAAAATATTACCATGAGGCTTCTCCCTCCCACTCTATTATACTCTCCAAGAGAAAAGAGAGTAGGTAGACAATGAAATTCTTAGTTCACTGCCAAGAATTCCAGTGCAAACAAATTATCAAGAGAATCAGGTAAGAATAATGATGTGATATTGATAGAGAAAGCAGGAGCTCCGTATAAATTAAAGTTTAAAATAAACTGTAGGAGTGACAGAAGGAAAAGGCAAAAAGGCAGGCAGAGAGAAAGCTCAGTATTCTGACAGAGGAAAGGGATGGACACAGCAGGAATACACAGTGCAGGCTCTCTCCTCCTTGGATAACAGGAGCAGCAGCAACACAAGCCTCTCCTCATGGAAATAAGCAGGAATTTTAGCAGAAAGCAGCTCCTGATTGCCAAAATTAGCCTTTTGGAAAAAAGACTCTACTATTATCTTCACTAAGCAGTGGAGAGCAGAGGTGACTGTGCTGTTTCCAAGGAAGTTTGGGAATTGAGCAGCTCAGTCCATTTCCCGTGGCTCCTGGGAATATTCCTGTTGGCTCCTGAGCTGAACACACCAGCAGAGGTATTTTTACCCTGCCTGGCTTACTTTCCTTCCCAAGGTTATCCAGTGTGAAGTGATCAGGGCTGAAATCCCAATTCTGCTCCTTGAGCAGTCTCAGGAATCGTTGGCATTGACCTACTTTTCCTCCTCCTGGATGCTCCTGTGCCTTCCTCGGCTGGATGGGATCTAAATCCCCAGGGAATTGCCAGGAAATGCAGCTCCTCTCACATACCAAAATTTCCTTCTTCTGCTGGAAACCTACCTAGGAAGAAGCTTGATCCTTCCCACAGAGACAACGGCAAAATCTGCCAAATTATAAATTATGGGATGATTTTGTTCGGTCACAAATTCAAATTTCATCAGTTCCCTGAATTTGTAAAAGTGTTGGACAGAATCTCATAAAATCCATTTAATGCCAACTGGATAAGGAGACCCAAGGAATTCCAAAGAATCACTGTTGAAAGTGAAAATAATTACAAGAAAATTAAGAAATTAAGGAAGAATATGTTTACCAAGACACTGAATGTGCTCCCACTTAAAGATGCTCCAAGAAGAAAAGTCAAGCACTTGAATAAAAAATTTCACCCAAACTCTTGAAGATGTGAACAGAACTGATGCAAATCTTTTACGTTATTTTCTCACACAAAAGAAAAGTCTGCCTGTAGAAATGTTCTGCTTTCCAGCTCTACAGATGGCTTTTCATACAGAGAAAAGTAAAATTGTAAAATAAAAGTAAAATTTTAAAAAGTGAAAGTTTAGCACTGGCCTTCATTCTTATCAAGAGGAATGACTGGAGGTGAAGTTGAGCCATTAACGTGGATAATTCTTAAAGGAAAAAAAAAAGAAAAATTTAAGAAAAATACTTTGTGTATTTGTAATGTATGGGTCTATATGCACATGAAATTAATTACATGTAAATTAAAGGAAAAAAAACACACTTTATAACCAGAGGAAAAAAAGTTCTAAAATTCTGATGACTTCCACATTTTACACACCTTAACATGACTACATAGAAATTGGTAGCTCACAAAACCAAAATTTCTGTTATTCAAAGAAGACCTGAACTAGATTTCATAAAATCAGGAGGGTTTTTGTTAAGATTTCTCCCCTCTGTTTTATTTTGCATATGTTATTTTATTGTATACTGAGGCAGCATAACTGCTTCTCAAATAAAACAAAAGTAAAGATTAAAATGCCTTAATCTCCTGCGTCAGCAGTCAAAAACATCAATAATTTTGATAGAAATGTCTTTGAACTCATAGAAATTAATGACATAAAGAGTATAAACAAACAAATAAATAAATATAAAGAGTATATACATCTATATAAGAATGTGAAGCAGAGGCTGCACAATAATAAAGTTACATAGATTTGTCTAAATGGATTCCTGAGCATTTAGCATGTAATTACCCTTTTCCAAATAAAAATGTCCCATATTATTAATGGTTTACACCTCTCTCCTCCCATGCAATTAGAGAGCACTGCAAGGCTGCACAAGGTTTATTGAACAGCCCCAGAAATGGTTTTTGGGAGTGTCCTCCTGCCAGGGAGGGATGTCCAGGTGAAGTTTCCTCCCGTGCCCAGGGTTTGTTTTGGAGGAGTTACACTTCTGTGATTCTTTAAGCTCTTTACAACTCCCTCATCTCATTTGCACTGCTGGAGATCTTTAAACCCACTCTCTTCATAGTTAAAAACAACATAACAAGATTAGGCTGGGAGCCAAGGAAATCAACCCTGTGCCAACCAGGCCTGGAATTCTAATTAGAGCATCGTTTGTATTAACCTCCATTTCCCACCAGAAGGACAATATGATCACTGCTGGGACTGCAGCAGGGCAGGAATTACTGATTCCAGCAAGGCATTGCAAGAGAGGAACCTGAAAATGTCATCTGAACAGTCCAGCTTAGGATTAATAGGGAGGTCATTCAGACAAAAAAAAAAAATTAATTATATATATTCATTAATAAGGGGGTTATTATTCATAAAAATATATATTAATTTATTATTATTCAGAAAAAGAAATATATATTAATTAATAGGGAGGTTATTCAGACAAAAATATATTAATTAATTTTAAATATCAATTAATAAGGAGTTTATTATTTAGACAAAAATATATATAAATTAATTAAATACATATATTAATTAGTAGGGAGGTTATTCAGACAAAAATGTATATTAATCTAAAAATGCTTCATAGAAACCATAAAATGTAATCCTAACAGCACAATTTGGGGGAGGTTTTTAGAGAAAAATATTAATTAATTAATTAAAATATATATTAATTAATAGGGAGGCTATTCAGACAAAAATATTAGTTAACTAAAATATATTTTAATTAGTAGGGAGGTTATTCACACAAATGTATACATATTAATCTAAAAATGCTACACAGAAACCATAAAATGTGATCCTAACAGCACAGCTTGGAGGAGGTTATTCAGACAAAAATATGTAGTAATTAATTAATTTAAAAGATATATTCATTAGTATGGAGGTTCTTCGGACAAAATATATATTAATTAATTAATTAATTGGCAGGTTATTCAGATAAAAATATATATTATTCTAAAAATGCTTCATAGAAACCATAAAATGTAATCCTAACAGAACAGCTTGGAGGAGGTTATTCAGACAAAAATATATATTAATTAATTTTTTAAATATATTAATTAATAGGGAGGTTATTCAGACAAAAATACATATTAATCTAAAAATGCTTCATAGAAACCATAAAATGTAATCCTAACAGCACAGCTTGGGGAAAGTTATTCAGACAAAAATATTAATTAATTAATTAATTTTAAATATTTATTAATTATTCAGCCTAAAATATATATTAATCTAAAAATGCTTCATAGAAAAGGAAAAGGGAGAGTGCCGTTTAGCAAGAAGGATTTGATAAACAGGACTGTGCACAAAGGTATTTATGTTTCTAATCTGGTAAAAAGTCTTTCGATGGGTTTGGAATTTGGCATTTGGTGAAATTTTCAGGTTTAAATTTCACACCTTTATGTGAGCCACAACTGTGAGACATTAAGTAAAGGAATTTTTAGGAAAAGGGAATTTTGTAGAAGGATGTTATTTGGTGAGTGATCTCTCCAAAGTCCTACAAGATACCAGCCAGAATATTTAATTATATAAAAGAATACATTTTAAAGCCAAATTTTTATGAGAATTTGAATACTCTCATGAACTTACAAGACAATTCTGTGACTTAAATCACAGGAACTGTATCACTGCCTTGCACTGGAGAGTCTGAAAAACATGCACTGAAATAAATATTAAAAATACACTTACAGCACTAATTCAAGCAGCTACAACCAGTGAAATTAAAATAACATTCATATTTCAAACAGAAAATTGCCTAAATATCAGTATTATCAATGCCTGGGTATCCTCACTGAAACCTTTGTCATTCTTTGCAAAATAAACTTAATACAAACCCAACAAAAACTGGGGATGTGTGGAATGAATGTGTTTATCCCAAGCTATTTACCACAGCAGAATCATATATGAACATGAATCTCCAAGTGTGAAAACACTTATGGTGCATGTTCTAGCAGTTGTTTTGCAATGGAGATGCTATTTTTGTTTCCATATAGAGACAAACACAAAAAATGAAATTATAAAAACTCTTTGAATTTCACTATCCTAGAAAAAAATCAGCTAAGCTTCAAAACTTTCATGAGATTATTAACTGTGCTTTGAGTGATGGGTGTGGAGTTCAAATCATATTTATATGCGACAAAAACTGCCTGAAAAACCAATTCAGTTTGTCATAGGATATCTTGAAATTATTTCTCATCTGTGAGAATTTAAGAATACTTATTCTCTGTGACAGAGCAGGTTAAAAAAGTTTATGCAAGGAAGAAGGTTCCTATAAAAACAGCCATGAAAATATTGTTGAATATTTTAAGAACTTATTTGTGTCCCAGGCCAGGCTGGATGGGGTTTGGAGCAGCCTGGAAAGCGTCCTTACCCCTGGCAGGAAATGGGGATGGGAATAAGATGGGGATGGAATGGGAATGGGGATGGAAAAGGGAATGGGGATGGGAAAAGAGATGGGGATGGAATGGAATGGAATGGAATGGAATGGAATGGAATGGAATGGAATGGAATGGAATGAGCTGGAATGGAATGGAATGGAATGATGGAATGGAATGGAATGGAATGGAATGGAATGGAATGGAATGGAATGGAATGGAATGGAATGGAATGGAATGGAATGGAATGGAATGGAATGGAATGAGCTTTAAGGTCTCTCTTTTTTCAGGTTCCTGTGCAGAACTTCCCAAGTTCTGGCAGCCAAGTGGGAAATGCAGATGGGAACTTGTTGCTTTAGGCTTAAATCAAGCTCAGCTGTAACAAAACCTTTTTCAAATATTTTTCAAGCCTTTCAGAATTTATAAAGCTTTGGTTGGTGTTTTACAAGTGACTGGGCTCAGTTTCATTTAAGAAGTTAATTTCTATTTTGGAATAATCTGGAAGAAAACCATCTGAGAGGAACTTGATTCTCCCCAGAAGTTTCTTGCCTCTGCAGCTCTTGTGAACATGAGCAGAGCAATCTTACATTTTAATGCCTTCAGAACTAGGAAAGTTCCTTCCCCAGGAAAATATGATTGATTGTTACAATGACAGTAATTGCATTTTAGTAAAAGTAACCATTATGGTAATTTTCCTCCAGAAAGAGACATTTAACTAACTTAAGTAACTTGTTACTTTTCAACACATTAACTTTGACAAATTTAACATTACAAACGTACAGAGTTCACAGCCACAACAACGTGCATCACTTAGGGAGTGTGCACACTTTTTATTTCTATATATCAAGCAGTGTTTCCAAATAGGAGATGCTAAAAAAACTGTGCATACATAACACAGCATTAATTAAACTGTTAAGAGCAGCTCTAGCACATCCAGTGCCAAGTCTCCTGTTGAAAAATCCCGCTTTCCAAGCAGCAAATTTCTATCAGAATTTCATTCCAGGGATGCTTCCCGAGCACCTCTTGAATCCCAACCTCACCCCCTGAACTCTCTGCACCATCAGAGAGCTCCTGCATTTTCTCCAGCCTGTTATTTATAAACATTTCATGCCGCTCAGGTTGTGGTAACTTATTAAAAGTGCAGTTCTATAATTTAAACACCCAGAGTTTTCTTCATACAACTTCACATGAGTTAAAATAAAAATGCTCTGCCTTTGCTTTAAAGATATTAATCATTCCTTCTGCTTTAAAGGGATTCTAAACTGGAGCTCAGTAAATTTCCATACTACTGAACATTTTTACACTAGAAAAGAACTGAAATTAATCTGGATTCAAACTTTGTTTTTAAGAAATTTCCTTTAAATGGAAACAGCAGAAATTTGAATTTCAATCCAACAGATTTAAAATTTTCACTTTTCTAACTTCTTTGAAGGAACAGATTAAGTATTTAGCTGGAACAGTCAATGGGTTTACCTTCCTCTTATTTAAAAATCCCAGTCACATTTTTAAGGAAAATAACATAGGTGCTATAAAATGGAAGAGAGACCAGAGAAAATTACAGATGGGTAAGAAATAAAAAGAATATTAATCTGTATTGTCTCAATGTCTGCTGAATTGCTTTTTCAGCAGCAGCCTTCCACATAATTAAAAAAAAAAAAAACCTTAGTTTTTCTTTTTTATTATTTTTTAACTTTATTTTTAACTTTTAAGAACTTAGATGTGTAAATTGGTCAATTATTTTCTCGGCTCTTATAACCAAAAGCAACTCTTAGTTGCAAACTCTTACTGAAAAAACAGGCAGAACAGCTGAATAGTGAGAATGGATTGGAAATTCACACAGTTGAAGGAACATTTAATTCCAATGTTTTCAGAATGTGCTGGAGTCACATCCCTGGAAGGAGTCAAGAGCTGTGTGGTTGTGACACTTGGGGACATGGGGCAGTGCTGGCCCTGGCAGGGATGGACTCCATGACCTTGGAGGTTATTCCAGCTTAAACAATTCCGTGATTTTCTAAGATTAAAACCTTTCCACTCCTGCTCATCATCTACTCCGTGACAGAATATTTGAGAAAACCCCAAAATTCCTTTGGTTGTTCAAATCTGAAGTGAAATCAGGGATAACTCAGTGGAACAGCCAGAACCCAGGACACACATTAGGAGCTATCATCCCACCATGGAATTTTGTGAGATTATTTTTGTAACACAGTGTCCTAGTTACGGTTGAGAAGAGGAGGAAACTTCCAGTTTAGACAGAATTGGCAGGTGACCTCTATAATTAGTCCTTTATCTTTCCCATGTCTCCTAAATGACACGAGGCAAACTCCACACCTGAATTTTGCTTGGCAGGGTGCAGAGTTAATTCTGCAATATTAGCTAGGAAATGGAGGTTTGGTGGTGTCCTTGCAGGTGCAGAGGTGATGTTTTACTCAGTACAACTCCAAATAATGGCTCCATCTTTGACCTAAGATTTAAAAAACCCCACAAACAAACCCATCAGCCAGGGGTGCAGTGTCACTGTTCCTGCCCATGCCCACAAACTGCCTGTTCCCTGTAAAGTTCTGTGCTTCTGTGTCTAACAACAAAATAAATGTAATTTGGGGTGAACAAACCTCTGTAAATCCTCATAATCCAAGGATAAACCACTTGTGAAACTCGCAGATTAATTTAGCAGAGTTTTGGAGCAAATGAGCTGCTCCAAGTGTCAGATTTTAACACTGATAAGACACACAAGCCCTGTATTTTCCTTCCATTGTTTTGTTGCATACATACTGACTGAAACTACCTAATACAGAAAGTATCTGTTGTCAGAGGATAGAAAAATATTTCAGAGGGTGTGGGAATGTGTTTTGCTTAGAGACAATTTGGATCACAGAAGATACAACTTGATGTTTTTAAGAGAAAATTAGTTAAAGGCAGGCAGGTGATGGAGACAAAATGAGTCCAGGGTCACACCCTGGGTTCTCTCCAAGGTGTGCCTTGGGAGTCAGTGCATAAAAACAAGACCATTAATCCTCTTGTAGAATATCTGGCTGTTTAACAAGGAGCCATAGTTTAAACTGCAATTCCTCAAACCCTTTAAAAACCAGCTCTTGCAACAAAACAGCAGCTCCTGGTTTTCTGCACACACTTGTTGTGGTCTCAGCCTTGGGAAGGTGCAGACCTTCAAGCCAGCATAAATATTGGAGAGGCTGGGGAGGAGCTGAGTTCAGAAAGGAGTTTAAGGCTGATGTTTTTGGCTTCTTGGCTGGGCTGGTTTTAACCCAAATCAGTTCCCCAATCAATTAAATGTGCAGCTGCAAGAACATTTGTGCAGGGCAGGGCAGCATCTCTGGCTTATGCTGGCTTAAAGTGTTTGTGGAAGTGCAGCAGGAGTGTAACTGAAGAGCTGCTATAGTCTAACATTGCCAATAATCCACAAATGCCATTCCACAACACAGGAATAGTTAAAGCACATAAATGGCCCGGCCATGTGCTTGGCAGTGGGGCCTGACAGAGGAGAGCTTGGAAATGGCTGTAACAGCTTGAGAAATATCTGAGTTTGGAGGTAACTGCTTGTTCCAAGAGCAAGGACAAAACTCTGCTTCCCAGAGTGCATCACAGGGTGCTGGATGAGAAATGTGCTCAGCAGAAGGCACAGAGCAGCTCCTGGGAGGCAGCTGGGACCCACCTGGGCCACTGTCCCCACCTCTCTCAGCCCAGCCTGCGCTGCCATCACAGGATCCTCTCACAGCCCGGCTCTGCCACTTGCCTTCTCTTCATCAGCCACTTTGAAACCTTTCTGCTTAAAATTCCCAGTCATGATCCAAAAGGAGCAGAGAATCCTGCTGAGGGAACAGCAGAAGCACCAGGAGAATCCATCTGGAAATGACACTCCCATTTTTCCATTGCTACTTTATTATAATATCAACACAAGCCATGGACACTCTGGTTGCTGTTTTTGTGTAATTTCACAAAAAGCTGGGCTGGACAAATGTAGATCCATATTTGTTTTCTTAACCTGGCCTTGGTATATCCTACATTTTCTACTCCATCTGAACACTATCATCATTTCTATATTAAAATCCTACCATAAGTATTATTCCAAATATTTGAAGCTATTTATAATGGAAAATAATGCAATTACATTCCAGTTAAATTAAAAAAAAAAAAAAAAGCTTCAGTAGAAAAGCACATCTTTATCTGGTACAAATATCAAGTAGAATTTAACTAAACCAATAATGGAGAAGAAATATCACCTGTTAACATATGACAGACATATGTTATATATTGAGCTCATCCCACTGAGTTTTTCTCAGATAATAGCTTTTATAGATAACAGCATGCTGGGATTTTAAAATAATAGTTTTTTTAAAATGGTATTTCAGTATTTTGAAGCTTGTTTGTTAATCATTTGGCAATAAATTTGCAATGCAGACAGGATTCTTCCAGATAATGCCAGGTAATATGGATGGAACATCCAGCCACATCTTAGTCCTCCCCTCCAGCAGCACAAAACACACATGGCTCAGGGAATTCCTCATATTTTAGTGATAATAAAACTTGGAAACCAATCTAGATTGGGATTAGTGGCTGTAAGAGGTCATTAAAATAGAAATATTAACTAAAAAGGAAAAACCTGCCTGTTCCCTTTCACTTGCCTTGGCCTGAGAACTCCCACGGCAGTGTCCATTAAACCTGGCAAGGATCTTGTCTGAGCTTTCCCAAATCTGAAAACTCAGCAGGGCCTGAGCAGTCAAACTTGGAGCATCCTTAACAAAAACAACAACAAAAGTCAAACTAAGTAGTGCCATGCACAATTCCAGAAGAAAACCTGATCTTTCAACCCAAATTGCAGCCAAGCAACTGTTCCAGAGGAATAAGCCTCCAAACCCATGGGAATGTCTCTCCTGGGAGCTGTTTAAGCTTCCTTAATGCTCTTAATCCACCTTGATATTGAGCTGCCAGACACTCTGGCACCCACCTTCCCACTTCCAAATAGCTGCTCAAGTGCTGGAGCATTTCTTTGCCCTCAGTGGAGATCCTGACACCTCTAGGACACAAATTAACCAAGTTTTCCCCCACTGTGTTTGTGGCCTTCCACCTCAGTGGAGTGAAAACCTCTGGTGAGCTTTGAGAAAAAACAAAGCATGTTTTAGGGCAGGTTAAAAACTCCAGGATCCATGCGTGTGTCCTTCAGCTTCCCTAACTCTCCACATGAAACAAAAATACTTTTCCCCTTGCAGTTTCATGAAAGTTAATTAGTTGATATTACTAAAACTGGGTGCATGCACTATGTATCACTACAAAATTAGAAGTACGTTTTCGTTGCCTAAAGAATTTCAAGGCAAAAAAAAAGAGCTTTTATATCAGAAAGGTCGATGCTGTGTACAAAATTTTCTAAGTAAATGGAAAAAATGGTTACATTTTGTTCATTTAAAAGAGCCTGAACTGAAAAAATTTCTCACTTTAGGAGGTAAACAGAATTTTACCATCTCACATATTAACATTATCTGTTCAATGTCTGAATTGGAATTATTATAAAATTACTTGCAGTTGAATTAACTCCAAAACTATTCAGCAGTAGAAGCTGGAGGAGGATTTAGCTCCCCAGTGGCCTGAACAATGGGTAAGAGCACCAGGCTGGGATGTTCTGCTGGTTGCAGAAGAAAGATTCTGGGTTTGAATTTACAGGATTTCAAATCCCTGGAATGGCTCAGCCCATCCATCTTGTCAGAGCACAATCACCAGAGAGAAATGTTCCAGCTGGATTGTGCTCATGAAAAAAGAAGTGGGCAGCTCTTAGGGGTTCCCTGAGAGACTTCCAAGCCTAGAAACTTGTCCTTCTTAAAATCTGAAATAAGTAAAATTTGGGAATCTTCCACTCTTTTTCCTATGAAACCTGTAACATGCCAGATTTTCAAGAATTACAGCACTTGGAGAGAGGAATTATTTCTGTCACAGTGAACAGGAACAAAGGGGTGCCTGAGCTGCTGTTGGCAGGATTATTTTAATGCTATTTAAATTCTGTGCAGAAATTATGAAATCCCTAAATCAGGGATTATGGGCTGCAACCAAAACACATTGACTTAGAGCAATTCACAGCCATTGTCCGAGAGTCACACCTGTGATTTCATCAGGATTCCTGCTCCATTCCCAGATAACTCCTCTAACAAAGGGTTCAGATAACAGCAGCAGCTGCATTTCTCTTACGGGAATGGGCCTCAAACATAGTTCAGTCATTTTCCTTTGCAGAAAGGCTTTATTAGCCTAAACCTGCTGCCTCTGGAAGCAGGATAACTGCTTGTGCCATGTCATGTGTTTGTAAGGGTTAATTCTGCACTCCCCAGTTATCAGCAATAAAAACTATAAAAACATTAGCAGTTTATCCATTACCACGGATCTTTACTTTCCTCTTGTAAAATTCCAAAAGGCAATTTGTCAACTGCAACACCCATGGATGATTTGATAAACACTCCAACCCCTGTTCCCATTCCTTTCTGAAGCCAATTACTCACAATCTGAATCCTCAACTTAGTTTTTAGCAAAATCAGTAACTAATATTTGAGTCCCAGTATCTTCCAACCCATCTGAACCTTCCAGAATTCCACTTCCCATTACCATTCTACATCAACACTGCAGGAAATTTTATTATTTTCTGTTGGAGCAAAAACTGTCATTCATTTGTCTTCCCCAGCACTCATCTTCTCTGACATCGATCTGAACCAAAAAAATATTTCCAGGAACGTTCTCCTTACTGAGGTTTTAAATTACCAAAGTATCAGCCAGCTCTCCTGATCCCACCCTCCAGAAAGCTTCTAGGATATTTTGAATGACACCATAAGTAATTACAGCTATTCATGTATTTGTATTCCAAAACAACCAGAAGTCATATTGACACAATAATTCTGAAGAGCACACAATTGAATACTCTGAAGATCTGACAATCTCTCCACACTTGGCCACTTCACACTCCTACTTCTTATGACTATTTAATTACAAATTGTTGGCCTAAAATATTTAAATCTTTATCAACAAATATATGTATCAAGCCTTTCAAAGGCAGTGCAAAAGATCTTTAAAATCTGCTATCACTGTCAGGACGCTGTAGCAAAAAAACAACAAACACTTGTCACATATTTTAAGAATCTTTCAAAAATAACGTTGAAAACATGACAATGTTGCAGAACTTTTGCATTCTGTGATGAACACAGAGTCAGTTTATAACTGAATATATAAATTATGGTGTATTTTGAGAAGGGAGATCTCTACATAGACCTGGAGAACCTCCTTTTCATAGCACAGACTGGGATTTCAGGAATTCAGCTTGGACTCTTCATGGCACTCACAAAAAAAGGATTCTACAGTGCAAATGAGGACTAGAGAAAAATACCCAGAAAATGCAACTTTGCTGTGAAATATGGATGAAATCATAGCTGATAAATGCCACAGTGATAAAACCCTGTGACACAACAAAGTGCCCCTAAGAGACAAGGGAGTGTCTGAAAGCAGCCAGAAGCTCCAGTGGGATGATCTCTTCTGACAAGACTCTGGAAATCCTAGAAAGAAACATCCCTACCTCCTCCAGGAAAACAGATTAGGTAGTTTGGAATCCTTGCTTTAAGGAAACAAAAGTCTGGGAAACAGGTTATAATGGAAAAATAATCCTTGATTAAGATGTAGCTTTTGTGGAAACAACTTGATGAAGCTTGTATCAAAGTTAATTTCTGTAATATTTTGTATCTTTCTTTTTAAACCTGAGGCAGGGAAAAATCCCTGGTGGTGTGGGGTCTACAGGCTCCAGGTGTTTAACTGAAAAGGGAATTTGTTACCCACACAAAGTCACTACAAAAACAGCTTTACAGAACATGATCCAGGCCAAGTCCTGTCACTGCTCACACGGATAAAATGATCCCACTTCAGCCCTACACCAAAGCAGGGCTGTGATTTCAGCCTGTATTTGAATCTGTGGATACTCACCTGGATTCCACAACTGCTCTTAAAATTTATAAGTTTGATTTAAAACATTAAAGGAGAACATTTTGACGGTCACCTATACTGCCCCAAACCAAAAGCATTGCAGAGGCAAGCTTTGGATTTTATTTCAGTTCAGCAGCAGCATTTAAAAGGTTGATTAATTCCACATTCTCTCATGTTTTCAAGTTGTGCTACTCATATAACTGTAAAGTATCTCAATAGTTTTGGAACAGAGTAAAAAGTGCAAAATAATTAATAATTTGTAGGAATTTTATTATCTGTCCACAGCAACAGAAGTGAACATTTGTATTGAAACTCTTTTAGAATATGATGAGTTTCACATAAATCACACATATGAAAGTAAAAATATTTTAAGGTAGTTATTTACCTTTTCTAAAATAAAATAATTTAGGCTGCCATCCAGCACTGTTTCCCAAAGGAAAGTGAAGCTGGCTGGTAAAGAGGGCAACCCTGGGAGAGATTAATTTCTTGCCATTTTGGTCTTTTTTTTTTTTTTTGTTTGGTTATATAAGGACAGTGCCTGAATGGGGTCTTCTCTTCTTCCAGAGTTTCAAAGGGGGAATGACTTAGACCACAAGGAAAGATGAAAGAGATAATGACAAGGAATCTCTCTGTTGGTGTCACTCCTGATGTTATAAACCCCATGGTTCCCATTTTGCATTCAGAAATGCTACTCTAGGTGTTGTGAATGAGTTCTGCACAAAAACTCCCTTCCTACCACGTTGGGTTTTGTGTTGATTCACTGCTAAGAGAGGGAATAGCAAAGGCACAGCTGAAATCCTCAATTCCTAGCAGTGCTCCAGAGAGAAAAATGAGACATTGCTGGGTTTTAACTCTCCTCATTATTCCCTAGAAGGAAAAGTTATATTTGTGCTGCCTCTAGGCAAAGTCCCATCCCACATGAACAAAAGACTGAAGCTAAGTTCACATCCATTTCATCTCCTCCTGCTCTCCACAGTTGCTTAAGTCCCTGACACTGTGTCTTCAGTGCTCATATGTCACAGTAAATGATTCATTAAAAATGCAGAGACAGATTGATCTTGGAAGGGGGGAAAAAAGGACCTGGAGTTTAAGGCGAAAGGAAAATAGAAATGAGGAGCCAAAAGGTGAAAAAGGGAAACACCCCCAAAATTCACATGAGAAAGACATTTAAAAATAAAGAGGAGACAGCAACTGTGCTGACATTTCATGTGTCTGCTTGGGATAAAACTCATCCTTTTACTAGCAATAAAACAACAGCCTAGCCCAAAGCCCTTGAAGCATTTTGCATCAAGTACCTCATAAAAATGGTTGGCAATTTCTCCTAAGGTCTGTACAATATCTACACCAAACTATTCTTTTTTTAGTGTAATTAAATGGGAGCAAATCCCCAGTGCGGGCAGGGAGAGCTCTCTGATCCCAGCCACCAACACTCATCCTCATTCCCAGACCCCTGGCCATGCCCAAAAGTGGGAAGGAAAAGGCAGGAATGAGCCCTGCTTGTGATTGCTGTGGTGCTGATACCCAGGTGATTGTCAAGAGCAACCCCACAGAATGATTGTGTTTGTAATATTTCCTGGATGGTCAGAAGGATTTGCTCTGCCAGAGGAATCCTGCAAGCAAAAAGCAACCCCTGCCTAAGGACAATAAGCTCCTTGAGTAAGAGACACCTCCTTGCCATGACATCCGTGCAAATTCTCTTATATAGGTGACACATTTCTTCTATTTTTATCAAAAACAACTTGTAAAATAGAAATATGCACCATAATTTACATTCTTTCAGCAAAAAAACAAAACAAAAAAAACAAAAATAACCCAACTTCTGACAACTAAGCTAAATCCCTGCAATGGGAAGTACATATATAAATATATATTCACACACACACCAGCAATATTTTTAGCTATGATTTCCTACTCATGTGGCAACATGACCAGTGTTCTGAAGAAGCTGAGCCAAGTGAAAACACAACCTGCAGAACAGGTCACGTTTAAATATTCTGCTATTGAAGAATATTAAAAACTACAGATTAAGTAGGAGTGTTGTAACACTTAACATTAATTAAGGCTTGTAAATCATTCTGAAATACTTGGATAAAAGATGGCATAAAAGGTGTTGCCATATGTCTTGATGCTTCTAGATGTGCACAAGCCCTGACATCTTATTTTGCGTTTGGGATGTTTCAAATCATAAAAAAAATTATGGTCACTGGATGATTTTAATGTCGGGAAGTGTTGGGACACGACAGAGACACACCAAGGGTGCCTGATTAAGAACTCAAGCAGACATCTCAGTGTAAAAAAACTGAAATAGATCCATTTTTTGGATCCTGGTGGGTCACTAGGTCTAGTTACTGATCTGTGAGTTAGAGCTTGGCAGTGTTGCTAAGCCTTGATTTGGCTGCATATTCATATATGTGAAATACAGATAATTTTCCTTCCAGTCTAGTACCACCAACTATTCACATGCCAAAAATAATCCCCTTAGCCCATGCCACCAAACAGTTTGAAAAGGAACCTGGAAGCATTTAATACCTATCTGGGCTTGGTGAACAGCATAACCAGTTCTCAGAGAACTTGGCACTTGTTGCTTGTGCAACTACAGGTCTTTATAGAATACAGAGATTAAGGCTCTTGTGCTTTCCCACATGGATCTCCAGATCTAAGAGCCACGTCTTCCTTTTTATCCAGAGACAAGAGATGTATTTTATGGCATCCATTAAAAAAAAAAAAAAGAAAAATAAAAAAAAGGGGCAAGGAGTGACACCAAACTCATGAAGGAGCAGAGCCAATTAATTACCTGGACAGGACAGGCTGTAAATGGCACATCTCACCTGGAGCTGAGGCCACAAACACACTCCAGGTGCCTTCCAGCACCTCCGGGGAGCCCACCACAAACACAGAGAGAACAGCTTAGAGTCACAGGGCCACTGGAATGGATTCCAACTTAAAAAAGGGCAGCTTTCAATTAGATGGGATACTGGGAAGGGATTGTTTCCTGTGAGGGTGGGGAGGCCCTGGCAGAGAAGCTGGGGCTGTCCATGGATCCCTGGAAGTGTCCAAGGCCAGGCTGGATGGGGCTTGGAGCAGCCTGTGATGGTGAAAGGTGTCCCTGCCCAGGGCAGGGGATTGGAAATGAATGACTTTTAAAGGTCCTTTTAAACTCAAACTCTTCTGTGACTCTGATTCCATGCTGTAGCAGCAGCGATGCTCCGGAGCAATGTGCCCACAGCAAGGACCACCACAGCCATAGCTCTCACCTGGACTACCCGTAGGACATTTTCAGGGACGTTTTCAGGCTGGGCTGGGGATGAGGCGGAAGACCAGGCCAACATGTGACCCCAATGGCAGCGCCCCCAGCCCCACACCGTCGTGTACACGTTACACCCTTATGACCCCTCCCAGCCAGGTCCCACCGCGTGGCTGCCGGCAGCGTTTTGCCTCCATCACCCGAGCCAGGGAGCACGGCACAGCCCCCCAACACCCCGAAGGAGCCCCGCGAAGGTGAATTACCGACACCGGGGGGTCGGGGCGGAGCGGGGCGAGGGCGCCTGAGGGGCCGCGCCCTGAGGGGCGGGAAGGGCGGGCAGGAGCGCGCCCGTGAGGCGGCGCGCGCGGGTCGCGAGGGGCGGGGCTAGCGTGGGGGAGCGCGCTCCGCCCCGCCGCCGATAGGAGGGGCGAGCAGAGGTAGGCGGGGCTAAACGGCCAATCCCCGGTTGTGATTGGGTGGTGTGGCTGTCAATCCGAGGCGGCCGCCTCGGCCGTGGGGAAGGAGGGGGAGGTGGAGAGGAAACAAAAACAATCGCCCGGGCGCCGCCATCTTGGGCCGGTTCTCCACACGCCACACGGGTGAATGGGTAGATATGAGATTACCACGGGGGAGCAGCGGCAGCAGGGCACCGAGGGCTGTTCCGCGCTGCCAGCGACACTCGGCGGGCTCTAGGCACGGCCGCCGCCGCCCGGAGAGAATCCCCCGGCTCGGCCTTTTCGCCTCGCCAGCCCCTAAGCTGCACTGCTGGAGGGACAAAGTTGGGCTGAGCCGCGCTGCCTCCGCCGCCCGGGAGACCGGAGAGTTGAGCCGGGGTCAGAGTTAGGGGAGAGGGTGACGAGGGGATCGCTCCCCGCTCCGCCGTGTGGGAGGCGCGGGGAGAAGGCTCTGCCTCCCCGCCCCTGCCGTCTCCTGCTGCTCGCTCCTAGGAGGAAAAGAAAAAAGAGGAGAAAAAAAAAAAAAAAAAAAGGCAAGAACTGGATTGAGCTCGGAGGAGTGGATTTTGTGGAGTCTCCGTGTGAGGAGCGGCGGCGGGGCGGCGAGGAGGAGATGTGTCCGTGAGGAGGGAGAGGAGCGTGGATCCATCCAGGACCCGTGAGGAGCCAGAGGAGCCTGGATCCATCCAGCCCCAGCCCGCCGTGAGGCACAGCCGCCTCCCTTCCAAAGAAGCCCATTTCTCCTGGAAGCACGGCACCCGGCAAGGATTTGCCACAAAGAATATACCACCCTCCTTCCCAGCGCCTGGATACTGCATTTTAATTTTTAATTTTTTTTTTTTAAATTTTTTTTTTTTTGGTACCCCCTCCCCAGCCACTCTTGTGTGTTTAAATACCAAATATAGCCTCTCGCGGGGGGAGGGGATTGGAAATCTCCTAGAAGAATTGGAAATCTTGCTGGGATTCGGGAGTGCTGGTGCTGGAGAAGGGCGGCGAAGACGGGGGGATGCACTGCTCTCGCTGCCTGGCCAAGGACTAGAGATTTGCCACTTCCCGGGGAGCCCGAAGGTTTGTTTGTTCCCAGACTGTTGTTTCCCCCCTTTCCCTCTCCTGGGCTACGCTAAATCCCTCAGCATTTATTAAAGAAAACCCACGTGTAGCTAGCTGGTGGCTCGTTTTTAAGGTAGTTTTTCATCGACAAACTGACAGAAAACTTCCTCTCTTCGCCCCGAGGTTTGGAACTGGAATGGAGCTGCTTTTCTCCCAAACACTACACGGGGTGTGAAGGGGGAGCCAGGACGAAAACACCGCCTTGGACTGATCCCGATCCGACCCCCCGACACTCGCACCCACAAGGGATGATCCTTCACGGCGCCTGATGTGGAAAACACTTGGAGACTCAGAGACTTCGTCGTGCTCAGCAGCTTAATCGTTGACTTATTTTGTTTTGGTTTTTTTTTTTTTTTTTTAAGTGGATTCATAGCATTACTTTTATGAATTGAATTTTGCCACCGTTTGTATAGAAGCCAAATGACACGTGTGTTTTGAAACACGGTTCCAAATATATTTATCCCTCCCTCAACCTGGATTCTCTGTAGAAAGAGCCGCGGGGAGGTCGTCAGTGTCTAAACAAACCTGATTTTTAGTGTTTTATGAACACTACCTGCTGCAGAAATGTTGCTGTAAATTGCTTTATAACGGTTCAGCAAGAAAAGAGATTCTTCCAGCTTGCAGGACCCAGAAAACTGGATACTTAGTCACTTAAATGTTTTAACAGCATTGGAAAATGGGAGCTGCTACTAAGTTGGCGTTCGCTGTTTTTCTTATCTCTTGTTCATCAGGTAAGTGAATGTTCCTGGGTTTGTCACTTTAAACTGAGGGCTTTGGGGTCAGCACTTGGGAAACTTGGGCTGGCACTGTATGAATGGGAAGAAATATTTTCTTTTTTTCAGGTGGATGTTTGTGGATGGCAGCGACTGTAAAGGCAGAAGCTGTTTCGTGTTTAGTCTTAAAATATATATATATTAAGTGAGCAATTTAAACGCTCCCAACTCTTGGATTTCAGATCAATTGTGTGGAATAAATGTGGAGACATAACCACCTAGTGTCACATAAGTAACCTGGCAGCGCAGTTATCGGTGTTGGATGCTGCTTTTAAATAAGAATTACTCGGCTGAAATGCTCTTTCCTCCAGTTTCATCTCTCTTACCCCGGACTAGTCACTGGTGAATAGCGACCTTCGTTAATGCTTCATTAATTTAGAATAGGGGCCGTTCTGAAAGGCTGAGCTCGTCCTTTGGTGATAGCGAGGGGTGTGTGCGTGTAGATATGTACCAACAGAGTTGGGGTGAAAAGCCAGGCTTTCAGTGTCTAAAGAATCATTTGTAACCCTTTGTGTTTTGTTATTCGTTATGTCACTGCCTTTTAGTGCAGAAAGAAAACCCAAAAAACCTACTGATTTTCACTTTAAAACAGCAGAATTTGAGGTTCAAACCAGCTCTGAGTCCTGGGAAGCGAGTGGGGTGTGAGGACTTCCCCACGCTTCTCCAGGAGGAAAATTGTTATGGCAGCAACCAGTGGTTGGGCAACTGTTGGTCCATTTGTGCTTGGAGCTACATCAGTCTCACAAAAAGCCCTTTTGCGAGCTGGGCGAGGATCTCATGCGAGTTTACAAGCCAGCCTGGCGCTCTGTGCCCGCATTTGGAACGTGTATTTAGTGCTCTGCGTAGGTTTTTAGCATCCTTGCAGGGTGTGCAAAGCTACACTTGTTTATCAGGCTAAAAGCTCCCAGACAAGTGCTCAGCCTCCCCGTGTGACCGGGAGAAGGGAGTAATGAGATCCCTGTAAGGATGCCTTTTACATTTCCAGCCTTAGGAGCCGGAGGATTTTGCTGAAGAGGCCGTTTTGCTGTGGTTAGTAAATGGATAAGTCTCGTCTTGTGTCTGTAGTGCTATCGATCCGCGCTGTGTGCGCTAAATGTGCTGTGAAATGGCGAGCGCTGCCAGGAGAAACCCAAAAACCCTGCCTGTGCTACCCAGGGAAACGGGTTAAGGACAGCCAGAAGGTTGTTCGGGATGTTTAATTTTTATTCTTCTTTTGAAACCAGACATGATTTCTGACAGCTTTTGCCTTGCAGTAAAGGCGAGTGTGTAGTCTTTTCCTAACGCCTGATTTTTCAGCTCAGCAGCGTTCCTCTTAATTCAGCAATATGTTTTGTAGGGAAACTTTTTTTCCCCCCCTCTCTCTTAACAGTTTCTGAAAGACTTGCTGCCATCTGCTCTCCGTGTCTGTCTCTCTTCCACGTCCACCTCTAAGATCCTTTTGCCTAGAGCACAGAATAGTGGTTTTTGTTGACATTACCTATCAGACTTAATAAAAAAGAACACCTAAGCAATAAAGAACGTCTTTTCTTTAACGTTTCTCGCTCGGGTTGTCCTTGGTAAGGTGAAAAGAATGTTCCTCTTGCCTGTGAAGAATTAATCTTGGCTAAATGAGCAGGAAACTGCCTGCAATCCGGGCTGCTTCTCATGTTAATGACATTGTTTTGGTGGTTATTCCAGTATTACACATTAAGTGTTCCGGTACTTAACAATTATACTATTTTCTACTCACACCAGGACTGCAGACACTGTACAATTTTAGGCAAGTCTAAAAATAAATAAATTCAACAGTAAACTGTGGGGTTTATGATCAGAACTACAAGATTATGTAAGATTTTAAGCTTGAAGTGCAGGCGTTTTTATGAGTAGTGTTACTGAAGTGACTTATTTCAGTTTAAAACCCTACCTGATGGATTGGTTCTAACATCATTATCACCAGAATTTTTTTTCAATCTTTAGTGTGAAAATCAGTCTACCCAGGTCCTGTATTTTGAAATATTGGCAATGGTTGAGAAAATCCTGGAGTTCAGGTGTGGAGGTGGCTCTCTCTGGTGTGCAGCTCCAGCTCCTCTCAGGCTCTTTCAGCAATTGGGGGTTTGGTTTGCTGTATTTGTTCATTTATTTTTAAATACAGCTATTTTCTGCAGATGTTTACACGGCCAATTAATACCGGGGTTCTTTTAATAGGTGAAAATGTTGTGGTTTTTTTCTGCGTGGTGGGTGTGGAAATGCTATTTAGGTTCAAAGCGATTTATTTTATTATCTGTAAACTGCACTATGAAATCCTGTAAATGTACTGCAAATGGACAGGAATTTCCAGTGAGTTTAATCATCTTCGTTAAGAGAGTGAAAATATTTCCCTGTTCTGACTAAGATATTTGAGAAAGAGCATCTGTGTTGTTATTAGGCTTTAAAATATTTGTAGATGCCTGGATAAAAGTGGGTGTAGCTTTGCACCCATCTGTAGGAACTCCAGAGGCTGAGATGAATGCACATTAACTAAACAAGAAAACAAAGTGCCCGGGTCAAGGTTCTCCATGTGCCCTCTAATATACTTCTTAGATAAACCTGTGGGCATGTTTGATTTCAGAAGGAGCAGAAGATCCTGAAGTAATAATAAAATACTTCAGAACAAGCTTCCTGTGCCTCTGCTGTAGGTGAGGCGAGATTGGAGGGGAGCTTCACAGGAAACTTGTGACTGAAACAGCTTGTTCATCAAAGAAGGCTCTCTGCAGATATTATCTGGGTGCTCCCCTCCCCAGGGAAGTGTGGTTGTGTTCTGGTGGTTTTGTGATTGCTGAGCTGCACTTCAGAGCATTTCAGGAACAGAGAATGGGCACTTCCATAATTTTCTGAGATTTTTGAAACATGCACCCCGTGCAGCTGAAAGTGTGGGAGATGCTGAAGGAGTGGATTTTCCTCACCCATAATCTTAGTTTAAAATCTCATAGTTCCTTTTGTTACTTATAAACTCCTCATTTCCCAACCCATCATCTCTTCTGAGATAGCTGCCCTGCCTTTGGTACCTGGGTGGTCCCAAATCAGAGTAGCTCTGCAGTCTCCTACAGGCAACAAGACCTGGATTTTTTAGAGCAAGCTAAAAATCCCCTAAGCAGAAAGAACCATTTCAGAAAAGTGTTGGTCCTCTCTATTTCTCCTAGTGCCAAATCATTCCCAAGCCACTCAGAAGGTCTTGAGTAATTTAGCTGGCATGTCAAAGACACCATTGTAGTTAAAGTAGTATTTTTACTTCATGGAGGATGTTTTATTCTCTGATTTTTAATCTGTTGTTCTCCTGTCTCACAGTGATTATTATCGGAGAAATTATTTTTTAAATTGTACCTCCCCCCCCACCAAAAAAAAAAAAAAAAAAAAAACCAAAAAAACTATTGAGAGCTGTAAAGCCTGCTTTCCATGATATGACTTTACAAGCTGAATGGTTGGGTGTCCTGAAGGAATTGAGGGGGAACATAAGACTTTTTCTTTGATTTTACTTGTGTAATGTCTCTTTTTTTACTATCCTTTTATTATTAACTTGAAATAACCCTTGAAAATCCTGCCACAGGTTTGGGAACGTTTGTGGAATTGTTTCTGCTGGTGTGTTCCCTGTGAGCTGTCCATGATTGTGGTTGGACTCTAATCACTTTATTCACTTTATTGTGGGGTAATAAACTACTTCAGAATTAGTGCTGCTTTTAAAGTGAAGATTCCTTTATTTTATGTGTACAAGTTCTTATATTAAATGTATTACCACTGGGCACTCCTAACGTTGCTGTTAAGAGCAGGATTTGTTTCATTAAATAAAACCATTTAATACTGTTTTCCAGCATGGACTGAGTTATGGAGAGCTTGATGTTATAAATGACTCCAGCTCAAAAATCTGTTAACTATTTCTAAGTGATCTGTTAATACTTAACAGTTATAAACCCTAAATCTTCTGGGCTCTGAAAAGAGCTGTAATTGTGCTAATGCAACATCAGAACATGTGAGCATCGTTCTGGTGGAACTCTGCTTTCCAAACATTTCCGGAGAGATGCTGCTGTCATGAAGTTTATTTGCATCTCCACCCTTCACACACACGAGGCTTTGCTGAAGAAAAAGCTCCAATAAGTTTGTTTGCATGTGCTGGGTGTAAGTTGAGGGGCAGGTGTTCTCTGTGAGGGAAAAGCTCTTTTCTGCAAGAAGAGAATCACTGTTAGCATGAATAATAGTTTTCAGCTGGGTTTCATGGAGAGTATTTGAATGGTTTTCTTATTTTTCCCATTCCCACCTTTCTGGAATTTGAGGGTAAAATCCCTTAAGTGATGAGTTTGGCTCATGAGCAAATGAGGACAGACAAATATTTTTTTCTTCTCTGTTTAACCATAGACAATAATTTTTGTCATATCATTAGTTCTAGGGAAGGAGAAAAATAACAGCACCTCCAATATTTTCATTCCTGTTCATTCCACCTTTTCTTCTGACCTTCTCCACTTGTACTTTTTCCAGGCTGTAAAAAGAGAGAGGTTGACAAAGAATCTGGTTGTGGAAGAGGTTTCTTGGTGTAGGAGAGATGCATTTCCACCACTTAATTACTGAAAGCAGCTTAATGCAAATGCTTGCTTGAGCTGGTTGGTAGCATCCATGAGCTGTTAGCTCTCTGATGTTCCTGAAAATGAAAACTCCCTAAAAAGATCAAGAAAATTACGGATTTTACAGCCAAGTTCTTGTGTGATGAAATCTTAATGTGTTTTTGTTGCCTTGGTGCTTAAAATTCGGCACATCTTATTTCCTGTTATTTCCATATGGAATTGAAGTGATATTGGATGCCAGTGACTTTGTGTGGCATCTCTTGTCTTCTCTCCCTGCACTGTCTGTGTGGTGGTGGAGGGGTTTTTTCTTAGAAACAGTTTGTGACTACGGTGCCAAACAGCAGAGCATATTTAGGCTTAATCCCACAGAAAATGAATATTTACTGCCATGTTGTTTACGTTGCATATCTCTGTGGCCAGGAATCCCAAATGTAGATTAGATACATCAAATCCTTCAGTTGTTGGTGCAAAGAGAGCAGGGAAGGGTTTTTCCATTGCATAATTATCATCATGGTTTCACAATAATTTAATTCTTTATGAGGAAAGACAACATTTATGTTTTCTTTTTAAATTCCCTAGTTAAAGCTGTAACTGGAAACAAGAAAAATAGACAATTCATGCACTAACTGGAGCCATAAATCTTTGGTTATGTGGTTAGAGGTGTTAAGAAAAACCCTTGGAAAGGAGGGAAGCTTTTGTGGGAGCACTGCTTGTTCCTGCAGCCAGGAGCAGCTGGAGGCAGCGCTGGTGGTGTTGGCTGGGATCAGCTCAGCCTGGGAGGTGTGAGGTCCTGCTGGTGACAGCACCTCAGCACAGCTGGCTGCAGCAGACTGGGCTCTTTCTGCAGGAGTTCAGTGCTAATGTGCCTCTCTTTCCCAGCTCCTGTTCCCCAACTCTCCCAGATGAATGAATCCCCTTTGCAGGCACGCAGTCAAAGGAGGATGAGCAGGATGGAGCCTTCACCTCTGCGCTGGTGGGACTTTTTGTGAGGCTCTCCTCCTGAGCTGTGCTGCGATTCCTTCATGGAGCAGCTTCTTTAGGGTCAGAGTGAGCAAGGGAAACGCTGGTGTTGTCTTGGTGCCAGCAAAGGTCTGAGGGGTGGCTGTGTCACCCCAGATCCTGGGGACTTCACAGCGAGGCCCTGCAGCAACAGCAGCTCTTGTGGGGTTGGCAGCTCCGTGTTTTGTTTGGTTTGGACGGGAAATTAAGTGTTTCCAAGTTCTAAAATCACCTTGTGAAAGGCTTGGTCATTTTGTGTTCTGCTGGTGTTTCTGGTTAAAGTGGTGCAGGATAATCTGTTTCACTCAGGATGTAAAATTGTAATTAATTTCCATGTTATTGTTGAGTTACCGCGGTGGTTGGTTGGGAACTGTTAAACTTCACTTGGCCTTGATGGCATGTTGGGGACTGTTAGTTGGCAAGAGGGCTACAAGTTCTTCATTAATTTAAATGGCTACATATCACCTTTGGAGATTCTTTACTTTGTTAAAGCATAACTTCTTTTTTTAAGGATTTCTATGGATCTGTAATTAGGTGGTAATTTGATACAAAATGCTGAAATGACAATGTAATTAAAAGCAAACCCCTATGTACTCTTAACTGTGATGGGCATGTAAGAAATGCCAAGATGCATTTCTCTGCTTTTATAACTCTCTAATTACATGAGGGAAACATTGTCTATAGCTAGTGAATAGATAATGAAGATGAATGCTATATCTTGGCTAAAAAGAGTATTTCTCAAATTCTTTTCCTTTCTGAACTTTGAGATATTGATCTGCCTCATTAAAACTAAGAATTAAGATTGTATTTTGCATTTGCAGCAAAACTGTATATTGTAATTACAATACAATTTAGGCATTGCTGGCTGGTCTGATTTTGGTTTTTGCCTAAACGAGGCTGTTGTCGCACTTGGGAAGATTTCCACTTTGTTTAATGATGGCAGGAAACAAGTTAAGTTTTGCTGGTTTAATTCTGAAAATTAACACTGTTAAAACTGATACCTGAGAAGTTACTGAAGGCATTTAATCTGAAGATTCTGTTAGAAAGTATCTGTGTAATTATTTTGAAATGCTAAGAATCTGTATAGCTCAGAATTGTGTTACTGTTTTAATAGCTTTGCCTCTTTGTGTGTCTTTTACACCTAACTGGGATACAATGGGATAAGAAAACAAATTCATTTTTCTAACAAATTGCAGAGGCTCTTGTGGCAGATTGACTTTTAAAGTTGGATGCTACATCCATCCTTTTTAGAAATGCAGGAGGGAGACAGTGCTCGAAACCATTTAGCATATGACTTGTGTATTTTCTGAAAGATACCAAAGTTTTTATCAGGGGAAAACATCAGTTTTCATTTTGTTTCTGCTTGTTTAGTTTGGGATTTTCTTGTTTGTTTGCTTTTTCTGGGGGAAAAAAAAAAAAAAAAAAGAAATGGGTAAAGTAACTCAGTGATTGCTGTTTAATTTTTTTTTCGTATGATTGACTGTAGATACGAAGAATGTTTTAGAGAGATCCGTGGCTGGTCTCTTTTGCCTGTTTCTGGAATTCCCAGTGAAATGAGGCTGCGGGGGGAGCACAAGCCCTGCTCAGCTCCCAGCGCAGCCCTGATAGTGTTGTAGCTGGTGCCAAGTGGTGTCTAATGAGATGACACAAAGCACGGTCTGAGGGCAGTGCCAGGAGGCAGCACAGGCAGGGCTGAACCAGAATTCCTGCAGCTTCAGCACTTCAGAGTTCCCTCATGAGCGTGGAGTGTGTGCCATTAGTGTGCTGTGAAAACATTGGCATCATTTACTGCCTCCCAGCTCAGCCCTGTGTTCAACTGGGAGCTGTCCCACTTAGAGAGCAGCCAGCCCACAGCAGCAGCACCTGCTCTGGGACAGGGCAGCATTCCATGGAGCCCTGGGCAGGGAGCTGTGCTCCAGGGGATGGTGGTCTGAGGGGAGACAACAGTCCTTGGGCCAGCTGGGATCTGAGCTGTACATGGATAAATGGCTTTTCTTCAATTATTTATTCATTTTTTTTCTTCAAGTTGTCTATTTCATATTTAAAGGTGATTCCTGTTTGAGGTGAGCATTGGCCCTTTGGATGCAGGCCACGTGCAGTTGATTTCTGTAATCTGCTGCCTGCCTGGTTTTAATGTCACTTCATCCTAACAGCTCTGAGTAGCAATGGTCATTTCCTCTTTGAAGTTGCTTTTTAGTGTGGTGCCCACCAAACCTCAAGGTTGTTTTCAGCAGAGCTGGCACCCATCCTGGCAGTCCCCACTTGTACTGGTGCAGTGTCCCAGGGCCCAGGACTCCACATTTGTCCTTGCGCAATTCCATGAAATTCCCGTGTGCCCACCCCAGAGTCTGCCTGGAGTGCTATCCCTGCCCCTGGCAGTGCCTGCAGACCCCCTGAGCTGTTCCCCCACCTCCAGAAAGGTCTGAACCAGGGTGGGTCCCAGGGAAGCCTTGAGGGTCCCTGTGGTGCTCCTCATCCTCCTCCAGGCCGTTCCCCGCAGGAGCAGCTCTGGCCCATCCCAGGCTGGCCCTATCTCCAGATCTCTGCTGCTCACAGAGCTGGTTTCAGCTGGGTTTCAGCAGCTTCCTGCCTTTTGGTGCCTCACCAACTTGTGATTTAGAGGTGGCTTTTATTTGTAACTGAAGCCCGACCTTATTTTTTCAGGTTGAGAGCTCTTATCTCACCTAGATAACACTAATCTCCATTCCTTAAATGCTGCCTAAAGATTGGAGTGGTCTTCATTCTTTCAGCTGGATTTTGAATTCTTAGATTTCAATATCAGCACATAAGTTGAAATTTGATCTGTTTTTGAAAGCTATTTTTAAATATGACCAATCATTTTATCAAGCCTTCTAGCATGAAAAACTGTTTCCTTCTAGGAATTTCCACATAAACAGGGAAGTGGTTTAATTTTGTTGTTGAGTTACAGTGTTGAGTGTACAAGACAAAATTAAACTTTGCAGTAACTGTTAATTTTAGAAATTTTTGCTGGTGTTTGTCAGTAGAGGGTACAGATAGTTCTCTTTAGCTCACAGCAATTACATGATGGAAGAGTTTTCTTTAAATATTTCCGTGTTTCAGGGTTGAAAAACATTTAGGCTGTGAAAGTTGCAAAATGGCACACAATTGTTTGAATTACTGTACTTTTTGTAAAGAATTAGGTGATTTATTTGTCATCATTTGTTTATAAAGCTGCTTTAAAAGTAGCATAGAAAACACCACTGGTTAAATATTTTCATTTTAACTCTTTATCTTAAATCTTGGAAAGGGTCTGTTTTGCAAGTCGTCCCTGGGGATAATTGGGTTTTATTAAATTTAACACAAAACCCGTTAAAAAGAAAAATTGTACCAGCTTGGTTACATTTTATTTAATTTCATCTTGTGTCACTGGGACAGACCCCAACACATGACGGCTCATGTGACCTCGCCCATTTGGGGTGATAGAGATCAGCAGAGCTCTTGATGGGTTTTATGTGCCGTGCTTGTACTAAAACCCAGCTGTTGAACCCTGATTAATTTGTGAGAAGAAGGTGATTTCAAACCACAAGATACTTTTGCTTCCATTCCTCCCCCAAACTCAGCACTTAGCACATCTCTGGGAAAGCACCCATGAAAACAGAGCTTTCAGGTGAAAGTTTTCTTTTCCCGTTCAGCTGACAAAGTTCTGACTCACATCCCTTTGGGTCAGAGGCTTCCAGGAAAGCCAGGAGAGCAGAGATCGCACTTCCCACTCCAATGGAAATGGAGTGGATCCCTTCTGAAAAATCCTGATGCTCCAGAGTGCAGCTGGACTTTTCCTGTGGCTTAAAAGTATTCAGATGGATGACAAATCAGGCAAAATTAATTTCCTAGAATCCTGTTTGCAAAAATACTGCTCTGAAATGTAATAATCCCAGGATTTTTCCTCTCGAAGTTACAAATACTTCGGTGTTGGAAGCTCTTTCATTCAAAGTGAAGATGGGAGAGAGGAGGTAAATGATGAGTTCCCATTTATCTCATGTGTAAGAGTAAAAAATTGTTGGAATTTGTTTTTTATGAAGCTGGGATATTTACATGCTGACAAAATGTGTTCTGGGGGAGCTTCTGTTGCCCATCTGAACTCTTCTCCCCATTGTCTTCCTTCTTTCTGAACCAGAGGTTCAGTAATGCAAAAATTTGAGAAGAAAGCCACAACATCCACGATTTTTAGTTGTTCAGCCAGCTTCAAAAACCTGTTAATCACCTTCTACTTGTCCAAAAAGGTTGGTTTAGTAGGATATTTAAGAAAAACTGCTGGGAGAACAGTGAGACAGAGTTCCTCTTCTTTGTATCTGATTCCTCCCCCACATCCCTGTTTTGTGCTGCATTCACTGCTCACTCCGGGTCAGCCCTGGTGGCTGCTGGGTTTGGGCTGGGCTGATCCAATCTGCCACAGCAGCAGAAATGACTGGAAAAACAGCACAAAGCTCCTACACTCAGGATCTGTTGGATTAGGGTTTTTTTTTTTTTTTTTGACTTGGAGATGGGGTAACAGAGGTGTTTGAACCACTTTTATTCTATTTTCAGTCTCATGAGAAGGGTGGGACCGATGTTAGAATTCACACCATCACAATCAGAAGCCAACTATCTCCTAATTGCATTATAAGTGTTTCTTGGCCTATCAGCTTTTGCCACACCATGCTGTGAATGCCTTAAAGCCAATCCTCTAAAATTATCCCTCATGGGTCCCATTACAATGCATCTTTCATAATTCTATTCCTCAAAGTATCCAGTCTTTTTTACAAGACCATCCTTTAAAACTTATTTCTAGTTCCATTTCTTCCTCAACAATGTCTGCCCTATTCCATGGCATTTCTAAGTCAGCATTTCTTATCTCAAAGTTTGCATACAGATGCACACTGGGTGAGCCTTCTGTCAAGCTTCAAGAATTTTCTACAAATCCACTTCCCACAAGGATCAAAGGCACGACCTGGGTGAAAGATGATGGAGCAAGGAGAGGGATGGATGGAATAAGGGCTGCCAGGGAGGCTGCCTGCATTGTCCTAGGAAGGGAATTGTCAAGGGAAAGCACCTCAGTGTTGGTAAATGTTCTGTGCATGTATTGGGTGAGAAAGGGAAAACAGCACAATTCAGTATCATTTTTAATAGCCTCCATCTTCAGAAAGAATTTGCTTCTCTTTTTCAACATTCTTCTGAGGATCTCAGTGCAGGCCTGTTGTCACAGGGTTTTTTTCCTCTTCCCTTGCTTTTTAAATATCTCCATATCACATTTTTCTCTAGTGGTCCTAGACTCAAGATTTCCAGGCAGAACAGCAGAGGGGTCTGGCACAGGCTCCCAGAGAAGCTGTGGCTGCCCCTGGATCCCTGCAAGTGTCCAAGGCCAGGTTTGAGCAGCCTGGGATAGTGGAAGGTGTCCCTGCCTGTGGCAGGGGCATGGAATGAGATGAGCTTTAAAGTCCCTTCCAACTCAAACTGTTCTGTGATTCCATCATTCCAAGGAATAGGTGATAAAATTCACTCTTATCTTGCAAGTTCTCTGGTAACAATGAGGTGGGAAGTAAGTAAAAGGTTCAGACTGACACAATCACAGAAGGGCTGATACAGTGGTCAGTAAAATCCAGTTACAACCCAGCTTTAAGGAAACTGTCTGGAAAGACTCTTTTCAATATAAACTTAGCAGTATCTAATTTGTGTTACTCGGATTTTGGCTGCAGATGTCCTCAGAATTTTATTCTGAGCAGGTGGGCATAAAACTTTGTGCTAAAATCGGGTCCAGGAAGAGAAGAGACAGCACTAACAGGTCTGGAAATGATGAGGGGAGAATGTAGGGGATGTCCTTTAAATGTAGACCCCTAACTGATGCTGCCTGAATGTACTGAATCAAAACAACACAGCATCAGGAATCCCATTTACAAACAGGGGCTGGTGAATTTTGCAGCTCAGCTGAACAGCCATGAGACCTGAGGTCTTAGTCCCAGGAGCATCTTCAGTGGCCAGGGGAGTGTGTAAGAACCAGGGGCTGTCAGGAGTTTGTCACTCATGAATTGACAAAAACCATATAGCAGGAGTGTCTTCCAGTCAGCAGGGCACACTTGTGGAAAGAAAAGCTCTGGATGAGCTTGTGGTGCTGAGAGTTCAGCTGTGAACCAAGTCTTTGGGACAGCACCTGAACTCGTCCCCTTTGTTACACTGCAGGGTGAAGTCAGCCTCGGGCTCTTGTTGGGCTGTCTGCAGACATGGTGTTACTGTTAATCTTCCCTGAAATTCTACATGAGGACAACTTCTATGCTGAGATCCAAGCATGGGCACTGAAATGGAGATAAATTGGTCTCTAGTAGCTGTGGTTTGAAATGCTGCATAAAGCGTGACTGGAAGTCAAATCAGTTTAAAAACACAGGGGAATCTTACCTGAGGTATTATCCCAACCGTGGTCTCTTCCAGCTCAGCCTCCCTTGTAGGGAAGAGAGAAGCCAGTGTTCCATGGCCCATGCTGCTATTTCCATCATCCTCTTCCTTTTCCAGTTAGCTGTGATATTCAAGTTGCTTTTTACTTAAAGCAGAATTTTTAAACTTTTCTTTGAGATGTTAGCTTCTGTGAAGGTACAGTGCCACCACTGGGGAGCAGAGGCCTAAATGTACATTTGTTTCTTTTGTGCCCACTTTCCCTCCAGCAAGGCTGATCATTCTTGGCATCCATGTCCTGGGAGTATAGTGTTAAAGTTTTTCTATGGAATTTCCAGTTGGTGCCTTTTCCTGGAGAGCACATATATGGATTCCTTAAAAACGTTACTGATGATCTGAGGAGATGGTCTCAGTCCTGGGAGGGGGTTGTTGTAGATAAGTAATGTAGTAGTTGGCTCTCACAATTAAGAGATATTATACAGATGTATAGTAATGTTACTCTAATATGTCATTCCATAGTCCCCTTTCCTTCCCCCTTGTAACAGCCTTAGTAGCCAAGACTTTAGAGGAGGCTGGCTTACCAGGAGGCACAGCAGAGCAACACCTGGCCTCCACTCAAGATGTCAAAGTGATCTTCACAAATGGATGGCAGAGAAAGAGTTGTCTGGCAAAACTTTCAGAGGGGCTAGGAATGTAAAAGGCAGAGCATCCATTTTGTAGATGAGCCACCTGGCTGGTAGTCACAGGGGACTCCCAGCACTGTAATTTTTCTTTATTTAGTCCTTTGTTGTAGTTTTGTTAAAGTTTAATAAAATTAAACTTTAACAGTTTAGCTTAAACTGTTAAACTTAAACTTTAGCAGTCATTTCTCACAGGGTGGCTGGATGGAGGCATGGGGTCCAGAGGTGTAATGGCTGTGGGCTGTTGATGTGTGTGCTTTGTTCCGAGGTGCCCAGGGCAGCTGCACATTCTGTGGTCAGGAGTGCTGGATTCCTTCTGTGACTGTACAGGGAAGTGGGATGCCAGAGTTCAGGGCATTACCTGCCTTGGTATCTCTGCATAAGTAATGCTGTGCTTAAATAAACATCCGAAGAGGAGCAGCTAGGGCAGCTGGAATGTGACATCCACCTGAGCTGTGGGACACACTGCTGACTGGATCCAGGGTGGAGGGAGGTGGCAGGCTCTGCCTCAGCTGGGTTTTCAAGGAAGGGAGCTCAGGAAAGCCTGACATTCCTGGTGTGGGCTCCATAACACAGCCTTGTTCCTGATAGGACAGAACAAACCACTCCTGAGGCTGCTGCACCGAAAGTTGAGTCATTGTTGCTGTTTGGCCAGTGATTTATTAAATATCTGTTCCTGTGCTGGCTGTCTGGAGGTAATCATTGTCCTGGGGGAAAAAACCAAACAACAAAAGGCAGCCAACCGAACAACAAAAAAATCCAAATGAAAATACAGACAATTTTTCTTCTCTTTTGCAAAGGGAAATTCTCCTTATTGATCTTAGTGATAGAACTGTTTGTGTTCATGTTCAAACACTCATCGACTACCACAGGATAAACACCTGGAGCAGGCAACACATAAGAATTCTCCCATAAATTTTTTTGTTGCGTTTCTGAAGCCTTGGTGTTCTTCTGGCCTGCCAGGAGGATTTATTCTTGAGTGAATTCCTCAGCTGTGACAAGAGGAACACCTGTTTCTGTGTGAGCACAAGCACTTCTCCATCAAACACAACATCTGGCAGTAGAAGCCCTTAAATTTACGTTTATGACTACTTTGGGTAAGAGACTCCAAATACAACTTGGGAATTTCTCTGGGGATAGTCAGCAATCCCCGTGACACCAATGCTTCCTATCTTAAGGAAAATAAAGCTGTAAAAATATATCATTATTCTGTCCCTTAATACCTGAAAAGTTTTCATTTTGCTACTAATGAAATGCATTCTTTTGGAGGTAGATATTTCTTTATCCCCAATAGCTAAGAATAAAGGTTCCATATGAGCACATATATAACTTAACTAAATATAAACAACTTGAAATCTGCTTAGTTATTTTCTGTTCTAAAAATTCTCAGCATCTAACTTGAAGGATTTCCTTTTAAGCATCATTCTGGTTTAAATCAGGTTGGAAATTGGAAGTGAATAACCCAGATACTACTAAATACCTGTAATTTCTCCATCCCAATCCATGCCAACATCCTACCTTTGTGTGATAACCATGGAAATGTATTTCAGGATGCTTTTGGGGCTGAGTACCTTGCTAACTTGTCTTTTCTTCCTGCTCAGCCTGCTGGCCAGCTGCTTCACATCAAATTCACCCAAATGATTGATGAAGGTACTTTAAACAGAAAAAGTACATCTACTAATGATGGGTAATTAAACTGTAGAACTCAGTGTTTCAGAACATGTGGAAATAAAAAATGATCTCACAGATGGACAAATTCAGGGAGGAATAGTTTGTTCAGAGGTGATTAAACTTGGGTCTGGATGGAACTTCCAGATCAAATAATTTCTGAACGCTGCTGCCAAAAGCCTTTAGTTCACCCTACAGTTCATATTGTCGGAGGCTTTCAAAATTCTCCTCAAAAGGAAAATTCAGATGAAAATTAGGCCAACCTTCTGTTTGTGCTTCACAACACTTCATGTGTTTGGACACATTTGTTTCCTCATCTCTTCCAAGCAGTTGTAGCCTCAGAATTTGAGCTGAGGAGCTTTCCAGAGCCAGCATTGAACCAGTGTCCCTTGCCCTGGAGATTCCCTGCTCCCTGTCCCTGGATTTCTCTGGAAGGGAGTGGTCCTTCCCCTCCCCAGGCCGGCTTTTCCTCGGGCTGGACCCGGTGTGGCAGGAGGCAGGGAGGGGGTGGATCAGCCCTGGTGTGCAAAGTTCACTCGGCTCGGTCACCGTCTGTTTTTGTAGCGTTCGGTTGTAGCTGTGCTCGTGGTTCCCTGCTGCTTCCCGTGGCGTAGTCCTGGGGAGGATCCTGCAGGGCACGCAGGGTGAGCAGTGCAGTCTGTGTGGGGTTAGGGAGTCAGTCTGTCCCTGGCAGTTTGTGTGATCCACGCCAGGCTGGGCTCATGGCTGAATTCTCCTCACACTCAGCGAGCCCCAAACGTCCCTGTCAGCAGATTCAGTGCTGCTGGCTCCTCTGGGTGACTTTAGGCACAGTGAGACATTGCAGTGATATGGGCTAATCCAAAGTGAGTGTCCTGGGCTCTGCTCACTCGCTTTCATCCCTTGAGTCCTCTGCTTCTGCTTCTTTATCAGCAGTGCTGCTTGGCAAAGCAACATCAAAATTAGTTTATGTGATTTGTACTCCTGGACTCAAGTACAGATTTTTTTTATTTCCCCTGGTATTAAGACTCGTGCATTGATAACTTTGAAGTTAAAATTCTGAATTTCTAGTTCCCACATCCTGGCCTGAAAAGCTTCTTCATCTTTTTCCTTATTCAAGAACTCCTTGAATAGCTGCTTTCTCAAGCCTTGCTTAACACAGGCTATTCCAGGCTGGTCTGATCTTCCAAAATGCTGTGAAATCCAAAATTCATCATATTTAGTGAGTGTTAGCCCATGGGAGATTCCATGAAGAGATCTTCTTTGCCTCTTACTCACCTGCCTCCACGTGCAGTGGGTGGAATGCTATTTCTAGGGAATCCTGCATATTGCAAGCAGCCACTTCACTTCTGGGGAATTCATACTTCTCAGAGAATGGCATTAATAGACAGAATTGTAGCTTAAATGTCTTTTTTGTAATCTTTCATGCAGCATAGCTTAAAAATTGTCATTTTCCTCTCTCACTGATGTTCTGGTAATTTCCTAGGAGTGTTTTTGGAGATGTGTTAGCAGCTCACCTGCCTGGCAAGTCCCTTCCAAATAAACTAGTGCAATATATCCACCGTCATCTTTGTCCTCTTATCTTTGAGAGGCAGGAGGCATTCACCCATTGCCTCTGGGCACGGGGAGTACCTGTGGAAAACGTGTTTAGGAAACCTCTTGAGCCTTTTATTGCCGTGGAACTTGGAGTTTTAATCATCAGATTTAAGGCTGTTACTTTGTCAGTGTCAAGAGGCTTTTAAATAGAGTAACAGCATTCATATTCTGGCTTCAAATGTGTTCTTGAATAAGAACTAGAAGGTCAAAACCATATCCTAAAGTGCCTTCCAGATTTCAGGTCACTAGATAACATTTTCTTAATTGTTATCTAAATTTAGAAGACAAATTATCTTGTAGTAGCAAGTGCAGTGCTTTTGCCCTAAAGCTTTTGTTTGTGGTGTTGTTTTCTTGGGTCACGTAACCAAGATTCCCTGATTCATCCTTGGACTTTGGAATTCTGGTTTCCTCTGAGAGTTCAGTGAGAACTGTCAGAACCTGCCTTGTCTTTAAATAGCCACAGTGTTATTTCTCCTAGGCCACGTGGTTCATTCCATGAGATGAGATAATAAAAACTGAAGTTCATGTAGCTGGAGTTAGGATTGAAACTAATTTTTATTTGCTATTTTAAAAGCAGCTGTCTAGTTCTAGTTATTCTATCAAATTTACCTCATTAAAATTTTGCAGCCCAAACCAATCCCAGGGTTTTGAAGACAAATAGCCAAGCTCTGAGAAAGCCTCTGCATTATCCTACAGCACTTTAAAATTTCCAGCTCTACCTAAATACTTGTAATTTGTTTTAATGTAAAGAATTGTGGTGGAATTGATCAGATAAGCAAATTGAAAATAGACTGCCTTGCTGTGGTTCTATGAGATGCCCAGTTAAATAAGAAAATAACACCAAGAAATGAACTTAAATCATAGTGTATGAGGGTATTTCTCCAAGCATTCCAATTTCCACAGGTGTAGGAGTCTCAGAAGGTGTGCAGAGTCTCCCTTTGTTCAACTGCTTTTTGTGGGAGGTTAAAGTTACATTAAAAAATAAAAAAAGTGTTGTCAGTAGGCCTAAAGATAGGAAATTCTTTAAATAGCTCAGGCAGATGAACTCCAGCACTCCAGGAACGCTGCAGAGCTTCAGGAGGATGCTGCAGCCTGAGCAGAGAGAATAAACCAGGTGCTTTTCCACAGAAATCCAATGAAATCTCCACTCTTCAGCGTGGGATGAGTGACTGGGGCTTTGCTGCTGCAAAACCTCTGTTCTGCAGCTGAGAGCTGCAACAGCACAGTGGACAGATTTGGGAGGATTTTGAGAAAAAGGCATTCAGGAATTATCTTTTTGTCTGTACATTTGTGGAGAGACTCAGAAATCTCACTCAGGAGCAGCAGGATGGCCAGCAGTGCCTGCAAAGAGATCTCCAGAAGGGATCTGCAAAGGGATCTCCAAATGAAAGGTATCAGTAGAAATCCTAAAAACCCCTATTTTCAGTGAATTCTGCTGCAGGGGAGGCTGCACACTCTGTCTGTTCTGAACTGAGGAATTTAACACCCAGATTTTTGAGTAAGACTCATAAATTTTGGATTTGCTGCTGCATTTCACCAGCTCTCCTGTGGGATGTGGGGCTGCTGGAGAAGCTGAGTTTAGTGCAGAAATTCCCAGTTTTGTTCTTTGCCTCTGTGGGTTTATAATGTTGTAAATTGTCGCAGCTGTTGCCTCAGGGTTGTAAGATGATGGATTTTTTTTGAGGATTTGTCTCTGCCAGGCTCTTGTTGAAGGGTAGATTGTATGAAAACCTTGGCAGAAGGGAAAACTTTAATGCAAGACACTTTTAATAAAATAAATGAAATGATTGCTAGTGAGTAGGCAAAATCATAAGGGAGAATGGACCAGAATATAAGCAAAATAAACCAAGGTAAACAAGGAATAAATTGCTTTTTTATAGAAAGATGTGTATTACCACATAAATACTCTATATGTAGACATGCACCATCTCTCAATTTTTAACTCCCCTCTAAAATGCAGGAGCGAGATAAATTTTTTTATAGAAAGAAAATTGAAAGAAAGCTGATTATTTATATTCTCAAGTTATTTTCCAAAGCTAAAGAAAACTGTACAGAAAATCTTTCACTTTATTGCTGCCTGCTGAGTTATGGTCTGAAATGCAGAGGAGCAAATCAGAATTTAATTCAATATTTTGAGAATTCCCACTCTGTACCTGGGATGTAAAATAATTGTTACTGTTCACCAGGCTTTCTTACCAGTACTTCATTCCATTCTTTGTCCAGGCAGCTCTGCAAGTGTATTTCAAATTACATCTGCTTATTTCAAAGTGAACAGAACAGCTTTGTAATCAGTGATAAATATCTAATTTAAAGATAATTAAAAATGCTTGTCACATAGAAGCATATGACTTTTAAGTAAAAGTTGTTTCTGCTTGCTTGGGAGGTGATAAGATTGTGGACTAAATGTGATTAATGTTCTTTGCAGATGTTGCTTTATATGCTTAGGCTTTCAAAGTAAAGCAGTCTAGACTGTCTGTCTGCATTCTCCTGCAGCTTTGATCTTGATTAAAACTGGTTGTATTACATTTATCATCTTCCTTTCTTCAATGCCAGAAACTCTCTTAACTGGTTTTTTGTATCTGTATTTGTTTGTAGAGAAAGGCACTCAGTATCATCTCTAACTGCTAGAAAAATGACACATTTGGACACATTCAGCAAGTGGCAAAAATGGGTATTTTGTATCTAGAAAGACTTTAACGAGTCCTTTGGGTTATTTCAGATGCAGCAAATGGGATTCTGAACATTAAACTGGCAGGGAGTGAGCCAGGTGAGCCCTGAGTGGGTTTTTCCCTGCTGCTGGATGCAGATCTGAGGGAAGCTGGAGGAAGCTTTGATCTGGATCTGTGGCACTCTGATACTGGTGATCTGGTGATAGCCGCGGCTTGCTGCTCCTGCCAGATTTTTCTGCCCGAATTTCCACCCTCCCAGCTTTGGGGGTGTGGAGCTGGATTGCTTCAGGCTCTTGGAAAGGGTTAAATGCAGCAAAGTACTCAAATCAAGCACATTTTATTGGGTTACAATTTCAATTTTGTGTGGCAGCAGAAGAACTGAAGGAGGAAAGTTCCTCAAATCTCTGTTCAGGGGTTAAATCTGTGCCTGCTTAGGGACATGAGCTGCTCCTCATTTGTGTGCACCAAGGACAACTGAAGTCATTTCTCCAAGATCTGAAATATTCACATTTGGTGTTTATTCTCTTCTTTATTCCTTTAGGTTGTTTAGGGCCAATTTGAGAACTTGATGTGTTTTATGGGGAAGTTTGAAATGAAGGTAAACCTTTAATACTCAAACAATTTGCTGGTCAGTCAATAAAACATTTTGGGTAGTTCTGTTAAATAAATATTCAAATTGGATGGGGTTTGTTTTCTATTCCAATTTTTGTTGGTGCCTCTAC
The DNA here is from genome assembly GCF_017590135.1 of Pyrgilauda ruficollis. NCBI lineage: Eukaryota > Metazoa > Chordata > Aves > Passeriformes > Passeridae > Pyrgilauda > Pyrgilauda ruficollis. Next base: position 251,727 of record NW_024524377.1, on the reverse strand, counting down.
TGAGTGCTTTATTCCAGTCTGTTGGTTAGATTTTAAAAAATATTTGCAGCTTCTAGACCACAGTGGTGTCTTAAATGGGAGTTTGGGAACATGAGCTCATCCAATACACAAAACGATGGAGAAGTAACCAGACAATAAGTTCAATAATATTTAGCTGTCAAAAACCACTTGGAAATCCATTATAGGAGGCAGTGAGTTGTGCATTGCTCCGTATTTGGTCATTACTTAATTTTTTTCCCTGCTCTTTATGAATTCTAAAACTGTTCTGGCTTTGTTGTGACTTAGCTGTGATGTGTGGGGTTTTTTTTTAATTTATTTTTCTTTAGTTCTATAGCAAAACCCAATATTTTTATGTTACAACAGGGTTATCATTCTGGAGATCTGTAATCTTGCCTGAGTGTTGATGCAGCATGGGGGGGAAATGAATTAAAAGGAAATATTTTAATGCAAGTCTCAGCCAGCAGATCTGGATTGCCCCTGATTTAAAAGCAGCACCCAGTGCAGAACTGATGGACTGGTTGAACAGGAGCTGCTGTTCTAAATATAGATCCTGGTGTGTGGGATCTGTGCAGGGACTCCTGAGAGTTCCTAACAAAATTCCTGTAAATTATCTTAATATTCCAAATCAGCACACTGGGGAGTTAACACTGCAGGTTTGGTACAAGGTTTTTGTAACAAATGGGTTTTTAAGGCTTTCTTGCCAAGTGAAACGAAGCAAAACTGGCTCAGCTGAACACTTGAAAGCAGTTTTTTCATTGAAACTGAAATAGTTTGGGATTATTGTGCTGTGTCAGGTGTGGCTGTAGGATCAGGGGTGTTTTACCAAAATTCAAATATCCAGTAGCACTTTTTAGTTTTTGGTTTTGGATATTTTTCCTAACAGTGATGCTCCTGTTGACTTGCATTCCCCATAGCTTGTGTGAATGGTTCCTAAATGAGATTTAATTAAATTAATTATTTTTTAAATGTTTAGATGCTTTAAAACATTTTAATTTTTTTCATACTTAGAGATAATTTCAGCAATAACCTTGAGTTTCTAAAAGGTATTTTTGTGCTGTTAAATGAGATGGTGGAGATTGACATCAAATTTTTTGTTATTCATCCAGAACCAGAAATAATAATATTTTGGTCTTTTTTTTTTCTTAGTTGAATTTTTTCCTGAATTATTTGGTGTTGGTAGGTTATATATATATCCTCCAAATTTTTATTTTAAGGAATAGGGAGATCCTATCCTTCACAATGCTAGAATTGAACTGCAATTCTTTCTGATAAGGTGTTTTCTTAAGAAGAACACCCAACGTGGAAATTTAAGCAATTTTTAAGTGCTTTAGGCAGGTAAGAGAAACAAAGCCCACTATCCTGGATTACTTTTGTATTGATTTGATTCTCATGTTCGATCAGAGCTGATTTGTCTAAAGCAGCTGTTGCAGAAGTGGCTGAATTTAATGTTTTAATGACAATAAATGTGCTGGGTGGCCAATATGTACCATATTTTAAAGTTCTTACTACAGAGTTATGCTCTGAAAAGAGTTTTAAAATGGTAATTTTAAATTGTTCCCTTTTCCAGTCAGTTGTTCTAAAAGTTCTGATGAAAAATACAAAAAGAATTAAGTTTTAATATGTATTATGCTGACTTTAATAACCTCCTTTTGATCTTGAAATACTTCTTATTTGGATTTGTTCTTTTGGGTGATAATCTTGGTTTTCTGGATACAATTAGTATTAGTAGTAACATTAGTATTTGTAGTAACATTTTTAAGAAGAGGACGAGTGGATAGCAAAATCAGCTTCATTAGAATCCATAAGGACTAGAAAAATTGAACAGAAAAATAGTTTTTAATTAAGGTGCATGGGGAAGTTGCTTTGCTGTTCCATTGCTGTTTTCTTCTTCTTAAATAAATGATATTTTTTTATAGTGTACTGGTAACTTAGATCCAAATTTGTTCACTTTAAAACCAGTCCTAATAGTGACTTTTGTCAGTTCCCTCAGTTCTTATTCCTGAGGAAAAGCTCACTTGGAGTGGTTTTGGAGCATGGTAAGCTGATGATGGGGCTTAAAAATGCTGAATATTTAAATTATGAGTGAAAACATTTACTTAATGAGGACTCCATAAGGTAGTTGCACTGGATTTCCCTTAACCCATTGAAAACAAGTCCAGAATAAGAAACTTGAGACAAAAAAAAGTCTTAGTCCTCTTTTCTTCCCTCCCTCAGAGGTGCCAGGATCTGCTCCCTGGGGCTGAGCTGCAGCTGAGCCCTGGAATTGTCGTTGGAGCTGGGGCCTGGCAGAGCTGGCTCTGGAGAGGATGTGCTGGCCATGGCAGCAGTGCTGCTGGCTGTAAACACGGTTGTTTCCAGCTCTAGAAATGGGATTTTTCACTTAATCTTCAGATTACAGTCTGGCACAGGGAGCAAAATGAGGCAGCCTGAGAGGGGACAAAGAAAATCCATTTCAAGTGACAGCCACTTTAGCTGGAGGTAAAGAGGCAGTTGTGCTGGATTCTTAAATATAATCAACACTGATTTCAGAGCATGAGGACACAAATTTTAAAACTCTTCCAGTGCAGACAGGGTTTAGAATTTGATCTCAACAGGAGAGGACAGTAGAAATGGAATGAAACAGACCCAGCAAAGTTTGAGGTTATGTAGATGCTTTGCTTTAGGAAGAGTTCAGCAGTCACAAACTTATTAGCATTTTTATGCTGATAGGTATTTACTCAGATGTGTAGTGCTGCAGCCTGACATTTATTTAAGTTTAGTGGCTGAAGGAAGGAATTGCTTCCACTCGTTTGTGCCACTTCAGCTGTTTGAGGCTGCACAGCTCAGTCGGATTTGGATTGTGCTACAGCTCCAAAATGCTTTTCAAACTGGGCTCCTGCATCAGAGCAGATGCCACGAGCTGCCAGTGTCATCCTTTGGTGATGCAGCTGACCCCAAAATGCTTCTGTGGGAGTATTTCCTAGCAAACAAACCCAATATCCATCCTGGAATCCTTGGGAATGGCTGAAGTCCTGGCTGGAGTTCTGACCAAGTGTGTGAGCAGGATGAACTTGGGAAGTCCTGGTGGGATGAGGTGGGGAAATGAAAATGGAAACACAGAACCTCAGGATCATGGGCTGTGTGGAATCAAGACTGAAGCTCAGTGGGACAATTCTCCATAAATCAGTTGGAGAGTTGGAAGAGGGAGGGGTAAGGAAGGTCCCAGCTCAGTGGGGTAGGAACATTGAAAGGGTTGAATTTCCCAGCGCTGGGTTCTGCCTTTTCCCCTCCACTTATCCTGTTTGCCTGCAGCTCCCAGGTAATCCCTGTGTGTGTTTACACAAATGTGGGACCTGTCTCTCCTCCTTTGAGCTGCCATCTGGACAAGGGCAGCTGGAGCTTGTCTGGGTGTGCACTGACCGTCCAGCTCCTGGCCATGAGCTCAGCACTTGGGAATTTTGCTGGACCAGCTAGAAGGAAAAAGATACAGCTGATGCTTTAAAAATTAAAGAAAAACCCCAAACCCAAAAACAAACAACAAAAGTGGTTGTAAGTATGTTTAGGCTGGGGTTTTGGTTGTAACCACAGAAAAAAAAAGAGAAGTATAGCGATGGCTAAAGAATTAGAATGTAAATAAGAAGCTTGATCAGCACATGTAGGAGAACTGGGTGGTGTTTTTGCTTGCAATAGCACCGAGTGGGACACAACACCCACAGAGAGATTTGTTGGAGAGCTGAGTTGAAGGCAGAATCACAGTGGTCCTGTTGTCTTTTAAATAGTTACATAAGGTCCTGTAAGACAGAAAAAGAAGTGGGGGTTGGATATATCATGTGGAGGAAACATCAAATGTGGAGTTGGATGCTTGCCTCTTAGATGTCTTGACTGTGTTTTTGTTTGACTTGGTGTGTGGTTCTGTTTGCTTTGCAGTCAAACTGTTACATTTGCATTGTGCTTGACTGATTTGGGAGGCAAAAGGAAGAATATTTTCTTGTAATTAGCCTGAATTAACTCTCCTGGGTGTGTTTTTGAGGGGTCAGGAGGGAGTCTGTGAAAAGGAGACTCCTTCTTTGTCTTTATAAATGCAGGTGAAATATTGACACTGATCCTATTGAACACCCTGGAAGGTGTGTGAAACAAACAGTACAGGAGGAGGACTGGAGAAAATGTCATTTCCTGATCCCTTCTTACAGCCTAACCAGAGAAGGAAATTTGAAGACAGCTAAAATTGACAGCTAAAATGAAGCTTTCCCAATGCTATTTAATGAAGTGATTGATATGTTCCAATTTCCCATCTCCAAGAGGCTGCAGGAATTTCAACTCTCCATTGGAGAAAATTCTAAATGTTTCATGGCTCACTACTGGGAAGTTCTCAGGAAGTTTTGTAGCTCAGAGAAGAGCCTCCACAAACACCAACCCCCAAAAGGATCATTTTGATCCAAAATCCTTTGGGATTCACAGCTGGGTGTCACTGGGAGGAGCTCCTGTATCTGATGAGCTGCAGGATTGTGCTGGTTTGGGATTCTCAGATCAGAGAACAGCTCTGACAGGTATCTGAGATCATTCCTGGGAAACTCCCTGGCAGGGACCAAAATAGAAATGCTGCTGGTTGCCACCACCAGCATGAGACTCACCCCTGAGAAGGATTCATCATTCCTGATCCAGTCTGTGTGTCCTTAGGTGGTTTATTTAGGTGCTTAATTGGTGCCTTTAATGCTGAAGGGCCTCTTTTTGAGTTTAATAACAGCATTCCAAGACTCTGGGTGGGAATGGTGTCACTCCTGTGTGCACTGGGAGAGAATCCTTGGCTCCTTCCTGGGCAGCTGCTTCCCTGAGCTTCAACCAGAGGCAGGAGGAGGTGATTCCTCCTGGATAATCAGGGTGCAAGTTTTAATGTCAAATTAATTAAGGTTTCTCCTTATCATTATTCTTTGTGTTTGGGGTTTTGCACTGGGGAGAGAAGGGTAATCCAAACTGGGAACTGAGTATTTCTACCCAGTGCCTGTTGTTGGATTATTCTTAGTTTTTTAGAGATGGGGCAACTGAGAGGCGTTTTAAAAGATTTTATTCTATTATCAGATGAAGAGTGAGACATAAGAGATGTAAAACTCAACACCATTCTATCAGAAGCCAACTTATTTATTGGTTTCTGTTTGGCCCTGTTCTGTTTTTTCCAACATCTGAATCATGTAGAATTTAAACTTTTCAGTTTTGAGCCCTGTGTTACTACATTGGAATATTTTAACCATCTGGTAATCGTGCCAGGAAGGGGACATTGGACCAGCAATGACTAAAAGCCACCAGCACCTGAGATGAGTGCAGCCCCAAGGCTGTGCCTCAAACCAAACCATTTCTAGGATCTTTGGAGCTTTTTTCCCCTACAAAAATCACCAGGCAGTGGCTGGGAGGTGTTTGTGCTGTGTGCTGCTCACACCTCGCAGTGACAGCAGTGGCATGTTTGAACTTGAAAACATCAGCCTGTGTTTTACTGTGTTCCCTTGAAGTCAGGCAGTGTGAAAAATAACACTTAACTCCAAGTCTCTGGAGATTCCCAAAGGATGACAATCTTTATCTCAGGGCTAACAGCTCTTTGTGGCACTTTAATTTCTACCTAAAGAACAGAGATGGCCACTGAGCCTTTTTCTCCTTTTGCTGCCACGTGCTTTGCTCTGAAAGCATTCTGGAAAACTTGGCCACCAGAGATCTGGGGGTTTTCCCACTTCCTGAAATCTAGGATTAAATAAGTATTTGGAAGTAGAAGGCAAAAAATGGAAGTTCTCTACAAAATCCCATTATAGCATTATTAATTTCTTCTATCAATGGCACAAACTGCTGGGAGGGACTGAGGGAACACATTGGAAAAATAATCCCAGCTTTTTTTTTCCTTCAGCAAAAGCACCATGCAAATAAACCCAAGATATATCTATATATGTAAAATAACATCATCAAGTGGTTAGAGCAGCTGATTTATTTCCATACTGTAAGTCCAGAAGACTCAGAGTAAAAAAAAGGGTGGTTTTTTTTTTGGTGTTTTTTTTTTTTTTTTTTTAAAAAAAAAAGGTTGTTTTTTTTCTTTTTTGTTACTGTCCACCAAGCAAACCAGGGGCTGCAAGGGGTTTTTTAACAATACAGATATTATTCCTCTCACCTTCCCCCTCTTCACTCTCAGCTCTATTCCCTGTTTTAGGTGACATCATCCTCCATAGTTTCCATTCTACTGTAGAGCCTTTGGCTTGATCATCCTTCAGTTTTCCAGCACTGGATTCTTCTCTCCTTCTTTTTCAGAAGTGTTATCTCAGCTACAGAATTTCATACTTCCATGGCAGGCTCATCCCTACAAATTTTCCATTTTGAAAAGGTGTGAACTGCAAAAAAATTGAAATATTTTCCAAGTATATGATGAGATATCTTAGCAAATACAGATTTCCTGTTGCTCCCCCCACTCCAATCCTAGAGAAAAATGCAGCTCTTGCTATACAAAACTACACTAAAGCTTACCAAGTTTACCCCTGTTCAAGTTGCAAACTCATTTATTTTTAAAGACTATTTTAGAAAAATAAAGCAGCTTTCTGGACCATCATGTTAATCTTTAAATTTTGAATATTCGCAGGGCAGGATGGCAGCAGTGCAGGTGATTTGTTACTTCACTGCCTTGTTTATCTTTTTTGCAGTTCTTGCCTTGCCTGAGTTAATTGCTGCTGTGTTTGGATTTAATGAATGTACTTTGGCTCAGCTCATCTGAAGTACAGTCCTTGTTTGACCTGGGAGCATTGAGAACAGTGATAATAGCACTAATATTAGTCTAAAAATCAACAAAATAAGTTTGGGGACATCGTGGCATGTAAAAGGAGGACAGAATCCTTTCTCTTGGAACTCAGTTTGCTTTATTAGGTTGGAAATAACTTCTTTCTTCTTCCTTTGAGAAACATTCCCCTGGGTGTTATCAGAAAAAATAGAGAATGATAAAACCCTGCTTCCTGCTCGCAGGAACATCAAAGCTAGGCTTTTTTAGTCTATATTTGTAGTCTGTTCTTAGATATATTTGTAGGGCTAGGAAGTGTTGGAGATCACTGTGGAAACAAATAGAATAACACACATGGGCAAGTACTTGAAAAAGGTACCTGTGCAGCAACTGAAGGTTTTTTGTCTAAGGTGTTAATTCTATTTATGCTGCATTTTCTGTTCTTTTCTGCTCCTCTAGAACAGTGTGTTACAATTCTGGTATTTTGGTGAATGGGCCATTCTATCTATAAATTACTCAGTCCCTGTGGTGCTTCTCTGCTCTGCTGGTTTATTCTAATAAACTGCTCCATTCCTTATATTTTAGTACTTAAAGAGTTCAAATTCATCTCAAATATAACACTATTTAAGTAACCTTTCTGTTACAGGCAGAGGTATCTGCCAGACTGAACCTCACCCTTCAGTTCTTTTCTATATTGTAAGTTTTCTAGGGAATAGCAAAAAAACCTGTCCTTGGCACCATTAAACTAATCTTTGCAGGCTTTTCATCAATTTTCATGACTTCAGCTAGAAAATGTTGTTACATTTCGTAAAGCAGTGAGAGATCACAGATTCAGTTCCCTTTGCCCTTTGTGTCTTTCCATGGTGTCACCAACTAATCACGCAGCAAGAGCAGGGTTTGGAATGAGGGTAGGACGTGGGAAGTGTTGAAGTCTTCCCTGGAAGGGGAGGGACGTGATCATTATCACATCTCAGATAAAGTATCAGGAAACCATTCCTGCAGTACAGACCCATGGGCTTGTATTGCTCTGTGTTAGGTTTGGTGCAAGAAGTTGGATGATGAACTCCCAGGAGTCTGTCCTGGTTTTTTTTTAGTGATACCTGTAAGAGACAATTCCTATTCCATCCAGCACCTTTTCCCAGTGATCCATCCTGAACTAAGGCCATGTTAGTCCTTAGGAGCTGTACACTGTTTGCCCCTTTTTAATTAAAAAACTGGTAGATTTTTTCAGTCATTCAGTCTCACTGTTTGAGAAATGGCAGGCAGTGCTTCCAGCTCCTCCTGAGGTGAGGTTTTCCAGGCTGCACTTGAACTGTCTGATGGAATTGCTCCCAGTTCTGCTGTTTCCTGCATTAAGAGTGGTTCAGAAGTTCAAATGTTGGTTTTGTTCCCCCAGTGCAGCTGTGGTGGAGGGACAGGAGTGTGAGGGATAGAGCAGCGCTGAGATGGGAATACACAGGTATCCAATGGGATCTGGCTTAATGTGCCCAAACTAAACTCAGTTCTGTACTTAATGCCCTTTGCTTTCCCAACGTGTTTTCCCCCCAAGTTTTCAGACCTCATGTTCCATCCACAGGACACTGCTGGAGTTGGTTCGTGGCTTCTTTCAGCAGCACCATTTTGCTTTTTGAGATTCAGGAATTTGTTTCTGAGGACCTGACAATTCCCTGTGCACTCAGAATGGGTACAGCAGTTCCATTAGAGACCTGCTCTGCCTAATAAATTCACTTTATTGTAAATGCCAGCTGCCCTTGTCCCCTGGGAGCTCCATCCCTGTGGAGGGGGTGGCAGAGCTGCTTGGAAGCAGATGGGCTCAGGGCTATCTTCTTTGTGTGGTTCCCCTTCTCCTCTTGCCTTGCTTCCACCACGTTCCTGCTTTTCTGTTTTGAAGGATTAATCCAGGATTGTGCTGCTCTGCCCAAGCCTGGGTTAGTCTGGCCAGACCCATTGCAGGTGCCCGCTCAGGTGAGAAGCCCCAGCCAGATCCAAGGTCATTGAACCAAACTGCTGCCAGTCACTGATTGGAGCATTAATGGATTCAAAAATAGATGGATAAGAAAACCCGACTAAAAAGAAGACAGGAACAAGGAGAATATTTATTCAAAGTTAGTTTTACTGCAGTCGCTGAATTTTATAAATTTCAGCTTGTCTGTGGTCCTTCAAAGCCGGGCTTGGCAGCAGGAGAAAAGCAATGGCACGTGTGAGAAAAATCCAGGACTTCTGCTTTATTGCACTGACAGAACCAAATTGTTCAATCTGTTGCCTCATCTGTTTCTTGCCATAGCTGAGAGCTGTAAAGGTCAGGCCGTGGCAGCACAAGGAATTTAATGGTTCCCAGGCTGCCCCTCACAGCGTTCCCAGCTGGCTCCTGCCCCTCTCCCATTGATCCTCCAGCTCCTGCCTATTTTGGGAACACAGGCAGAACTTTGGGCAGAGCAAGGTGGGATGCTCAGGATGGGCAGTGCTGGGCTCTTCTCTGTCTTCCTGTGCTGCTCTCCCAAGGCTCAGGTGGGAATAATCCTCATTCTCCTCAGGAATGGCTGCTGGGTCACATTTGTTGTGGATAAAGGAGGTAGTGAGTGATGCAAATAAATACGTCAAAAACTGCCGTGGGAAACCTTTTCTCTTCCAGTCTGGTCTTCAGCGTGCTGGGCAATGTAATGTCTTAAAAATTCTGAATGTATAGATAAATACAGGCAAAGTGCTTTGGCATCCTCCTGAGCCTTCCTCAGTGGATCCTCTGGTTCTCCAGCTCCTCCATCTCCATTCTCCCATGGTTTTAATATATGTTAAAGGTTGGAGCTCCCATGGAGATTAATGGCACGCTCTGGGCAGTGTCTGACAAGAGCAAAAACAGAAATAAAAGGCAGTTCTTGCTCCCTCCCTGTCTTCTGTTAACAGTCTTGCTTCCCAACAGCCCTTCACCTTTGCAGGAGCCAGGCTGGTGCTTTACATCCCATTAACTCTGAAGGGATCTCCACCAGAATCCCAGAAAGGTTTCCTAGATGGTCCCTAAATGGTCTTTAAGGTCCTTTCCAACCCACACCATTCTGGGACTCTCTAACACTTGCCCCATAGCACTTCTTGGCTTTTGGGGGGTTTCTGAGATGAACTCCCTGCTCTTTTGGCTCCTGTAACAAGATAAGAAGCACAAATGCCTTTTGGTGAATTTTCCTGGCTAAAGCTCCTGGTTTGGCGAATATTTTAATTAAATCTTCCCTGCTCAGCATTCTAAATTTTCTCTGCTATTGCTATTCATGGAGAAGTATTGCCATGACTTGTTCTTCATTTCTGCAAATCTTGCTAAGTTATGCAAGTCACTGTTTGACTTCACAGAAGATCTTTGTTTTATGTTTCAACACTTGGAATGCTGCTGAACTTTCCGTGTTTTCTCTCTTTATTAAAAAGAGGGGAGAGAGGGCACATTGGTACGTGCAGTAAATGATATTTTGTACAACCTGCATTTATTCATATGCCTGATCCTGCAGAATTCCATTGAATTGTGCTTCCCATCCCTCCCAGGTGCCATCCTGGGCAGATCAGAAACACAGGAGTGCATCTACTACAACGCTAACTGGGAGAAGGATAAAACCAACCGCAGTGGGATCGAGCCCTGCTATGGTGATAAAGATAAAAGGAGACACTGCTTTGCTACATGGAAGAATATTTCTGGATCAATTGAAATTGTGAAGCAAGGCTGCTGGCTGGATGACATCAATTGTTATGACAGGTGAGTTTTCCTAGGAATTTTTGAAATTGATTGGTCACTGTAGACTCTTTTGCCTCTCCATAATTTCTACATCATCAACTCCACAACCAGTGAGTCTGTGAGTAATTATCTTATTTTCAGATGCTCTCTTGCATTTAGGGACCAGATTCCATGTGAGTACATTGTCTTGTTTGCAGAATAACATGTTTTAAATGAACCCAGGTATTTAATTTATTCTTTTTTAGTCCATTAATAATAGATTCTGTAGTGCCTTGTTATTGCCAAAAAGTGCAAATATAATTCTTGCAACCAGGATGTAAAATTCTCTCGTTGATTTTTCCGAAGTCTTTAGAGTTGGAAAGTCAGCACTTTGTGTCTGCAATTTACCAGATCATGGAAGTATTTTGGCAGTTTATTAATAAGCTCAATGGCAGCTCTAAGAATATTCTAAATTTCCAGTTATTTTGTTGATAACAGATGGTCCAGAAAGAACCCACAAGCAGTAACAGCAGGACTTGGGGTTTGTTAGATGCTGACTGAATAAAGGTCATGACTCTCTTAAGCAATGGTGTTGCAGCTTTTTAAATACTGTACTGGGTTTTATTGGCCCAAAACATTTATTATTTGGGAAGGCAGAGAATTAAGAAATAGATCCACAGTGGATCATCATTAAAAAGTATTGAGGAATTACTTCAGTAATTTTTACAGAAGTCTTCCTTTGTATTTCTTTAAAGTTGAATTTTTAGAAGAAAGCCTTGCATTTCTTTCTCCCAAATCAAGTTGTCTCCCAGCCCAGACTGTTTTCTGCTTTAATGGCAGTTTAAAGCTCAGTCCCACAATTTAAAAAAAATCCTGAAATCATGAGATTAAATTCTTCCTTGAGCAAAGAAAAGAAATTGGAAGAAGAAATGAAATGCAAGAAGGACAGTAAGGAAGGAGTAGGAAACTAAGTAACTGTAAGTCCTCATTAAGTGACTTGTGCTAATCACAGCCAGTGCTGTGTTTGTCCAAAATCTTATCTCTGGAGCGTGGGGTGCTTCTGCTGCTCTGGGAGCTGCGGGGGTGACTCCAAACACAGCAGATTCAGGACATCAAAGAGAAAATGTCCCCTGGAAGTCACAGGACAGGGTGACAGCCAGAGCTGGCTCTAGGGAATAACCCCAAGTTTTGAAGTTGAGCCCAAAACCTCCTTGACAATCTTCAGCTGTGTTTAAAATCTTGCAATTTTTCTTCAGCCTTTTCCAGTTCTGCTGTCAGGTTGGCTCCTGATTGCTGCTTTTTCTTTCCTGATGGAATAGTTTCAGCTTATTTGTTAGCAGAATATTAATAAAAAATCCATTCCTGCAGTTAATTCAGGGAATGAAATAAGCCCTGTCCCTGAGCATAATGTAGGCAGAGGAGATTGTAGAAATTTTGTCATTTCTTTCTACAAGTACAATAAAATTTAAAAATTCTCCTTCTCACTTATCTCCAGCTTTGTTTGATCACTTGCTTGTCCTGTTTAAATCTAGCTTGTGAACTGTTCCTCATTCTGGTGGTGGTTTTCTTTAACTTTGTCTTAAAAATGACAAAAATGTGTTTCTGTTGTAATAACTCTCCATTGCAATATAAAATACCAAAATTTATTTTATTTCATTAAGTTTAGCTGTTATTTTGGTCACGGTCAATTTAACAAAGTTCACCTTGGAAATCTGAAAGCTGGGCACATATTTTTTCCTGAACAAAGACAACCCAGCTCAAGATGAATGAACTTTTTCCCCTTCTCTCTTGCAGGAACGATTGCATAGAGAAGAAGGACAGCCCTGAGGTGTTTTTCTGTTGCTGTGAGGGCAACATGTGCAACGAGCGCTTCTTCTACTTCCCGGAGATGGAGGTCACGCAGCGTAAGTTCCTCCTGACAGCAGTGTTCCACATCCTGCTTTTTCAGCAGGTCACACTTGCCCAAAAGTCCTGCCTTTCCTGCCACAGGGTTCTGGTAGAGCTCTGTGCAGTGCTAGTTCATTTATTCCACTTGGAAAAGTGCTTTCCTGTAAAATTAATAAAAGGTACTTCAGCTCTTTCCAAGGGTGGGAAGGAAGGGTAACCTGAAATAATTGCCTGGTTTAAGATACAGAAGTTACTGTCAAATCTTACCTTCATTACATGGTTAAGCTCCTCTAAGGATGTAAATTTTTGGGCCAAAAGCTTTCTCATCCCTCTATCCCTGTGCCAGCCTGGGGATGTTCCTTTTCTTCAAAAAAGCAGAAAAGAAACAGAAAAGGTTCCTTTTCTTTCTTCTCTTTATCCCACCTGGACCTTTAGAATTTCTCTGTAAATGCACACAGTAACATCCTCTAAAAAGGGGAAAAGAATTTACTCCCAGATCACAAGGTCCTTGTGGGTTCTTCCAGTACGCATATTCTGTGTTTCTGAAAGACAATTAAATTAGCCAGAATTAACAAATAATTATTTAAAAAAAAACTAGCTGAAAGGTGATTTGATTTTCCTTGCCTATCTTCTTCCAGTCAGGAATCTGCTGGAAAACCAAGTGATGTTAATAACTGAGCTGAAACCAGCAAATGTCTCATGTAGCAAGTAGCCAGAGGAAGTTGTTCGTGAAATGAAAGAACATTTTCTGCAAGATTAAAATAGCTTTTGTTGACCCAGGAGATATTGTTGTCATTTTTGTCAGTGATGCTGCTAAGGCAATAATTGACATTCTTCCCTCTCCTGAGCCCTCTCTTGCCCCAGGGGGCTGCCTTGCAAGCAGCTCCTGCTTCTGCAGAGCCTTTTCTGAGGTCATGTGGAAATGTCCTCACCTGGAGAACTCCTCCTTCCAGCCAGGCACAGAAGTGCTGGCAGGTTGTTGCCAAATCTCTGTATTGATTGGTTTTAGTTCATTAGGTGATGAATTCTTGCAATCCCCTGGGAGTACAAACACCCCCTGTAGGCTGCTGGGGGTTGGAGGCCCAGAATTCCACCATGCTGAGCGTGGCTCTGGGATCTGAGTTATTGCCCTGCTTTCCAAAGTGCTGCCTTTTACCCAGGTGTTAGTTTGTGCTGGCTAATCAGGTACTGGGAGCCTGCTGTGATGATGGCAGCAGCTGTTAGAAAATCAGACTGCTGCACATTTCAAACACTGCCTGGTTTTGTTGCTTAAAAGCTGTGTCTTTTTTCTTTTCCCTTCAGCAACTTCCAATCCTGTTACACCGAAGCCACCTCTGTTCAACACCTTGCTCTACTCCTTGGTGCCTATCATGGGAATTGCAGTCATCGTGCTCTTCTCCTTCTGGATGTACAGACATCACAAGCTGGCCTATCCTCCCGTGCTTGTTCCCACCCAGGTGAGCCCCTGCTGCAGGATTTGGGGTTTTTTAAGGGCCAAACCATTCCTGAAGGGGATCTGTCTCATGGCTGGTCTCTCTGTTCCCCTCCTGATTTCGAGGTCCTAACGCTTGCTGTCCCCTAAAGCAGAGAATTAAGCTTTACTTAAACAGCCTTATTAATTATTCTTTGATGAATAGATGAACAACTACTTCATGTTTTTATGCATCTCTTTGTTTGGGAGGAAAAAAACTGAACACAGAGGGCAAGGACACAGCGAAGGCATGCTGAAGGCTGAGCTGTAATGCTTAGCTGGAAACAAAAAAAGAGTTGCCACTTCAACTTGGCCATTTGAGGGGTTCAGAAAATAGCAGCTAAGAGAGGATGAGCTGTTTATAAGGAAGCCTGAAACTGGGATACAGGTGTAGGGAATGTTAAAATCTTCATAGCTCAGCTCATGCCTTGTGATTCTTGTCATCTTTTTCCTCTTGTTTACGTATTTTCTGTTTTGTCGTGAAACATTTCAGTTTTAGGGGTGTTTGTGTCTTATGTCAAAAGGATGAGGTTGTGGGCTCCACACCTGAATGTAACCTGGCCATTGTGCACCCAGAAAAACCTTCTGGGGCTCTTGTGTGTGGAATTCCTGCTGTTGGGAGGCTCCAGCTGATCCAGGAGCTGTAATTGGTGCTAACACAGAATTCCTCTTCCTTCAGTTACGTCTGGAGATCCAACTGAGATTAGGAGGCTTTTATGGAAAGGGTTTAAGCAGGAAATTCTAGAGACCAAAGCAGTAAAAGATGAAGAAAATGTGGTTGTGGAAACAAAGAGAGAAATGATTTGGATTTTTACAGTAGGAATTAACTTGGGCTTCTCACCCAGTGCAGTGACCAGAATACATGACCTGTCCTGCAGTGATGTTATTTATGATTAAAATGAAAACTCTAGTTATTTTGGGTAGGATTGCCAAGGATTGATCTCTGTGTGCTCCAGCTCCTGGGATATTTCCAGTGCTGCTGCTTGACAGGAGGGTGCTGCAGGAAGCAGCATTGCCTGGGGTTGATAGCTCAAGTGTTTTGGTTTCAGTTTCTCAGTAATAGATAAGAGGAATTTGGGGAGAGGCAGTGGCCATATGTTGTTGCCAAATGAAAAGAACATAATTTAGAGGAAAAAAGTCTGTTTGCTGTCCTTGCAGAGAGGATTGCAGCTCCTCAGACTCCCTGCAATCTGTCAGCATAATTAGTTCATCCAGCTCCCATTTTATGGATTTGGGACTTTACATCAACCCAGTGGTCTTTGCTGGGAGATCAAATTCATAACTGCTAATTGTGGGGATAATTCCAGCCTGGGTTTGACTTCCTGAAGAAATTAACTCTTGGATAAAGCCATGGATAATCAAGTGACTGTTAAATACGCGTGAGGTATCAAGAACTTGAATTCTGATTCTCCCTCCTTTTGCTGCAGTTTTGTCCTTGGATTGTGTTTGGGACAGGATTGACACCTAAATTTTTAATAAATAGGATAATCAGCTGTTGTGTTTATGCTGAGATTGTATCTTTGGGATAAATGCACCTTGGTGCTTGTGGGGCAACAACATTTTCCTATCTTGTGGTGAACAGGCATTAAGGCTCATGTGGAAAGTCAGGAAAAGCCACTTGTGCCTGAAAAACTACCCAGAATTATTATGTAAATCCAATGTATAAACACTCTCCCTTATGCAGCAGAGCAGTGGTTCCCACTTGAAATTTAATTACAGCTGGTTGGAACAGGAGACAGGGGAAGCAGGAAGGGAGGGAAAGCATTGGGAACTTTATAACCACGAATAAACTCTGAAATATTTGTGCAATTAATCTGTTAATAGTATATTTAATAACTGGGGCATGAGTGGAGTTTGTAGGCAAGTGGATTTGGTTTATTTCTTTGTGTAGCAGTGGTAGAATGAACGGGTTGGATGTACAGCAGGAAAAACAGAGATTCTCCATGTGAGAGCCAGATAAAAGTTATCCCTTTTTCCTTGGTTTATTCCCAGAAACAGTGAGAATACTGAGCTGGTACCAAAGTTCCAGGAAAAAATGAAAGGATGGATGAGGAATAAGCAAAAGATAAAAATGAAGAAAAATAAGCAAAAGATAAAAATGAAGAGTGAGAAATGGTGAAAGAATTTGGTGATAAGTAAAAGATTAGAAAGCAAAGGGAAAGAAATAGTTTGGAATATTTAAAAAGAAAAAAAAGCAGGACATACACTGTAAGAAATGCTTGAACCTGTAAAGAGACATAAAGGACAATTAGTCTTGGCTTGTTTGTGCTGCTCGCTGTGCCTCACTGCTGTGTGGGGAAGTATCCAGTGAAAGCTGTCAAATTCCATCAGATCTGTCACTTTCTGTGCTCTGCAGTGAGTTATTAACAAATCCATGTTTGCTGAATACATCTGTGTGTATGGAAAACACTTAGGAGCTGTTCTGTCTCCTTATTTCTGTTTGCTTTAGCAAACATAAATCCATCATCTGATAAAATTCACCCAAAGAATCAGATTGATATTTTTAATATTTGAATGCGTGCAGTTTTCTGCAGAAGGAGGTGCTGGCACCTGGTTCCTTTTCACTGGGGGACACTGGGTCTGGAGTTAGGTGTGACCCAGGTTTCTCCCCAAACATTCCCAGTAAATCTGCAGTGAGGATGGCAGGGAGCTGCTCTCTTGTTCTCCCTTGCTCCTGACAAGCCTTGAGCTGGGGCCAGAGCTGTCAGTGCACGTTCCAAGGGGCTGTCCTCACCCTGGCAGCTGATGGGTGCCACTGTTACCCTCCCACAGAGCTGCCACCAGCCCCACTCGGCTTTGGCAGCTCCCCCCATGTCCCAGCCCCCTGAGCAGGGAATCCTTCACCCCTTGCACTTCCCTGGGTGCCCAGCTTGGCAGGATTTCACTGCACCACAGCTGCTTTTTTGGCTTTGGGTTGGTTTGGAAGTAATGATTGTGTTGAGAGGCTTGAGAAAAGGCTTTGCAGATTCACTCCATGTCTTTGTGACCTGCTTTGGGGATTTCTTCTGAAGTGGTTGAACTCTCTGGGGTCAAAGATGCATCAGGGTTTGAATTTCTGACCACAGGAATTCCTAAATCTACCTGACGCACTTGAAATTTCTGGGATGATCTTTCCACCTTCGGAAAACCCCAATTTCCTGCTGAAGAATGAACTAAATCAGCTGTTCAGGTTTTTCCCATTTTGGTCTTCCAAAAACCACTTTTTTTTTTTTTTCTTGTTGTTAGAGATAATTTAATAGAAACATTTCAACACTAGAAAAATGCAAGGCAGAGGTGATTTTTTTTCAAGGATTGAATCCAAACCTGGGAAGATTAATGGCTACTTGAAAAACACACACAGGGAGAAGCCAGGTGCTTATAGGAAATGGGAAAAGGAATTGGAAAGTTACTGCAAATCAGGATCCCTGAATGTGCAGTGGCTGAGGAACTTGGAACTGGCTTTTTTTTTTTTCTTTTTTTTCTTAATAGAATGCATGGGCTGGTGCAAGTTAAAATCTGTAACAGAGGGAAGAATCTGTGTGAAAACACCCAAAAGCCAAGAGCAGCTTTTACAGATCAGAAAATGGTTGTGGGTAACCCAAATTTTGGGAAAAACCCACACTGCTTAGGGTTTTATTGGTTTAATTGGTTCCAAATATTGTAACAGACCCATTAGAGTTGGTTTTCAGGCAGCATAAACAGCAGTGAGTGTGTTTATGTACATTTGTGTGGGTGACAGGGGTTCTGAGGGGGGTTAACTGCTCCCAGTTTTTGTTTATCAGAGGTAATTCCTGACATAAATCTCAGATTTGCATTTCTTTTGTAGCCTGATACCCTTTAACTCTTGGTGCCTCTTGGATTTCTGCTGGGAGCCTGAGGTGATGCTCTGTGGGCTGAAGGGGAGGACACTGGTTTATAATCCAGAGGTGTTAATGAGCATAAATACATCCTTGTAAAGTTTCCATGTGTGTGGAATTTATCAGAGTTTGGGGGAAGCTGATCCCTCGAGGGAGGAGTGAGAGGTTTGGGACAGGGCTCATTTCTCAGAGCTTCATGTTTGCAGTTTCTCATTATGGTCAGAGCACAAAGGTTGAATTCATACATATTTCTGCTTATTGCTGAGGAATTTCCATAATTCTCCAGAGCTGGAGAACTTTAATAATGAATAGGCCTGGAAAAAAAAATACTTTCAGGCCCTTGGGGTGGGTTTTGCTCTGCTCTGGAGCTGCCCTGAACAGTGGTGGAGGAGAATTCTGCCGGATCCCAGTGCTCTGAGTTCTCTTACAGGTTTATGGAATAAATCCTCCTGGATTAATTCTTGCTATTAATCTGGTATGAATTATTTGGAGAAAGGGGAGTGTGTGCTCAGCACTCTCCAGGCACAGGGAAAGGCTCCTGTTGGCCCCATGCTCCAGGGGTGTGAAGGCAGAGGGGGAGAGGAGAATGGCAGCTGGAGACAGGGGCTTGGATTCCCTCTCTTCCAACATCCATCCCATTATAAAGGACAAAGGAGATGGATCAGGTGAAAGAGTCACAGAATTCTGGAATAGTTTGGGTTGGATGGAAACTCAAAACTCATCCCATCCCACCCCTGTCCTGGGCAGAGAGACCTTCCAGTGCCCCGGGGACACCTTCCACTATTCCAAGGAACCTTCCACTATTCCAGGGACACCTTCCACCACCCCAGGGACACCTTCCACCATTCCAGGCTTGTCCAGCCTGGCCTGGGACACTCCCAAGGATGCAGGGGCAGCCCCAGCTTCTCTGGGAATGCTGTGCCGGGGCCTCCAGTCCAAAGTGGAGGAGGAGGAATGGAGCCATCTCCGCTGAGGTTGTTCAGGGAGAGGGATGAAAGCAGCACAGACAAGGGGGTCACTGCAATCCTGGGACGTGGCTTTGTCCTGGATTTTGTTCCACACTGTGAACTACTCCTGGGATTGTTTGGAGGAATCTTCAATACTGGGATTTATCAGTATCTGCTGGGTGCAGAGGGTTGGAGTTCCCCGCTCTTTGTGGATGTATTGATCAGGTTCAGTGCTGGAGCCCAGGTCCAAGGTGCCATTCACTGATCGGGTTCGGTGCCGTCCATCGATCAGGCTCGGTGCCGCTCATTGATCGGGCTCGGTGCCGCTCATTGATCGGGCTTGGTGCCGCTCATTGATCGGGCTTGGTGCCGCTCATCGATCAGGCTTGGTGCCGCTCACTGATCGGGCTCGGTGCCGTTCACTGATCAGGCTCGGTGCTGCTCATTGATCAGGCTCGGTGCCATCGATTGATCAGGTTCGGTGCCGTTCACTGATTGGGTTCGGTGCCGTCCCTCGATCAGGCTCGGTGCCGTCCATCGATCAGGCTCGGTGCTGCCCATCGATCAGGCTCGGTGCCATTCACTGATCAGGTTCGGTGCCGCCCATCGATCAGGCTCGGTGCCGCTCACTGATCAGGCTCGGTGCCGTTCATTGATCAGGCTCGGTGCCGCCCATCGATCAGGCTCGGTGCCATTCACTGATCAGGCTCGGTGCCGCCCATCGATCAGGCTCGGTTCCAGGCGGGCCCTTGGCGGTTCCATTCCCGGGCTCGGGATTTCCCTGGTGCGGCGCCGCCCCCTGGCGGGCAGCGGGGGCGCTGCAGGGAAGGGTCTCATCCCGGGGCTCTGGAATTTCACCTTCGGAAGTTCCACGTTCCTCGTGTCTCTGTGCTGGTTGCAGTAGCACGGCTCTATACACCTGCAATGGACGCTTCTCGCTGTAATTAGAAAACAATTCCGTTAATTTTCTATAGAATAATCCTGTTTTCCTCATTTTCCTGTACTAACAACGCTGGATTTCTTTGCTGCTTTAAATTATGTGTTTCTGCTGTGGGAAAGTTTTGCTGTCCCCGTGAATATTCCTGTCATTAACTCACAAATAATTGACTTTGTCTCCTGTAAGCTGTTTTTGCATCCCATTCCTGGTGTAAATAGTAATTTCTCTTGCCTGTGTTTTTTCCCTCTCTGCAAGCACGCCTTTCATATAATGATTGAGGTAAGAGGATGTTTGTTCCTGGCTCTGGGGCTTTCTGGGCATGTGGGAGACGTTGTTTGCTCTAAATTGTGATTTCTCAGTATTTTGAGCAAGCCATCTTGTCAGCATGTGTGGTTTAAAAATGCAGTTTTAGCCTGTGGTTTGTGGATCTCCTAAAATTCCCTGGAGTTCCTGAGGGGTGGGGTCAGATGTGCAGTCTGGGATGGATCCTGGAACACAGGGCCAGGGAATCCCTCAGCCCAGCACTGGGGTTCCCTGGAAGCAAAGGGGACATCCCACCCACTGTGCCCTGTCCTTGGCTCTCCCTTCCCACCTCCCCCTGTGACAAATCCACTGCAGCTCCGGGGTCTCCACGTGCTCATCTGGGGTTTCGTGTGGTGCAGGAACTCCCAAAAATGGATCATCTGGAGAAAAATAAAAGTATTCCTTCACCACTCAGTCTCTTCATTCTCCCCACTTTTCTCAGGAGATATTTATATTTATATTTATATTTATATTTATATTTATATTTATATTTATATTTAAACTCCAAGTCACTGGGACCCCTTAATTCACAAATTGGGTCATTCCTGCTCAGCTTTTCAATGGAATATTGAAAACATCGAGATTTGAGGCGTAATAAAAATGCTCAATTTCTGACATCATTACAGTTCTCTAATTAATACCTGAAATACCTTGGAAATGCAGTTTAGAAGAAAACCTAATGGTTTCAGTGTATTAAAAATTTAAATATTTGAATATTTTCCTGACTATACCTCTGTAAAGAGTTCCCAGAGTTCCTTGGATCCCTGTCCATGTTTGGCCTCCTTGTCCCAGTCAGGGACCCAGGGAGCTGCTGGATTTGGATTTGGGTTCCACAACTGCTGAGCTGCTCTCTGATCTCCAGACCCATTTTTGAGGGCACTTAAGGAACTCCATTCCTGGAAGTCACCCTTGCTTAAGGAATATTTCCCCCCTGTGACTCAGTCCAAGGGAAGGGGCAGGAAAAGGGAGTTGGGCCCTGGATTTTTGGACAGCTGGGAAATCTGGGAGCCCAGTGTATCCCCCTGCCATCCCTGCTGGCCCTGTGACCTTGGCACCACAGAGATCAGCCCCAAAGCCACACAGGAATAATGGGGAACATTTCTGGAACGTCAAACAATTTTTCTTGGAGTGCAGCGAGTTGGAAATATTGTCAGGGAATGTTTCTGTGTAAAAACAGTCCCTGGAGCTGCAGAGTTTGAAGTTAGATTTTAACCAAGATGCTTAGAAAAAATCAGAGTGGGGGGGAAAGGAAAGCTTTTCTTTCCAGTTGTGTTAACAGCAGGAATTCTGCTTCCTACATGGAAAGGCTTTGGCAGGTGCTGGGAATGTGGTGAGGAGAGCCAGGGATTTCCAGGAAATGGAGAATTTGGTGTAAGGGAAGTGTTGTGGTCTAATGGGGAATTAGGAAAGCACCAGGTTTCCCTGCCACTTTCACTTCCAGCTCTTGGCAGAGATGCTGGAACTGGAATCAGCAAATCTTGGAGGTGTTTGGTTTTCCTGGTGGTTGGGGAAGAATTCAGGCACCAAGTGCTTCCAAATCCCAGCAGTTTATTGGGAGGAGGGTGTGGGAAGGAAGGGGAATCCAAGCCACCAGAGCAAAGGGGGATTTGGGATTATTTTCCACAAATTTCTCTGCTTCAGACAGAGGCAGGAGGTTCTGAACTTGAACAGTTCATTAAATCAGGGCTGCCTTTGGGGGATAAATTTGAGCATCTTGTTCCCACTTCCTCTTCTAACAACAACAAACTGGATTTACAAATATTTATTTAGTACAGTTTGTATTTTACAAATTGAGGGCACTGCTTTCTTTCCCTGGTGCCTGGAATATTCCAAGAGGGCTCTGGCATGGAATGAAAGGCACCAGGGGAGGGAAGTCTTCACTCTCAAACTTGGTTTTCTGTGCTGCAAACGTTGATGTCACACTGACAAAAGGATTTCCTCCTTTTTGGGAACAGTGTTGCAGTTTGTCTCTATTTTGAACCTCAAATGCTGTTTATTCTTTGTCTACTTATTAATTTGTGCAGTGAGGTTACTCAGCTCTGAATCTTTCTCTGGAACTTGCTCTTTTTAATTTATTTGTTGTATAAGAAAGCAGAGAGTGGATGCTGATTCCTGCACTGAAACTACTCATGATTTGTATTCTCAGCACTTGTCTCCATTCTCCCCATAGTAAAGGGTCCTTAACCCCACAGTTGGTCACAAAATGTGTCTTTAACCTGCACAGGATTTTATGGTTTTGATGGAAGTGCTCAAGCATTTAACTCTTTATTGAGCACTCTCCTCTCTCTTGTAGAAGCAACTCCTCTGGTGGTTTTCATTCTCTTGAAAACTACTTTTCTCTTTGGGGAAAATAGAGGAAAAAGGGGGTGTTTTGGAGGTTTTTTGCAAACTTTGGGGTTGGCTGTTGGGGTTTTTATAGAGGAACAGCTACTCCCACCTGGAGGGAAAGGGCCAGCCCAGAAGGAAGCAGAGCTTTGGCAATAAAATTGAGAATCTGCTTGTTCTGTTCAGATGATGTGATACAGCCAAGCAGAGAATCCAGGCTGTGCAATAAACTGCCCCCTCCCTTTTCCCAGGAAGGGAATGGTGCCAGGCTGTAGTGTGGGATATGGGGATGGGGTTATGGATATGGGGCTGTGGGTCCATGGATTGCCCTGTGGGAGCTCTGTCTCACCTCCAGCTGTACAAATCCTGCAGGACAGGACCAGCTCACCTCTGCAGTGTCATCCCAGCTCATTTCTGGGTGCTGGGATTTCAGGAACCACTGGCAAAGCTGGGAGCAGGGAAGTGGGCCAGGAGGGGCTGACCCCAGGTGTGGATCTGCAGGGCTCAAAGGTCCCACAGATAAACACAGAAACCTTCAGTGCATCCAAGGGGCTCATTGCAATTCCAGCTCTTAAAAATCTAACAAGTAAAGCTTGATTATCTTTGTCCCTCAATTTCTGCTGTGCTTCCCCACCTGGTTACAACAGCCCTTAATTTTTGCTGAGCTTTCTTCCCACCTGATTAGACTAATCCTTAATTTCTGCTGTGCTTTCCCACCTGATTCCATTATTCCCTAATTTCTGCCTTGCTTTCCCACCTGATTTTATTATTCCTTAATTTCTGCTGTGCTTTCCCACCTGATTCCATTATTCCCTAATTTCTGCTATGCTTTCCCACCTCATCATATTATTCCTTAATTTCTGCTGTGCTTTCCCACCTGATTCCATTATTCCCTAATTTCTGCCTTGCTTTCCCACCTGATTTTATTATTCCTTAATTTCTGCTGTGCTTTCCCACCTGATTCCATTATTCCCTAATTTCTGCCTTGCTTTCCCACCTGATTTTATTATTCCTTAATTTCTGCTGTGCTTTCCCACCTGATTCCATTATTCCTTAATTTCTGCTATGCTTTCCCACCTCATCATATTATTCCTTAATTTCTGCTGTGCTTTCCCACCTGATTCCATTATTCCTTAATTTCTGCCTTGCTTTCCCACCTGATTTTATTATTCCTTAATTTCTGCTGTGCTTTCCCACCTGATTCCATTATTCCCTAATTTCTGCCTTGCTTTCCCACCTGACTCCATTATTCCTTAATTTCTGCTGTGCTTTCCCACCTGATTCCATTATTCCCTAATTTCTGCTGTCCTTCCCTGCTGCTCAGGCCATTCCCAGCTCCTGCTGTGCTGTCCCACCTGTTGTGCAGGTGTATCCCTCCCTGTGGCACATCCCTGCTGGCCAAGTCTCACAATCCCATTTCCCATCCCGTGCAGCAGGGCTGGGCTTTGTCCCTGGGTCTTTGGGATTTGCTGCGGTGGGGTTTGGCTGGGTGATCCCCCATCTACAATCCTCTATCTGTAGTGCTCTCAGGGATGATGTGAATGAATGTCATTAATTAAAGCAGCATTAATTAATGGTCTCTCCTGATTGCAGGATCCTGGGCCTCCCCCACCATCTCCCCTGATGGGTCTGAAGCCGCTGCAGCTCCTGGAGATCAAAGCCAGGGGGAGATTTGGGTGTGTGTGGAAAGCTCAGCTGCTCAACGAATACGTTGCAGTCAAAATATTCCCCATCCAGGTGAGCAGAACCCTGGGGCTCCTGGTTTTTCCTCACATTGAAGCAGCTTTTCTTGGCCCAATAATTCTGTAAATCCAAGTGGAGATGGCATTGAGGTGTAAAAGATACAGGAAGAGTTCAGTGATTTCAAATAAGTGTTTTACTGCAGTAAATGCATTACTGAAGCATAAACCCTGTGAAATGTGGGTTTCTAATCATAGAAATACTCAGCATCCGTAGTTTTAAGCAGCTCTAACCCACCTCTTGACCAGTTAATAATCAAATTAAATTGTACTTAGAAGGAATGTCCTGAAATGCAAACCCTGGAGTGATTGTTCCAATTAACCATGCCTCAATTAAGTGCCATAACACTCATTGCCCAGCAAGTGCCCTCACGAAGCCGTGGCTTGCATTAAGTGGATTGAAGAATTTGGAGAGCACGGAGTGGTGCAGGATGGTGATACTGGGATGGGTTTTACATTGATTAAAGCACCCCCTGCTGCTCGAGGTGCAGGAATTTGTTCCCTCACAGTGATCCAGGGGCTGCCTTGCAGAATAAACGCTGCAGGCTCTCATTACTTCACAACAAACTCCACGTATTTTTTGACAGAGCATTCCCAAACTCTGTTAGCAAGCTCCCCTCAGGGCCAGCCCCTGATATCCCATTTTTTGCTGGCTAACTGGTCCTGTGCTGCTGTGCTTGCAGGACAAGCAGTCGTGGCAGAACGAGTACGAGATCTACAGCCTGCCCGGGATGAAGCACGACAACATCCTGCAGTTCATCGGCGCCGAGAAGCGCGGCTCCAGCATCGACGTGGACCTGTGGCTCATCACCGCCTTCCACGAGAAGGTGGGGCTGGCCTGGCTGGGGCAGGGACAGCAGCCCACACAGGGTCACACACGGGCAGCTGGGGCACTGAAGGAAGGAAATGGGAAGCAGCTCCCGCTTTGCTGCTCGGTTTTTACTGGATGTGAATTCACTGCAGTTCGTTTTCAGGCAGCTGAGAAAGTTGTCATCAGGTTTTGCTGACAGAGGAGTTGTTTTAGGAGACAAACAAAAATTGATTCTGCCTTTTTTTGGATTTTTGGAATATGTCTATTTTAATATCCCAAATCTAAACCCGCCTAAAATACATAACCTCCCATGTTGCAGAGATTTTTGGGGGGTTATTTTTGGTTCACTTGTTGGCTCATAAGAATAAAAATGTAGTGATACAGATCGATTCTATTGTGACAGCAAAAGGAAGAAACACAAATACAATTAATTAAGAATACATTCAGTTTTATGTTGAATAATTTTGTGTGTGTTTCACTCTGAAAATCTTTTCAGATCTGTTCAGAGTGTGTTTCACTCTGAAACTGTGGTGCTGAATGATTTCATCTCTGTTTATTCAGAGTATTTCCCTCTGAAACTGCTGTTGGGCCACAAGGAAGGACAATCAAAGGTCCTACACATGCGAATTGCAGGAATTGCAGGTTTTCCCTGGAGCAGTGAGGCTGAGCTGGGTGTGTGACTGTTTTTCTGCAGGGCTCCCTGACAGATTTCCTGAAGGCCAACGTGGTGTCGTGGAACGAGCTGTGCCACATCGCCCAGACCATGGCGCGGGGCCTGGCCTACCTGCACGAGGACATCCCGGGGCTCAAGGACGGCCACAAGCCAGCCATCTCCCACAGGTACTGCCCTGGGAGTGCAGGGACACGTGGCCATCCTGCAGGCAGCCCATCACCACCTCTTGGTCCTGCAGGAATTCCTGGATCTCCCCTCCAAGGCACTTTTTTCCAAGCATTTTGTTTCTTGCTATTTAAAAAAAGTTGCAGTCACTGCACGCTTGGATTGCAAAATTTTCATTCCATCTCTGTATCTCCATGTATCCCACATGCATCATCCATCTATCCATCTCCATTTATCCCTACAGCCATCATTCATCTGTATTTATTTTAACAACAAGCACAAAATCACAGTTCCAATTACTGTCTCATTTATTCCCATTAAGGTCTGCAAGGGCACCCCCCCAAGGTTTTATTATTATTGTTTTGTTGTTTAACTTATCTATTTTCTTTATCATTTTCTTGCCTTTCATACCATAATGTTCCTTGTTTTCTGCTGTTCCATTTTCCTTAGAGTTTTTACTGTATTTTGTGTTCTATCTCTAATTTGTGGGGTTTTTTTTTCTTGAACTTGAAAGGGACATCAAAAGCAAGAATGTGCTGCTGAAAAACAACCTCACGGCTTGTATTGCTGATTTCGGTCTAGCTTTAAAGTTTGAGGCTGGAAAGTCTGCAGGAGACACCCATGGACAGGTAAATCCTGAGTTATTTCCAGGAATGATCCAGCTGTTACCTGGATGTGAATGGGAATCTCCCCTCAGGCTCTTTGCATGGCCTATCCCCCCTTTTATCCCGACTGGGCAATTTGGACAAGAACTTTTATAATATTTTATCAATTATTTAATTTCTATTTAGAAACTGGGTGATGAAACTTCCAAGATTTATTCCTAATGCAGGAACAACCACGGCCGTGTTTAATGCGGGACAAAGCAGGGGTTTGATGTGGCAGCAGGCGGGGTGGTGCCCGTGCTGGGGGTGATTCTGGGCACAAACGTGGGTGTTTTGGTGCCCTTGCAGGTGGGCACCCGCAGGTACATGGCTCCCGAGGTGCTCGAAGGTGCTATCAACTTCCAGAGGGACGCGTTCCTGCGGATAGACATGTACGCCATGGGCCTGGTGCTCTGGGAACTGGCCTCGCGCTGCACGGCCGCCGACGGTGAGCGACCTTCCCGTGCCCCTGCCCCGGGCAGCTGCAGCTCCTGCCCTTCTGGGAGGGCCCAGCTCGGGCAGGGTGGGACTGCAGGGGCTGGAATCCCTTCCTACCAAACCTCTCTGGGTTCTGATTGTGGCCGACGTTGCCAGCATGGCAGTCTTCCCTTTCCCGTTTAACCGGTGTTTCCCTCTGCAGGCCCCGTGGATGAGTACATGCTGCCTTTCGAGGAGGAGATTGGCCAGCACCCCTCCCTGGAGGACATGCAGGAAGTTGTGGTGCACAAAAAGAAGAGGCCTGTCCTAAGGGAGTGTTGGCAGAAACATTCTGTAAGTGTGACCCATCCGACTGTGAATCCCTCGTTCTGTCCGTGCCGTGTTGTGTGCATCACGCTGGGGTTTGGGAGGGGTTCCAAATTCCACTAGGAGTTAAATGGGCTGTAAAGGTTCCTCATCTCAGACTGCTCTTTCTTCAGTAGTAGAAAGTGAGGGGTTTTTTCTGGTTTTTGGTGGAAGAAGAGATCCTGGCGTTACTTTACAGTTCGGTCCCAATTGGTGCCTGAGGGATTCACCTTTTAAAACACTGGGAGGCTCCAGCACTGCAGGGAAGGATTTGCCCCCTGCTGCTGTTGTTGAACAGTTTTTGTTCAATAGTGCAGAGCTGAGGCCCCACGGGACACTCCAGGTTCACACCAACCCCAGCCCCACATCCTGTGGGACACCAAGGCTCCCGTTTGCCACGTGTCCCTCGAAGTGCCCTTGTTGATGTGTGCTGTTTCCCTGGCTGCTTTCCCGCAGGGAATGGCGATGCTGTGCGAGACCATCGAGGAGTGCTGGGATCACGACGCCGAGGCGCGGCTGTCGGCGGGCTGCGTGGAGGAGAGGATCATCCAGATGCAAAAACTCACTAACATTATAACAACAGAGGACATCGTGACTGTGGTCACAATGGTGACAAACGTTGACTTTCCTCCCAAAGAATCCAGTCTATGATAGTTGCACTGGTCATGAAGTGACCACAGGACTCTTCACTGGAGCTGCTACAGCGCACGGACTGCTGGCGTCACTGCTGTTCCGGGTGGCAAGAACGGATGGTAAGTCTCTCTGGAACATCACCAAGAGGTGTTTATCCTTTGTTTTCCCCTCCTCCTCCTCCCCAACGTGGATCCATGAGACTTTCTGCATTCCCTGCTTACACCTGAAGGACGTGACTGAGAACCCCTCACGTGCTGATAAGGAACTTACAATGAAGAATCCGGACCTGAACGGGCTAATGAGAATTTTAAACACTGACATCCGATTTCTTAATCCCTGTCAGAAGAGACTAATTCCTTTAAATGAACTACTGTTATTTTTTTTAAATCAAAAACATTTCATTTCAGATTTAAAAACAACAAAAAAAAAAAAGGGTAACTCGTTTTTATTGCATTCGTTGTTGTTTATAAAATGACTATTGTAATGCGACTACGACACAGCTTGTGAATGTTCCGTGTGCTGCTGTTCCGTGTACAGAAACAAGAGTAATCAATGGGATAGAGCAAAGAGGCTTCCAAGTATTACTTAACCTCCCTCAACCAGGTATACCTCAGTTCCACCTCGCTAAATTATGATTGACAACACTAATTGGAATAATAAACCGCTCCGTGTTTTGTAAATGATGTATTCCCAATGCCCTGTGTTATTTAAGAAGGGGAAAGCTCCATGCCCCCAGGAAGTGGCCATTCCTAGAGCCGTGTTTTTAGCCTTTTCTTGTACTCGCTTGTTGTGTATAAAAAAGAAAAAGTGCTGTTTATTGAAAGAAAATTTTCCTTCCTCTTTTAGTTGAAAGCTTTTCCCTCCATTTCCCAGAGTATCTCATCCATTTATTTAACTGAATACTATTTAGGTTTGCTGTGTCTGAGGAATATTTGAAACCTTAAGCATGACTTTTTTTTTTTTTTAATTTTCTCTGAGCTGTGACACTGGAAAGCTCTGAATTCTTGTTGTTTTTTTTTTTGAAAAAGAGTCTTT
The DNA here is from genome assembly GCF_017590135.1 of Pyrgilauda ruficollis. Taxonomy (NCBI): domain Eukaryota; kingdom Metazoa; phylum Chordata; class Aves; order Passeriformes; family Passeridae; genus Pyrgilauda; species Pyrgilauda ruficollis. The sequence goes on along the minus strand of NW_024524377.1, from coordinate 223,132 downwards.
TTCCTATTTATGTTTGTGCCGAGGTCGCCGCGTGTTCCCTGTCCCGCCAGGCAGTGGGGGCTGTGTCACTGTTTCAGGATCACCTCAGGAAGCTCAGTTCCCCCAATTCCTCACCCTCTGCTTGGAGATTTGCAGCTTCCCTCCACTCAAAGCTCGGTGCCATGGGAGGGGAGTGCAGCTCACTGCCTGTGAGCCACAGGTTGAGCCTGGAGTCACACACAAAGTTCTAGCCACAGATTGCAGATCCTAAATGTTACAAATTTCAGGGATAACCTAGTTCTGCTCACAATATGCAATGACCATTCCGAGGTAACGAAAGGAATTTCAATGGCCAGAGCACAGACTCACAGAAAACGAGGGAAAACATGGAAATTCACAACTCCAGCACTGGAGTTCAGGGTGTCAAGCCTTGTGCTGGAATTACAGTGGCTGGTAGCTGGGTGCCAAAGTGCTTCTCCCAATTCCTGTCCCACTGCATTGATTGGATCCTTCACACCAAATTCCAAGGACAATAAATGCTGTAAGCCCCTGGAGAGCAGAGCCGGCAGCGGCCCGTGGTGTGCTGTGTCCTTGTCTGCGTGTGTCCATCCCAGTGTCCCTGGAAAGCAGCAGGTGGCAGCTCCTGAAGGCTGGCTGGAACCTGGATCTGGGAATTCATCCCTGGGAGCAGTGGGATGTGATGGATGAAGCAGAGCCAGCTCTGGGCAGGGAGGGAGGAAGGAAGGGCTGATGTTCAGCCAGGGCTGTGGCACTGCTGTGCCCGATGATCCTGCTCCAAGGGGCCATTGGAAAAGGGAAGGAAATCCAGTTTGTGGAGTCCTCTTGGCTGGACACTTCCCTTTGGCTTCCATTGTGCTCCACTTTTAATTAAACTTCACACAGAGCAGGACAGGAGCGGAGTTCTGAACGAATTCCACCACGGACTCCTCGGGGCTTCTGCCCCTTCCCTGGCAGAACTGGAGCCACGGGCTGGTTTCATTCTGTGCCGTTGGAAATTGATGCAGAAATTGAAGCTGTATCCAAGTCCCTCCTTGTGCGTGACCCTTCCCAAGGAGCTGCTGCAGGCTCGGGGCTGGCTCCTACCTTTGGGATATCCCTGCTGTTCCTGTTCCACTCCCAGCTTCCTGGGATTACCAGCATCATGTAGCGTCCCTGAGGAAAGGCTGCTCCTCCCCGAAGCTTTTAATGGCTCAGAATGATCTCCCCACTCTGCTCTGCTCCAGCTGTGCCCCAGGGCTTGGGAGTGAATTCCAGTTTCACTTCAGAGCATTCAGTGAGTGAGCTGGGAGCAGCGAGGGCAGGATCCGGGAACGGGGTGCTAGGGAGGATTCTGGCATTGCTGGGGCAGTGCCCTTGGCCCCTTCCTGCCTGGCCTCACCAGCTGTGACTGTTGAGGGTGACAAGTTCCTGTCCCAAGTCCCCAGAGCTGCCCTTCCTGGGGTATTCCCAAACTCCCCTTGAGCATGGAATGACCCAGGATCGGCAGTGGTGCAGTTCTCAAACCTCACCTGTAACCAGTGCTGAGACTTGTCCTGCTCCCATCAGCATCCACAATCAGTCATCACCTCCTCTCCTCTTTTCCAGCTTTTTTTACCTTTTTAAAGACATTTCTGTTGATCAGGAACACTTGGTACAAAACACAGGAAGCTGCAATACACGTCCCTGGGCAAAAGGACTCCAGTAGCATCCTTGATGGAACATCTGTTACCTCAGATACTCAACCAGCAGGACTGCTTTGCTTTCTCCCTCCAGTTTGTTTTTTTCAGTCCATCTCCTCTTCGTTACCTCTCGAGTTTGGTGAGCGATTACTTTAACTTTCCTCTTTGTATTTGTCAGTGTTTTGGGCACAGGTTGTTGTACTACTGTTAAAAGGCACTTGCTGCTTTTCTGCAGGTGCCAAAAAACCAACCAACCCCCCTCGCCCTCAATAAAGTGATTGTTAAATATTGTACAAATACAAATGTATACTCTGCCCTCTTCCCCAGCGGGAAAATAAAAAATGTGACTACTCTGACTTGCAAATGCTTCTTCGAAAACTTTATTTTAAAATAAACACATGGGGCTGGTCCTACAGCAGCTCTGGAACCAAACTCTTTGAGTTTTGCTCCAAAAAATTTGGTATGGAATGATGTTACCTTGTACTTGGCATGGAGCAGGCTGTTGGATTAAACATTTAATGAAGTAAATTCAGTTGTGATTAAAGATTTAATTGGATACATTTTCCATGTCAGGTCAGATTTGAGATGGAAAAGTGCAGTGTGAGCTGTGACCTGATGGGGCTGTAGAAGGGAGCCAGGAGGGCAGCAGGGCCTGAGCCAGGATCCAGAGCCCTCAGCCACAGGGAGAAACCCAGAGCTTGGATTTCTCCAAGTGGGAACTGAGAGCAGGAGTTGGCACTGAGCTGAGCTAAAGCACCTGGCAGTGAGTGAGGCACAGTTCTGGCTGCTGGAAGGGAACAGCAGCACCGTTCTCCCTAGAAAATCCCAAATGAATCAGCAAAGAAAACTGCTTCCAAAAATTCAGTGATCCAAACACCGTCCTGCAGGTAAACATTCCCTGTGACGGGGCTCCCAGCATCCCAGCGGGGCTGGTGGAGCTCAGAGCCAGCTGAGGGAGGAGGCTGCCCACTGCTTGACGTCGGTGGGGCAGTTGGGGTACACCTGCAGGGCGTCCATGATCTGGCTGCTGTCCAGCAGCAGCTTCATCAGCAGGTACTCGCGCTGCGCCCGCGCCGACGGCCGCTCCAGCGGCTTCACCAGCTCCAGCTGCAGCAGGTGCTCAAAGGCCTTGGGAAGGAAAAGGGGCACTGCAAGGGAACACCATTCCTGCCCCAGAACACCCCACTCCCTTCTAGGGCTGTGTCTGACCACGCCAATCTGTGCCCTGGAACTAAAACTGGAATATTTTACAACTCAAAAGAAAATGCGCTTCAGTCTCACCTTCATGACAACTGGCTTCTCAAAGTTGTACATAGAATGTGCCTTCCTCTGGATGAACTTCTGGAATTCTGCAGCAGCAGGAGAAGAAAGGGGCAGTTAGAAGTGAGTGGGGTAGGGTTTGTGAAGCTCAGGCATTGCTCTCACCATTGTAAACCATCTGGAAGTTGAAGGGTTCTCCATCATAGACCTCGTTCAGGTGTTTCATGGCTATGATGAGGCAGATTTCCAGCACAGACAAACCTGCAGGGAAAGACAAGAATTCCAAGTATTTCCCTTGAGCACAGCCAGTTCACCCACTCCGTTCATTCCTCTATTTTTATATGCTCTGGGCCTCACCCACTGGTGTTCTGTACCTTTATTATGTAAAGGAATTCCAGAATTCAAAATCTTACAGAATTCACAGAATGCCCAGGTTGGAAGAGACCTTCAGGATCATGGAGTCCAACCCAGCCCCAGCACCTCAACTGAACCCTGGCATTGAGTGCCACATCCAGGCTTTGTTAAACACACCAGGGATGGGGACTGCACCACCTCCCCGGGCAGCCATTCCAGAACTTTGTCACCCTTTCTGTAAAGAACTTTTCCTAATATCCAACCTAAACTTCCCTTGGTGCAGCTTGAGACTGGAGAGGATTGATAAGAGAACATTTGTTTGCTGTGTATTTGAAGGAGAAATGTTCAGGATTGGGCTGTTCCCACAAAAAGGAGAGAACTGGAAGTGTCCAAGTTGGCATTGTTGGACCCACAGGCAGGTGTGACTCAAAGCAGCTCACACCCACAGGGAACACTGCCTACACAGCATCTCCTCCACCTGGAGAATTCCAGGGAGGAACTCGACACCTCCCCTGCTTCCAGACCAGTTCTGGGGACAAGCTGGGCTTTACCATGGACAATGTTGGCCTTGGAGTCGGTGCTGTGCTGCCTGCTGGCCTCCTGCAGGTCTGCAGCCGTGAGCAGGGGGTGGTGCACGGTCACTGCGCTGCCAGCCAGCATCTGCAACACACACACGGCTCACTGCACTGCTGGGAACGGACACGACTGCCTGGAGGAACCCTGGAACAGGAATGGATACACCCCACACGCAGAGCAGCTTCACGCTGAAAACCCTGCAAACAGGGTTTGCAGTTCATTTTTTTTGATGAAAACCTCAATTTCATCTTGCCAGGAAGGTTTTCCAGGCTTAAAACCTTAAAGCCTCCTGATTCCAGGAGATAAATCCTCATGAACCTGTTTATATCCATGGCAATGGATCAGGCCTCACAGGCTGCTGCAGGAATGACTTACAGCTGTTCTGAACCTGCTTTTGTGCCCAGGGACACTTCCACTGTCCCAGCCTGGCCTTGGACATTCCCAGGGATCCAGGGGCAGCCACAGCTGCTCTGGGCACCCTGTGCCCATGCTCCCAGCCAGGAATTCTCAATTCCCAGTCTCCCATCCATCCCTGCCCTCTGGCAGTGGGAGCCATTCCCTGGCTCCTGTCCCTCCATGCCTTGTCCCCAGTCTCCCTCCAGCCCTCCTGGAGCCCTTTTAGGCACTGGAAGGGCTCTGAGGTCTCCCCAGAACCTTCTCTTCCCATAGTTTGTCCAGGAACTCCTCACTCATCCCATCCCTCCAGAATCTGTATTACGTGCTTTTATTGGATTCAGAACAAAAGGTCTCTTTCCAAAGGAAAAGCTCAGCACATGCTGCAGACATGGGGAAAGCTGAGCCTCAGCTCTTCCCTGCTCTCAGGGAGGCTCTTGGTTGCCATCAGCTCCTTTCCTGGCCTCCACTGCAGCCACAGGCACAGAATTTTGCCCTGCACTAGGAATAATCTGCAATCTTGTCACCAACTCCAGTGCCCTGAGCACCACCACGAGGGCTCTGCTCTGGTTCTCAGGGTGGCTCTGAGCACTGCAGGAGGAGCTGGGAGTGCTGGAGCCAGCCCAGAGCAGGAGGGCACACATCTGGGCTGGCACAACAGCCCAGGGGCAGTCAGGGGGCTTTTCACACTGACACAAGCACAGGGAGAGTTTAGGGTGGTTAAATATGTGTTATTTATCCTCTATAAATGTCAGCACATTTATATGAGCTGTGTTCAAAAGCAGAATTAGGGAGGCAGCTTAAATTTAAAAAAGACCCTCCAAGAGAGCTGCAGCTCCTCTGTGGTGATGGAAGCTCAAGTAGAAAAAACAGGCTTCAATATGAGCAGATGTCAGGATCCACCAGGAACCAAAAACAATCTCAGAAAGAAAAAAACAATTTCAAAAGGTTTCACCTACAGTTTTGTTTTATAAATGGGAAGGCTTGGAGAAAGTTAAGCAGCAAAAGCTCAGCCCCATCTGAATGGAACAGTCCATCCTCACAGGGTAACTGCTGCACAACTGGAGTTACCCCACTCACTGACACAGCACAGGCTGACAGAGCCTGCAAGGAGCCAGCGCTGGCTCAAGTGCAATAAAATGCTGTTTCAGGCAAAGCTCAGTCAAATGGCCTGAAAAGCTCGAGAGCTGCTCAGGAATTACTGCAAGGAGGTGTTTCATGAATACCCAAATACACACCAGGAGCAAATGCAGCGAGCGCAGGTCTTTGGTGTGCTGGAAGAGCTTCTGCAGCACGTCCTGCACGGTTTTATCCTCTGAGAGATGCTGCAAGAAACAATAAAGCCATGTTTTAACCACCTCATACTCACTTTTCATCATTTCACACTCACCTGGAAAAATAACAGGTAAATATATTTTTAAAAGAGCTCAGCTTACACTTCACAATAGTTTTCATATCCAACCTCAACTTTTTGGTCTTTCCTGTGACAACTTTACCTCCAGACTTCAATAAGCAAAGATGCTCTATAATAATTTAATTTATTCCATAGCACACTCAGCCAGTCTTAGGTAAAAGCTTTACACTTTTACTGGTAAAGAATATGTGTATGAAGTAAACCAGCTTTACACTGCTCTCACTCTAGAATTTTTCCTAAAATCAAGGATAAAATGCTTAAAGTACCTGAACATTATTATTCCATTTTTGTGCAAAAGACTCATCGGGAAACTCAGCAGGAAGAGAAAGCTGTTTCTTAAATATCTTAATGTATTGTTTAAAATCAAAGGAATTCATCAAATATATCTGTCTGTGGGAGAACCTTGACTTTACTCTCTTCTCCAGGAGCTCCAGGATATCCTTGATGGGGAAGAAAAAAAAAAAAAAAAAGGAAAAACAGTCATTAAAAAGCAGATGAATTTGGTGCTTCTTTGCTACAGCACAGACAAATGAAGTAAAGTGTGCTGAAAAAAGAAAGAATTATTGAATTCTCAGGCTTCAAATGTTGTAACATAAGTTCAATGTTCTAACAAGCCCTTTGCTGATGATTTTAATTGATGTGCCTTGCAATGCCACCAAGCACCCCGGCCCACGTGATGCTGCACATCACACAGGATCATTTGTTGCTAGGAAACCCAGCAAAATGTCTCCATAGATTATGGAAATATTTCAGCTACTTAAGGCTGAATCAAGCCTTGCAGCCTATCAGGGCTCTGGACAAGTTGTTGTGTGCTCACACCGGGGTGCCAGCTGACAGGCCACATGCTTTTGTCAGCCTGAGAGAATACAGCTTAAAAATCCCAAAAAATACTTAAGAGCCGAAAAAATCTCCTCGGAAACAGCAGCTGTCACTCTGGAGACACTTCCTTAATTACACCCCAAACAGGGAATAAAAGGTTCTAGACAATGGGTGAGGAGCACACCAGACTCAGGACAGTGATGATGCAAAAGGAAAGATTGTAATTTATTAAATCAACAATTAACCTCTCTATTAACTTCCAGAAATTTGCCCAGCTGGGTATCACCTGATCCCAGTCAAACCCAGAATCAGGCTTTGATAAGAGATTTTAATTATTCTTCCTGCCACAACCCAACTATCTCCAGCTAATGTCATTGTAAAATAGCAAACTGAACAGGGATCCTGAACTCATTTTCTAGCAAAAGTGAACTTTTGCTAGAAAAAGGGATCCTGAACTCATTTTCTTTTTTTTTTTTTTTTTAAGAAAGGAGATTACTGAAGTGGTTTCTTTAAAAAAAAAAAAAAAGGAGATTTAAACACAGTTACTGCAACTCTGTCCTTGCCAACTGCCAACCAAGAAATTCAGGAGCCCCTCCAAAGAGTGAACCATGGTCTAATACTGAATGTGTGTCCTTAGAAATGTTGGTTTGCTCCTTTAGCAGTGAAACTGAAGGCTTTGGGCATCTTCAATTGGTCTCAGCACAAATTATTTTTTTTTTTTACATCCCTCTTCCCAATGAAAAAGTTAGAAAAATGGATAATTGAGCGAAGTCTCTTAGGAAATGAAGGTTCCAGGGAAAGAGAAGTCATTCCTACCAAGACAAAAGTCCCTTTAAAACAGGTAAAAACCTGGAATGAGGAAATGCCATTTCTCACCTGCCTGCAGGTGAGCCCAATAACTGTCACTGGGGTCTGTGCAGACTGGGAGATGTCGAAGAGGTTGTAGAGCAGGGTCTGATTCTTGTGGTGGACAAACAAATCAAACTCATCCAGGACAAACAAAATTGGGCAGCTGCTGCTTCGGTCTCCTGAGAGAAATTTGGAGAGTTAGCAGGGCAACTCCAGCACTAGACTTCCATTGCTACAGCTTTCTTTAATAATGGGGTTAAACAAAAATGCACACATCTTCTTTCAGCTTTTCACTAAGCCCTCCTTTCCTACACATCCAACAGAAAAAAGGAAAATACATGGAAAAACTGGGAAGGTTTTGTAGTGTTGTGCCAAACAGCATTTTGGCTACAAGCAACACAGACTTGGCCAATTTTATTTTAAAAACAACATAACAATTTTTAATAGCATCAATCTGGATAAAAGAATCTGTCCTTCACAGCTAACATCACATGCAAGCCTTAGAAGTTACAGCAGGTGTATATACTGTGTTCAGTGTAGTAATCAGTATTAACTATTTTTTACTATTACTATTTTTTAATATTATTTTGTAACTATGACACATTCCTGGGCTAAGTTTCTTCATTCCACCTGTAAAGTAGAATTAAAAAACTCCACTTTCCAGTCAAGTGACCCAGAGTTTCACAACAGGGATTTTTAGTGTTTACCTTTCCTCAGAGCTTCAAGGAGGAAGGCAAGGTTCTCAGCAAAACTGCCCTAGACAGAAAAGAAAGGAGTTTCAGAATAGATTTGTAGTGTCATTCTCAGAATTGTCTAATTCCAGCAAATTCAGACATGCAATGGAGGCCATTCCCTTCCAACAGTCTGCTTTCAAAAATGTCCAGTGGTACTTCATGCTGTACAATGATAAACTCCTCAGGACAAGAACAATGAGGGATAACTCTACATTCATCCACCTTTTCCCAGTCTGAAATCCCCAAACTGCCTCAGACAGGCAAAACTCAGTGATCAGGAGAATGCCTGCAATCAGCTCAATTCAGAGGCAGCTCCATCCTTCCTGAAATAGCTGTTGCATCCTCATTTTCCAGCCACACACATGGAAAAAGTGCCACCTAACGTGTTCCACTGAGAGGGAGCAGGGTGCAGGGTTTAACTGGCAACTTTATTGAACAGATGGAAGCATCAAACACTTCTGAAAAAAAAACACTGAATGGCTGTGCCCACCCTGGTCCAGTCACACAAATCCTCCCACCCTGCAGCACTCCAGGTGTGAGATGAGAAATAATGAACTGGAGACCACAAGCCCAATCAAAAGGGGGCAGAAAACCCAATTTAACCTCTGGATGTGAGTTACAGATAATGAGGGAAATTCATTTTCAAGCACTTTGGTCACTCTCTTTAGAACTGTCTTCAGTACTCATGTAAATCGGTTTATCTGTGGGAAAAGGGAAATAGCAGCAAATATTTCAATAGAAATTCCATGGAAAATGAGAACTCTAGGAAGCCTGGATAGACTTCCTTTTTGGACAGACCAAAAAGGGTTGATAATATATTAAAGGTCCTGCTTTTTGGTTGAATTCTTTGTTTTGAAATGTTAAAAACAACATTTCCAAATTCCCCACGCCTCTGAATAAAGTTTCTTTGGAATACTTAAGTTTGGAACACTTAAGGAATACTATTAATAATAAATACTTAAGGAACACTATAAATACTCAATCCTTTGGAATAACTTTGGAATACTTAAGTTTGTTTTTGTGGGGCTTGTTAAGGCAGAGTTCCCTTCCTCCCTCCTGTAAGGCACAAGTTGGTGGGTTTTTAAAAAACAGTAAGGATGCATCAGCACTGCTCAATCAGCAAAGGGAACCCCAGCTCCTGAGTCACAGCCCAGGCAGGTCCTGCAAGCTCCATCCCACACAGCCCCAGTGTCCCAGGAGAGGGTTTTGGAGGCGGGAATGAAGTCACTCACAAAAACTTTGTCCCCAACCACATTTTCCAGCTGCAGCTGCCTGGTGATCTCCTTCAGGGCCACTTTATCATTTGTCTGCAGAAGCCCTGAAAGAAAAGGATTCCTCATGAAGAGCTGGCAGCTCCTTCACTCCCACTAGAAACTTAACAGCAGCTTCTCCCCCTTTCCAGCCTTGCAGAGCTTTTTGCCTTTTTAAAAATCAGACTGGACAGGAGTTTTCTGTACCTGACAAGTGACTTAATTCTGTCACTGAGAGCACAGAAGTTCTCTCCATATAGAGAAATTCTACAGAGAGGCACTTCGGAGCTCACAGACAAACATGTCCATAATTTAGGCTGGACTAAATTGCTGAAAGCAAGAATTCACTCAGTACATACAAAATACAGAGCTGAATATAACAGAACCCTGGATCAATGATGTTTTACTTGCCATTCAGATGGACTTCCAAGAGGTTCTCTCTCACTTGTTCCATTTCCCTGAGGTCTTTTAAGACATGATTTAATAACTAGGAAAGAAAAAATACAGAATTTCTGTGAGAAAATTTTTTAACAGCAAGGATAGTGTAATTACAGATATTATAGGACAGGAAACAGTGTGTAAGGTTTCATTAGGGAACATGTTTGAGTAATTGCCAGACTAAAACACTAAAATGACAACTTCGCCTTCACCAGCCATGATTGTTAAAATTACATTTGCTCATTCTGCTGAACTGGGAGGGAAAGGAAAATAACTCTGGTATTTCAGTCATTTTTGGGCTAGTATCTGGGGCTTCTGCCTTAATCAAAAAGCTTTATGAATTTGAGATGTGAGAGAATTTGACTCTTGAGTTGGTGCCATATTCAGCTTCATGGCTTCTTTGGATGCTGTAGGAATCTCTGCTTTAAATCTTAAAAGAAACTCTGCTTATTCTTTTCTTCTGGAAGACAAAATTAAAACTGCATGATTGCACCAACTGCTGCTTATAAAACTCCCAAATTTGCTGTCCATCAAGATCTTGTTACTAGTAAAAACTTGTATTAAAATATCTGTAAGTAGTGGAAATGTTAAATTTAAAAATTAAAAGGTACTATTTGCTTTGGCTTCTTCAGAGGAGGATTTGTAGCTCCCACCTCTGTGCAAGTATAAATATATAAATATACACACACATTATTTTCTTTACTCCAGCATCTTTCACTTGCTATATAAAAAGGAAGTAATTGATTCTGCATAGGTGATTTTGCTAACTTATATTCTGTCTGAAAGGACCATAAATTCTCATCACATCATTTAATGTAAACATTAAAGACTTGAGTGTTTGAATACTGTTGAAGTATTAAACACTTAAGTTAGAGGTCATCCCTGCATGTGCCTCAGCTAAGGGAAATTCCCTTAAAATACAAAACCTACACTTATAAACCATAACCACTAAGGAATATTCTGCTCCATGGCAGGTAATATTCCTGACCATTCCCTGTATACACAGAGCTATGGAGAAACCCTCCCCTCAGACCACTCCTTTTAGAGCTTTCGGATGCCTTTTCATAATTTTTACAGTGAGGGCCCAAAACCAGGTTAATTAGAGAGTAATCAGAACACGGCTTTAATTGCAAAGACAAGTGTTAGGAACAGATTTCTCCATGCTGCTCCTGAACAGAATTTCCACAGCAAGTCCTGGAACGTGTTTCATTTCTAGGCAAACCATTAGCAATTCTCTCTGTAAAACCAGGCAGAGCTGCAAAGGCTCCCAGGATGTCAGTGAGGCTCTGCTGGACCCACACAAAGCTCCAAGAGCTGCTCCTACCGCCGTTTTCCCGGATCCCCGGGGGCCGATGATGAGGGCGGAATTACTCTCCCCGTGCACCGTGGTTCTTTTCAGCAGTTCCAGCAAATGTCTGTGTTGAAAACAGAAATAGGCTGAATCCTCAAAGCTGACAGCATCCCCCAAACCCAGGGAAAATTCAAAGAGTAAAACTCGATCCGCTTCGGCTTGCTCTGAGAGCCAACACTCAGGGCATGCAAAATGTAATACAATAAAGTACAAAGGGCTCAGTGATCAGAGCTCTTAAAATACTTTAAAATATTAAAACATGCAGAAGTTGAGAGTATCACTAATTCATAAAGTTCTGCAATTCTCGGCCTTGAAAGGACAGACTTCAATAATTATTTCTTTCTTTAAGAAATAGATAGCTTTCTGTGCTACCACTATTCCTCAGCAGCTCGAAATTACCTGCAGACAGACTCATCACCTCAAACCACGTTTAAAGTGCTTACAGCAACCTCTGACACCTGCAATTCCCAAATGCTTACACATCAATCATGTGTTTTTGGAATATGGGATACTGACACCCTGCTATTGCTTCTGAAGGGGTGACAAGTCAGCCAACACGTGTGGCTTTGGTCCCTGCTTGAGAGCCAAGAGCCCTGACACATCCTGGGAAGGGAAAATCAGAGCTGGGGAGTGCATTGTGCTTTCCCTGCAGGATAATTCACTACCAGTGAGGACACAGCCTGTAAATTGCTGTTCAGAATTCCAGTATAAATGGGGGAGGCTTGTTTTGTAAAACTGACATAACAGAAGCACATTTCCTCACAACAGCAATAAAATGCCAATGTGAGCTCTGCAGGTACAGTACACTGTTTTCATAAATGGTGTTGTCCCTCTTGTAATGAAAACTTGTGCTCACATCGGGTGATTCCACTTACTTTAAGTCAGCCTTGGAAAAATTAATTGTTTAAAACAAGTTCTTTAAATGAGCGTTGGTTATCTGCAGAATTTGACCTGTATCTGTAAAATGATCAGTACTGGGACAGTTTTATTGTCCCACTAAATCCCTTCTTCCTAACCCTAAAGTCCCCATCTGGATGGCCCCATAGGAAGGTTTAAATATGGGTTTCTGCTTCAACAAACATCATGTTGGAACAGAAATTTTAACATTTACTTCTAACACAGTTCACCAACAAACAAAAGCAAAAATAAAGTATCACAGCAAGAGAATTTAACTCCTTGCTTTGCCAGGCCATTACACAAAGTCTTAGGACATGCACTGAAAGTATCAAAAAGAAAAGTGCTTCATGAATGAGAGATGTGAAACAAGGACAAGAAATCCAAAACTCAGATCCTGACAAAACCAGAAGGGAACAGTTGTATAAAAACTGTCAAAACCCGAGGCAAATAATTTTTAGAAGCACTGGGCTAGAAGTCACTTTAGCCTGGATCATTTAGTAAATCAGAGAGGCAGAAAATTGTGACTTCACCAGACTATTTCACTGCTGCAGTTAAATTAGAAATCCCTGACTGCTAGAGCCTGCTCACTCACCTGTACTGCTGCTCCAGCCCAAACAGTTTTCCAGCAGCACAGTGGTGACAGAATCTTTCACGTAAGATTTTTTGTACCTAGGGATGTAACACAGCACAGGAAAAATATTTGGGGCTCCAAACACCAGAATTTACCAATAATGTAACTACAGCAATAAAATAACAGTAAATTAGGCACTTTTGTGGTGTTACAAATATTCTATAACACATAAATCTTTACTGCCATCAAGGATACAAGGGTCTTGAAAGTAAGAATAAAGTTGCAGGAGGCAGAGTATTGTATAAATATTATATAAAGGAGAAAAAGCAATTAGAAGATATTAAAATATATAAGAAATCACTGATCCAGGGGTAATTCCTTGCAAGATGCATTGCAGTTTTTAACCAGCAACTTTGGGAAAAGAGGAGAATAAAGGTTTTAAAAAACCAAACAAACTAAAAACTGATTTGGCAGCTGCTGTCCTGCTGCCAATATGTCACCTGGGTTCTGATTCACCCTACAAACTGGAAGATAAAAAGTGGATAAAAATAAATTTCTGCAAATCTGTGGCCACAAACAGTTACAAAAGCACAAGACCATCCTTTAAGTTTTTTACTACGTTATTACTGTAACACCTGAAGCACCCAACAGGTGGGAAGCTGAAAGAATTACAGATACAAAAGCCATTTAGTGCCCTAACAATTGTATCCAGTATCTGTACGAGTCATTCTAACCAGGAAAAAAAAATACAAATTACATGAATGGCAGAGGGTGGAAAAATTCCATAACTTGAAAAGAAAATAATGAATGAAGATGTAACTGACCTGGGAAATGCACTCAGCACTTTCTGCACTGCTCTCCTTCAACTTTCGCTTGCCCATTGCAGAAGGTTTCATCTTGGGAGAAAATTAACATTTTATTAAATAGCATTGCTTTCCAAACAATCCCAGTCAGAAACTGTACTTAGGTGTTGGTCATTTTTAAGGACTGTAATGAACATCACTTCTTAACTAATAAAGATGCAGCAGTCCATCTTCCTAGTGAAAAAGAGCCAAAATGCTGAAAGAATTTTAAATTTATTTCTGGTAACATTAAACCCATGTTTACACACATCTAAAGTGCACTGGCTTTAGGATGCTTTAGAGAGTTTAAAATAATGTCCTTCTGTTTCTGCAGCTGGAACAAGTTACAAGCACACACTAAAAGACACAACAATTACGTTTTTACAGGAATAACTGGCCATCCTTGTTTATAATGTGCAGTTAATAACAATAAGCACAGCATCTCTCTGGACAAGCTGGCTCTGAAGGGGACTTGAAGGGGTCCTAAGGGGACTGGGGTTCCCTAAAGAGATTTGGGTAGATCTAGAGGGGGTTTGAGGGGAAACCTTTAGGGATTGGGGGATCACAACGGGATTGAGAAGTTTGAGTGGGTTCTGAGGGGGATTCAAGAGGGCCTGAGGGAGGCTCTAAGGGGGATTTGGGTGGAATTACAGGTCTTGAGGGGAATTAGGAGTGATCCTGGGAAGGGTTTGGAAGTGGCCCTGAGGGATTTGGGGTGAGGAATTTATGGGGGCTATGAGGGTCTGGGAATGCTCTAAAAATGAATGGAGGGGGCGGGGGGCAGCGTGTCCATCTGGGCAGGGATCTGGGGAAGGGCTGCGGCAATGGGGAAGGTGGGCGCTCTGAGTGCGGTGACTTTTCGGGGCTGGGGGCGTCTGTGACGACCCTCATGAGGGAATGGAGAGGCCTCAAAGAGCTTGGGAGGGTCCGTGAGAGGCTGTGGGGACGCTGAGAGCGGGCTTCGGGAGGACCTTGAGAGAGCCCAGGAAATGAGGGAAGCCCTACAGGGCTTGGAGTGTCCCGGGATACCGTCCGGCCCCCGCCTCCCCTCACGACGTTTCCTGCCTCCCCTCCGTCACCTGAGGGCGGCCACCCCCGCCCTGAGCCCTCACCTCACCCCGGCACGGCAGCCAAGACCCCCCCGGGCAGCCATCCCTCCCCTCAGAAACCGATCCCGCAGCCCCCGTTACCCTCCTCACAGGCTGCATCCGCGGCTCCCTCAGAGACGCCGGAGCCCGAGCAGACGAAGGGCGGGCGGGAGGGCGCATCCTCCGCTGCTCGGCACGTCCCGCCCGGCGGGGCCAGCAGGCTGAGACAGATCGCCGGCTCTTTCTCCGTTCCCCCGCCTCCCTCACCTGCCGGCGCTGCCCTCACGGCGCTTTCCCGCCCTCTCCTCCCTCACCGGAGGGCGGGACCCGCCGCGCGCGCTCCCACCGGCCCCCGCGCGCGCCGCCCCCTCACGTCACCGCGCGCTCCCCGTTCCCCTCCCTTCCCCTTCCCTCCCCCTCCCGTCACTTCCTCCCCGTCCATTTCACCCCCCTCTTCCTCCCTCCTCATCCACTTCCTTCCTCCCTGTCCCGGATCCGTTTCCGGGAGCGGCGCGCGCGGCGCTGTGGGAAGTCGTCGTCTCCTCCTCCTCCTCCTTCCCGACAGCGGCGGCGGCGATGAGGAGGAGCGCGGGGGGGGGCGGCGGCGGGACGGCCGGTTGTTCGCGCCGCTGAAGGGACACGAAGCAGCGCCGCGCCGAGGCGGGGGCGGGGGGCCCCGAGTCGCTGCCCCCCCGCAGCCCCGCCGGGGAGTTTCTTCCACATCCACCCCCAAACACACCGAGACCCCCCCCCGTCCCTCGGGGGCGGCCCCGCGGAGCGCCGCTCCCTCCTCCTCCTCCCCCTTTATTACCCTTTGTGTGCGTCTCCGCCTTCCTCCCTGCGCCCGGGGGCCCTGAGGTGAGTGCGGGGGGAGCGGCGGGGCGGGGGGGGCTGTTTGTTTACCCCGTGTTTACCCCCTGTTTACCCCGGGGGGGCACCGCCTGTCACTTCGGGCCCCTTCCCGGCGCCCCCCGCCCCAGCTTTGTTGTCGGGGGATGCTCCGGGGATGCTCCTTTGGGCCCCTCCGGAGCGGGAGGGGAGGGGGGCGATGGTGGCGGGGGCGCCGGGCAAAGTTCGGGGTGGTGCGGTGGGTGCTGAGCCCCGGCCGAGTCCCGAAAGTGTTGTTTTCCCGGGATAACAGCGAGCCCCCGGCGTTGCCCCCCAGGTTCCAGGCCGTTGTTTGACTTATTGTTTGAGTTATTAAACCCCTGCGGTGGTGAAGGTACAAAGACCACTTGTACAAAGACCCTTTGCCGAGCTGAACTTCCAGGGATAGACAGTCCAGGAGCTGGACTTGGTGTTTGCGGGGTTGGGATGTGGTTTGGTGGCAGCCCCTGGTTATCGGTGGTGCCCGGCTATATTTGGGCAATGGTTTGTTCAAATATATATGTCGGGATGTGTTTTTCCATGGCTTTCTGCTGGGAAGGCCAAGTGTCTCCATCCCCGCTCGCCGTGTTGGTCAGGTGCTGCTGGTGGACTGACCTGACCATGTTTTCTGCTGGTTCGAGGGAAACTTGCGTGTTCAAACGTCTGAAATAGGTTAAAATGTAATGGCTTTAAATGTCAAACTAAATTCTGGACTCGAGGAGATGTTGGGAGAAGCCTTCTAGATGTTTGCAAGGATCCAGAAGTAAGAGTTGGAGCATTAACACCGAGTTGAAATGAGACAGTCCCCTACACAAGTAGGATGTTTATATTGAAATTGCTGTTGTCTGCTTATTTCTGGAGCTTAATTATGTCCTCTGTAATTTCCAAAAGACGGTTGGAGTGCTTTGGTTTATTTTGGGCTTATTATTTTTGGTTTATTAAGTGCTGAGCGCAGAACCATGGAGTAGGCCATGGGTGTGTGTTCCAGAGGGGCATCCCAGTTAAATGGTGGTCAGCAGAGAGTGTGCGTGTCACTGTGCCTCATGCTGAAGGATGCCCACAAGAAAGAGTTCTCCTGACATGCTGGGCTGTCTCCCATTTCTAATTTGTACCCACGTGTCTGGTGGGAAGCAGCAGTTTTGGGGTCGGGCTGGGAAGAGTTTGCGAGAGCCGTAATTTGGTGAGGTGGAAGGAGCAGGAGAAGACCAGAGCTGGATTGATACTGGACAATGTTGTGATGGAGAATTGGAATCAGCAGCCATAACTGTAGTTCTTTCTAATAGTTTGCTGTTAGTTTTCTTTTTTGCTTGTAATAACTTTGGGTTTAAACATGTGGAGAAAAAAACCTCGACGGCGTCAATACCCAAAATCAGCAGATCTGTGTATAAACACCCATGATTTAAACATGTGGCTCTCCTTTTAGTTTACTACAGGTAGGAGTTGGACAGCAAAAGCCTGTCCAAGAGTAAAGGACATCATTTCATTATTTTATTTCATGACACTGCTGCTTTTCTTAGCCTGAGATCCCATTGATCTGCTTTCCTCTGTACATGGAAGTCTATAGTGCCTGCAGGATTACATTCCCCGTGTATGTAGAGCTGCAGCTCTGCCCCCAACTTCCACATCCTACAGTGGTGTGATACAGTAATTATTACAGGGATTTAACCATCTCCTTGTGTTTTGGGCTTTAAAGTACCTGTGGTTTGGTTTAATATGGTTACACAGTGAAATTGAACAGGATTCTGAAGCTGGGCAGAATAATTCAGGGGTTTTTCTTGCTTTAAATCCTAGAGATAAAATTACTGATAAGCCTTCATTTCCATAGGCCTCCAGTCCTGCAGCCAAGTCTGTGCTGGAGGGAGAGCTGTGGGATTGGGGTGGGAAGGGCCCTCTGAAGGAAGCACTGCTGGGACTGGGATTCTGGGTGGCAATTCCTGCACAAAGGGGTCTCAGGCTAATTTGGGCCTTCTGGCTGCTGTAACAACTTTCCAAAAGCTGAAGGAATTGGATCTTTCAACCTGTGCTAGGAAAGGTTGTGAATTATCAACAGCTGTAACTAAAAGGCAACAGTTTCCTTTTATTTGGATTCTTAAGCTCTTTTTGATGCTATTATTGGGATATTTACAGGTGCTGATTGCTTTTGGCAAAACTTGGTTCGGATTTTCCAGTTCTTTATCTTTGGGGACAGAATTAACAATTATTTTGCTGTATTCTGGGTCAGTGTCTTCCTGGGCTCTGAGGGCAGATAGTTTGGAGTTAGCAAGGCCCTGCTGTGGCTGTGCTGAGCATAAAGATGGTGTTTAGGCCTGACTTTAATGTTTCTGTGGAGTTTGCTGCCATACCTTCCTTCCTTTGTGGACAGATGAGTTGGTCTCTATTTGGATTAGGGAGGCGGATGTTTGAGGAGAATCTTTATGATGCAATACCTTCAATAATTGAACTTTTCTTGCAGTCCTTTCATTCTTGGGCTGTGGAGGGATCAGTGTTTCTCCTTGTTCAAAAGCACTGGAGATCCTGGCATCAGTCACAGTCCTCTCCAGGATGGAATGCCTTGGGATTCAGCTGGGTTATTTAATTCGCTTTGTCAGTGGATTTTTTTTTTTTTTCCCCTACTGTTCCTCACCATTTTTCCTCCTCTGTGGAAGATCAGTGGCTGGAATACAGTCTGTAAGTCCACCATGAGTTTGTGGCCCAGCAGCCAGTGCTCCCTGTGGATGTTCCCTGTGGAAAGAGCAGGCCAGGTGGGAGGCCCCTCGTGCCCATCTGGAGCCCCACTAATGTCCCAGTGTCTCTCTGTGGGCTTAAGAGGCCACGTGCAGTTCAGTCTCAAAGCAGTTCAGTCTCATCTGTTCATGGCCAGGGACACAAATTTTGAAAGTGGCTGAGCTTCTTTTGCAAAAATCCTGTCAAAACTTCGGGAAAGTGGGGGATTCTGTTTGTTCTTTCAGGCTTGTTGGGTTGTCTGAGGGTTTTGTTTTGTTTGGTTGTCCCTGTGTTGGTTCTTGTTCTGTCCCAGTGGAAATCAGAATTACCATTGCTTTCAAAAATAAAAAGATACAGGATACATTTATTTCCTTTTTAATGCTCTTGTGTCATTAAGGACCTGCTTATTCTTTTAAAGAGTTACTTGAACGTTGGAAACCACAGGCTCTCATTGGCTTTTCTTTGTATTTATTTTTGGAACTATTAGATGGAATAATACTGCTCAATCAGTTTCAAATGGGCCTGCACAGGAACCAAAGCTGGTATTAGGGATGAAATTTTGGAAGAGCAGTGGAAATAGCTTTCAGGATGCTTTAATTTTTCTCTGTGTATCTGGACCTAAATGAAGAGGGAATAAAACAAAAAGCAGCAGTTAAGAAATTGAGAAGTGCTGACTCCTTCCCTCTTTTGAATTCCAAGTTCTTTATTATAGCAATTTCTATTTCCTTGATGAATCGTCTAGAAAGGAGTTCAGACTTGGTACCATTTTTAAACCAAGGTAAAATTTGTCAAAATCACTTGGACTACAATGTTAAAAAGTGTATGAGTACACATGCAAATGAGTTTAGCTGCATACACAAATAGATAAATATATAAACGAGTATCTACAAGCAGCTAATTTGAACTTTCCAGTGGTGCTTTAGGGTCCTCCTGCATTGTGAGCCTTCAGCTCCAGGCTGGCAGCAGCAGTCAGTGAGAGCCCTGCCATGGCTATTCATAGAGCTTTGTGAAATGAGTTGGTCATCTGGCTTTATCTGCAGCCTGACAGGTGCTCCCAGCCCCAAAATCTCCATTGCCTCCCATCCTTCCCCTGGGAATGACCCAGGAACAAATCCTGCAGTGGCTTCAATTGTTGGCTCTTTAGGCGGGAGCTGGAGATGCCCAAGATGCATTTCTTGTTTGTTTGAGGAGGTTTTTTCTGAAATATTCTGTTTCAGGAGCTTTAATGTGCTTAAAAATGAAGTGGTAAAATGCTTGAAAATTCTTTTTTATGTTTCTAAGCAAACCTTTATACTTTCATTTATTACTCTGGTTAAATTCAATGTGCTGTTTATTTTATATATTTTTATTTTCCAGAAAATGTTTTAAAGTGAGCAATATTTTAAAAATTCTTATCCTGCCACAATATCTGATAACCAGAACTCATAGAAGCAATATATTAATTCATTACTTGGCTATGAGGTAAAATTGAAGCTTGGGTTAAAAAAAATATATATTGTCATAATTTTTGCTTAGTCCACATTTTCAGTGGCATTAAATGCAGAATTATTTTGGTGTCTGAGTAATCTGAAATGTAAATAGCATCTGAAATATGAGGGCCCTTGGTTTGCAGCATCAGTAGCGTGGCCTCGCTCAGGAAAATTCCCAAGTGAGGGAAGCAGAACAGTTGTCAATTGTTTGCACAACAAATCCTGCTGGATCAAATGGTGATATTCCCAACGTTTAGATCAAGGAAGGCACGAGATAATGTTGCCTTGTACCCCACTGCCAAAGGAAACAAACACAGCCTAAGTTAGGAGAAAATTTGGCCAGCCAGAACCTGGGCCTACATATCAGAAATACAGATAGTCAGAATTTTCCATTCATGCTGCCTAATGGTTGAAAAACATGGAAATTCAATTTCACTTGGCCAATTTTATACTTGGTTTTTAAGCTCTGGTAGATCATTGCCAACATGTTATTTAGGATTATCTGTTGTGACAAATTAAAGGCTTGATCAAAATCCGTGAAATGTTTGGGTTTATCTTCATCCTTGAAGCTTTTACCTGTCTACTTCATATATATTTATATATTTATATAGGTGACTAGGCCCACCAGAATGAGTACAAATGTCATGTGTTTTGGTAAGAATGATTCTGCAGCTTCAGTCTAACCAAGACACATGAAATAATGAAAATAATAAACATAGCCTTATATTTTTGGTTGTGTTTGTCCCTAATCTATTTAATTTAATTTAATTTTTTTTTACTTTTAAGACTGATGCAATGAAGCTTTATGCATCTATTTAATTTTTTTTTTATAAGCACACTGTCAATTCAAGGAGATAAATTTTATTTATTTTAACTGTGTGTAGCAGAGAAGCACAAAAAAAAATTGCGCTGGATCCTCTCATCCAAACTGTAGATAAGAAGAGTTTTTTTAGTATCTGCTATTTTTGGAAGAAAACACTGCAAAAGTGAACAAATGAGATCATTGATTCAAGAAACAAAGTAGTCAGGAATCTGTAGTGAGCTGTTTTTTTCAGAACAGAACTTCCTTTTGTCTTTTAGGGGTTGGGGGCAGGAGAGGGATACGTTGTTCCCTCGTAATCTTTATGGGGAAGAGGCTTGGATCAGATTTCAGAGGTGGATGTGTTGGTGATGCAATGTGGTGTTGTCTTGTTGTTCCTGAACGTGCCTGCCTGCAATGGCAAATGTTGTAAAGATTTCTGGCTTTTTAGTTGTTTCTGGAAGGCTCATCCCATGTTTGTCAAGGAGTAGTTCCCTTTGCAAACAGTGATTTTGCTCAAAAAATATGAATTCTCCCCATTTATGCTATGCTAGGAAAGGTTTGGTTTTTGGAGATGCTGTTTAAAACGACTTTTCCTCCCACATTTTGTCCCGGGGGAATTGCTGGGTTTGGGAGCTGGAGCCCAGTGGAAGGTTTGTTTGTGCTGATGGCATCAGAGCCCCTGGCCATGGCAGGCAAACCCCAGTGAGAGCTGAACCTTCCCTGGCCTCACATCAGCCTGCCCAGGGAGCTGCAGAGAGGATCACAGCCAAGCACTGGCCTGAGATTCCCTCCAGAAATTCTTTCCACTGCTTCCTTTCAGGTTCACAACTGGAAAGACTGGGATCTGTGTTTGGGATTGTGGCTCTTTAAGGTTTCCAGTGGAAGTTTTGTCCTAAATAAGGGCTAAATATCAGAGCAGGTATCAAAAGCCTTCTACCACAACCCTTGAGTTGTCCAAACTCAAAGCACTGTTGGCTTTTTCCTGTTAAGATAATTTAAACACTGAGGGCTGGGAAATCCCACCTGCTCAGGGTAGCCAGAATGGACAAGAAAATGAACCAAAAACTAAACCCAAAAATTCCATGTAATACTCGAAACATGTGAATGATGTTTGAGTTTAAGGACCATGTCCTTAAAAATCTGTGGGTTGTTGGAGCCTTTTAAAACCCACGTGGCTCCCCTTGAAGTTGCCTGGGTGTTATTAAGCAATAAAACAGGGCTGTGTCTGTGGGCCAGCTGAAGCAAACCATATCTGGGCTGGAGGCTATTGGTTCCTCACCTCTGTTTTAAAATTAGTCCAATCATTTGCAGCGTGATTCATTTCTAAAAATGACTTGTCCATCTGTGCAGGGTGCCCTGGCTGGAGCGTTGCAGTGCTGCTGGGGCTTTGCTGGAAGTTGTGTTACTCTCGGGACATCTTGGAGCTGTTGTATCCCACTTTTCTTTGATAAAAATGTTAATTCAGGCATTAAGCTGGGTATAAAAACTGTGGTGTGGGTGATTTTGGTTTTTGGAAATAGCTATCCAGTGTTTCTACTCTTGAGACTCCACTAGTAAATACGTAGATATGAAATCTTCAAGGAAAAAAAAGAAATATAGTAATAATGTCTATTCTGTTTTCACTGCTAAAATATTTATCAATTTCTTAGGTGTTGGGTCAAGCCCTAAATCTGAATTTTTATGAGTTGTAACTTCACAAAGGTCTTGGGGAACAAAACTTTTAACAAAGTAATGTTCCCCCCAAAGTTGGGCAGCTCCTTCATCAGCTGCCCTGTGGGTTCCTGGGGGGTCACCTTCCACCTGGAGCTTTCTTCCCAGAACTCTGGGGATTCCTGGGCTTTTCCCTATGCTGCTTTCCCTGAAAGCTTCACAGTTATGAGTCAGTTCTTAATCATCATCTGTAACTCAGGTCCTTTGATGGAAGAGTCCTGCTAAGGATCTGCAGACATTTAGAATCTGCAGAATTTAGGAGCATGTCCCTGGAACTTAAAAATAAACAGAAAATCAAGACAATATTTTGAATTTTCATTTTTATGTTAAAGGAACTTAGATGCCAGTAAAAGTATTCCCATGGGTAAGAGTAGCATAATTTTTCTCTAAGTAGTAATTATCAGACTAATAACTGTTGCTTTGTCAGAGAAGGAATATATAAACTTTGGAGAGCCTGTTGTTATATTTTCTTAAATTTCAAAGAAAAAAAATCAAAAAGAACTGATCAATACTTTCTCCAAGTATTGATCTATGCTAAATAAAACTAAGTTTAACTTTATTCAGGTTTTTTTTTTTGATATTACAGATATGATACAAGAGCCTGAGAGAGACTTATCCCGTAGATGAACAGTTGGAAGTAGATTATTTTCATTTTTAATGTTACTGCCTTCAAAAAAACCAGTAAAAAACTGTTAATATTCAGCTTTTGCTAATTATTCCAAATCACTACAATACTTTGTGTGGAATTTATTGATGGTATATGTGAGTATGGAATGTTTCTGGTCAATTATAGAAAAAATGAAAAGCTTTTTAGTTTGTGTTCTGGTAGATAGTAGTCAAAGGCATTTGTAATATAGGAAATGTTCAGTACAATGGTGGTGAATGTAAACTGAATTGTTGCTGATGGTGAACCTTAAATTGAGGAGATTTTAAGGCATCTCCAGTTGTTGTCTTGAAAGAAAGGTCTTTATAGAGGTTTTTATTGAATGTTCCAATGTTGGGAGTTGGTTGTCCTGGGCTCCAGAGGTCTTCACAGGCAGGTAGGATTTTGGGATTAGGTTCTGTGAACCTGCATGTTCATCAAAAATTCCCAAATAATTGTTGGGGTTTTTTTTAATCTCTGCATTAATCCTGTCCAGTGTAATCCGTAATTATTCTGTCCTCAATTTGCACGGACTCTCCTGTTGTTTACTCCTGCTTTACTCACCTACTTTATTGTGCCCCAATAGACATTCCTGACAAGTTACTAACTCTGAGTTGCCTTGGGAATTGTCTCTGCGTTTTTGGGTCAGCGAGTTCATCACCCCACAAAAAAACCATCAAACTTCAGGGAATGCATCCACTAGGCTGAAATATTTTGATTTTTTGTGCGCAGGGTGATGGAGCTGCTTCAGGGGAGGGGGATTTCCGTGGAGCTGCAAGGTGCAGCCTGTGGATAACCCCTCGTGCTGCTCTCTGTGGCTTTGGGGTTGGGGAACGGGGGGTTTGGCTCCCCAGAAAGGAGCAGGGAGGGCAGGGCTGTAACTGAAAGCTGCTGCGGGGGCCTCGGGGCCGCAGGAGGAAGGAAGAGAGCGGGGAAACGTTCGGAAGAGGCAGAGGCTGGTGGGCAGGAGCAGTGAAGGAGGATGGGGATGGCAGCAGGGAGGGAAGGGGATGAGGCAAAGCTGGAGTTTGGGGCAGAGTTAGTCAGGGCTGTAATGAAAATGAGGGGAATTTGGGGAGCAGGGGCCTGTGGGAGTGTGTAAATTGTTTACCTTGACAGAGGGGAGCAGATCAGAGAACCATGGAATGGTTTGGGATGGAAGGGAGCTTAAATAAAGCTCATCCCATTCTACGCCATTCCATGGTTGGGTCATCCAGCCTGGTCTTGGACACTCCCAGGGATCCAGGAGCAGCCACAGCTTCTCTGGGCACCTGTGCCAGGGCCTCACCATCCTCCCAGGGAACAATCCCTTCCCAATCTCCCATCCATCCCTGGCAGTGGAAGCCATTCCCTTGTCCCCAGTCCCTCTCCAGCTCTCCTGGAGCCCCTTCAGGCCCTGCAAGGGGCTCTGAGCTCTCCCTGGAGCCTTCTCCAGGTGAGCACCCCCAGCTCTCCCATGCTAAACTTGAGGCATCATCAGGACTGTATCAGTGCCCCAGAAATGCTTTCAGATCTTGGAGGGCTTTGGCCTGGGTGTTTGGGTTTCCAGGAGGGAAGTCTCCAGGAGCTCAGTCCATGACTGGAGCTGGGTTCTCCTTTGTCCCACCGCGGTTCTGCTCTGCTCCCAGCTCTCCTGGGCAGCCCATCCATGGCTGAGTTTTCCTAGGAAAGCATCCCACTGTGGAGAGGATGGCTGGAATGCTGTGCATGCCTTGCCTGTGTTGTGTTTACTTTGACTTTATTCTCCTTGCTCGTCCCCTGAGTAAACAATCCTAATCCAGTGCTGCACATCCAAGGCAGCTCTGCTGGATCTCAGAGAAGCTCCCTGCCTTTCTGTGCCTCCTTTTGCCATCAAACACAGTATTCCTGGGCTGGGAAAACCACTGATTTATATGGATTATTCTAATCCAACATCATGCAAGCAAAATCAAAAAATAGTTTGACTACCTAATGATTCAGAAATGCAGACGTGTTGCCAAAAATTTTAGCATTTGTTAGCTGTACACTTGAGCAAATGCATTCTGGTAGAGAATTGAACTTTTTTATTTTAACTCTTATCTGCAGAGTTTTAAGGCTTAGGAATTTATTCCACCAAAAAAACCCGAAAAACCAAACAACATAATTTATAATTCTGACAAATATGGAAATTAAATTTAAAGTCTTTAAATTTCTTGTATTTTCCTCTTTTTTTGGAATAAATATTTCTGAATTTATAAATACAGGGACAAATATTTTTCCCTTTAAATATAGCCAGAAAAGTTTCTTGTTTTGTTAAACAGGAGCTCTAATATGATTTAGCATTTTCTACTTTGAGATAATGAGTTGAAGCAGGGCTTTAATGAAATAAATTCAGTGTAGCTTAGTGAGGAAAGGGAGTTTCTCTTGAATAAGTCCGTTTCTTTCCAGTGCTTAAGTATTTCAATACAAACAGGAACTACATTTTTGGAGGAACCTCAGCAGAAGAAGGAGCCAGATGTGTTCATTTTATAAGCATTAAACAATCTGCATTCTAAAAATTATTCTCTGATCCCTTTGAACTCAAGGAGTGACTAAATGATTTTCTGTCTCTCTATTGGACAGTGTTTTTCTGTGCATTTGTCAGTCATAACCAGAGCCTTGATATTGCTGTAATGTAAAAAATATCAGGAACAATGTGGGATTTTAATTCATTGTCACTGTCTTCTGTAAAAATTATTTTGGACCTAATACAGGGGAATAATTTTACATAGTTCCATAAAGAATAAAAAAAGAGAAGTGGTAATTTAGGATGAGCAGACCTCTTATCAGTGCAGAAACTTGATTTCTGAATTTAATTTCTGTTGGATAATGTAAATTCAAAGTACTGATACTATTCTTTGTTAGCTTCTGGTTAGCTGGAGCTTACTAAAAATGAACTTAATTTTAATTTTTTTTCCTGTTCTACCTGAAAAAAAATCCAAAACTCAAACCTGTCCCAAAATACTGTGTTTTTGTCTAAATTACCACAGCTGTACATTTCAAATAAATATTCTCCTGTAGTTCTGTCACAAGCAAGAAAAAGGGATTTGTTCAATCAGCTGAAATGAAATTATCTGCAAACCAGCAATGAGTTCCTTATGCATTTCCCCCATGATTCACTGTCTGATGAAAAATATGTTAATATTTGTTATAATTTATAAACCAGATTTGAGAGGATTTGGGGTTTTATTTAGGTTTTATATAGTAACACACAAGTCCATTGGGTCTTTGACATCAGACAGATGGGAGGGACTTGAACCAAGTGAAATTACCTGTTCTGCATGAATCTCTCAGAATCTTGCTCCTTAACAAGTTCTTCTCACTACTCTAAAATACAAAATTTTAAAATCAAATGGAAATGTTTTGGATAAAAGTGAGGAAAATAAAAAATTCCTGAAAACATTCCAGTATAAAGTATTACATGGGAAATACATGGAGTTATTCAGTGTTTAAAAGTGCTGGTTTTGTTTTCATTCGTAGCCAGGGAGCTTTGTATTACTTTTACATGACTTTTACTTTATTTTGCTTTTTTATGTAGAAAAGTGATACATTCTCTCATTTTCTAATATGTTTTAGTGTTATTTCCTGTGATTTGGTGCTGCCATAAATAATAATAAATATTAATAAAAGGTTTGGGTACAAAAAGTTGTAATTAATGTCTGGGCAGAGCACTGTGTGTTTCTGGAGAGAAATCTATTCGGGTTTAGGGGGACAATTACTTTTTCTGTGTGTTTTGTGGGGGTTTGGGGGTTGTTATCCCACTTCCCTCTGGACTGGATGGGCTGGTGCCTCTCCCAGAGGTCAGCTGATGTTTCATAGTGGAGTGCAGCATATTTTTCTCTGTGCAATGAAAAAAGAAGTTTTATGACCTGAGCAAAACACTTTCCCCATTTTTGTAGAGACTTTTAGTGTCCAAAAGCTTTTCATAAATACAGCTATAGAATACCTAAGGCTATTCAATTCATCTTCTCAAGGGCAAAGGATTTTTTTTTCCTTTTTTGATTAAATTTTTTGGAGAAAGGAAGCTGTCAGAACAGACTTTATAGTTTTGCCTTTGTTGAATTGACACTCTATAAAATTTTATTTTAGCAGATTCGATACGAGAGGGAAGCAAACGATAGACTCCAAGTAGGGCAGAGAAGAAAGTTGTAGGTTATTAAATCTTTTCAAGGAGAAAAGGAAGTAGTTCAGTGTGCTCACACAGGTTCCTGTGTCAGCAATTGGGAAGCCTGGCAGAGATTATCTCCAGGCAGCAGCAGGTTAAGGAGGACGGAGTGGGAAGGGGATGCTGAACTTCCAGCAAGAAGGAAATTGAGATATTTAACCTGATTCAGACCTGAGTTTGCTTTGGATCTCGTTTTACTCTGCAGTCCTTGAGCTGCGGTGTGAGAGAGTTTGGAGCACGCAGGTTAAAGAGTGAATTTCGGTGTTGAAACAGACTTCTTAATAGAATTGTTCTTTTTTTTAGAATGAATGTATCATTAAGGAAAAATGATAGCAACACAGAGATAAATTGGAATAATTTAACATTTAACACATGGCTTGGGTTTTGGGGCAGGGAAGGGTTTCCACCCCACCCTGCTCTCCATGGACATCCATCCACAGGGAAGGGTTTCCACCGCACCCTGCTCTCCATGGACATCCATCCACAGGGAAGGGTTTCCACCCCACACTGCTCTCCATGGACATCCATCCACAGGGAAGGGTTTCCATCCCCAGCCTGCTCTCCATGGACATCCATGAAAGTTTTGCTGGGAGCTGCCCCTGTCCTAAGGATTAATGGGATTGATTAATGGGATTATTTTGGGGTCCTTTGGCCCCAGGGTCCGTGCCATGCTCTGTCAGCTCCGTTCTTTGTGCCAGGTGTGTTGGGTGTTTGGGGGTGAGCTCAGTGAGCCCCTCAGCTGGGTGTGTGCCCAAAGCTGAGCAGCATTCCCAGCAGGATCCACGGGCTGTGCTCCCATCCCTGGGGCTGGCAGTGCCTCTGGAAGGCTCTGGAGCCAGCAGGGTGTGGGTGGGAGGTGGAGCCAGGTGAGCCATGGAGGCTCTCGGAGCAGTCGTGTCCCTGCCAGTTGGGACTTGTGGGAGCCTGGCAGGGATCAGGAGCACAGCCCTTCACTGCAGTGTCATTCTCACAGAAAATTGCTTCTTGTTTTAGGGGATTGGCCTGCCTGGTGCTTGATACCGACTGTGCTGGGGAGGGGAAATCAGAGAGATAAAATCCTAGAGAAATGTTTGTATTGTCCTGCATGGGACTTGACTGGGAGAATTCCACTTGTCCTGTGCCTAGGCAGGGCAATGAGAAGTGTTCCAGCAGCCTGACAGCAGGTGAATGTTCTCCAGACTGCAGCAGTTTGGGAATCAGACCTTCTGTTTTGGGAAGTTGTCATTTCTGCAGTCATGGAGACGCTCATTAGACATCTCACATTCAATATGCAGCTTATTGAGCAGTTGGCTGAGAAATGATGAGCAGAACAATTGCATCTTGAGGGAAAGCTGCCTTTGGAGAGGATGGGCTTCCCTGGATTAATCATGGACACGTAATTGTTTAAATTTCTGAAATTAATCTGAAGATGCTGCTGGACATGGCTGCTTTTCTGATGGTATGGGATAGGTCCAGGTGGTTTAGGGTCATACTTTTGCTTTGTGTGAAGATCTAGAAGGAGCAAATCCAGTGTGGTGGCAAGGATGTAACCTGTGAGTAAGTTTATTTTTTATATGCTGGTGTTAGAAACCCTGAGACCCTTCAGTAATGAGGTGAGATGGGTGCAGTTCCCTGATTCTTCTTCCAAAACTTAAAATGACATTGCATTAAAAAATAAATGAATAACAAAGCATGAAACAAACCAGAAGTACATGGAATAACATTCTGGTTTCTTGTCCACTGAGAAGTTCATAGTTAAAATGATGAAAAGAAAAATTGATGCAAAATTGTACCCTTGGACACATTCTACTAAGGGTCCAGAATAGTCACGTTTTATGCACTGAGACTTCCACTAAATTCATATATTCTACAGCTTTCCTAGCACAAATAAAAGGCCCTGGATCAATGATATAATTTACCAATTTAGACCTTAGTTTCTATTTTTAAGTAAGTGATATCTAATATTTGGTAGGGGGTTGGGAGCATCTTGTGAAGAAACATTTATCTCTAACCATTTTGGATTCTAAGGCCAGAATGAATATGGGAGAGCAGACCAAATTTACAAAATATCAGTCTGAACACAACAAAAGGACTGGGGCTTCTTTTCTTTGAGGTGGTTTTTTTGTTTGTTTTTTTTTTTTTTTTTTTTTTTTTTTGTTTTGTTTTTTTTTTTTTTTTTTTTGTTCTTTTTATCTCCTAACTGAAAAATGCTCCAGTTCTTCCCCACCCCCAAGTGAAAGAAGAATTGGAGTGCCCTAAGACAGGGAGAGAAGCAGAAAAGGTGAAAAGCCCCGAGCAGCAGGGCAGAGCAGAGGAGGCCATAAAGGGTTTGTTGTGTGGTACACAGGTTGTTAATGCTGTTAATGATTGAGCTGTTTATGGGGGATTACAAAGGGATAGGAAACGACTCTGCCCAGGAATTCCACTGAACCCCAGAGACACGAACAAAAGTTTAGCAGGATGCTGGACTGGGACTGGGCTTTGCCAGCAGAAGCTCCCCAGAGCTGGTGAGGAGCACAAACACAAGTGGCTGCAGGGTCATCCTGCTTTAAAGGGCCACCGGACGTGTCCCCTGGGCCAGAGGCTCCTGGGACACCAAGAGTCCCTGGCACTATTGAGTTACGGCGTGGTAGGGTTACAGGAGCTGGGAGTTCACAGAAATATGCTGTCATACTTGCTAGACCTGTACATCGAGTTTGGGGGTTGGGCATTTTGGGGGTTTGGTTTCTAGGGGGTTTTAATAAATGCAAACTTCCTAAACCCCACTGATAGGTAGATATTTGTTATTTGCTCTGTTGGGAGTCCATTTTAGTTGTTAAAGATCAGGAACATAGGTTTACTACTGGTTTATGAATACTTTGGACATCCAGCTTGTTTCCTCAGAAGTGTAATGTTATGGTTTATAAACTGGAAGTCCCTTCTCCTAGTTTCCCACATCATAACCAAGTTTACAGTAGCTCTGGCTGCTTCTCTTCTGGTTGTGTTTCAGGCTCAATGACTCGGGTTCTTGGGCTGTGTCCCCATGGGTGGTGACCTTAGGGAGGGCTCTGAGGAGTGCTGGGACTTGCCCTGTGTTGTGCTGTTGCAGTCTGAAATCATCTTGTCCTGCTCACAAACCCATCATGCAGAGTCTGATCACCAGGGCTATATTTAGAAATCGAGGAGGAACCTTTCCAACTGCTCGTAGTAGAGATGGGAAGAGGAGGAGTAGCCACTTGTCATTTCCCTGCAAAAGAGGCTCCACAGTCTCTAGAAACATTTCTGGTGGTGTTGAGTGGTTTGATCAGCCTCTAGCTGTGTTTTCAGTAAAAAATGCATCTTTTTGATGTTTCTTCCAAAGCCATGGACTTGTCTTTACCCTTATTAGTTCTTGGGCCCATTAGGATGATGGTTATAGATGGTGCAAAGTGGTGAAAATGTTCCTTTGAGCAGTGCCAGCTTTGAGCATTAGAAGGTTCAGGGAATACTGGGCAGAGAGAAAAGCTGGAACATCCTGGCCATTGTCGTAGTCTAACGTATCAAATGACACACACAACACCCCCATTTGTGCAAAAATCATTAATCCAAACCACCTGTTTGTTGTACATTGTTTTATTTCACCTATTGATGATACCAGGTCTGGGGTGAGACATCTGTGGGAGTGAAACTCCTGGCCTATTCCAAATGGGAATCCAGCTGTGAGCCATGGATCAGGTTAGCACCATTTACATGAATTAGCAAAATCCATCAGCTGCCAACCAAACTGCTGCAAGCTCCACTTCTGGCTGGAAGCTCATGCTTCCTGGGGCTAAGCTGGGTGTAGGAACTCCAGTGCAGTGGCTGCTGCAGCAATTTGAGCTGGCTCTGGCTGGGAAAGGGAGCACTGGCTCACAAGGAAGCTCCCAATCCTTGGAAGGTGTTCCTGCAGCAAACTGTGACAGTGTTTGGTGTGCAGGCTCCCTGCTCCTGGCATCCTGTCTGCTGGCTCTTCATAACCTATGAAATACAGAGTGGATGAATCCATTGGTTTGGGATAAATGTCACTGTTTGGGGGGTTTGCTCAGAAGTTGTTCAAAACTGGATGTAAAATGTTGCATTAAACCTTGGCAGGCAGCAGTGTGTCACTTTGCTATTTAAGTTTGGGTTCATCTGTGAAGGGGATTTTTGAGAAATAATACTCATCTTTTCCCTTCCTGCAGAGAAAACAGAAATGTGCTGCTAAAAACTGGTGATTTTTTTACAGCTGTTTTGGACACTGGGGAGAAGGGGCAGTGGATGTGTCTGAATTCTCTCTGGAGCATTTCAGAGTATCATTTAGGAATATTTCACCGTACAGTTGTGTTCTGCCAAAGTCACAGGATCCATACTCATAAATAATTTGTGCTTTTTGTGAAGTGCCCTCCTTTAGAGCCTGCTGTGTTCAGCAGCAAGTGCAGAATGAAGGCTCACGTGATGCACGTGGGTTTAGCAGTTGATGAGCAGCTAATTAAAGGCTGCTCTGGACCTGGAAGGAGGTGCTGTGGAAGTGTGTGTCCAGGAAATCAGACCTTAGGCCACCCAAAACATCTCCTGGACTTCTGGGATGGAGCTGGAAAGAATTTCCCACTTGTCCCAGTGAAGGAATGAGTGATAGTATCACGTTTTCTATTTCATGTGTGGATTATTTACAGACGAATTATTCATCTCTGCCTTTTTCTCCCCAGTACAGGAAGTTTTGCTGGCATTTAAGTAGCTTGTCTCAATTTGGATTTTTTTTTTTTTTCCTTCAAAAACCGAAAGCTTTTCACTGCAAAAGAAACCTAAGGGAAAAGTTCTCTGAAACCAGGATGTGTGTGCAGAATGATGGCTGGGTGTCCACCCACAGATTAAAACATTCCTGCCAAGGGTAGCTCTGTTCAGATACAGCAAAATAGTTGTGTGGGGATTGTAAGTGGTAAAAAGTTGTTGTTGCCTGTTCTAAGAAAGTACAGAAGAGAACAAAAACCTGACTTTAGTTTAGAACTTGAATTAAAAGCCACAGAGAAGCAGGATGGAAATCCTCCAGCCTGCAGTGGCATTTATTGCCCAGGATACAGATTTGTGTTATTCCCTTTAAGAAGCTGTGCAGGACTGTTTGTGTCTGAAGTTCTGTACCTGTTACAAGTTTTTGATGTTGCAGCTAGAGGATGAAGTGTTCTCTTGTAAGTTCCTTCAGGATGGGCTTTAATGACCCTTCTAACCCAGAGCCCAACTTCCAACCCAGTTCCAGGACTTTTTACTCCCTGGGTGCTGCCCAGGATCCTGCCCTTCCCTGTGCAGGTGTCACAGGGCTGGCATGCAGCCACCTCCTCCCTCCCAGCTTGTGCCAGCAAAGCCCAGGTGCAAAAATGACAGAGTTTTTTTGAGGTTGGTGCAGAACCTCCTCTGTGAGCACCTCCAGTCACTAATCAAGAATTCCTGGCAAAATCCATTTGGATCCTACCAAGACTTTTCCATCACCAGTTGTGTGTTCTGTGCTCTGTAACACAGAAATATGAATTTCTCACAACCCTCCAACAATTTGGGAAGGAAACAGACACTGCAGGTGTGTCTGGAAGCTGAGTTTGTAAACCCAGAGAAGCTTTGTGCCAGAACCTTTTTTGAAACTCAAGGTGTGGTGGCTGCTTTTTAATACCTGGTGTGTCTGATTTGAAACCATCACCGTACTATTAATTAAAGAACTAAAAAGGGGGTGGTTGGTATTGTGTTGTAGTCCCTTTGGAAGCTGGAAAAGTGCCACTGGATACAGGCTTGAGTCAGTGCAGCTGAGGTGGAGACGCAGAATCCCTGAGCAGGATGCTCTTGGCTCTGCAGTGATGTCTCTGATGGGCACAGGGGCTCATTTTGGGGTTTTCCACATCAGCATTAAGATGACAGAACAAATAAACTGAGAGAACTTTGTCCCAGTGATGTCTTCAGGAACAGTGAAATTTGCATTTTCAGTTTTCCCATATAAACTTCCCAAACTTTAAAGGGAGAAGAGTGTTTCATCCTTCCTTATCTTTCCTTCTCATTGCCTTTTCTGGCCCAGGCACTTTAATATTTTAAGAAAGGGCTTCAGCATTTTGGCATTTTTAAGGACACAATCCTTCAGTGGGAAAATAGCACTTAGGTGTGGGATCATTGCTGGGGATGGGAGAGAAGAAGAAAATGAAAAAGCTGCCAGTCACTTTGTGCTTTTTAATGGAGAGCAGAGCCAGGTCTCCAAAGGAAATGGGAAGAGAGGAGCTCTGCCATGAGCCTTTAGGAGACAGATCTCTTCATCTCCATGCTCAAGTGGTTCTGCAAGGAGTGCTGGCCTGGAAATGGCCAGAAATTCACCTCTGCTGGCTTCCAGCAGTCACTGGGATTCCTTCAGTGTGCCTGGAGCAGGCTGAGCTGCAAAAAGCCCCAAAGCTGCAGAGGGACAGGCTGGGACACGCTGGGGCCCCTCGCTCTGCGCTGCCTCTGCCGGGCTGGGGACAGGGAATCTGGGTCATGTCTGTCTGTCCATCCCTCAGAACTGCAGCCTTGGCTCAGCCAGCCACACCTGAACAGAGGATTTCCTCCCCTGTCCCTCTTTTTTTTGTTCCCCAGAGCAAGGACAGTACAGGGGGATGCAGTGTTTGACCAGAGGAAAAGGCTTTTGCTGTTTTGGTAACACGAGGGATTTATTGCTGTGACTGCTCCTGAGAGGCAGCACTTCCCTGGGTTTAGGAACTGGAAAATGAGCGTGGATGCCTGTGTTCATCAAATATTTAATTACAGCATGTCGATGGTGCCATTACCTGAGCATAGGTGAGTGTCTGAAAGCCTGAGCTGGGCTCTTTTATATGGCCAGGATCCTCACATCCCTGCCTGGCCTCCTCCCCAGTGCAATTCCCAAGCAATTTCTCATGCCCACGTGTCTAATCCACAGTAATTCCAGGCTATGGTCATTATGTCCTAAAAAGAGAAAACATTTCCAGTCCAAAATAACCACGGTTTACTGAAGTCATTCATATTCACACTGGCAAATATCCAAACATCTTTCTTTTTGTCTACTTCCTTTCCCATCCTCCAGCCTGCATGGGTTCTTTTCCTTAAAGAAAATAAACTTTCATTTCTAGATTTCAATGCATTTTATTGCTGTAAATCTCAAAATAGGAAGGGAAAAGGCCTTCAGGTAAAAATCAGAATTTAAAAGCTAATTCTGTCCTGTCTGGGACATTCATTCCTTATTCGTATCTTCAGTTTTAAATATGCAAATTTATTTATTTTTATCCTGCTGAGGCTGCTTCACAGAGGCAGTGTCAGAGTGGTGGATTATACCTGAAGAGGGGTTTTTGTGTGTGGATTTCCTGGAGCTGTGAGATATGTTGTAATCAGATAGGAATTTGGGAAATGTATAGGTCTTTCAGGAATGCATAGCTCATGTTGTCATCATTTTTCAGCTCTCCACCATCCAAACTTTGCTTTAGGTAATGCAAGCCAGATGGGTTATTGCTATTTTATACACTAATATTTGTATTTAGGGTTTTTTAATGGTCTCTGCTAATACTGCTGAGGCAGTAGGAATTGTATAATCGTGATTAAGGAAATATTTTTTTTTACTTCAGTTGTTTTGTTTGTTTCTCGCTGCTGGTTATGGATCAGGTATTGCAGAGATTTGATTATTTTATGTTTTACTAGGGAAAAAAAAGGTTGCTTAAAGATGGATTTCTGCTCTGCTTTGAGAGAAAGAAACAGAGTGGTTTATACAAATGCAATAAATAAATAAATAACTCTGGGAAAAAAAAAAACCCTGCATGTGAGTACAATACTGCAGGAAACATGAGACAGCAGAAAACCAGCCTTCCTTGCAGAAATACTTGATCAAGCATTCTTCTCCCCTGAAGTGAAATTCAGATTAATAATGGTGACAGTTGTCAACTTCAAACCACCATCACTATTATAAGCTCAATTACAATCTATTTTCTTTGTAGATAATAATTCCAGATAAATATTGCTAAAAGCAAGCCCGAGCTGAGGACACAAAGCAATTAAATCCCACATTAATTTGTTTACCAGTGTCACACGGAATAAATCGACTGTAAGTTTTCCTAAATGATCTGGTGGTGCTGGGGAGAGCTTTTCTGTGGAATACTGGAGAGGGGGAATGTGGATTCTTTGCTGGAGTCACGTGCTTAATTAGACATTATGTAAATGATACTTTACATGACAAAAATAATCTTGGCTGAGTTCTGTGGTGATGCCAGGGCTGCCTTGGCCATGGGAAGGTAAAAAATGGGAGGAGGGAAGGAGACGCAAGTGGGCAGAGCTCTGTGAACTGAATTTCAACACCAGCACTTGCTCATTCTCTCTTTTTAAACTGTGCAACATCCATGCAGGAGTACATTTTAGCTTGAAAAGATCAGTTTTGAACTCTTTTGGTTTTAAAGATAACCTTTCAAATGTGTGCCAGAGCAGCCTGGAGTTCCAGGAATACAAACAGAATCAGTGCTTCTGCCTCAAACCTCCCTGAATGGCAAAGCAGCAGCAGGAAAAAAAATTGTAAGGTTGTTTTTTCGGGTTTGATTTTTCTTTTTTTTTCCTTCAGGCAATGTGAACATTAAGACAAACATCTCGATTTTTATACTGTTTGGAAAAATCTGTGAGTAGTGAGGGAAGCTTCACTTCTGAATATCCTTAGGTTGTTATTCTTTGCTGTAATTATTTTATGATACTTTCAGAGCACCTGATTTGGTTTTTATCTTTTGTGGTACTTTGGGTTTTTTGGCTTTTGGGAGTTTTTTTAAACGATTTCAAGGCTGTATCTATTGCTGTATCCTCATTGTACTTAAGAGGCAAAGAAAAATATGTCATTTGCCAAGTGGCAGCTGAGAGAGAGATTAAATAACTTGCTCAAGTCAGCGTCAGAGTTGGGATTAGAAATCTGTTCCTGCTGTGGTCTCTGAAAATAAGATTATGTTACTTCTGCCCTGAATTATAGTCAAATAAAAGAGATTTTAGAGCCTTCTGTGGTAGGCGTGTCCTGTTGCCGTTTGTCATGTCTGGGTAATAAATGTGAATTTGTAGATTAATTTAGTGGGAATTTTGCAGTGGATTCAGGAGGTAGCAAGATTATACCCATGCTGCTTTGTAGTTTATATTTTCAGTTAATGGATGAAATGTTAAATTCACTGTGTGAAATTACCTGGGCAGAGCTAAAAGTACAAACAGGGATTGGTCTGATAAAGGTCAGGGGGAATTAAGATTTTAGGCAATAATTAAGAACCATCATTATGCACATCACTGTACTCATGAGAAGAATTAACAGCAAAAAATAATAAGGGAAACTTCTGCTGCTCTTTGGCATTTTTGTGCTACAGATAGAATAAGGAAGGACAATTCAGGAGAATTTTTAATGACTGGGATCTAAATCTAAGGAAAATACTTTCAAAGCAGAATGTTTTTCATGGTTGTCAGTATGCTGTCTAAATAATACCAGATATCAACAGAATATGAAAAAAATTAGTCTCAAATAAGGTTATTCAGCATCTCTAGAAATTAATGTTTTAGTAAAAACTTGTTTGGTGCTCAGGATACTGAATTAGACTGAATTTTTATTTTAACATCTTTTAAATTTTGGTCTTTCTGTAAAAGTAAATTGTACATAAACATGTATAACTCAGTTAAAAATATGAAAATGTGGAGTCAACAGTCTCAAAATCCAGATTTATCAAAAAAAGTGGCCCAAATATCCCTTTACTTTTCCAATGGACAGATAATTGGTAATTTTTTAGTGGACTTTGAGTTTGTCAGAAGAGTGAATGGTGCTCAGGTGAGGAACTTGATTCCGCCCAGGTTTGAGAGCTGTGCTAACTGTTACCTTACAGGAGATAATAAAACACAGCTGGGCTTTAAAAAGAAAAAAAAAATCCCCATATTTTTCTGCCCCTTCTTCAAATCTTCAAAGTCAGCTCATCCTTTATAAATATCCCTTATTTGAGTTTCCTCTCTGGACAGGCAACTATCATGCATTCTTATCTTAGTGTGAGAACAGCTTTTCTTAAAAAAAAATAAAATTAAAAAAGAAATCAAAATCTGTCATCAGAATCTGCAGTGTCTGCGCCTCACCAGGAGGGCTCTGGATCCCTGACACATCTCCAGGACTTTTTGGGAGCTGGGAAACCTTTGAAGAAACATGGAAGTTCTTTCTCTTTGTTTTTTATTATTTGCAAACAGCTTTTCCTTTCTTTTTGGTGCTTCCTGAAGTCCCTGTGGGCAGGAGGAGCAAACGTTGCGGTCTCAGAGGAATGACTGGGAGAGATAACCCTGCAAATCCCTTCCCAGCATTGGGAAGAAGAGGAACATGGTAGAAGAGCAAATTCAGGATCATTTAGGTTGGAAAAGCCCTCTGAGACCATCGAGTCTGATATTCCCAGCACTACCAAAGCCACCAAGTGCCACATCCCCATGGCTTTTAAATCCCTCCAGGGATGGGGACTCCAGCAGTGCCCTGGGCAGCTGTGCCAGGACTGGACTTCCTTTCAGAGGAGTTATTTTTCCTAATTGCCAGTCTAAACCTCTCAGCATGGCTGCATCCCACGTGTTGGAGTGGATCTGGCAGAAGTGGGAGCTGTTTTTGAGCCCGCAGCCCTTTCCCTCGGCGCGTCATTAACAGGCACCGGGGGTCTGCGAGAGCTCTGCCATGTTTGCGTGGCTAATTGAAAAAAGGAGGTGTGTTTGGAGCAGTCTGGCTACACAAAATGAGTGTGGGAAAAGGTTGTCTGGTTGTTAAGGACGTGTTGGGATGCCAGGGGAGCATATGGTCCGTGGTGAAAGGTCCGGGGCGCGCGCGGCTCAGCCGGATTCCCAGCGCTCTCACTTCCTTCCCCTGTGCTCCCGTCCTGATCCCACCCTCCCGCATCTGTGCCTGGAAAAGTGACTGATGGCAGCCCTGCGTCACTCCGAATAGAATGTGAAATTTATTCCTGTTGGGAGAGGGCTCGGGATTACAGGAGCTGAGCACACGCAGAGGCTGCGAGCGAGCCTTCCTGACAAGGGTTTGTGGTGGTGTAATTTCCAAGTCGCTCGCTGAAATTTCAGCCATGTAAATTATGTCTGACTCACGCTCGCAAGGATTCAAAGTCAGCTTTTAAAAGACACTTTTTGAAGTTTTCAGTGTTGCAGACACACGGCTGAGGCAAAGAGCAGAACATGCGAGCAATAAACAGAAGATCAGCAGGCTCAGAGCTTTCTTGGCAGTTGTATAACACCAATATAAATTTGCATTCCTTTATTTTGTTTTGCTTTTAAGTGGCCTTTGCGTGATATCTTTACTTTTCCCATTTATAATGAGGAAAAAATTGACTGCTATCAGAGCTGAGACGTGCCAAAAAGGGTGGGAGCTTATCACTTGTGAACTTGCAGAATGATTTTCTGTCATGCTCCGTGTGTATCTCAGGAGTTCATCATTGCAAGTATTGAAAATGTCACAGGAGAAATTTCATGTTTGATTTTGTAATTAGAGAAGTTCCAACATGATTTGTTTGGGGTTTGTTGGGGCGGATTTTTTTTTTTTTAGATGAAAGGAAGACAAGGCTCAGCGCAACGTGCAGTGCCTTTTTTTGACATGAACAGTTCAGATTTGTCTTCCAGCTCTGCATAACTTTGTAAGGAATAAAGTGTCTAAGTCATGGAATTATTGTAGAATCATGGAATGGATTGGGTTGGAAGGGATCTTAGATATCATCTTGTTCTAGCCCCCTCCAGGGATACCTTCCACTATCCCAGGTTGTTCCAAGCCCTGTCCAGCCTGGCCTTAGACACTGCCAGGGATCCAGGGGCAGCCATGGAGGAACCTGTGCCAGGGCTTCCCTACCCTCCAAGCCAGGAATTCCCAATTCCCTCTCCTTGGGAGCATCCCCATGACCCCAACCTGGAGCAGAACCCTGTGTCCCTTAACCTGGGAATACCTTTGAGCACAGCAGGAATATTGCTGTGCCCAGCACCCCCCCCTGCATGCCCAGACCCCGTGTGCCCCTGGCCATGCCAGGTGGCCCCTGGCCGTGGTGACAGAGCCGTGCCCAGCGTGTGCCTGGGAGCCCCGGGGGCCTTTGGTGCCGCAGCAGCAGATGTGAGCAGAAAGGGCCTCGCTCGGGGCCATATGGTTTATGGGGACGTGGGGGTGCTGCTGGGCTGGCAGCTGGTGGCAGCTCAGGGATTAAATGCAGAACAGAGCTTTCGCTGAATTCTCTGAGAAGCAACATGAAGAAAAACATGGTTGAGCCTTAAAAGTGACTGACCTGCCCAGACAGCCCTGTTAGAGCATAAAGAGAGAAATGCTCATTTAAACTTCCTTTCGTGCCATCTTGTAGAATTTTAGTGCTAAATTTAGGGATTTTAATGTTATATTTAAGGGTTTTAATGTTATATTTAAGGATTTTAATGCCACATTTAAGGATTTTAATGCCATATTCAAGATTTTTCCAGCCCCCGAACTTCTTCTCTAACTTAGCATTCAGGATTTTGGCTAAGATGGCTCGTTCTTGTTGTGTATTATATTTTTAGACAATAGTGGTGGATTTAAAACAGGAAAAAGTGAGAATATCCTGAACTTCTATGTGTTTATAGTCAGCAAGTTGAATTAGGAAAAAAACCCCTTTTTTTCTGATTTAACAAACCAAACTATTGCAGGTAAAAATATGTAGTAGAAAATGTTACACAATTAAGTGTGTAGCCCAAACAGTTATTTTTGTAGTTCTGTTTATCACTGATGATAAAGCATCATTAAAAATGGGGTTTTCTTCCCTTCCATTTTGAGGCCACTCATCTTTCTATGCAGCTTTAATTGGGCAGCTCTAAAAGGGATGTGGGAATTTAGTATGAGAAATTGAAATGGGATCCTGTTTAGATTGAGTAGAATTGGAACAGCCCTCAGAATTTAGAAAGCTTTTTTTCCTCTGATTAAGGGATAGATGTATAAGTCAACATTCCCTAAAAAAAACCCCATCAGCTCTTCATGGAGGCAGCAACTGTGGGACCAATACCAATTTAAGGTATCTGCTGCAGGTGTCTGAGATGGACCTCAAGTCTGGAACCAGATTTTTTCTGTTATTTAAATTCTTGACCAATATGATGGAGTAAAACAAAAATTAAAGGGAGAGAGGAACAAAATGCAACTCAGGGGCATTGAGATTGTTTTTACTGTAATTTTTGCCCATGGTAAATGTAGAGACCCCATCCATTTCTGAGATGTGGTCCATAGTTGTGGAGCAAAAGTTGAGTGATGGGTGTTGGGTTTTTACCTCCTCATTGTCCAGCGCGGAGTCCAGGATCGTTGTTGGGAAGGTGCTGTTGTAACCCAAAATCAACAGCAGCAAAAATAATGTGCAAAAAATGATGTGCAGTCACTGGCCCTTCTTATCTTGAATTTTTCTTCCAGCTTCTCCCCAACAAGCTTGGGCAAATTAAAATGGGGCATTTTCCAGGAGTCCTTGATGATTTAATCCAACCTGTTGGGATACACCTTCACAGAATGAGGATCCATCCCAGCTCAGGGCAGACAGCCCAGTCAGCACTCAGCAGGCCAAGAAAGATTGAGCCTACAGATATCACCTGAGTTCTACTGCTCAACTGTCTGCTAAAAGTAATTAAAACACTCAGTGATAGAAGAAAAATCTGTGATTAAAATCCTAGGGCTTCATCCAGCCATCTCCAAGGCAGAACCACTCATGTCTTCCCATTGCCTCCTATAAAATCATGTTAATTTGGGGGCAGGGGGTTCTGGACAGTGGTTGAGTTTTGGCCCATAGCGTTGTGATGAGAGAATTTTAGCTTCATCCTTTCCTAGATAAAAAATAAACTTTGAGATTTTGATGAAGGTTGCTCTGGTTCATAGAGTTTAGTGATTTTAATTATGGTTTAATATCAAAATAAGTGGTACATGATGCATCTGCATAAACATTTCCGTTTTCATAGATCTGAATCAGTGTTTGGCGTCAAAAATCAATGTGCCCTTAATTCCTCACATAGGATGACATTTGAAAAGTGGCAATGTTACAGAATGTGGGAGCAATCTCATAAAAGGTGGATGTTGGCCTTTCCTTCCAAGGAACAA
This sequence comes from Pyrgilauda ruficollis, assembly GCF_017590135.1. Taxonomy (NCBI): domain Eukaryota; kingdom Metazoa; phylum Chordata; class Aves; order Passeriformes; family Passeridae; genus Pyrgilauda; species Pyrgilauda ruficollis. Next base: position 182,244 of record NW_024524377.1, on the reverse strand, counting down.
GAGGCAATGGCCTTGAGTTGGTCCAGGGGGAAGTTTAGGTGGATATGGAGGAAAATTCCTTCATGGAAGGGGTTGTCCAGCCCCATCCCCATCCCTAGATTTAAAAAGCATGTGGATGTGGCACCTGAGGACATGGGGCAGTGGTGGCAATGGTTGGACTGGATGATGTGAAAGCTCTTTTCCAACGCAAATAATTCTGGGATTTTATGAAGATGTGTTGGGTATCTAAATATCTTCTGGTGGCTTTGTCCATACTTAAAAAAATTATCTAAGCTCACAAAGCAAACAAACAAACCCAAGCCTTTCACTGCCAACTTTGGTATTCCAGATACTCGTATTTGGAAGTTAAACTGAGTATTGTGTTCATGGAATTGAAGGTGTGGTGGTCCAGGGCAGCATCTGAAAACTGGCACCGTTTCTCAGTAACTTTTGAAAAGAATTCCTGCAGAATGGAAATAAGGTTTTGCCAATCACAAATAGATTGCCAAATTTCAATTATTTACTTAGAAGAAGTCTAAGTTAATTTCATTAAATTTTTCATTGGCTAAAGTCAGGAATTCTTGGTCAACTAAAGCATTTTTAGATTAATTTTTGAATTCTGTAATTTAATAATCTTTGGACACAAAGTAATTCCCTATATTACATTATCTTTGCTGTTGGGTTACAATGTGCTGATATAAATGAGTATATTCTGATGTTTGCAGGTGAGAGGTTGCACTTAAATGAAGTACAATTTAAATCAAGTCCATCTGCACTGGCTGTAGATTGATCTTCTCTCTCCCTTTATTTTTCCCTCCACGAGTAAATGATGCCATGTGAGATTCCTGATAGATCCTTCATAAACTCACCAGCAAATAAGGAATATTTCCTGAATATTGCTATTATTAATCCTGATTATTTTTTTGATTAAAATCTTCATATTTTTGTAAACAACTGCAGACTCTCGAGCTGGCTGGTTCAGGAATTCTCAGATAGTTTTGTGCTGGAAAAGGCTGAACTGTGATGCTGGACACTGGGAACGGTCGAGGAGTGAGATTCTCCAGTGTCCTTGCTGGAGGTGCCGTTCCCAGATGGGTTTTCCCTTTGTGCAGAGTTGGATGAGCTGTTGTGGAGCTCAGCCTCGTTGGAGCTGTAATTTATTAACTCCTCTGAAAGCCCTGCCCTGCTCCCCTTGATGTCTCCATGTGATCCCAACCACAGAATCCGTAGCTCCGGTGGGATCGCGGCCGCCCGGATGCGTTTGTGTCATCAGAGGGTCCCCAGTGGAAGGATCTCCACAACATCAAATTCCTCCTGTCCCATGAGCCATTCCGCTGCATCTTTTTGGGTGTCTCCTGCTGGAATTTCCATGGAGTGTGACTCCAAGGATGGAACTCTCTGGAATGGCGGTGGGAGGGCAGCGGAAGTTGCGCCTTGTCGTCTCTTGATGTTCTCCATAAAGAAACTCCCGCTCGTTCATGTGTGGTTGTTTTCCATGGGGGTTTCTCCCTGGAGCTCATGGTTTGGAATTTCCTTAGTTCTTCTGCAGAAATTCTGAGTTTTCAGCAGCTTTTTAGCAGCTGATGAATTACATGAATGACTGCTCCGTGCTCTGGGTTTAGGGAATGTTTGTCTTTCTCCTGGCGTTTCCTGCCACGCATGTTCTTGCAGCATTTTATGGAACTGCTTTGGCCACTTTGCTACAGTTCCTCCTTATTAAAAGCCCATTTTTAAGATACCTGATGCCTACAGTGAATCTCTCTTTAGTCTATGGACCTTTTGTAAATATTCGAAATAGTTACTTTGTCTAGACTTGTAACTGATTTGTGTTTCTACTCTCAACTCAATATTCCTGCTAGATAATCTTCTTTGTTGCCTCTTTGTAACTTTTTTCCTCCTTTATTCAGTGTTCTGCTCTCACTTTGTGCCCAAAGCCTTGACGTTGAACACGCTTTGCAATTTTTTCACCACTTCAGTTATTTTTTACCTATTTTTTGCTATACCAGATAATAGCAATAAATATCTATTGTCTTTATTTTCATTTATTTGCTTTCTTATTTTCAAGCACAAATTTACAATCTACATATTCACATATTTTAAACATCTTTAAGGTATATCATCACTCAAAATAGTAAATAATGCGATTATCAGTCCCCATAATTGCCCCAAAAGTTGTAGCAAATAATTTCTTTGTCATCTTTAGACTATGTGAACTTTAATTTATGTGTTTACCAGATCTTACCTTAGTGTTTACTACTCATGTTGATTTTAAATGCTCATGGAAAGGGAGTTTCTTTTCCCAAATGCAGCAGCAGTTCGTGACTTTTTCAGCAAAGAAAACCCCACAAAGAGGGATCTTGGAAATACTAAGTTTAAAATAGTCCCTGTGGGATCTAAACTTCATGTTGACTTTTCTCTGCTGTGTTTTGGGAATTTTTTTGTCTCACTTAAAGGCTATTGGAGTTTAACTGAGGACACAGTCCAGAATTTAAAATTTAGTGGTTCAAATACACAGAGGTTAAAGATTGTGACTCCATCTCAAATCATGCTTTGAGTGAAGCTTTGCATAAGAATGATTTTGCCACGCAAATATTTTACTGGAGTTGAATATTTTTTACCCTTTACACTTACACAATTGTAAAATTTAGATTGAAAATCATGTCCTGTTGTTGCTCAGTTTTAGGGAGAGTCCAGTGCCTGTTTGATCCAAGCTTGCCCACAATTCCATGGAAGGAAATAAATGCTGCCTGTGCAGAAGTAGGGATTTCAGCTTTTCCACCTGTGGCACAGCTGGATCAGTGAGAGAAGATGAAAGCCAGAAGATCCAATCAGTTTGGACAGGACAGCTGGAAGTGCAGGAGGTCAGGAGGTTCCTCATGTGAGGAATTGTTACCAGGCTAAAATGAGGGAGTTGTAGTTTTAGTCTATAAGATTCTTATTGACATAAATAAGAAAATAAGGGATGAGGAGAACTCACATCAATGGAGGGAATACAGAGGGGAAGATTAATGTGATTTAATTTGGAGGATGAAGAAATTTCAGGAGCCAAACTCTGGTCAGAGGGAAGAGATGGATTTGGGGCTGCAGGGCAAAGCTGCAGAGGTGAGGGAGGTGAAAATGTAAAAAAACACAGGTATTTCCTGAAATTTCCTGAAAGAGGGAGGTGAGGGGGAGAAAAGTCATAAAAATAAATTAATAAGACTTCGAATTTTTAAGATAAAAATCTGTCTCATGTTGTTGGGCTTTGTGTCTGGCACCTTCCACTATCCCAGGCTGCTCCAAGCCCTGTCCAGCCTGGCTTTGGATTCTTCCAGGGATGGGGAATCCACAGCCACTCTGGGCAAGTCACTCTCCTTGAGATACTGAGGAAATACCTGATGGAAAAGGTTGGGAAAGGAGCCTGGGGGAGGATTCAGAGAGCCTGGAGTGGGTTCAGTGTATGCTGGGGATGTGGAAGGAGGCAGGTGAGAGCAGCCAGGGAGACAGAGGAGAGATTTCCATCTTGGAGCTATTTTAGACTCCCTTGTTTTCCACGGGGAATTCCCATTCAGCAAGGAACAGTGCCATTCTTGTGGAGTAATTCAGTGAATCTTTGTGATAGAATCTTACATTAGAAACTTGTTGAACTGTAAAAAATACTCCAAGAATTATCCATCTCATCAAAGCTTTTAAAAATAAATGAGTGTTGCAGAAAAGGGAAATGTCCAGGTAGCACAAAGTTAACTCAGGAAACAACTTTACCTTTTAACCACATTAAACCCAAAGATTATGATGATTAAACTACAGCATTATTTATACTAAGTGATAGAATTCCTAAGAAATCCATGGAATCTATGCCTTTTCCTAGCAGAAAGCAGTGACTCAACAACAAACTGACACTGTGACCTCAGCTGCCTGAAAGGACTCAACTTGCTTTGAAAAATATTTCCTTATGTTTCAAAAGAAAGAAGGAAAATCTTGCTGAGGTATTAAGATTTGTTGGCAGTATCTCTTGCTCCTACAGTAGGCAGAATTCAGAATATCTCAGGCCTTGACAACCAAGAAATGAAAAGTTATGGGACAAGAAAATCCAGATTTAAATCTTCCCCTGCTGAGCTGGCAGTTTGACTGAAAATTGTTTGCATGCTAAGGTGGAGTTGCTGTGAGTAGGGGAAGGAGCAGTTGAAATGTCTAAATGGAGCTGTTGATTGGATTTAAGGAGATTTATTAAACTTCCCTTGTTCACCTCGTGGACAGTCTTTCTGCATGTTTATGTTTCATTTCCATGGTAAATGGGGCCCGTTTTCTATCAGAAAGATGAATGTGAAGGAGAGGTGTGGGTTTGGTGACACTCAGAGTACAGAGCTGGTTGTCATCCAGGGAGGGGCAATCACAAAAGTGCTTTTCTTCCTGGAGGGTGTGGAAAAGGCAGAGACAGACGCGTCCTGGAAGTGCTCAGGGAGAGGCATGGGACACAGCTTGGGAAAAAGGAGATTCCAGTTGGCTACAAGGAAAATAAAAACTCTGGAGAAGTTGTAAAATCTGTCTTTGTAGGAATGTGAGACTGGATTGATAATGGCCTGAACATCCTGATCAAGGTGGACTTCCCTGCAGCAAGAGGTTGGGCTGGAGCCCTCCAGAGCTCCTTTCCAGCTGGTGCATTCTGTGATCCCAACCCACAGGAAATGCAGATTTTCTATGGAATAAAGGAGTCACGTGGTTTGGGGCAGGAGTCCTGCCCTAGGTCAGCACAGGGGGGGTCACTCTGACCTGGGACCACTCCAGGGTTTACAGGGCCCCACCTCTGTCCTGCCTTTTGGCCTCAGTGTATTAGCAAAAGTTAATTCAGATTATTATTAGTACAGCAAGAAATCAGGTGTAAGGCTCAGCTCCTGGTGGTGTGAGTGCAGGGGAGGGGTGAGGAGCAGGGCAGGAACAGGAGTGAATGTGAAAATGCACAAATCTGGGATCAGTTCCTGATCGATCATAAAGTTACATTTACTGTGTGCTAAATATTTTTTTCTTCATCTAACCATTGGATTTCTTGCCATCACACTGGTTTTGGATGGCAGGATTATCTGCAAACACATAAACATTTATCTAGGTTGATTTCCTATGAAACCATATCATTCTATATTAACTTTGCACAGCAAAAAACATTTTAGAGTTTCTGTGAAGAAGATTTTGATAGGAGACTTTTGTCCTGCTGATATCCAATGTATATTTTCATATCTGATTATTTAGTGGATATTCCTGCTTTCATTATTTGCTGTTCACAGGTTACCAAAATCAGAGATTTCAGGAAATACCTGTGTTTTTTTACATTTTCAGTACCAGTGGCTCATAGATCACAGGATGAGTGCTGGACACACAAATATCCCATTTTAGGAGCTCGGTGCAATGCCCTGAAAGGGATGTAACTGGTGTATGACTTATGGCCATGTCTGCCTGGACACTCACTCCAAGGGATTCCAGCCACATGATTTAGGATTCCTGCTTCAGGGCTAAAATGCTGCTTTGCCTTATTTATCAAAGACACCTGAATGTGCTTTGTCTGGTCTCTTAAGGAATAATGGCATGGAAAGAGGAAGAGAGGGGAATTGCAGGACAAGGTTTAACAGCCCCCGTGGATCTGACATTGTAAACAAGGGGAGATAACAGGGAAATGCTCAGGCTGGAGAGCTGGAAATAAAGAGTGAAATGGAGAAAGAGAAGATCAAGACTAAATGTCATGGAAGAGCATTCAGCAGCACTCATGGCTTTGAGATGATTCTTCCAAGGAAAGCAAGGGAAAAACTGGTTTGGGACAAAGGCCCTTCTTGTTTTCTTTTTTTTTTTTTCTTTTTTTTTTTTTTTTTTTTTTTTTTTTTTTTTTTTTTTTTTTTTTTTTTTGTTTTGTTTTGTTTGCTTTTTCATGTTTTCCTCTTTCGTTCTCAGCTAAACCACTCAGTGTAAAAGAATCTCATCTGGGTATACAAAAGAATGCATTACATTTTTGAGGCATGGCTGTGGAGCTCAGCATCCCTGGGATTGCTGTGGTGATGCACAGAGCTCCAGCAAGCTGGATGGGGGACTGGTGCAAGTCACAAACAGGGCAGGGCTGCTGAGGAACACATCTCAAGCTGTTTTATTTTTTAGTATCAGTCTCATTACATGGTTATGACAATGGGAAGATGCCAGCAGCTCACATCCTTGGCAGCAAACAAACAACTTAATGTTACAACTTGCTTTAAAAGTTTTTTGACCGGTCACAAAAAGCAAAAGCATATTAACAGTAGTTCTGTTTAACTTGTAGTTCTGTTTTTGCTTGTATTGAGTATTGTTACATTACAACACAGCAATTTTAATGTTGTGAAAGTTTAGTGAGTTTGAAGGGCATAAGTTATGTTTGATAGCAATTACAAGTTATTGTTCGAAAAAGTCTCACAGGTTTTAATTCAAAATTTCAAAACAATTGAATTGTGGGAGAATGAGGAATATAAAAGATGTGATGAATTTGTAAACCTTAAAAGATTTGTAAGTCTTAAAATGCAATACACAAACCTCCATTATTAAGCTTAGAACTTCTTAATATTTTGCAAATATACTTTCCTGTAACTTAAATAGTTATTCTAAACAAACATTAATACACAGACCAGTTTTCTATTTGTCTTTACTTTTCTACTTCTTATATAATTTTTCTGTTAATAAATCTTATGTGTACTACTTAGCTCTAATCATAGTTCTACTGTCTCTAAAGCCTACTTTTTACAGCTTTCCCAAAACTCTCTGATTTTAAATATTCCCACACAAAGGGTCCTGGGAGGGATCTTAAAGTCCCAGGTGCTCCAAGCCCTGTCCAGCCTGGCCTTGGGCACTCCCAGGGATGGCTCAGCCCAGGCTCTGGGCACCCTGTGCCAGGGTTTGCCCACCCTCCCAGGGAAGGATTGATTTTCCAGAGTAAAGAATTCTGCTGTTTAATTCCCCGTGGTAAAGAATTCTATTTATAGTGAAGAAATCTTTTTTCTAGTAAAGAATTTCCTTCACTGAGTTCAGAGGGACTTTGTAGGAACAGAGAGATTGGGGTAGTTCAGGATTTAGTTTTAGATAAGTTGGAAAACATAAGAGCAAAAACTAAGCTGAAGTGGGTTGAGATGAAGAGAGGAAGATGGGAAGAAATTAAGCTTTTATAGGAGTGTTCTGCTTTTTTAGTTTGTTTTTAATGCCTGTAAATGCTGATGCTTTATTTACCATGAGAAGGACCTGGATGACAATTCCAGCAGTGGGATTAATTAATTTGAGATTAGAATCATTCTGTAGGAGCAAAAAGAGGGTTTGTATTTATGGGTGGCAAAGAAGCCACCCAAATTTATACTTTTAAATAGCTGAAAGTTTTGAACAATATCATTATTTTGATATGGATACTCCTTGGCTAAGCTTTTGATGCCTTTCCTTGAAAACCTTTAGTATTATCTCTGGTGGCATAAAATTCTTGCAGATCCACATTGCTTTGGTGGTTTAAACTGAGGAGTTAAACTGGCAACACCTCCCTGAAAAGGATAATTTGCCTTTTTCTCCAGCAGCCAAACTGTTGGACAGAGTTCTGCCCACTTCCTCTTGCCCATTTATTCCCTCTCCACACCTCCTCTTTTTGTGGTGGTGTCTCTGTGGGCTAAAGAAATGGAGCAGATAAAAGAGATTTTTGTGTGGTTTTATTGGGAGGGATGATTTAGATGGATTCTACAAAATCTCTACCACTAGGTTCAGGTTTTGGGGGGAGTTGTTTGTTTTACTTGGCCCTTTGCATTTTTCTTTTTCCCACATGTATATTTCCAGTCTTCTACCTGTCCCAAATAACCAACAGAAGCTAAAAGATTTTAAAACATGAAGAACTTTGAAGAAACTTTTAAATTTAAACCACAATTTTATCTTTGAGCTCAAACTCCTCCTTGCTGTCCCAAGAGGTTTTATGGCAATGCAGACACTCCAAATTTCTTTTTCTTGGAGAGCAGCCTGTGTTATCCATTAATTCCATAACCCAGCACTTTTCCAAGCAGCTTTTCCACAGTTAGGCTGGGAAGAGGCAAAAATCAGACAAATCCCCTGATCCATGGGGATCCTGAGGGAGTGAAGCCAGCACAGCCCTGGTGGTTCCTCCTGGTGACACAAACAGGGATGTGACAATTGTGGCTCTCCAGGGGAATGGCTGGAAAAATTAACAAGGTTGTTTTCTCCCCCCAGCAAAAAATTCCAAGCCTCATTTCGGGCAGGCAGGAAGGAATTCTGCTGTTATCTGCTGCTGGTTTAATTGTCCATGTGGCTGTTGTGGAGATGTCTCAGTGATAGTGGTGCCTCTCTGAGCCCCCAGAGGAGCAGGCAGCTCCCCTGGAAGGTTTTCTTTTTAGTAAAGATAAGATGGAAAGAGTAATGATGGAGACAAAACTGATAAGGGCAGGAATATCAGAAGGAATGGCAGAGTAAAGGCAGAGCTTTGACTGAATGTGCCTTAAACAGGGATTTGTGCCAGTGGGAATCCTTGTGGCTTCCTGAGCTTTGGAAAGCACAGATTGCTGAGAAAAAAAACCCAAAACTATGAAGTCCACCCAGAATCATGTTTTTCCTTATTTTAATAAAAAATAAAGAGGGGCAAAAACCTATTAAGGCTTTTTCTTTAATGTGCCTAAACCCTCTGCTTTTCCAGCAGGCAGCACAGTGTGCTGTGAGGAAATAGGATTTTATCTTTATTTCACAAGGAAGGAATACGGGCATGGCTTCAAATAAATTTGCTATTAAGAAAAAGTCCATGATTACATTTAAGGAGTGTTGTGAAGTTTCCAGGAGTGATTTGCAGGGGCTGATCTGTATGAGCTGCACAGGCAGCTGAAAAGGGAGATAAATTCCTTTCTGTTAGTAACACAATCATCTCTCAAGGTATTTTTTATTAAATTAGATTGGTGTAACTAAAGTGCTCCTGATGTCATTTGTGGATGCTCCTAAATCATCAGCTAAAGAGCAGCTGATCTAAGTTTGGCCAAAGGAAGGAATGAACTTTTGGAAGATTATATTCCTTGTTCCTGATTCCAATCAATCAATTTGATATTTGTGTACGGGCTTGTTTTAAAAGCATTGTAATTATGGCAGTGCAATAAATCTGATGTTAATGGAGAAGGAAAAAATATTAAATGTGACCCATACTTCAAACTTAAATATTCAGTGGGTGTTCCTTAGGAAATGAGGATAAAGGGGAAGCAGATGGAGTAATAGGTCTGTGTGAATGTAGGCCTGGAAAAGTGGGATACATGGATTAAAAACATTTTAATTTTGCATTAAGTCTTTTCCTAGATTTCAGTTTGATGCTGAACATGCCCTGATATATAAAGAAGTATTCCTCTGTTAAATCTTGGGGGATTTGGAGGCACTTATGAATTAATTTGTTTCCAGGAGTTCCATCAAAAGAGAAATCCTTTGTAAAACTGCAGGTGTTAAAATACAGACCAAAAAACATTTCTTGCTCTGGGAAATTAGACACAGTTCTTAGCTGAATATTGAAATTAAAATGCAGAAAAGGCCCCTGAAACCTGTTAATTATTACTCTCAGATTTCAGAGAAACACTTTTCTAGATTTACTTTCAGGTTTATTTCCTTAAAAATAAACAAGATATTTATGATTTCGTGGAAACCCAATGACACCAAAATGTATTGTTTAAACATTGATAGCTGTTAAATGAATTAAAATATCCAGGAGAGGAGGGAGCAGTGCAGCCCCAGGGCAGCCCCAGCCATGGCAGTGCCCAGAACCAGGCAGAAACTGCTTGAAACGTGGTATAAAACTCTGCATTTCATGCTGAATTATTATGATTCAGTGAAAAGAACAGGAAAATACTGTTGAATGGAAATTGTCATAAGATCAGCCAATTAACACAATTTTTCTGTTGCATTTGATTGCCTTTTCTGTCCTTGGAAGAAGCCAGAAAATAAACCAAGAGATGTATCTGAAGAGATGCATTTTTTTTCTTTTGGCTGCGTAACCACAGATTGATACATTCATAAATTTACAACATTTTGGGCTTCTGAATGTTTCTAATTTCATTTTGGAGGAGAAGAATATTTCTTCAAACAACTGAGGCTCAACACTGCCATTTTTTTCCTGTTTAAAAGGAAGTCTCTGAAGAGATGTCAGTGTTTTATCTGCAGTGAAGTGTCCTCTTTTCAGGTTTTGATTCCATGTCATCATTCCTGGTACCCAGTGTTTGAAAGCACAGGAGCATTAATTATTTTATAATAATAAATGTCAGTGTGCAGTTGTCTCAAAACCCACCAAAAATAGAACTTTTAGCCCAACTTACACCATCGTTGCAGGTTTTAAACACGAGCACTGCTAGGAAATAACCATCCAGAAATGAAAGCTTTCCCTCCACAGTTGTTTAATTCATCCCCTTCAGTTTTTAGCTCTGAGTTTAGCAAAATGGGAGTGTGGCATCAGTTGCCTGTGCAGATTTGTTACAGACACAGCCTGCCCTGGAGGCAGCAAACGCTGTCAGGGTGACAGCCACTGCCACAAACCAGAGGGGAATATTTTTGGAACCATCCAAACAGCAGAGGAAGAACATCCTGTTATAAACACACTGATACTAGCATGGCTGCAAAAATATTATTCTCTTTTCTTCCACAAACACACAAAAAAATAAACAACAAGGGAGTGTTCTCACCCTTCCATTCATTTTTCTGGGTTTCACATTTTTGGGAGAAGCCTGGCTCTTCGCAGGGTTGCTGACAGGAGTTTTGTGTTTCCCTTCCAAGTGTGTCACCAGCATAGCAGGGATTTGAGGAGGTCACTAAAACTCTCTGTGCCACCAGGGTTTTGTGGGAGTGGAGTAAGGCTCTGTCACCTCCACGTGACATGGGAAGAGAATTACTCATGGGAGGGTATTTTTGGATACAGGAGATGTTTGGGTGAACAGCACTGGAGATGAAAAGGGGTTTTTTTTATACCTAGAAATCATACAAAGCCAAAATCCTTTTTTTTTTTTGGGATTGTTGAGCTTGCTGCTGCGTCACTGGAGAGGTGAGGGACGTGTGAGTGGTCACTTGGTGGTTGTTTTAATGAGTCTGAGTGCAGAGAGCACTTGGGTGAAATATGAGTAAATCTCATTACCCTGACGGTGGTTGCCTGACTACAAAGAAAGTTTATATTTAGTAAACTACTCACTCCTGTGACCTAGTTTGCCAGGGATGATCATTTTCTTAGCGTGGCACTGAGCTTACTTTTCCCTGTTCAATTTCCATGAATGAGGGATCCTTCCCATCTCTGCATTTCTCAGAGCAAGGAAGACTCTTGGAAGTGAACTCAGTCCAGGAATTCCTTCCCGAAATCCCACCCAAATCTCCTCTTTCCCAGTGGGAGCCATTCCCTGGGTCCTGTCCCCCCATCCCTTGTCCCCAGTCCCTCTCCAGCTCTCCTGGAGCCCCTTTAGGTCCTGGAAAGGTTCTGAGCTCTCCTGGATCCTTCCCTTCTCCCTTCTTCACCCCCATGCTCCTTACCCTGCTCAGCTTTAAACAGAGAGTAGCTGCTCCAAAAGCATTTAGAAGTAATGCAGAAAGGAAGAAAATGGAAATATTCGTATTTGGAAGATAAATGGGATTTCTTTCTAATGGAGTTTGTGTCTTGTGGAAGGCTGGGGGATTTATTTCTTCCAGAAATATTTTGGTTCTCAGAAATTTTGGTAGCGCTGGGATTTTGCCTGTAGTAAAAAAAAATAAAGTATCTGTTGTCTATATACACAGAGAAAACACTTTTTTTTATTCTATATACTTATGCAGATATGATACTTACATATAATATGTGAGTTAGACTTAAATATTAAATTTCTCTATTAAATTTTGGTAGCACTGGGATTTTGCCTGTAGTAAAAAATGAAGTATCTGTTGTCTACTTACATGGAGAAAACACTTTTTAAAAATTCTATATACTTATTACATGTCATACTTAAATATAACATGTGAGTTAGACTAAAATATGAAATACAGAGACAAGTATCTGGTGCAGAATACAGCACAACATCCCCAAAACTGCCCTTCACCAGAATACCATGAAATTTGTAAAATTGAGGCTCTCCTACTTTCAGTTAAAATATCTTCTTGTTTTCTAAAGATAATTAGAAAATTCTGTTTTACTGGTGTCAGTAAAATGGTAAATACCAGTTAAAAGCAGGATGGAATTCTTCCTTAGGACAGTCCTGGAGTAGGCTCATCTGTCATGTGATCTCATTAGTCCTTGCTCGCTCATCTCTGACAAAAACAATCTGACCTGCTTTATTTATTTCTCACTTCAAACTATTAATTTAATTTTAAAGAAAGACTGAGGCAGCCTTTTCAGCGTGATTGTGGAATAAAAAAAAGGAAAACACTCGTGTTTTCCTGCTCGTTCTTGTGCAGAGGTGGCTTTTGGCACTGAGCTGGGTTCTGGGCTCGGAGCAGGATCCAGCCCTGCTCATTCCTGCATGCTCCTGCTCCTGTCCTGCTCCTGCTCTGCACCCTCAGGTGTGAAAATACAGAGATCCCTGCCGTGTTTTCCAATCTGCTGCTTCTTTACATTTGCCACTTAAAAAAAAAAAAAAGAAAAAAAGAAAGGAAATCTTTTCCTAACTCTGTGTGCAGATATTGTGGTATGCATCAAAAATTCTACTGTTTCCTGCATGCATTTATCTTGCTGTGGAATAATTTTCATGTGACTGGAAGGATTTTTTTTCTCACAAACAAGAAAAACACCTCCCAGAGGCAACAACTGATGGAAATTGCAGAGGCTGTGGAGTGTTTCTGTGGTGGTGCATCCCAAATATTCCCTTATCTAACAGAAAATTATGTGAGATTTTGCACCTGTCTGAGCTGATGGGTTTCTTTTCATTCCTAAACATCTCTAGGAAGCTCAGACACGTTTGTCACCCATGAGATTGAAGAATTATCATGGAATCCTGGAATGAGTTGGGTTGGAAAGTGCTTTAAATCCCATCCAACATCACTCCTGCCATGGGCAGGGACACCTTCCACTGTCCCAGGCTGCTCCAACCTGGCCTTGGGCACTTCCAGGGGCAGCCACAGCTGCTCTGGGAAATCTATTCCAGGGCCTCCCCTCTCTCCCAACCAGGAATTTCTAAATTAATTTCAATTTAGTAATGAATTTTTGAACATTTAATAATTTGTGTCATGTATTCAGACAATTCAGCTTCTTCAAAGTTGTTGCATGGGAATAAATGAACAAAAATTTATAGGAAATTCCGTATCTCAGAAGATACTAAATGTTGAGTTGTATCTAAAGAAATGTTTTGTCCCCAGTCCAGGAAGACATTTCAAAAAAAAAAAAAAAAAGAGAAATCAAAACAGTTTCTTCCATTTGAGCAGAGACATATGTTTGGTGGGTTGGCACCAGACTAGGATGCAGAATCCTGTAGAACCAACTCTTCATACTCTGGGATATTTAGAGGAACAACATTCAAAATAAAGTGCTGGAGAACAGCAGAAAAAGAGAAAAATTTTAAAAAGAAGAACGGGGAGCACCTGAAGGGCAGCACAGAGAAATTCCAGGCACTCCTGGGCTGTGGTGACCAGGAAAGGGTGTCCAGGATCCACAGGGGTCTGTTGGATGGAGCTTGAGGACCCTGGGATGATGGAAGGTGTCCCTGCCCATGGCAGGGGTGGCACTGGATGGGCTTTGAGGTCCCTTCCAACCCAAACCAAGCTGGGATTCTCTGTCTTCATTTGTGTATCAAATGAAGGAGATCAACACTGTAAATCACAGAAGACATTTAATTCCATCAATAAATTCACATTAATTGGAGGTGAAGTCATAGTCACTCCTCCTGGTCTTAGGGTGATGATCATAAAATCATATTTAGGAAAAATGAAGCTCTCGGGTGCCATTCAGCAAAATGAACAGGTCCCAAGAAATTCAGCAGATTTCCCTTGAAAGATGTGGTTAAACACAGAAGAAATTTCTTCCCAATGCTGTGATGCTCCAAGCCCTTGGAGAAGGCTTAGAGGTTTTGAGAACAAAATTAATGATACCCTTACAATTATTGCAGTTGTTCTGTTTGAGAGTGATGATTAAATCTGATCAGAAATAACATCTGCAGTGGGAGCAGAGTTTAAATATCTGGATTGTGGCTGTGCAGTTCACAAAGAAAATAGAAAATATCATCTATTAACACAAAGGCAACGTGAGAATGATTTACTTGTCAGTGGAAAAAAATAAAATACAGATCTTTTCATGGCACTAAAAAAAAATCTGGGGAGATTAAGAACTGAATGGGAAGTTTGAAGCACGGTTGATAGAAAACCTCAGCACCAAATTACGTGAACAGAGTCACTTTAAGGGAGGACTCAGAACCACTTTGGAGACTCCAAACAAAATCTCTTTAAAGTGGCACAATGAAATATTTCATCATCATCCCAAAGCTGCTCCATATTACGTGTTCTCCCCTTTAAAAATGCCATTTCCCACTCCAATTCTCAATCCATTTCCCAGTTTTTTGCAGGTGGGTTTTCCTCTTTGGAGCCACTGATCCAAACTGTGCTGAACTCATTAAAGGAATCAGTGGTTGGATACTGCCAGGGCTTCTGCACCAGTTATTTATTCCTTGGACTTTGTTGGGTTAGGCTTAGGGTTTGGGTTAGGGTTGGGTTAGAGGTCAAATAAAGGACACCAAAGCCAACAGAGCTGTCAGAAAGTGGTGCTGGTTGAACGTGGTGGTCTCAGAGGCTTTTTCCAGCCTTAACTACCACTGATTCTGAGGGGTTGTGGGTTGTGGATGCACAATGTGTGGATTTGAAGGTGATTGGTTTGGGTTTAGCGGTTTTGGGGTTGGAAAAGCCCTCCAAGGTCATGGAGTCCAAGCTGTGGCCATCCTCACCTTGTCACCAGAGCCCTGAGTGCCACCTCCAGGCGTTCTTGGACCTCAGTGCACCAACATTTGGTGTCCTGGGTTGGGTTGTTCAGTGACGCTGAGCTCATCACCAGATCTTTTTCACCTCCTGTTTCACAGAAACTTTCTGACTTCCAGGTCTTCCTTGAGCCTTCTATTGTGAAAAAACCTTTTTCCCTTCCTCTCCTGCCCCTCAGCTCCACCTTGAACCATATCTGGAAGTTCCTCAGTGATCTGTGGGTCACTTCCAGGGCGTGCCCAGCAGCTTTTTAGGACTTTCCTGGCTCATTTTGAGTCTGGTCTTCCCCAGGCTGATCCCTCCATTCCCAGCTGGGCAGGGCTGGAGGTGCAGGGACAGCCAATTCCTCTCTCAGGTCTCCATGTGAAAGAGAGGGAACAGAATCATGGGCAGTTTAATTCCAGAGACTGATGGGAGGTATTTCCTCTGTGAGGATTATTGGAAGATCTAGAAGGAGCAGAGTGTCCATGCAGGGATTCCATAACTTGCTGGTTTGTGGCAGAAGTTGGTTTGAAAGGTGATTTTTCTCAGGAGAGTTTTCCTTTGCTTCAACTTGGGTTCCTCCATGCTCTTAGAAAGTCTAAACCAAGTGGAACTGACTGAGTAAAAAAGAAAAATTGTTTACAAGACAAAAACTTCTGGGCCTGATGAGTTTTCTAGTGATTGAATTTTTTATATTTATCTTTCCATAGCTTCAGTGCTGAATTATGAAAGCAGCACTAACAAATTTTGTTCTGGGGTTATGTTGTTGAGTAATTTTATGTTTTTAAAATCATAACTGGCATTTATAGTGACCTTGTCTTAAAGTTACCTTTCATTTCAGCCTAGGGAGGTGGTTTAACTTTTCATAATCTATTCGTGCTTATAATATGTCACATTTCAATACTAATTTGTAATTTTATTTAATTGAAATTTTAACTCATGGGACCCTTGCTGTTGTTATTTTGGTCTAACAATGAATTCCCCAAGTTAGGTGTATTTTTAAATATACTAATGCACAGTAATTATCGTATTCCTCAAGCAGACCAACCCCTTCCCACGTAGTGACTTTATTTTTAGCAGCAGCTCCTAAATTCACGTGTTGCATGAAATTGTGTCTTTTGAAGAAATAAATCAAGCAGTATTTGGTTCTCCTGGCTGATTTTCTGCTCTGGTGTTGTTGTGCAGATCCTTGCTGACGATGGTGGTCGCTGGAGGCAGCACTGTTGAAGATTATATCATTTACAGACAAGATCTCTGAAATCTGTTTCCTTCAGACAGCATAGGTAACTCAAATAATCCACATTATGCATTTATCTCAAAGTAATAAGTTTGGTTTTGATCTCCAAAATTGAACAGCAGCTCAAGTTTGGGAGTCTGGCCACTCTGCCAAGTTTTAAGCCCTTTTTTTAATAATAATTTTAATTTATTCTGAAGTTAAAAATAATAAATATCCATGGAAAGAGCTCAATTTCTTCTTCTCCCTTTAGTTACAGGAATATCCATCCTTCCTTAGCTTCTCTTTTTTTCCTGCACTTAATGTTTTCCTTTATTCTTCTTTTCTCATGAGTGTTTTGAGCTGCAGATCAGTTACAATATTTTTGTGGTACTGATAAGAACCAGCACTACCTTAAAATCTAAAGAGCAATTGAGGATGGGGCTTATGCTCAAAAAGACAACAATTAGGTGTAAAAAGGGTAAAACGGTGGTAAATTTCTTGAAAATTTCTATAGAATTTTAGACGTATGGCTTCTTTAAATTAAATATTGAAAGCACAAATGTGATGCATCCTGTCCCATTTATTTCTCTGCTTGTATTACTTATTATCAATAAATGATCCAAATAAATGTTAGGACATTCAGGAGAGTTTTGTTTATGGATCATTTTTTCCTATTTTGAAACTAACTCTCTATAAACACCATAGGTAATATGGGACTTTTTTTTTCTATTATGGAAATAGAGCTAATTTTCCCACTCATTATCTGCTGTTAATTTAATGTGTGGCAATATCTGAAATTTAGTGCTGATTATGGCAGTAGATTTTTGGTTAGCAGTACAGCTCATCTATGAGCAAACCAATTAAGACATCATTTCAGAATATAATTGAGCTCCTAATGGGGCACTTGAATTCACTGGGAATTTACATATTTGCTTTTCTTTGCTTTAGCAGAGAGGTCCAAAATGAGGCTCCAGCTTCAGTTTTGAACTTCTGGAGGCACCAACTCGAGCTGAGGCTTTTCAAAGTGAAGCCTGTAAAAAGCTCTTGAGTAAGGGCAGGGATAAATTCATGGATAATCTCCTTAGTTCTCAAATCTGAACTTTGGGTGGCTCTTAGGAGGTGGGAATTTGAGGAACACAACCTCCACTGTTCTTAGGATGCTGAGGCCCAGGTGATGCTCTGGTGCAGCACAGTTAAAAAACTGATTTTGTTCAGTGTTTGTAATTAATTTTCTTCTTTTAGTCAAATCAGGATCTGCTGGGAAAGGGCTCATTCTGCAAAGCTGTATAATACAGATCTTTCTATACATATATAATATATACACATATATAATCTCTATTTTGAAGCAGTGTCAATAGAGAATTCTTGGAAATGCTGTGTTAGCCCACACAAATTAAGAGTGTCATTTATGGAGTCTTTGAAAATGAAGGAAAAGAATTAAGGCAGTTCTCTTCCCATTTCATTTTCCCTTAGTTTGGGGATTTTTTTGACTCCCAGAAGGAGGATTTTTCCATTTAAAAGACAAGAGAGGTTATTTATGCCTCTGCCTTATTGAGGGGTTGGTTTGTTTGTTGTGTTGTCACTCTTCCCTTCCAGGATAGACCTTTGCATGTTTTCATTTGTTCTGAAATGGAAAACCAAATGTTTTGGGGGAATAATTATCGAAGTCTGTGTTTGGGTTCTGAAAAACCCTTTATTTCTATGTGAAAAACTAGGGCAGGGAAAGTACTTTTCTCTGTAAGGTTCATGTTGTACTGGTTATTTCCTGAAAGTTTTAATATGTACATGTGGATAAACCTCAGGATGCTCCAGTGAACTCCAAGAAAACATTTAGTTCTCATTTTCAGCATCTTAACTTGTATTTTGTACTCTTTTTTTCCCCCCACTAAAGTGCTCACAGCTGTGCAGGTATTGCAGCCACTGCTGCTGTTCCATTTGATCTATTTTTAAAAGCAGGGGCTCTCTGGATGGAATCCACATTCCTGTGTAGTCCAATACTCCCAAACCTTCCTGACCCTGCCTCACCCACTCAGACCTCGTGCATTATCTTTAATTATATGATAACATTGCAATTTTCCTCTATAGAACCCTTCCATTAAATAAATGTCATTTAACCAGCAATCCACTGCCTTTTATTAGTCAATCCTGCCTTCCTCAGAAATGGAAGGAAGGATGTTCCTTTCCCTGCAGATGGGATTCACAATTTGTGCTTTCTTGCACTTTTTAGCAACAGGTTTTGGAGAGTCCCACACTGTTTTGGGTTGGAAGGGTCACTAAAATTCATCCAGTTCCATGGCAGGGACACCTTCCACTATCCCAGGTTGTTCCAGCCTGGCCTTGGGCACTGCCAGGGATCCAGGGGCAGCCACAGCTGCTCTGGGAATTCCAGCCCAGCCAGGAATTCCCAATCTCCCATCCATCCCTGTCTCTGGCAGTGGGAGCCATTCCCTGGGTCCTGCCCCTCCATCCTTGTCCCCAGTCCCTCTCCAGCTCTCCTGGAGCCCCTTCAGGCCCTGCCAGGGGCTCTGAGCTCTGCCTGGAGCCTTCCCTTCTCCAGGGGAACATTCCCAGCTCTCCCAGCCTGGCTCCAGCCCTGGAGCAGCTCCATGGCTCCTCTGGGCTCTTCAGCAGCTCCAGGTTTTCCTTGTGTTGGGGGCAAATCCAGCATTAATAACAGGGAAACCGGGGACTGCACATCTGGAAAGTTGAGTGGGGTTTGCATCTGTCCATCTTTTTCAACCTGGCAAATTCCAGGTGGAACTGGGAGGAATTTGGTGCTCTGCCCTAAGTGACAGACACATCCAGTGCCCTGTGCCATCCCCAGCTCCAAGGCTCATTGTCTCTGGGCCATTCCTGAGCAAGCTATTCCAGAATGCAGAATTCCACCCGTGCAGCTGTGGCACACAGAGCCTTGGCTCTGCTCCCACCCTGTCCTTCCCAAGCTTTGGGCTTGGCTTATCCTGAGACAGCCTTGGCTCCCAGCACTTTTCTCCTCAGCCTATTTTTCCTGAATTGTCATTAAAAGCAGGAGCCCACTTCCCTTTTCTGAAGCCCTGATGTTTTTCTGGGAACAATCAATTTTCTGTCTCGCTCTCTCTTCTTTCCATATGAAAGGCTTGGAGGTTTGTGAAATCCCAAGGTGCTCTCTCTAAAGCGAGGTATAAACGAATTCTACCTTCTTAAATTTAATAAAAGGAAACCTACTTCATTTGAATTTTTTTTCCTACAGAAATTATTTTAAGGATTTGGGTTTAAAAAAAGACATTTTTCTAATGTTGCTCTTTAATATCACAACTTTTAGGAGCATTTTAGAGCCAAATTTTCGAAGTACATTTGAAATGTAATAGATTTGATAAGTTGTTCTCTGCCTGAGCAGAAATTTTTGTACCACTTCTGCCAAGTTTTTGCAAGAAGTTTGTTTTCTATGATCCCCGTTTCTCTTCCAGCTGCTCCTTCTGAAACTGAATTATGGGCTGGCGTTTTGGATTTTTCCTTGCACATATATTGTAAATAAAACCAACTACAAAGGCTTTTCATTTTGAAAAATTGGAGCAGCAGGCACCCTGAACAAAAGGAAATGTTCCCAACACTTCTTTTATTGTAACCAAATTAATCAAGCTCAGAGATTTGGTTGTAATTTCAAAGTTAAATGTTTAAGTAATGCAAAACTTTTTAGTCCTGCAGTGCCTCTCTCTTTAGAATTCATAACAAAATAGCAAAATTGTTACAGTTAATTTTTTTTAATAGTCAATTTTTCTTAGCAAAGCTAAAGATTGGCTTCCTACAACCCCAGGAACCTGGATACCTGCAGAAAGTTTTGAGGTTCTTGGGATATCTCCAGAAAATGTTGAGGCTTTGGATTATTTCAGTCTGTGGTATTAGAAAATGTTGCATCTCTCCATCCTTCGGTTTTCCTGAAATATCACCAGAAATTTCTGTGAAGTAAAAGCCACATCTTTTTGCTGAAAGGGCTACTGATTTAAAATAATAGATAAGAGCTCCTGTCATTATTTATTAATTATAAATTATATTTAAAAGAAGAATGTATAGTGTAGTACTTAAGGTAAACCAAATTATTCTTTTCTGTTGAACCAACAAACCAAACTCAGATCATTGATTTTTGTTTTAATAATTCCTTCTGAAAAAAAGAAAAAAAAAAAAAAAGGAAGCTCAAGTGCAGCAAATTTAAATTATAGCTGTTAATGAAAACCTAAAAAAGTTGATCTTTTTACATTAAGGTGGCCTGAAAGATTGTGAAGGGATTCTTTTTTTCATTTGGTGTTTCAATTTTGTTTTCTTTTCCCCTCCCTATCAATTCACATCCATGGAGGACCACAATCATGGTGAAAAATGTATTGAAATGCTTTAGGAAGGCATCATCATTTTTGAGATTCTCAACTGGCCTTTTCCTAGAAGGATCCCAGCCCAGGGAAATGCTTGCAAATTAAAACCAGGGATGCTTTTAAAATCAAACACAGCCAGTTTCTGAAGAAAAGAGTCTCTCTTCTCTCCAAACCTGTGGTGATCCTCCTGAGCTGCGCACAAAAAGGGTTATTTTTATTTTTTACCACATTGCTGAAAAATATTCCTGAGAGGGGAAGATTCTCACCAAGGTGGGGCAGGAATTGCCACAGCTGGCTTTGGCTCAGCCTCCCAAACTAAGTTTGGATCACTTCAAAGGATTCATCCCATTTCTTGGAGGTTTCATCTCAGAATCAGGGAAGCATTTGGGTTGGAAAAGACCTTTAAGGTCCCAGAGTCCAACCATTAACCCAACCCAATTCCACCCTCACTTTATTGGTGCCATTCTGGGAGTAGGGGCAAAACAGCTGAATTTAGGGAAAGGGAAGATGAAGTCAAGTTTCTGTTGAAAAATTCATCAAAAGTTAAAATATCTCCTCTTTTTTGATCAGTCCTTAATCCAGGAACTAAAGCTGTTCAGGACACAGATCCCAGGGAATTTTCAATGGCAGCAGGAATCTGTTTGAGGTGCTTCTTGTTTAGGTGTTAGAAAACAAAATGCTTTTGTTTCTGTACCACATAAATGGGAGTCCACTGGTGAATCTCTGTGTGATTTGATAATAAATAATTCACCAGGAAGCAGCTCCAGGAGTGAATTGTTGGTTCATTCCTGTCCCAACGAGGGAACAGCAAAACCTGGCTACAGGTGCCCCTTCAATAAAAGGCAACAGAGGAAAATCATAAATATTATAGGTATTATAATGTATATTTAACCTGCCCAAGATAATTCCAACACCATTTATTTATGCTGCTAATTCTTATTTAGAAGTTTTATACCTTTGCCAGTGCAGACATTTATGTTGGTTCAGGCCTTTATATATATATATATATAAAATCTTTTTCCTTAAGTTTTCTTTTTATCTGCAGCACAATTTCAGCATTTGAGTGGCAGCAAGTGACATTTGCAGAGGACAGATCCTGCAGGCAAATGAGCAGGTGACAGGAGGCACAATGGCACTCAGGAATAGTCTGACACGTGGGTGTTCCGACTGGAGGATCCTCTTTGTGTTCCATGAAGTTCTCATGGAGCAGCTTTCAGTTGATATTGTATTCTCAGAGTATAGAATTCAATGTATCCCCATCACACACAGCCTTCAGCTGGGGTTCTTTACACCATTCTGCCTTATAATACCACTGGAAGTGCAGAAAGCTGAGTAAACTGCCTCTGAGTGTTGTATGAGAATGATATCCACATGCCTTGATCAGGTTAAGATTTATTACTCAGTTGATTGTGATCCTTGGAAAACAGTTCTTGGGAACTGGTGATGGGAGAGAAAGAGCTTTGTTCCTGTGAAGGGCACTTCAAAACTCACTGGAAACTACTAAACTTTTATCTTCCAATGAAGCAAGTTAGCAAATCCCTGATTCAGGTGGTTAAAAACTACTGATCAGGCTACTTAAAACCAGTAAAGCCATATTATCAATATTTGGCTGATTTTTCCATGTCAGGAAATCATGTGGGTGGCCCTGTTCTGCAGCCCTGCAATCCTGTAAAACCAGCTCTTTTACAAAGTCTTCTCTTGGAAAGGATTGGGAGGGTTTAAAGGTGAGCCAGGCACCCTCCTGAGCACAAGGGTATAACATCTGGGGGTTCCCACTGAATGTTTTTCCATAATTCAGTTGGTTTTTCTCTTTCTTAGTACTTAAAAGACTTTTTTCTAATGCCTTTTCAGTGGAAATTATAATTATGAACTAATCCATACATAAAACTTTTTTTTTTTTTTCTGATTCGTCTTAAATTGCATTTCCTTGATGATCTAAAATCTAAAATACATTTCAAGGTTTTAAAAATAGACCACAGAAGGGGACAAGTCCCTGCTTTGACACAGATGTTTCTGCAGGAGGGCCAGTGCCCTCAGATTATCATGATGGTCCCATCTAAACGTATTTAAAATACAAAATTACACATTCTCCATGAATAGTTTTGATTTGGGCTGCAGGAATGTGGAGCTAAAATTCCACTTAAAGATGGTTTATAATTAGGAAGGACCAGCCTGGCTGCAGCTGCAGGGACAGGGATAAGGACAGGCTGATGAGACCAGAGCAGGAGATGGGAATCACAAACCTGATCCCTGCAAAAACACACTCTGGGAGCCCAGGTTTAATGCCCAAAGTTATAGTGATGCCTTGAGGCTGCCCTGGAGCAGAGGCTGACCCAGAGTTCCAGAATAAAGCAGGGATTGATTCAAGGATCTCCTCCATGGATGTTCGAGAATTTTGTGAAGAGGGGAGTGTGGATCATCCATTAAAAAATCCTTCAAACCAGGAATACTTCTTGGGAAACCTGTCCTGAGTGAAGATGGGAGTGGGGCACTCACTGGGTATGGCTTGTGTGGTTGTGTCTGACATATCTGGATCTGCTTCCTGCAGGATTGGATTTCCTGCCCCAGACAGGTCCTTTTGCTTTTCTAGGCATCAAGGGAGAATAAGGAAGAGCTCTAGGGTGACTTTCTAGTTCCTAAAAGGGCTCCAGGAGAGCTGGAGAGGGACTGGCGACAAGGGATGGAGGGACAGGAGCCAGGGAATGGCTCCCACTGCCAGAGGGCAGGGATGGATGGGAGATTGGGAATTAGGAATTCCTGGGTGGGCTGGAATTCCCAGAGCGGCTGTGGCTGCCCCTGGATCCCTGGCAGTGCCCAAGGCCAGGCTGGAGTAGCCTGGGACAGGGGGATGTGTCCCTGCCATGGCAGGGGTGGCACTGGATGAGCTTCCAAGCCCATCCCCTGTGGGACTGTGTGAATTTCAGGAGCCAGAAGCCAGCCCAGTGACTGTTCCCAGCCCTCCTGCAGCTCCCAGGCTATCACCTTTCACAGACCCTGCTCACAGCTCCCTGATCTTGTTTCAGAGCCTGGGACTGACAGTGAGCTCAGCACAGCACCCAGAAAACTGGTTCCATATTAATTACCCATAATAGCAACAAAATGCTTTTATATAAAATTCCTCCTCTTCTGCCTCTCATCTGGATGATCTTAGACTTCTTTTCCAACTTTAACCATTCTGTGATCTGGACTGAGGTTTTTTCTGTGTTTTATACATATTAAACCCTGCCTAACAGTATTTTAGCTTCTTGTTGTTGCAGTTCATTATTCCTTGTGCCCCTCCCTCAGCTGTGTTTGTGCTTCAGCCTTCTCTTGCACTTCTTGCAGAAAGGAAAAACCATGCCAGTTGGGAAAAGTTTGTGCAAGGCATTTGTGTGGAAATGGTCTCCCAACCAGGGAGCTGAGGAGCCCAGCCCAGTGTCCTGCTCTGGCTCTGTGGCATAAATTTGATTTATAACGTGCAACATTTGTGGCTGCACTCCTGATGTGCCTTGGTTTTTATCCCCTAAATTACTGATACACACACCATGTGGTAGGTTTTAAACAGAGATTTTTTCAGAGGCTGAAACATTTCTTAAGGTAAGGCTTGTGCTGTCCCAAATAAATAGTTGCACACCAAATTGTGAGGGAGATCAGATGGCACTGCTGTGTGTTCAGAGCCTGCACTCCAGGTGTGGAGCGACACAATTCCAGCATGGTCCATCCTCTCCCACTCTGGAGAAATTCTGGAGGAATTTCTAAATTCTAAGCTAAAACCATAAGTGATTTTTGGGTTCAGGTCAGGGGGATTACATTGCTGGCTGGAAGGAAAGAAGGGTCTGGCTTCCTCCTCTGTGATCAATCCCTAAATCCACAAGGATGTAAGAAGCTGAAAGCAGTTTAGCCCCTCAGCCTGGGAAGTGAACTTGAAAAGTGGGATGAAGGGAAGGGGAGCAAGAGCTTGGAAGGATTACACTCTTCCTTCTTGTTGGAATAGCAGGGCTGTGCTCCTTGGAGTAAATTCTAGCTTAGATTCAAGTTCATGGAATATTTACAATAATGGGAAATATTCTTGCTGTAGTTCCAAAAAGCTTCATGGATTAAGTTTTTCAGAGTGTTACTCTTCAAAAGTGGGAAATTTTAAAAACAATTTTCTAAAGGGAGGAAGAAAAGCCCAAACCACAACATACAAAAGATCTGCTGGACTGACACAGTGGTAAATTATTTGTTTAGGTGGAAATAGGAATTTATAAAATATGAATCTAGGATTGAACTGTGTGTTCTAGCAGTGAACTAAATGTGATTTAGTGATGATAAAAATGTGATTTTAAGATCAGATTGAGGATTGTCCAGCTGAAATTGCTGAATCCTGGAGTCCTGACTCTTGATGGCAGAGCTGAAAAAGAATTTCACTTACATGCCCAAATGACAGAATCACAAACACAGCTCTGTCATGACTGAGCTCCATTCCTGAATTTCACTGTTCCATTCCTGAATTTCAGTGCTCCATTCCTGAATTTCAGTGCTCCATTCCTGAATTTCACTGCTCCATTCCTGAATTTCACTGCTCCATTCCTGAATTTCAGTGCTCCATTCCTGAATTTCACTGCTCCATTCCTGAATTTCAGTGCTCCATTCCTGAATTTCAGTGCTTTTCAGACATTTAGGTAATTCTGCATCAGGTTTTGCAGGATGAGCTCTAGGACAGAGATTCCAAACCAGTTAAATTTCTTCTTGCCTGTCCTTGAACTCATCTAGAAACACTGTCAGTGCTGAAGCCATCCCAGTTCTTCATTTCCTTGATTCTGTAACTCAAAAAAAAAGGTAAAAAATAAAGATTTTGGAGAAGTATTGAAGGTATTTCTGATGAGGTTTTCTAGTGAAGGTCTATAGAAAATAAGCATGAATTCTTCTATCAGTGGATCTTGATGTAATATCTGCAACTTGATGATTTAAGTTTAATAAATTACTAAATTCAGGGTTTGGCCAACAAAAGTGAGTGGTGGGACAACCTGTGGCACATCTGGATTTGTCCAAATGGATCTGGAGTTTGTCCTTGTCCACAGCAGCTCAAGGCCTGACAGTAGAAGAAAACAGACTATTTCTAAAAGCTCGGAATGCTGAGCTGATGCTTTCAAGACTAGAAAGTAAATAATACAATAAACCAAAACTCTGATCTGTGCTTCTAAAGAAAATGCACTAAAATAACTGAAAACCTGTGACACCTTCAAGGCGCCCTTTGAACATTAGAAAAACTTGGATTTTTATCTCCTTTTCACTCAAAGGCCTGGTCCTGGTGTGGTTTCAGATGCAAAGGTTGGTCATCTCCAGGGCCTGGATGATTTTTCCTTTTGACCTTTCCTAAACGCCTAATGAAGAGTGGGAGGGCCTGCTGGCTGCTTAATTAGGGTGATTTAATTTTGTAGCAGCTTTCAGTAGGTGTCACATACGGTACCTCTGGGTGGATGCTGACAGGGGCACAGGGCTGAAGGCCTTTGGCTTTGCAGGAGACAAATTGTCTCTTCAGCTCCTGTTGTTTCAGTGGTTCACCAGAACCTGTCCCAAAACAGCTTCAGGGGTTTGGGAGGTGGGAGCAGAGCTTTCCTCCTGTCCCTTCACTCCCTTGGGGTCACCCTGAGCTGTGCTGGTGCCTGGTGGCTCCCCAGGAGGTTTCCCTTCAGTGGGAAGTTCTGTGTGGATATTTGGGAGCAGGACACCAACGTGTTCGTTCACCATGGCCTCTGGCAAGGTGAATTCCCAAAGCTTCACATCCCAGATTGTCACGGGATCGTGGAATGGGTTGGGTTGAAAAGGACATTAAATCATCCCAATCCACGGGCAGGGATACCTCCCACTATCCCAGGCTGCTCCAAGCCCATCCAACCTGGCCTTGGGCACCTCCAGAGATCCAAGGGCAGCCGCAGCTGCTCTGGGAATTCCAGCCCAGCCCCTCCCCACCCTCCCAGGGAAGGTGCCAAGGCTCCCAACAGGTGATTTTCCAGGAGGAGTCATCCCTGAGGGAATCACTGTGGAAACTCATTAGGTGGTTAAAACCACCAAGATTTACAGTGTTCCAGAAAACACTTCCAGAAAGAAGTTTAGTAGCTGATAACTTCACAACTAACATTCCAGAAAGCTCTCTGGCATCTCCTGGAATGCACCTGAGCAGCAATATGACTTTTTGCCTAAAAAATAGAAGAATATGTTAAATTGTGTTGAGGTTACACCAAAAGCTACCAAAAATAAATGGGATGCTTGTTCCTTTTTGTCCCTTCCAAAGAACAAAAGCTAAGCCTAGAGTTAAGTCCTGACACTTTATTAAATTTAAAGAGAGGAAAGAAGACACATTTGCCTTGTTAGACTTTTCACTGGTTTGAGAAAAAAAAGTCACTTTTTAATGGAAAGAGAAAATGAGCCTTGCTTTGAGTGCTGGAAGCCCAACAGTTAAAAATACAAGAAATCTTTACTGTTGCAAATGCTGCTCTCTTAAAGGGAATGTGGCAATTCTAAATCCTCTGTCCCAGGAAATCAGCGCTGGTTTGAAATGTGTGCAAACTGAAAACAGTCTATGCCAGAACTCCTTGTGCTAGTGCCAGCTAAAAGCAAGAAAGAAAGGGGGAAAAAAAACCCAAATTGATGGGTTTCAAAGCTGATAATTGTGCTTGAGTGCTGTGGCTGTAAATCACTGAGTGGCTTTTCCTTGGATACAACAGTCACTGCATGTAAATGTACACATGTTGCTTCTGCAACAGTACAAAATACCTGAAATCCTCGATTGCAGTTAATAAAATACAACCTGATGCAACATTTCACCATTTGCCTTAACCTGAGATGATTCCATGAATGACAAATACCATAATGCTGAGGGAAATCAAAATTCATGCACAAGATGATGGCAGAATGTGTGACCTTAACTTCAGAGCAACACAACGTGTTAAATTAACTTGCAGTAGTTCCAAAAAGCTTCATGGATTAAGATTTTTTTTGAGTGTTACTCTTGAAGAGTGGGAAATTTTAAAAACAATTTTCAATTCTGTGTGAAGAGACTTTTCAGTTTGGCTCAGCTTCTCCAAAATCATCTCTCAAGTCCCTGCCTGTGTGTGCAATCATTTTGGGCAGAGAAAATCATTACTCTGCAGGTGTGTTGGATCTGTTCCTCAGGATGACTCCACACCCCTGGTTACATCCATGGCCCTTCCCAAATCATCTCCTGTTGCTGATCTCGCAAAAATTTGAAGGCAAATGTTAAAACAAGATTCTGCTCCTCTTCATTGGTTTAATGTCTTCTGTATTCAGAAAACAGCTGGAAAATGAGCTACAAAAATGGATTTTTATCAAACTTACTGGCAGAATTTATCCAGAGGTGCAGAAATTGTACAGAATTGTATAGAAATTCATGGAATCCCGGGATGGTTTGGGTTGGGAGAACTTTAAAGCTCATCCTAATCCATCCCAATTCTGGCAGGGACAGAATTTCACTGTCCCAGGTTGCTCCAAGCCCCTTCCAGCCTGGACTTGGGCACTTCCAGGCATCTAGGGAACCCTCACATCACTAATGTTGTTTCTTTTGTTTCTTTTTTGTTAAGGTTGGGATTAAATTGTGAGATGATATTTTTTGTTTGGACTCAGATGTTTATTAATTCTTATTTGTATTATAGTCTCACAGAGTGTGAGTTCTACAGTGCTTCACTCTAACAAGGTAAAAATGGAGCTGTGTCTCTCTCTCTAGAAGGACTTTTAAGGATAAACTGTTTAGTTAAGAAATGACACCTCAATTATTTTTACTTTTAACTTTGTAACTAACTACTCATGTCTTGTAATGTAGACTTTTTATCCAATTACACAATACTACCTAAGTTTAGAAGGAAGAAGGTGAAGAAGGACTAGCTTCTGTCCTAAAACCCCCCATCATCTTGCTCTATATACATCACTATATTCTAAACCTTAAACTCTGAGTTTCCCAGCCTGTGATATCACACACTTCTATCCAAACTCCACACCCACAATCCCAGTTCTGTCATTCCATTTTGGAAGCTTCTCCAGGGCCTCAGGTCAGTGCAGTGTTCTCCTGGGGTCAGTGCCTGGCAGCACAGAAACTCTGAAATTCCCAGCAGGAACCAGGGTCCAGCTCAAGGGCAGCCACAGCTGCTCTGTGCCAGGCTTTGAGACTTTTTTTACAAAGCCCAAGCTGCCATTCATGGTGTGGTTGCAACAAATTTAGAGCTTGTTATGGGTTTGGGGTTTGGACCAAGACAATTAATTCAATTAATAAAGCAGGAGGAATGTTTGTGCTGTCACATTAATTGTGCCACAAAATGATGTGGTTACATCGAGTGGGGAGAGCCACTGATGTAAAATATTTTGCTAAATAGGTACAATAATAGCCCTTGATGATAATTTGGAGAATGTGAGAGTACAGTGTTATTGCAGGTGAATTCATATTTTCTGTATTTAATGTTTCTTTGGACAAGCAAAACAAAAGTCTGTTTGGGAAAAACCTTGGTTTAAGCTGCTAATTTTTCTCTGCTGCCTAAAATACTTGAAGGTGCTGAGGAACAAATTTTTTTAACCTCCTTTGTTCACCATCATGTGCTCAATTGGGCTGACCTGCAGCCCTAAAAGCCAAATTATTTGGTGTGTCCATCCAAGACATTTTCATGTGTGTTTTAGGGTAAATTCTTACCTTGAGTAAGTTTACACCACTTTGTAGTGAAGCCCTAGTATGCAAAATGAGCATCTGCCTGCACCAGCAGATTCTCAATTCTGGTGGTTTAGCAGAGGACATGTTTATAGTTCAGAAAATAAATAATTCAGGAGCCTGTATCTGCCTTGTGTTGACTCTTTGTAACCTTACTTGAGATTTACCAATTCAGTCCTTCTACTTAGTACCAGTTAACTGTTACCTGCAAGGACCTGAGTTGTGGAAAGACCTGGGCACTGTTATTTGAAGCTGTTAAGGGAAAATAGAAAGAAAAAAAATTGTAGTAGTATAAGTAATAATAATAATAATAATATCATAGTGATAATCATTATTTATCTATAATATAGTCTCTATTATATTTTATATTATATATTTTTATGTTATATATTATGTATTATATATTATGAGGTTGCTAAAAGCTTTGGATGGTGCCACAGAGCAAGAAACTCAACTGATGTAAAACCTGATCACTAATGATGTTAAAAAAGCCCCAACCCGTGCACAGATCTCACTTCATGGAAAATTAAAGATGCTCTTACTGGTTTTCAGGCTATCTTGATATTAGGGAGAAATACTAAATTATCAAGGAATAATTTTTGACCAAACAAAATGTTTCCATCTGTTCTCTGCAACTGAGCAGGAGCTAAAGTAGGCATTTTCTGTGCACTGGTGCCATTTACAGAATGGCTTAATTTTGTCTTTAGGC
The DNA here is from genome assembly GCF_017590135.1 of Pyrgilauda ruficollis. NCBI lineage: Eukaryota > Metazoa > Chordata > Aves > Passeriformes > Passeridae > Pyrgilauda > Pyrgilauda ruficollis. Next base: position 152,446 of record NW_024524377.1, on the reverse strand, counting down.
TGAAAACCATGTTTTGCTGGCATTCTCTGAGACTTTGGTTGCTCAAATGAAGGTCCTGTTCCTCACACTTGCTGATCATGTTCATCCAAAGAGGGGGCAAAAGTAGAATTCCAGTTTGAGGTTATTTTAGGTCCTAGTTTTGTTTAGGTTTGGTTGCCACTTTTGCACATTCACACATTCCAGCAAAGCAGATTGAAGTTTTCTCCCCTGGCACAGCGCTGCCATCCCTTGAAAGGTGCTTTTAAAATCCCACCAGGTTCTTTGTGTATGGAATTATTTCAGCCCTGAACTTTTTGAACGTGATGGGACCATTCAGATCCTTTAAATTTGGCTCAGTTTGGATCTGCTCAAAAAATAGAGCCCAAAGATACTGAAATACAGGAGAGGCTGGTTGGAGGAACAGCAGCTCACAGGGGTCATAAGGTAGGGAAAAAGTTTCTGGGTGAAGCCATGTCCAGATGTTGTATTTCTGTTTCCTGGTGTGGAAGACAGATCCCAATACTTGGGTGACATTCCCAGTGCCATACCTGGCATTCCTGCTCCTCAAGGTCCTGGCAGATCACATCCAACCTGTCCAGCTTGTTACACATCACACCAAGGCTGCTGCCCAGAATTTGGGAAGAGTTCCCTCAGAGGTGCCAGGCTGAACTCAGCTTTGCAGTGATGCCTTAAGTTCAGCTTTTCTGTTTTTCAGACTGTGCTGCTTCAGTGTCCAAGTCTAGGCTTCACATTAGGGGATGGTAAGGTCTCTGCCTGTTGCCACAGGATCTCACTGTCCATCAGCTCCAACCTGATGTAATTCTGTGTTGGAACCCTGGTCTCTGAGTGTTTCAGACTTTGTGTGTTAACAGATACTAACCCCCAAGAAAACACGACATTAAAACTAAAGCCATAGAAAGATCTTCCAAAATAAAGTAGTAAAACTAAAATTGTCAGTATGTCGTTTAAATAGAAATATGTAATATCACATAGTAGAAAACTTAAAATTTAAAGTTGGAAAATTTAAAATTTCAAAATGTAGTAATATATATATATAATATATAGTAATATATATATTGTAATATATATAAAATAAAAGTTCTAAAAAGCTAATCCTTCTTTTTCACCTTCTTCATAAGTTAAAGTAGTATTATATAATTAAATAATAAAGTCCACATTACAAACCACAAATAATTATTAAGTTAAAAATAAAAATAATTTAAGTATCATTTCTTAATTGAACAATTTATCCTTAAAAAACCTTATAAAATATACAACTCCATATTTTAATTTATTAACATAAAATACTATAGAACTCAGAGTTTATAAAACTATAATATATAAAAAAAATAAACATCTAAATCCACACAAAAAATACAATCTCACACATATAATCCCAACCCTAATAAAAAGGAAAAAACCCCTAAACATCAATTCTGGAAGAATTTCAAGTTTTTCTCCCTGTCTCAGACTCTCCTTGGGAGATGGAGTCTCTCATCTGGAAGCTCCCCTTAACTCCTTCCTGCCAGGCCTTTGAATTAGGGAAGTTTGCAGGTGCAGGAGAGGAAACAAAAGCTTCAGGGGTCAGAAACTTCATTTTTTATTAAGCCTGAAGCCAGAAAGTGTAAAAAACAGGCTGAGAATGAAGGAACTGGGACACTTTAATTGTGGTTTCTGTGAAGGAGGAAAAATTCAGTCATTAAATTGACATTTTGCAGTTCACTGTTCTTAGAGCCATACAAAATGGTAAGGCTGTAATGTTATTGCACTTATATTTAATTATTAAATTATTGTTATTTGGATTATTAAATTAATATTATTTTAATTATTTGACTTATTAATATTATTTAATTCTTAAGCTAACTTAAGCAAAACAATTAAAATTGTTCAACTTCTTGTATATTACAAGTTCCTTTCGCTTGAAAGGGGAATTTTATGGTCATAGAGAAAACTTCATATAAAATCATGAAATAAAAAAGCAAATTTAGCTTTAACCAAGTTGTCTGTTTACTGCTACTGAAAGTCTTGTTCTCGGATCCTTTTCCTCTGTGTGCTCTGCTGATGTGAAAGTCCTTCAATTTAACTTTAAAAATCTGGAATTTAGTTATTCCTGTTGTTGATTTCCTGTTGAGCACCTTGACGCCTTTAAATCTTTGTTTTTACTGTGCTTTTTCCCCAGTGACATTTGGTACATTTGTCATTAATAATATTCAATATTTCTCTTTGGCCTTAGTGCTGTTGTGATACATGTTTCTAAAAATCAGAGGAATATTTGATTATTTAGTTCCATACCTTAAAACCAGACTTTATAAAATCTCTCAAAGCTTTCTGAAAACTCTTTCAATCCTGGGCTAAATTTTTATAGAATTTTGAGCTTCATTTCTGAATAAATAAGACAGGTATTTTTAAAATGATCAAACAGATTGAAATAGTAGGGCATTTTCATATAAATATAGACTCAGGGGTGATCCAGTGTGAATTATATTAAACTCACTGGGGAACCATCCATTAACCTGAGCCAGAATAGAATCAGAATTCCAGACACTGAATCCTGCTTTAGGAGCCCTGGGCCTGGGGATTATTCAGATACCTTCCTGATACTTTTATCAATGCATGGGACAATTAGTTGTGCTAATTAGCAGCATCACTTTGGAAGAACTGCGTGGAGGGAGTGGAGTGACAACGACAGAGCAGGCAGGGGTGGAACTGGGATGGAATTCCTTCTCTCTGGAAATTCATTGTGCATTTTCTCAGCCTTTCCAGCTTCAGGATAATTTCAGTTGGAGCCTGAATCCAGAGCAGAGTCTCCTCTCTGCTCCATGGCAGCATCTGCCCTGCGAGAGAGTTTAAAATAATCAAGATTTGCCAGTTAGGGAGATTTGTGCCAAGAATTCTGAAGTAAAAAGTAACAGAGTTTAGAGAAGTTTATGTTATTTTCTTTGGGGAGGATTTCATTTTAAACAATGGCACAATGTCATGTCTAAAAGAAGACACTTTATTATGTGATGATAAAGTGTCATGAGGCAAAAATATAAACTGTTGGTGTGCTTGTTGCATGAAATTTCTTCTCTCCTAATGAGTTTGGGGCTTTGGGAGAAGAGATTCCTCTGGAAGTCCAGGTATCCTTTTCTTCTCATGCTGTGGGTGTGTTTCTCCAGGTCTTGCTGGAGTTGTGTAACTTGTGGAGAAATGGAAAAACAAATCAAATTCTGATTTTGGGGTCAACACAAATGTTTTTATATTAAATAATCTGAGTCAGGAGATGGAAATGAAGATATTCTGGTGGATTGAGTTAAATTTTGCCTGTAGGTGCATCCATGGAGGAGATCCTTGAATCAATCCCTGCTTTATTCTGGAACTCTGTCCAGCCTCTGCTCCAGGGCAGCCTCTCAAGGTGTCAGCACAGGAGCAGCAGCAGGGGCAGGAGGAAAGAGTGGACACTGGGCTGGGGGGCAAATGTGACAATTGTTTCTCCTGTTTGGGTTGTTTTACCAAATGTCTTCACTTTTGGGGGCATATTTATATTTCCTATGAGAAGGCTGAGGTAGAGACAGTTGAATAGAGAACCTGAGCACCCTGGCCCATGGAAGGTGGCCCTGGGGAAGGGGACAGAGCTGGATGGGATTTTAGGTCCCTTCCAACCCAGACATTCTGGGATTCTGGGGTTAAAAAAATCAATTATTTGTAACTATGAGTAGTAACAACTGATTTTTTATTAACTCATTCTTTTGTACTTTTAGCAACATAGGAGAAATAGGAGGAAAGACAAATTGGCATTACACAGATCTCAAATTCTTTGTTTATCTTCTCAGCTCTCATCAGTTTCTCAGTTATCTCTATATTAAATTAAAGATCAGTGAAGGAGAAAAGTTGATTACATTTCCATTGTGAGCCAGAAAACAGCAGTGCTTGTACACCAGGTATGCAAAGGGACTGAGGGAAACAAGTTTTCAAAGTGCTGTGTTACAGATGAATGAAAATAATTTGTAAATTATTCATCAAATTTAATTCTAAGTTGTTTTGAGAAAACCAAACTAAATTGGGACATGTGATTGTTGGAGAGACCTTTATTCTCCAGCCTTTACAGGTGTAAATCTTGAGTATGAACTTCATCAAGATGTGGAGAATGTCCAAACTGCAGGGAGAGGTATCATCTAGTCAAGATTTATAGGATTGAAATATTGACTAAACTGATATCTGATTTTTTCCTCTTGCAAATTAAAACTCCTTTTTTTTTTTTTTGTTTTCCCATATCTGGAGACACAAAAAGACAGATAATATCCCTTCTCACATCTTGTGTGCTCAAAGCAACATCCACTCAAATGACAGCATTGCCAAACCTTTCAAAAACATTCCTCACATCTCTATATCACATCTGGCAAGTAAACATGTCAGCAGGTGAGCCTTATGTATCTCTCACATACATAAAGGAAATAGAGCAGTACTGTATATTTATAACAATGTATCACGTAATTTAAAGAAATGTGATAGTTTGTTGGCCTTCCAGCTGATTTCTGAATTAACTTCTCAGGAAGACCTGCCTGGTTTTTGGTGTTTCTTTGAGCTCTCGTGTTGTTCACGTGGTCCATGGTGTTGTTAGGCAGTTACAGTTCATTTTTGAAGTTCTCTTCATCTGGCCAACTTGTTGTGGTACACAAGCTCAGGAAAGGCCATATGTTCCTGCAAAGGTAGCCTTGGAAGGTGGGATAGCTGCTTCTTCTTTTTCTTCTGCCATCTGTTCTGCTTTAATTTCATTTTCTCCAGACGCCGTGTCGAGCAAATACTCAGATAATAGATGGGAATTCTAATCAGTGTGGAAACAAGATTATTGTTGCCAACAGTAGTCAGGTATTCAGATTTTTTACACATTTCCCTTGCTCTTTGGCATTGCAACAGTTAAAATTTAGAATTAGGAAGCTATAAATAAATAAACATTATTTTTATTTAAACCACAAAAGCACTGAGATGTTCCCATGAACACAAAAGGGATTTTCAGAAATAAAAAGAGCAAACATCCTGGATTTCTCCAAGTGCCTGCTGCTCTTTCCACTTGGAGTTTCTCCTTGCTGTCCATGTGCCACTCCTTGCTGCTCCAGCCCAAGCATTCCTGCAGCCACAGGGATTAGGGAAGGATCTGGGTTAAGACTAATCCAGCAGAAATACACAAATCCTGGGCTGATCCAGGAGGGACTCAGGGAGCAGGAACACAGGGATGAGTTGTGCCCTCTGACAGAGTGAGGGACTCCACCTCAGGAATTCCCTCCTCAGGAATTCCCTAAAACTCCAGGAAAATGGAGAAAAAATCAGAGTTTCCAGGCTTTGTGCTGAGCAGACAGCAGAGCCCTGATTTAGGCCAGACCTTCTGGCTTGAGTCTGAATTAGGGAAACCTGAAAATCCTGTGAGCCCTGTGGTTACTCCAAGCATAATCGTGTATATAATGTGTATTTTCACCCACTTTTTATGCTGCTTACAGGAATAAAATTAAATATAAGGTCGAGCTTAGACCAAGGTTGTGATTTGCCATCACTTGTTCAAGTCACAGAATTCTGCTTGGTGCAGGGGGAAAATCTACAAGGTATTTGAGGGAAAAAAAAAAGGCTACAAGTCTGTAACCTACTTTCAATGGTTCTAAACTACTTTGGGGGTTTTTATATTAATTTATAGAAATGTCCATGTGTGTGAGCGTATATAAAAAGAGATGTGTGTATAAATAAACAAAACTGGGCGTCTTTTTGCTATTTTAGTTCTCTGAAATTTTGTGGTGGATCCTCTCAAGAATATCTCATTTTGAAGTCCTTTTTCTCCATTCTCCAGCTGTGTGGGCTGTGTTTTTAGAGCCCTAAATTCTCTACAAGTGTAAAGCAGGGAAGGTACAGCCTGAGCTGGACTTTGGGGAGCTCTCCTGGTTCTGTGTGCATGGGCAGTGAAGTCAGGGATCCTTCCAGAGGGAATTTCAGAACAATTTCCCTTTCTGCAAGTCTCCCTTTAGCACAACATGTATTTTATTGCAGGAAGAAGAGGCTTCACCACAACAAAACGGGCAAAAACCACAAAGACTTGAAGAAACAGCACTTCTCTAATTCTTCCCAAAATTCCCAGAACCACCAAATCCTAAAGGATTACACCCACCAGTCTTCCTGATTTCAGGTGGGTGAGTTCTCTCTGTGCCTCTCTGTCTGCCAGCCTGGGGAAGTTGGGGATTCCCATTCCCTGGAATGTCCAAGGCTGGGTTGGGCAGGGCTTGGAGCAGCCTGGGACAGTGGAAGGTGTCCCCATGGCAGGGGTGGGGATGGATGGGATTTATGTCCCTTCCTATTATTGTTGTAGTCATAGAGGTTTGAGATTTTAGAGTAGTTGGTTGTAATTTAAAGTACTTATAAGTTTTGGGGTTTTTTTTGTTGCAAGGTAATATGTAACTTTCTAGTTCAATAAACAGTTGCTACAAGGTGTATTTTGGTTTTTTAACTTATTACTTTTACTTATTTTTACTGCATTGTGGATATTTTTATTCAATGGATTTTTGTTACTTTTGTACACGTATACTTCTGTTATAATTTCTAAACTCTTAGATTACTTAATCATAATTACAATTGCTGTAATTGTCTATACAGCTACACCCCTACATTATAAACCCTTCACCATCTTATCAATCAGTTTCTCACTTAAGGTATATTTTTTTCTTACAACTATAGAAACATAAGTTTATGATTTTTCTGCTTAATGTCTGTGTATTGTATTTTTACATCAATCTAAGGTTGTAGATCAAACTCCTCAGTGTCTCTGGAATTTCTGTTTTTCTGATTCTGACACCTTCCCATCCAAACCAGTCTGGGGTTCTCTGGTTTCTTTGAAATGAAAGACAATGAAATTAATAAATATAATTTGGTGTGACTTTTTCCCTTAACAAAATAACAAATACTGTAAAGAAAATCAGACAGAACTGGATGCTCCCAAACAAAAGCTGCTGCTGTTATTTTCCAGCATGGAGCTCATGGCTCTAATTTGGAATTAACTGGTTTGGAGGAGAGGTTTTTAGTTATGCCACAGAGTAAATAAGAAAAATAACCAAAGAAACAGCCAATAATCAAGTTGATTTAGAAGAAATGCATTTGAAACCCAGCTAAAATAAAAAGAGAACTGGCTGACTGCCACCCTCTTTTCTACTCATTTGTGACAGCACACAATTAAAAAGTTCAGTTTGTTGCTCTTACAGGAATAACAGATTTTGGTATTTTTTATGTTTACTCATAAAAAGTATATTTAATTTTAGATCCTCCAAATACTGTAGTTGTAAGAATATTGTTTGTATCTGGAGAGATTAGATGGGGACAGGATTTTTTTAATCTGTTAGCACAGATTTGTTATGTAAATAGGAAGCTCACAAAGGAAGGAGACAGCAAAAGGCTCTGAAAAAACAGATGTGTCTCCCCCAGAAATAAAGTCACCACTGCATTCCTGAAACTTTTTGGGAAGTTCACTGTTAGGAATGTGCATGGAATAAAAAAAAAACCCAAATTCTAATTCCGCTGTGTAAGTCCATTTCCATACACTCAGTACAGATAATTTTATCCTTAATTTATTATTGCTATGTAATTTTGATAAGTTCAAAATCAGATTATTCATTTAAATGAATTCCTGTGATGCTTTGCTGTGGATTTCTCGGGGCTCCTTTCCCTGCTGCTCCTCCAGCCCTTAGCACTGGCCATGTGACCCAGATTTTTTAAGCCCTGCTATGACTTCAGGTTTTATTCTTGGGCTCTTTCATCCATCTCTTGGAATTGTTTCCAGTAAATTAGAGTTTTACAGTGGTTGCTGTGATTAGCATTCTATGCTCATGGGGAATTCTTCATAAAAATGTCTCTGATCAATACCTTTCAATGTGTTTAAACATTAATATATAATTTTATATGAAGAATGTTACATCCATAGTGGAATTATGATCTAAAATACATTTTTATGCAAATTCTTTAATGGTAGGTTATACCATCTCGCTATCTGTTTTTGTTACTGTGAAGATAAATTATAATTATATGAATAACCTGCATTAAATGGTTGTGTTTTGAAATACTTCCACTCAGTAATATCTGTATATTCAATAATATCTATGGACTGAATGTTCCTTGTTAATACAGGGTGTTAAAAACAGGTAAACCCTCTACAGAGCCTAAACACTGACATTTTCTAGTGCCCCAGTGCTTAAGAAAATCTAAATATGTATTCATCATTTATAGGGTGTCATTTCTAAAGTCATATTGGTTGGGGAAGGACTTCACAGAGTTAATCATTTTTATTTTAAGTACTTTGCATGTGAAAAAAGCCCATTCTGAAAGGCTCTGCCAGGTTGGCAAATGCAGTTTGAGGCAACCAAGAGTCATTAATGCCCATTTTTACAAAATGCTGGGCCCTAGTTTTGCACTGAAATTGGGAAGATCAATCGAAAACTCAGTTAAATTGAGGATAGTGATGAAATCCATGAAGCCAAACTGCAGGTTTTGCTTCTCAACTTCATTAAGATATTTAAATAATCGTGGGAAATGCTGTATTTGGTTTCACAGCCAGTGCACGTTGTGACTTTTGCTGTCACAGGGTGGTGTTGCACCCTATTTGTTTGGCTGATCTGAAATTTTTCATTCCCATTTTCTGTCAGGGTTTTCTGTGACAGGAGAAGGTTTTAACAAGAAGCCAGACCTTCAGTGTGATGATAAATGGCTTTCAAAGAGATTCCAAAGAGGTGATTTGGAAATCAGAGCTAATTCTTCCCATTTGCTGAAGGATTCAAAAATCACTGATGTTGCATTTGGTTTTAATGAAGATTTATTTGGGGAAAAATGTGAAATACCCAATTCTTGTGAATTTGATGCCCAACTGTGCCTGTGCTGAGTCCTCTGGCTCTGGGATCCGAGGATTTAAAGGCCCCATTAACTCTCTGGGATGTGCCTTTGACCTGATGAGCTCCAATCCATTTCACCTCTGGAAAAATCCAATTAATTGCCTCCAGTGCTGGGCAGGCTTCTCTGGGAGTCAGAGGGATTCCAGTAGGGAATCAGTGCTGGAGGCATCGAGCCTCTGGAGCAGCTCAGGGAGGATGGAAAGGGCTCAGGAGCAGGCAAGTGTTAGGGAATCATGAGCCATTCCCTATATTCCTGTGGGGAAAAATGAGCCATTCCCTGTATTCCTATAGGGAAAAATGAGTCATTCCCTTTATTCCTATAGGGAAAAATGAGCCATTCCCTTTATTCCTACAGGGAAAAATGAGCCATTCCCTATATTCCTATAGGGAATAAGGAGCCAAGGCCAGGCTGGATGGGGCTTGGAGCAACCTGGACTAGGGGAAGGTGTCCCTGCCCATGGCAGGAGCTGGGATCAGCTGGTCTTGAAGGTCCCTTCCGTCCCAAACTGTTGGAATGTGAGCCTCTCTGAGTTCCTCAGAGAGAGGGATGAATGCAGGGGTTCAATTAAAGCCTTTAGAGAAATTAAGATTCTATTAAGCCACATAGAGATGAAGTAGAAGTGTAGGTTTAAGTTTTAAGTAAGTGCAAGTTGTAGTTTTAAATAAGTAGAAATATATTTTAAGTGCCTTAAGAAACTGTGTTAGCTAGTAAAGGCCCTAAAGCTTAGTTTAAAGTTCAGTAACTTAGTTCCAGACTTAACAAAAACAGCAGAACTTTGCTTGGGTCTCTAGAATAGATAGAAACATGAACATAAACCAAACCATTCTGGGATTCCGTGATCCAACAGCTTCTGTTTCAGCTGGGGATTCACCAGTGTCCTGTACCTGAGCCAAGACTCATTTATAGCTCATCATTTATAGCTCAACATTTATAGTTCATCATTTATAGCTCAACAGTGGATTCCTGCAACTTTTGGGGAAGTTGATTGTTAGGAGTATGCGTGGAATCAAAAAAAAAAACAACAAATTCTGTAGTCACTGTGTAAGTCCATTTCCATACGCTCAGTACAGATAATTTTATCATTAGTTTATTGTTGCTATTTAATTTTGATAAATTCAAAATCAGATTATTCATTTAAATGAATTCCTGTGATGCTTTGCTGTGGATTTCTCGAGGCCTTTAGAGGAAGCTTCTTTCACTCTGGTGGTGGAACTTCCAGGCTCAGATTGTATCCAGGTAGGAATGCTTGGCTCCTCCCCTGAGCAGAGCATCTCCCCATGGGATGATGGAATTTGATCAGCCCTGCAGGGACACTCACTGGCCATGGACAGAAGATAATTAATAATTAATGGCCCACAGACAGCAGAGATCTCCTGGAGGGAGGATTGGCTGTGGAAAAGATAAAGAAAGCTGCCCAATGAACAAAAGAGAACTGCCCTATCTCTAAGAAAAACACAATACACACCTCCAGCCTAAGAAAACCTTCTACCTCACTCACCAAGGCCTTTTGCAGCATCACAGATCCAAAACTCAGCTTTTTGTCTTCAGCTGGAGGTTTTTGTGTGGATCAGTTCAACTCAAAAGGCATCTCCAGTTCCTGTCAAAGCCATTCCTTAGAAACAAATCTGACTTTGTTTATACTTCAAAGCAATTGTGTAGGGGCTTACAAAGCAATCAACAAAAGTGAAATTAAAACCTTTGGCTCATTGTTTTAATTGAAACCCTGTGATTATCTCAGCAGATGTAAGTGGGGTGCAGGAGTTCCTCACATGAGGGGTGGAGGGAGGCAAGGAGCCAGCCCCAATGGACATAGCCCATCATCGAGAGCACCACAGGAGGCTGTCTAGAGCAAAGCTCAAAGTGCAGCAGCAATTCTAAAAAACCTAAAAGATCCCCAAGATAACTTGAAGCAAGACCATGAGAAGCAATGTAGGTGAGTATTCTAAGGAAACTTTGGGATTTTGGGGTTTTTGGTAGTTCTACGCTCCAGCGGCGAAGTTTTAAGACAAAATATTTGATGCAATATTAAAAAAAAAAAAAAAACCAAACAGAAGATCAGGCATCTTCAACATTTTATGGTGTTGAAGTAGAAAAATAAACAGTTCAGCAGTTCCTGCCTTGGTGGAAGGTAGGCAGTTCACCCAAACATGGACTTTTTGATAAGAGAACAAAGAAAAAAACTTTCCTGACCTCAGTTTAAGAGATTGTATCCAGCCAGCATGTGAAGCACAGCATTTTAATGGGGAAAAAACCACCATTTTGTGCTGCTGTGATTCAGCTGGAGCATTAGTCATAATTGGGAGTAATATATTTTGACATAATCAAACAATAGAACTCCAGTTCTCTGCTGGAAAATCTGCCGCACCATTCCTGCCCTGGATGGTGTTGGAGGAGCTGCCTGAGGTGGAGCCAGACCTCTCCAGCACAATATCAAATCAAATGCTCTTATCCTTCTAGATTTTCCTGATCAAAATACAAGGTTACACCATGTCAACAACCAGCAGATGGGGAAAAGGAACGTCCTAGGAAGCTCAGAGAACACGCTTGGAAACGGAGCTATAAATACCAGGCTAATTCCATAGCTTTAAGATTTCTCCAAAGCTTTTTTAAATCCCTCCAGAAAAGGCTGAAGAGATCCCTAATCTGAAGTGGCCCAGTTGAAGGAATGTGTGTGGTTTTATTTTTAAATAAAGTTACATCTACAATAGTGTTGGGCATCTTAGTGAGTCACTGTACAATATTTGTTGGCTCAAAATAAGGATTTTAAACACATTCTCATTCTTAGCAGGACTTTTTTCTTCAGAGGAAATGTGGAATTCTGTCTGATCCCCTCTGAACTGATGTGTGCAGCATTCCCATGGAATCATTGATGGTCACAGCTCATTTGGAATTTTTGAGAGCTGTCCCTGATCAGGGAGAGCTGACACAAGAGCTCCCAAAATTCCTTGGTGGAATTTTATGTAAATCTCTTCTTCCCTGTGAGTGTAGGGAGGCCCTGGCACAGAATTCCCAAAGAAGGAATTCCTGTGGATTCCTCATCCCTGGAAGTGTCCATGGCCAGGATGAAGGAACCTGGGATAGTGGAAGGTGACCCTGCCCATGGGACACCTGGATGAGCTTTAAGGTCCCTCCAACCATTCTGGGATTCTCCTTCCACTGGAATCTCTTCATTCCTTAAAAATATCCCAGATTTTCTTGGTGTGTCTTTGCTTTTGGTAAGATCAAAGGCAGGAGGTGTTTTGCAATATTGGACCTTATAATTAAATGATTAAAAAAAAATATATTATAAAAAGAATATTTAAAAAATAAAATATTTATTCTTTATTTATTTTAAAATAAATATTATTTATTAAATTTTAATAAATGAATGTCATTTAAATTGGTATTAGCCAGAGGAATGCAAAGCAGAGCAAGCAGCCTGTGCCAGATGTAGGAATCAGGGCTCTTAAAGAACAGCTGAAAGGGCTGGGTTTGTTTATTGTAGGAAAAAAGGGAACACTGTAGGATGGGCAGAAAAAAGAGATAAGAGGGTTTTATCAAAGCAGTGGTGGGGGTTGCTCTGTAGATTAAAAAAAACCCCAAAAACTAAAAAGCAAGTTCAGGTTGCACCAGGTGTAATTTAGGAGAGATGGAAAGAGAAAACAGGCCGAGGGTTTTTTTGTTTTACTTCATATCTGACTGCAAATATGGGTGGAAAACTGGGATATTTTACCTATCACTGCCAGGAAACTTAAAAAAACACACAAAGAAGGAGCTCCCAGAGAAAATTTCAGTAATTTTGACCTTCCCCACTGGCCATGGGCTGAGCATTTTGCTCTCCCTCTTTGTTCACATCCTCAGTTCAGCTGTCACCTTAATTTTGGGATTAAATTTGTCTCATTTCCCTGCCAACCTTTTCCATCCATGGCAGCACCTTTCAGTTGAAGGTGTGCAGTAAAAATGAGCCAAAGGACCTTTGTTTTCTTAAATAAAATGCTTTGCAAAGCTCTTATTTCAAACAGAGGGGAAAGTTGGGTTCAGCAGCCTTTGGAAGTTGGAGTCGAGGAGCTGCTGCAGAGGAACATGAGAAATAAATAACCAAAGTTAAATATGTTGTGATGAAGAGCTGCCTGAGTGCTTCTTTGCCCACATTTCCCCCAATAATTCACTTTTTGGAGCAGAACATCCTCAGTATCTGCGTGAGGCAATTCCAGAGCTGGAACTGGGGCGCTTTCAGAGCATAAAGAACTGTTTGAGTTGTGACTTGGGATATATATTGTCCTTCAGCTGGGATGAAGCAGTGCATTTTCCAGGCTCTTATCTATTTTGGAGCTTTGTTCTCAACTCTTGGATGTGCTGCATCCTTAAAGGCCACATGGTTTTAATTTCTGGGTGCTTTACTCTCATTTTTCTTTTCCCTGCTTTGATGAGCTGGTGGAATTCTCTTATTCCTGACTGTGATTCACCCTTTTGTTTAGCTCCTTCTGAAGAGAACCAAACTTCTTCTGTCTGCTTTGGGGCCATTCCTCACGCAGGAAATTCAGATTTTTCAGAGCAAAGCCAGGGATACCTGGCAGGGCAGAGCTGGGCATCACCAGCAGGTACCACCTTGCTGAGCATTAAAAATAAATTTATCATGTTTGGGTGGCAAATCCCCTCCAAGGAATGTTTCACCAGCCCTGCTCTGAATCAGGGAATGTTTTATCCTAAAACCACCAGGTTCATTTCCCAGGAGCCAGGCTCCACTCCTCACTTCATTGGCCATGGAAATTTATCCTTATTAAGGTGATGGTGTGAACACATCTGATCATTGTTATGTAAGAATTCATCCCCAAAATACACAGACACCAACTTTGAGACACTTTACTCCTTTCAGTGGGCTAAAAATATCTTGGCTTGCTGAAAAGTAAATCTGAGTGAAGGGGCTGGGCCACCAGACACTCCTGAAACACAGAATTTTATTTAAAAGTAGTGGGGGGTGTGTACAGGCAAGAATTTTGATCATTTGTGTTGCCAGAATTCAGATTAAATGGAGTAAGGCTGATTTTGTAAAAAGAAATCATGCACTGGCAGTTTCTTAAATATTAGATTCTTTTTTCCATGCTGTGATGTTTGATGGAAATGAAACGTGTACAAAACAAGAAGTGGAAATAGTTATTCCATCATTTATCCTAAGAAACCTTTCTAAGTGTTTATAACTATGAAGAAATAATTAAGAGTCATTTAATATTGGAATCTTAATGTCCTTAGTGGGGTGTGTTGCTCACTGTTGCTTATTTTTTGTTTTAACTGATTGTTTTCCAGCTTGGAGTGAACAAGATGACCAGAGCCACCTTCAATCTAATCCTTAATGAGGAAAAAGGTGAGGATTTTTTAATTTTCATCTCAATCCCCTGTCCTGCTCTTAATTAATACATTAAAAATTACTTTCTGTGGCCGTACTGGTTTCAAAGGTTTTAAATACCAAAACAAAGGTGGTGTTTTGATGGCAGGGTGAGCAAGAATATTTTTAAATCAAATGGGGATTTCAGGAAAAAGCTGACTCAGAGCAGTGAGTAGAAAAAGGGGCTGGAGAGGGAAAGGTCATGTATACAAATCTTCATCAAGATTGATTTAAAAATGATTAAACTCACAACTAATAAATCTCTGCTACAGCAAGAAGGAAATATTTGGCATTTAAAAGAATGAAAACCACTGGTTTTTTTTTAATATCCTTGAAAATCTTTATTTTCCCAAATTTCCATTTCCCTGGTAACCTCTGAAGTCAATAATGTACAGCAGAGCTGAACACTTACAAATAGTTATTTCCTCCTCAATTTCTGCATCAGTTTATTAGATATTTTCTGAACATTCTCTATGAAGGATTCCTGAAATTCATATAATCTTCATTATAAAAGCATTGCAGAACTATGCTGAATAATATCAGCTTTTTGGAAGGCTGAAACTTGAGAATTGAAAGAAAATCCCTCATTTCTTTATCCAAAGTCCCCTAAAATAAAGTGGATGTGAAGTTTCTCCATTCTCATTAACATATTCCTGATAATATTCCATTTAATAATATTCCCTAGGAAAGGTTGGGATAACAGTGACATCATTCTTAGCTGATTTCTGGTGTACACCAAATATTAACCCTAATTTTGACAAAATCTGAGTGCTGCCATTGTGCTGACACAGAGGAGGTCTGGGTCACATGCACAGACCTGTTCCCCTTGGAAAGAAAAAAATCCATGTGGTGGAAAGCCTGGAACAGCATCCTGGGTGTCCTTCCACAGGGTAGACTTAATAAATATATTATTAAATTATAAATAAATATTAATAAATCCATAGTGAACAGCCAGGGGTGAGCGTTAAAAACAAAATACTTTTATTTCCTGCCCTTTTTTTTTTTTGGCTTTTTTTGTGCAAAGCCTTTCAGAGGTGTCTGTATCTTGGGAGGATGGACTTTATCCATTCTTTCATTGGAAGTGGCAGCCTCAGTTGCTCCCAGCTTTGGGAATTGCACAGAAAGATGGGTTAAAAGAAGATTGCAGGGAGAAGATTTTAGGGATTGGTGGTGTCCACAAGGAATCCTGCTCCTTCCCAGCTCAGCCCTGTTGTCCATTGCCTTGGATGAATTTACTGGCACAATTAAATCCCCAAAATTGAGGATACTCTGATTTTTCCCTGGTGGGAACGTATCAGATTTCTGTCTGATCACTCAGTTCAGATTTCTGTCTGATCACTCAGCAGCACCCTGATCCAAAATGCTCCAAGGAAAGGGATTTGTGTGAAATGCTCCTAAAGATCAGCTGGATTCCATGCACATAAATCAGATTTTCTCCATGAAAATAATTTTCATGTTGTTTTATAAGTGTGGGGCTGAAGTGGCTGCTTTGGGAAAATCAATTTCCCATCCATGTGCTGGGAGAAGAGGCTGGGAGCTGGGGAACATCCAGGGAGCTCCTGGGTGTGCAGAACAGGGCCAGGGGCCTGGAATCCTGGTGGATTTTTTTGTTATTTATGGAGTTTGTTATTTATGAAATAACAAATGGCTGCCAGGGAATCATGCAGGTTGGAAAAGGCCTCCAGAACTGAGTCCAGCCTGCAGTCCCCACCTTGTCACCACCCAGATCCTTGTGCACCTCCAGGGAATTATTTTATAGAGGGCTTAAATTCCAATCCTAAAAAACTCCACAGCATCAAGAGTGGTATAAAATAAGAGAATATCAACCTTGTTACAGATCTAAAACTGCTTTAAAAGTTAGAAATAATTCAATGTCAGGGCTGGTTGGACTGGTGTGAAGTGAGCTGGCGCTGGGGCAGTTTAAAACGCTCATTTTCATGAAGTCATTCAGTGCAGAGCAACTCCCTGGTTGTGCTGAAACATTCTTAATACTCTGTATTTACAAGTTTTCGAGATGTATCACGAGTATATCATGTTTATCATGAGTAAACCATGAGTAAATGGTGTGTAGAGCTGTGTCATGGCCCTGGACACCACCCCAAGGAAAAGAATCCTCAAGGATTCAAGGTTTCCTTCCTACTTCAGGCACTTTTGTTTGTTGAATCACTGGCCTAAAAATAGGCCCTCATAAAGTATTCACCACTGATCTAATTAGTCAGGAGAATGCTGCTTTTCAAACTGGGAAAGCATTCCCAAAAAATGATGCAACATTTGTATCTAATTAGACGATACAGGAAAATCCTGGCTAATTGCTTTGATAGACTTAAACAGATTAATAATGTGCAAGTGGTAACTAAATAAAAACTGCTTTTCACTGAGTGCTTTGAAAGTGATGCTTTTTAAGAAGCTAAAATTCCTTATTAGTTCTGAAACCCCAGGACTGTGATTAGAGAGCATTTCTCATTTTGGAGGTTTTTCAGTGCTAGAAAGGAAAAATCTCATTTTTGAGATTGTAATTTGTGTCTCCGAGAAGTGTTTGGTGTTTTTTCTAAATGTCTGCAAAGTTTTATATCCAAAATGTGGCCATTCCATAGGTGGGAATTGGGATTTGTGCCAAATTTGAGAGCCAGACATGGATTGTGGAGCCCCTTTGTGATCCATGCAATTGTTGGGCACTTCAAGTTCATGTAAGAAAAAAGTAATGGAGCACCAAAAGTATTTGGAGGACAAGGGAGAGATTTAGATTATATTTGAATAGGAAAAAAAATGTTACTCAGAGGGTTGGAGCAGCCTGGGACAGTGGAGCTGTCCCTGGGGTTGGCACAAAATGGGCTTTAAGGTCTTTCCAACCCAAATCATTCCATGATTTGCAATATCAACCTGTCAAAATTTGTCTTAATTGGCTCAACATCCACTTACTAATAAAATAAATATTTTTCATATCATATGTAACAGATTGGAATCCAGACAATTAATATCTAATTTAAATTTTTTTTTACATCTTATAGAGTTTTCTGGTTTTCCCACTTGACTCAAAAATTGTTAAAGTAAATATTAGCAGCTGAGTGTGCAAAGAGGCTGCCTGAAATCCAACATTTCAAAAAAAGGGAGAGAGTCCCATTAAAAATTGAAACCACACTTGCAGCAGATGAAAATGAAGGAGAAATTTTCCGTGTGGGGAAGGGGATGAGGGGGCTAAAGGGGGAAGGAATCCTGTGTAGTTTTGCATAGTTCTGCAGTGAAATCTTTTGAAGGATATCCTAATGAAACTGGACTGCAAAACAAATCTAAACATGATGTGCTGGCACAGGGCAGAAGGCAGTCACTGGTTTGGATGTGGGAAGCTGTGGTGAGATAACAGCCTTGTCTGGAGCTGCCAGGAGATTACTGAGGAGAGGGATTTATTCCATGGCTGATGGAAATCAGCCCTTTGGATTCCTTCCAGTGTCCAGGATCCTTTGGGTTTGGTCCAGAATCCAACTCCTTTGCATCCCAGTCCAAAATACTTCAGAGAGTGCTGGGATGGGGAAGGGGCAAATGGTGCATCAGGAGGTGGGGGAGTCACAGAATCCCAGGATCCCTGGGGTTGGAAAAGCTCTCCAGGACCATGGAGTCCCAGCTGTGCCCTTCCCCACCCTGTCCCCAGCCCAGATCCCTGAGTGTCACCTCCAGGAATTCTTGGACGCCTCCAGGATAAACTCCAAACCTCCCTGAGCACCCTTACCAGGAAGAATTTTTCCACCAATATACAAGAAAGGGACTTCAAGGACTTCCAGGGCTCCTTTTCTGTTGTTGGTGTGAAGAGTTTGGGGCTGTGGGGAACACAAAACGTTCCCTGCCAGAAGGGGCTGGGGCAGGGACACCTCTGCTGCTGGGCTTGGATTGATGGATAGGACACCTCCAGGGATGGGCACTCCAACCCCTGGGCAGTTCCAATCCCTGAGCCCCCTTTCCATGGGGAAATTCCTGCTGTGTCCACCCTGAGCTGCCCTGGGCCAGCCTGAGGCCGTTCCCTCTGCTCCAGTAGAGCTTTGAGTTGTGTGGTGTTATTAAATTAATTAAATAACACCCAGGAACTTCCCATGTGTGGCTTATGATGGAATTTCAGCATGGAAATACAGATGGAGGCACCTCTTACCTGTGCCATTTGTGCCTAGGGCAACATGCAGGGCTTTACTTCGTGGAAATCCACATGGAACTGTGCTGGAATTTAGGGAAAAACATCTCACTTCCAAGAGCATGTCCTATAAAACATGGATTATGTATGTGGGAAAATGTGTTCCATGTAGAAATCCACATGGAACTGTGCTGGAATTTAGGGAAAAACATCTCACTTCCAAGAGCATTTCCTATAAAACATGGATGATGTGTGAGTTGGAAGCTCCCAGGCAGCCTCAGCCCAGTTTCCTGGATCTCACCACAGCCAGGCACCTCGGGGTGTCCTCCCAGCACAGAAAATTGCACAGAAAGGTCAAATTTGGGAGCTGGGAATAGCTCTGGTCACTGCTCCTGCTTAGGGGAGCGTGGGGGTTGAAGTGTTTTTGTACCTGGAGGAGAATGGAATTTAGAACCATGGAATTCCAGCGTGGTTTGGGGTGGAAGGGACCTTAAAGATCCTCTCACCTTCCACCATCCCAGATTGCTCCAAAGCTCCATCCAACCTGGTCTGGGACTGGGAATTCCAGGGATTCAGGGACAGCACAGCTGCTCTGGGCACCTCTGCCAGGGCCTGCCCACCCCAAGGAACAATTCCTGCCCAATAACCCTCCTAACCCTGCTCTTTTCCCTAAAAATATTTAAATACTTTCTACTGATTAAATAGTTCAGTTATTTTTTTAGCTGTTTTCAGTCCTACTTCTCCCCAGGTGCAGTCCAAAGTTTATCTGCTTAGATGGTGACAATCCTGTGGTGGAGGTGGAATGGGAGCTGAGGCAGGACCCTGCAGAACCTGTAGAAATAAAAAGTTACTTCGAGGTGTCTCTTGCAAAAATAAGCAATTACTGGGTATTATTTACTCATAATGACCCTAATTAGCAACATGAGCCACAGCAAGGCTGGGCTGAGACATGAGCAACTTCCCCTGCCCCGGGTGCTCCCAGTATTTGATAAATGTTCTGATTTTATTGCATTACAGGAGGTTAATTCTCAATCCAGAATAACAGGGAAATTTTTTTACCTGTTTTAGCCTTCCATGGGACCTACAGTAAAAATGCCACTGCAGCTCTCAGCAGTGAGGTAAATTCTGGCCTGCTTTTGATGAAACCTCGTCTGCTCCCTCATTAATCAGGATAAAACCACTCAAACCCCCAAATTTCTGAACTGAAAACCTGAGCGAGCCCTGAACTGTTGCCAAGAGCTCTCCAAATCCTATTTCTGTGTTGCAGCCTGAGAGATTAAAGGGTGGATTGTTTTGCTAGGAGACATGACAAGGTGTCCATGGGACATCCTGGGTGACCTTGGGCAGGTGCTCACCAGGCCCTTGTCCCTTGCCCACCCTGGGCTGGCCAAGGATTGCATCCCTTGGGATGCATGGGAACATGGATCAGATCCCTGCAGAGCAGTACCAGCCCATTCCAGCAGCCCCCATCCTGCAGAAAAGCTGAAATCACACAGTCATTGAGGTTGGGAAAAGCCTCCAAGCATGGGAATAAATCCCACAGACCCCCTTTCCTTCCTGGTGGAAAAACCCATTCTTTACTCACACAACTCCTTTTTATACAGTTTTACTGACCTCTTGTGTGGCTCCAGTTGGTCAGGAGCTTTATTGGTAATTCTTTTATTGGTAATTAACAAGTTGTTATTCTGTATTGATTGGTCACTCAAACTCCTGATGCAGGAGAAGTTGTTTGTGAGAGATAGTTTTCATTTTTCTATCTGAGGTGTAAAACCAGTTCCTACAGGTGTAAGTTGTTTCTCACCCAGCAATAAGCAAAACCAGTTTATACAGGTGTAAGTTGATTTTCACCCAGGAATAAGCCCAGGATTTTCACCCAGCAATAAATTGTTATGTAAAGGACCTGCTCACACCAGGATTGCTTTTACCTGGGAACCTGCAAAGGGCCAGCTTGCCTTAGAAGAAAGGACAGGCCAGCTCCTGATATAACAGAGCAGGTTTGGTTTTATAGAACCCTTCTTTATGGTTTTTCTACCTTACTGCAACATCCAAGATTCCAACTTCAGGCCAATTCCCTGTTTTTTAAATTCCAACCCCTCAGTGGAGGGGTCTGTCCAACCAGCTCCTTTTATCCACAGCCTGCTTGGAAATACCCTGGTGAGGTTTTTTTTTATTTTTGGAGCATTTGGAACTTTACATTTCTAAGCAGCACTTCTAAAGGGAATGTTCTGCATGAGGGTACTTAAGGGAATATTTTCCAGGACTATATTTATGCCTCTGTAGTCTTCCTTTAGTGGTCTTGAAGGAAGGAGCTGTTATTACTGTTAAATATAGATGTAATGTGGTGTTATTGCAGAAATGTCTTTATGTTCCATTTCTTGCTTAAAAAAAAAACCCTTTTCTTATTAAAATCAGTCAGGTCTGTAACATCTATTATGTTTTAACATGTTGGCATAATGTTAGTGTTGGGAATAAGGCAGGATTGACACCTGATTCCAAATAAAACCTCCTAATGATGTTGCTACAGCAGTCACCTGTGCCTTCCTGTATTTGAATTTAGAATTATTGTTTTTTTCTGGTGTATTTACTATTTAAATCCCATATTCCATGTTTGTCTCACCTTAATAAAACGTCCAGTTTCAAGTGTTAAGTCTCACCTGGTCAGCTTGAAAAGACTATTTTGGGGGGAATGACTCAACTTCTGTGGTGAGAGAAAATCTCTGAGGGGAATTATTCCTGAGGATATTCAGGTTGTTTCAAAGGTATTCAGAGATCAGTCACTGCTGCTGGCTTTTCCCTTTTTATTACCCAATTTTTTGGTGGGATGATTATTTTAATTCAATCGATATGCAGGAGGTTTGCATTTTTATGGCTATTACCAAAGCCTTGAAGCAGCTTCCTTCACATGAAATTCATTCAGTTTTCTAAACAATTTTTAAAGGGCATTAATTTAGTCATCTGCTGATGGTTCTGAACAGAAGCATATGTGAAAATATTCAGTGAAAAGATGCATCCCTTAATTCACCCAAACTCCACATCAACTATTTAACAGCACTTGCACTCTTGTAGCTTTTAAGACGTAGCTCAATTACATCCACATATAAATAGAAAATGCTGGCAGGATTCTGTTTGCTCTGAGCCTTGTTTTGATGGTTCCATTGACATTTAAAACTTTGATTTGAAGCTCTGGAAATGGCTGCAGCTGTAAACATCTCCCTGAGTTACTGCACTGGGCTGAAAGGCTGGAGAGGCTGGCTCACGTGTTTCCCACATCTGTATCTTTCAGGCTGTTTGATTGGAGCCAAGGAGTCAGCAAAGAACCTCAAGAAGACAACTTGGATCATGACCAGAAGATAAAAAGAAAACAAAAAGAATGTGGCATATAAAGGGTGTAATACCTGGAGGTATTGGATCTGACTCATATTTATAAAAATGAGACGAGCTTTCACAAAACACAAGTTATCTTAGACAGTCATCAAGCTTGGAGCCATCATGCTGTTGAACTAGAAATTCTCCTTTTCCCCATTCTCCTTTCTGACAGGTAACAAAGGATTGGTGAATTATGATTTTCCCAAGTTGGAAGCACTAATTTTTATCTATATAGTTCATCCTTATGAATATATAAGGAGTTAAACATTGCATATTTAATGTGGATTATAATGGGAAAGTGACTCATTAACCAAAATGGCCACTTTTAAGGACTTGGTTTCAAACTGAGCTGGAGCCTCCCGATGCACTTTGTAGGATTTGGGGGAAGCTGTGCTGCAGGGCCTGCTTTGGGAGGCCAGGATGACATGTAGTAAAAGGATATCACCTTACTGTTGATATCTCTGAAGACTCATAACCAGAAACAGGAAAATGAATGGTGGGAAGGAGTGTGACGGAGGGGACACGGATGGAGGGCCACCAGCAGTGCAAGTTCCCGTTGGTTGGCAGCGGAGGGTGGACCAAAGTGGAGTTCTCTACATCAGGTAAGGTCACCTCAGGGGCTGGGCTGGCGTGTGGTGCAGTTTGGCCAGAATGTGTCAGGAAATTCCTGACTCGGCTCCTTCCTCCTGCTCCAAAACTTCAAGGAGTTGTTCCTCAAGTGCAAGATCGTTTTGGAAGCTGAAGGAGGGGAGATTTAGGTGGGATTTTGGGAAGGAATTCCTGGCTGGGAAAGTGGGGAGGGGCTGGGCTGGAATTCCCAGAGAAGCTGTGGCTGCCCCTGGATCCCTGGAAGTGTCCATGACCAGGTTGGACATTGGGGCTTGGAGCAGCCTGGGACACTGGGACATGTCCCTGGGCAGGGGCTGGAACTGGATGAGCTTTAGATCCCTTCCAATCCAAACCATTCCATGATTTTGTGATCCTTTTCCAAGTAAATCTAAGTCATGTGACCACTCAGTAGCTCCAAACCCAATTTTTAATGCCTGTGAAGGTTCTGTGTTCACTATCACTGATGTTCTCCAAAAGTCATGTGACCACTCAATAGCTCCAAACCCATTCTTTGTGCCTTTATGTTCCATTTCTGGAATGTGTTCACTATCACTGATGTTCTCCAGCTTTTATGCATCCCTCACATTTCTCATGTGGGAAAAAAAAACAAGAACATAAACCCAAATCCAAAGTTTTAGGTACTTTATTTATTTTCTTAGCTTATTGGAATTTTTTTTTTTTTTTTTATTTCTTTTAGTATTTTTTTTTTTTTTTTTTTTTTTTTTTTTTTTTTTTTTTTTTTTTGCTTCACCCTGGAATGGCCACAAAGAAATGCATTCAAATTGCTATGAAATAAATGTGTTCAGACAAAGAGAGCCTAAATTAAATGTTATTGGAAAAAAGATCAAAGTTAGCTTTATAAAATGTGGGGACATTGGGTTTGCATCACACAAATTTGTGATTATCACTCAGTTATTTGCTTAAATTTCTTCCACTGTTCTGTGATTAAATAACCACTTCTCCCAACATTTTGTGTATTACCAATACAAAAGTCTTTAACGAGGCAGAGCACACTCCAATTTTACCCTGAGCTACCATGAAGGATCAGATGCACTGCAGGATTTCTTGTTTGTGTTCTCCATGAGCAGAATCAGCCCGTGGCAGTGACACCCATGGCAGAGAAACCACCCTGCCCTTGTGTTTCTCATTACAGCTCTAATTCCCTGGGCCTCTGCCTCACTTACAGATCAATGGGAAAGGAAAAGTTGTGGATTAGGGGTTTTTTCCCCAATAATCTCTATATCCAGACATCAGGAAAATAATGCTTTGATATTTTTGTGTACCTGATGATCCCACCAGCTTTTAAACTTCATTTCCCCCAGCCCTAACAAGTTTTACACAGGAAGCTCATGTTATTCCTGCCCTCTTCCCAAGTTTTCCAATGTATTTTTTTATTCTTTGAAATCCATGATTTTGTGGCAGTTTCTTACAATTTTCTGAATAGTGAATTTTCTGGTAGTTTATGTACCTGATGATCTCACTCAGCTTTTGAACTTCATTTCCACAACCCTAAAAAGTTTTACACAATAGCTTTGGGAAGGCCCACATCATTCCTGCCCTCTTCCCAAGTTTTCCAATGTATTTTTTTTATTCCTTGGTGAATTTTCTGGTACTTTTATGTACCTGATGATCCCACTCAGCTTTTGAACTTCATTTCCCCCAGCTGTTTTACACAACAGCTTTGGGAAAGCCCACATCATTCCTGCCCTCTTCCCAAGTTTTCCAATGTATTTTTTTATTCCTTGGTGAATTTTTGGTCACCTCTGAGTGGTTCTGATGAATGAAGGTATTTTACTCTCCTGTGTGGTGCAAGGCCCAGAGCAGGACGTGTTGGTTGGAAAGGTGGAAGTGCAATAATCCAATCTCCTGCCTGCCATGGAGCATCCACAGGGCTCTGAGGGCAGCTGAATCCTCCAGGATTGAGTTTCCACAGCCTCCTCTCTGCCCTGCCAGCATGCACAGCGTTCCTGGAGGCAAGGAAAGGTCAAACAATATTGACTCCACAGCTATCCCAGGGAAAAATTAGTGGCTGTATTAAGATCTGACATGATTCAAGTGGAATAGATGATCCCAGCTGAATAAAGACTCTCTGTTTGTGCCTCCTTGGAAAGCACAGATGCTTTCCTGTCAGCTGTCAGCAGTTGCTTTGGATTAAATCAAGATTAAATCCATTCATTAACTGGTTTTCATTACCTGGTAGAAGCACTGAGTTGACTCTCAGGGCTTTTCTTAGCAAAACAGAGCTGCTAAGTGGGGCCTAAATCATCCTTGGAAGTGTCCAAGGCCAGGCTGGATGCGGCTTGGAGCAGCCTGGGATGGTGGAAGGTGATTCCAGGGCTGGAATCAGCTGAACTTCAGGTGCTCCCCAACCCAAAGCAGTCTGGAATTCCATGATTTTGTGGCACTTTCTTACAAAGCAAGCTGTGGGTTATCCTTTGTGTTACAGAAGTGTCAAGAACTTCGTGCACACAAAAGAGACTTTGCAGTTACAGCTGTGCCCGGGATCAAGGCAGAAATGGGGGGAAAATGGCCCTTTTTTAAATTTAGTTGGGTTTTGTGGAGAAATAGCCCTGCTTGTGTGTGCAGTAGGAATGCTGGGTCCCACATCCCACAGATTCAGTGGATTGACCTTCCTTCTCACTCCCTGATTGTCAGCACACTCCTTTTTACTCCAGCATCTCCTGGAGCCTGCACTGGCTGTGTGTGCCCAGGCAAACAGCACACCAAGGTTATTTAAAATCACTTTTTTCTAAAAATATCCCAGGAAAAGTAACCTTTTTTAGCCAATGCAAATAAAACAGCATCCTCACTGCAGAGCATATTCCCAGAAATGCCTTTTAATAAGAGATTTTAAGGATCACAGGAAGTGTCTGGGGAGATTTTGGGTGTAGATGGGATGGTCCAGAGCAAATGTCAGTGTGGGATTCTCCCTTGGGAAGCTGTTACATCCTCCGGTGTGGAGTTAGGGCTGGGCACGATCAGGACAGGTGGGAACATCCAAAGGGATCAGCCAGGATCCTGCTTTAATGAAAATAAATAAAAGCAAAGAGCAGTTTCCCCCTGCTCCCCAAGGATTTCAGACAGGGAAGGTTTGACTCCTGGCCAGTCACCAGACCTGGACCTTTATTTTTAGATTGCTCTTTCATCTTCCTCACCCTCCAAACTGTCACTGCTACACAGATTCAACCTGAGCACTTCTCCCAAAAATAACTATTTCAGGGCATGCCTGGCAAAGAAATGACTTATTTAAACTGTCAGCAGAACTTTAAATGTCACTTGCAGATGTTGCTTTAGATGTGACTCGTGCAGGATGAGGTGTTTATGTGTTGGATTCTAAGCACCAAAGTTCGTCACAGCTTGGAATTTTGAGTCAGGAGTGTTTTCGTGATCCAAACTATTCCACTTGAGCTGTTTTTGTTTGAATTAGGGCTATTTACAGCTGCCATTAATAACCAGTGTTTTATTCAGGATAAACAGTTCAGCTGGCCCAGCAATAAAGAGCAATCTGCAAGTTACAGGCTGGGGACACGAGAAGGTTTTTTTTTTTTCATATTATGAATTAGTGATTTTGCCATAACAGAGTTCCCAGTGCCCTATTTTGGGAAGTGGAGATAATGATTTTCTGGTGGGAGTTGGAGAAATCCAAGTGCAGTTTATCAGGAGCTGGCTGGCCTGGCTCCTTGCTGTAATATTTCTTACTTTCAGTGAGAAGGTCAAAATTTTAGCTGAATGAAACCCAACATTGTGCAACAAAGAGACCCAGCTGCAACAGTTTCCTTTAAAATATGTTTGGGTTTTCGTTGGTTTTTTGGGGTTTTTTTTTTTTTTTTGTTTGTTTGTTTTTTTGTAAGTATTATCTCAATTCTTGAATAAAAGCAAGAAGTACTATGAGAAAAAAATATGAAATGTGATTTTACCCACTGTCCTTGTGAGCAAATACAAGTCCTGACCTATCCAAGAGCTTGTATTCATCATTTCTGTTCCTTTGCAGTCCCAGTGGGTCTTTATTATCCTGCTTGGAGCAGGTGAAGACTTACTTGCTGACTGATGGAACGTGCAAGTGTGGCCTAGAATGTCCTCTTGTTCTTCCCAAGGTAAAGCACAGCATCATTTTGGATCTAGGTGCAATAATATTTATGAGCTATCCATGCTGGTGACTCAAACTTTGTTCAGATCATCTCTAAAATAAGTGGTGTCCACCTAAAGTTAAACCTTAAAATATAAAATTCAGCTCCCCTCTGCCTTAGCCCCTCTTGCAGAGAATCTGACTCAGTTATTATAAATATATTCATTTTTTATTTGTTGTTTCCAGACATCCTGTCAAGGAACCCCTTGGGCAGTATAGGAGCAGTCAGGAACAGAGGAAAATTCCTCTATACTCCATATAAAATTCCTGATTTGTTGAACTTGGTGACTTTGCTGTCTGTAGTCATTCTTTTAAATGCTGGAATTTTCACTGCCAGGTCTTTAATTTTGATCCTGGAGCTGCTGTGAAGCAGAGAACTGCTGAAGATGTTAAAGCGGACGAAGATGTCACCAAACTATGCATTCACAAAAGGAAAATTATTGCTGTGGCTACACTTCATAAAAGCATGGAAGCACCACATCCTTCACTGGTTCTAACTAGTCCTGGTGGTGGAACAAGTGAGTAAAATGAAATCATGCAGAATCATATAATAATCTGATTTTTATACACATAATTACTGTGCAAAACCACCCCGAAAGTCTGGCTACGAGTGCAAAAATAAGCAGATTGAAGGAATAAATAAAGGGAGTAGGCAGAGATGGAGGTAGATAGAAAATGAGTCTAAAAGCAGGTCAGCCCAGACTAAGAGCATGATTTTCTTGGAAAAGATATCAGATTGTTCTAGACAAAGAAAATACATTAGCTCTCATCTTTTGGAACTGTAGTAATATGTCTGATATTCTGTCACATGGGAAATTAGAGGAGCAGAATAAAGTGATTATGAAGGGATTAGGATATGGCTAAGGACTTGGCTAAATGGGAAATTGTATTGTAAAGGAGAATAGACAGCAAGAGGAGATCTCCACTGTCATTTCTCAAGGATTATTTTTGGCCACCAACCTGGATTAGCATTTTAATTATCCCCATCAATAAAAAAGTGAGGAAATTTGTTGGTGGCTGAAGTTGACAGGTACTCTCCAAACAAAGGTTATAAAACCAGGGGGGCTCCCTGAGGCCTGGAGTGAAAGCAAAGTTAGCACTGAAACAGCTCCAAACCCAGAAATTCACCCAAAATTAGGGACTTGGTAAGGATCACAAGAATGGTTCTGAAGAGAATTACAAATCCCAGTTGGCAGGACACAGGAGGGAAGGGGCTGAGTTTATATTTCTCCATTCTCTGGGGTTGCAGCTCCTGGGAAAAAGCCTGAGCTCTCTGCACCCCTCACTGCTGTGAGAGCACCTGGCCAACTGCTCTTCCTGAAAAAATACAAGAAAACCAAGAAATAATAAATGTCAGAGAAGTGCCAATGCTAAGAGACCCATGCTGTTCATAGTACTGATGTGCCCCTGCCTTTTCACATTGAAATTTAGGATTTAAATCCTTTCTTGAAAACTTTTTCAGTGTAATTTTGTTTTTAAGTAACAGTGGAATTTCCCAAGTTTCCGTGCATTTCCCCGCTTCATTTTTTCAATGAGTTGTACTTAAATTACATTACTGTTTTTTAAAAAATTAGCAAAATGAAGGAGGTAATTTATATATTTTTGTGCTCTTACCTTCTCTGTCAGTCAGAATTTTGTGCACAAGCAAAGAAGAAAATTCCCCAATAAATCCCCCTGTAAGCAAAACTTTTGCACATTTGTATGTGACCATTTGCTTATTTCCAGCACTCAAGGTGAGGCCTCTCATAATTATTTTATTTTGCAGTTCAGCCTTTAGTTTTATCCCCTAAATGAGACTTTGGTTGTATTTTGGGACGGGGGAAATGTTTGTTTCTCTCACGTTGGAGCAAATAGGATGAAGGCAAGATTGTCAGTACTGTCTGACCAGGCTGAAGGAAAGATGAGTAGAGGAATTTCAAGGCACCTCTAAGTTCATTTGAACACAGAATTTTTAGCTCCCAATTCCAGTTGAATTTTGCACATCCAGAGGCTGCATGCCAAGCACTGCAAGCTGAATTGCAAATTCCCAGAGCTGCAAAACTGGCAGAAAGTCCCCCAGACTTGGAGCTGCTTGTGCTTCTAGTCTGGAAGTAAAACATTGGGAAAAAATCTCTTTAAATAAAGATAGAAAGTAGTCTTGTGTTTGTTGGAAGGTGTAGCCTCAAAAGTGGGATTTACAGGGAATTTCTCCATCACGTGCAAATATCCCCAAGGCTTTTATCCTGAGAACAAACAGAAAGCATTCAGGATGCCTCATCAGGGACAGCATTTGGGACAGGACCTTTTCTGTGGGAATTGAGTCTCAATCCTGGACAGTCTTTGTTCCTCCTGTCCTCAATAGATGGTGCCAGAGGCTCCTTTTCCCTGCCACAGCCATCCCTCTCCTCCTGCCAGAGGGGGGATGCTGGAGATGCAGGAGGCTGGAGGGGGTGCTTGGAAAAGGCAAAAGGCAAGGAACAGGGTTTCAAATGGTCCATATTTCTATGGAATAGAAATATGGAATTCCATACCTATGGGATATGGAATTACAGCTGTGTAGCTGGGGACAGGCACAGTTCCAGCTCAGTGACTGAGGGTTTATTTCTGAGGAAGCAAAAGTTTAGCCAAAGGCTCCCTGAGCTTTTTGGGAATGTTTTCACCCTCAGCAGCTTTGCCCTGAAACGTGGGACACTGGATTTGCAACCAGTAGTAACTGTTGTGTGTTTCCCATGCCAGGTGCAACGCCAGTAGTTCCCACTCGAGCAGCAACTCCAAGGTCGATGAGGAATAAATCACATGAAGGAATTACAAATTCTGTGATGCCGGAATGTAAGACTCCTTTCAAGTTGATGATGGGGGCATCTAATGCCATGGGTAGGCTTTATGTGCAAGAAATGGCTGGAAGCCAGCAAGCAGAGCTCCATCCTGCCTATCCCAGGCAGAGATTGGGGAGCAATGAACTGGGGCAGAAGTCTCCGTACCGCGGCAGTCACGGGGGGATGCCCAGCCCGGCGTCCTCGGGCTCGCAGATCTACGGGGACGGCTCCATCTCCCCCAGGACTGACCCGCTCGGGAGCCCCGACGTCTTCACGAGGAACAATCCCAGTTTTCATGGAGCGCCCAACTCCAGTCCTATCCACATGACCAGGACGCCTCTGTCCCCGCCGTCAGTCATGCTCCACGGCTCTCCCATACAGTCATCCTGTGCAATGGCTGGAAGGACTAATATACCTCTTTCCCCCACCCTGACCACCAAGAGCCCGGTCATGAAAAAACCCCTGTGTAACTTTTCGGCTGGTATGGAAATACCACGAGCAATGTTCCACCATAAACCCCCCCAAGGCCCACCCCCACCTCCTCCACCACCTTCTTGTGCTCTTCAGAAAAAGCCATTAACATCCGAGAAGGACCCGCTTGGCATACTGGACCCGATTCCCAGCAAACCGGTGAACCAGAACCCCGTGATCATGAACCCCACCACCTTCCACTCGAGTGTCCACTCTCAGGTACCCGTGATGAATGTAAGCATGCCCCCCGCCGTGGTGCCCCTGCCCAGCAACCTGCCCCTGCCCACCGTCAAACCCGCCCACATCAACCATGGCACTCACGTCCAAAGGGTTCAGCACTCGGCTTCGACGTCGCTGTCCCCGTCGCCGGTGACGTCCCCCGTTCACGTGATGGCGCCCGGCATCGGGAGGATCGAGGCTTCTCCCCAAAGATCGCGTTCTTCTTCCACCTCGTCCGATCACGGAAACTTCCTGCTGCCTCCAGTCGGGCCACAGT
This sequence comes from Pyrgilauda ruficollis, assembly GCF_017590135.1. Lineage (NCBI taxonomy): Eukaryota > Metazoa > Chordata > Aves > Passeriformes > Passeridae > Pyrgilauda > Pyrgilauda ruficollis. The sequence continues at coordinate 122,233 of NW_024524377.1, read as the reverse complement.
CGTCTTGTAGCGGTATCAAAGTCCCTCCCAGGTCCCCGAGGTCAACCATAGGGTCACCGAGGCCATCCATGCCATCCAGCCCTTCCACCAAGCACGATGGACTTAGTCAATACAAGGACATCCCTAACCCATTAATTGCTGGAATGAGTAATGTATTAAATCCTCCCAACAATGCAGTTTTTCCCGCTGCATCGGCTGGAAGCGGTTCCTTGAAGAGTCAGCCTGGTTTGCTGGGAATGCCTTTAAATCAGATCTTGAACCAGCACAACGCTGCCTCTTTTCCAGCAAGCAGTTTACTCTCAGCAGCAGCCAAAGCACAGCTAGCAAATCAAAATAAACTTGCTGGTAACAACAATAACAGCAGTAGCAATTCTGGACCTGTTGCCAGCGGCGGCAGCACCGAAGGACACAGCACTTTAAATCCCATGTTCCCTCCTGCTGCCAACGTGCTCCTCCCCACCACGGAAGGGCAGAGCGGCCGGGCAGCACTGAGAGATAAATTGATGTCTCAGCAAAAGGATCCTCTGAGGAAAAGGAAGCAGCCCACCACCACGGTGCTGAGCTTGCTGAGACAGTCTCAGCTGGACAGCTCTGGGCTTCCCAAAGCTGGGTCGGATTTGATAAGAAAGCCAAGTCAAAGCTCCTTCCCCATCAGCTCCATGTCGCAGCTCCTGCAGTCCATGAGTTGTCAGAGCTCCCACGGGAGCAGCAATAGTTCCTCGGGCTGCGGGAGCTCCAGCAGCGCCCTGCCCTGCCCCGGCGCCCAGCTGCACCTGGCGGAGCCCGCGCTGGGCCCGGCCGGCGTCGTGGCCCCGCTGGCCCCGGGGCTGCCCCTGCGTGGGGAGGGGCTGCCCTGCCCCAACCCCAACCCCACCTTCGGGCCCGGAGCCGCTGCACCCCCCTCCAACCACCTGGCGGGGCTCCTCAACCAGATGCAGGCCAGCGGGAGCTGCGGGATGCTCCCCCAGGCTGGAATGGCCTTGGGGAACTCCTTACATCCCAACCCAGCTCAGGCCAGGCTCCAGGCACCCTCCACGCCAGGGATCCCCAACAGCATCGGGAGCAGCTGTAATCAGAGCAGTCCTGAAGCAGGTACGTGGTCTCGCCAGGGGATTGTCCCAGGATTCCGTCCTGGGGAATCCGTGATGGCTGGTTTTCCATGTTTGTCTGGGTTTGGAAGGACAGGTGTCTGCTAAGGAAGGCAGGAGCCTCCCCTGAAATGGGAAATGTAAACCCCCTCCCTCTGAATTATTACAATTTTTGAGATTAAGGGGGGTCCTCAGGCTCTGCCCAATGAACAAAAGAGAACTGCCCCTCCTCTGACAGGTGGAAATAGAATACACACATCTCTTACAATCCAGGACATTATTCCCTGTTAAACTTGGGTTTATCCTGGTGAAAAGTGCACCTGGTTCATGCTGAAAGCCACATACTCAAAAATAGAAAGGAAAAAAAACCAACAGTGGTAAGCTAAAACATATCTCCCTTTTTCTGGACAAAATGATCCTGGCCTGCTTCCTGTGACAGCTCTTGCTTCTGCTGACTTCCACACATTCTCCATGAATAAAATCCATTCACTTCTGGACATTCCCACAACTCTTTTGTCACTTCTCCAAATAAATTGGAGTTTTTTTGCAGCCTGCCCTGCTCCAAGCCCAGAAGGTTGTGGCTCATCTGGCAGTGCATGTCCAGGTGATCCATGAGTTCTTTCCTGCTGGAATTGGAGAGGTGGTGTCAGACATTAGAGCAGATCCTGGGAGCACCAAAATATACAAAATCACCTTTTTCAGGGCCAGCAGGAGGGAATGCCAAGGCTGTGTTTGCTTTTATTGAGCTAATTTTACTAAGGTGGTAATTAAATGGTTGAATAAACAGTTGGAGGAGTGTAGGGAGAGATTTCCTGGTTTGTTCATCAGGGAAGATTTGGAGAGGAAATGGGTTTGCTGCTATCACCTCTGGGGGGTTTAAAGTAACATACTACTAAAACTTACAGATAGTTATTCTAGCCATTATTATATAATTACATGTTATATATAATTATATATATTATATATTGATATTATGTAATTATTATTATATAATATTATTCTAGCCCATCACTAAGAACACACATAACTTATTTCAAACAATACTTATATACTTTCTATTAACAATACACAGTACTCCATTATTAAAATCTTCTACTGTCTTACTAAACATATTTTTCTACAGTCTTAAAATCTATATTACCCAAACCCTAAAACTATTTTCTAGCCCATCACTAAGAACACACATAACTTATTTCAAACAATACTTATATACTTTCTATTAACAATACACAGTACTCCATTATTAAAATCTTCTACTGTCTTACTAAACATATTTTTCTACAGGTCTTAAAAATCTATATTAACCAACCCTAAAACTATTATTTAATGTCCTTACTGTACTACTGTAACTTTTCTATTTGAAACTTTATAACTACAACTAACTAGAAATTCTTTACTCTTTCTAAAACCTACTTCCACAACTTTCTAAAAATCTTTTTACCTTTACTGTTTTTCCCCCCAAATATCTATGAAAAAGCCTGGAGAATGTTTTCTCCTTTAAGGAGGTTGTGTTATTTTTGTGTTATTCCCTAAAACTCTGCAGAAACCTTCCCTGAGCCTCTTGCTGAGCCCCCCCAGCAGCACAGGGCTCAGGGGAGAGCTTTAATCCAGAGAGGGGAATTCTGTTGGATTTCCAGGAGAATGGGAATGTTCTTTCCATGAGACTCGGGTGAAATGTTGAGTGGTTTGTGATATAATAATAATTTTTTAAAATAAAAGTGAGTTGCCAGCCTGCATCCAGCCCTGTAACAAAACTGGGAAGAGGAATATTGGGATTTCTGCTCTGTCACTTTTGGGGCTGGAGCTGGTGAAAGCCCTTGTACACTGAATTTCCAAGAGCAGTTCAGCAGGGGAAGATGTCTAAAGGAACCTCTCATGTTCATATTTCAGTTTGTGGCTTGTTTTTCCCCTTTGTTTTGAAGTATTTTAATTGCTAAATCTCTTTTCTGTGTCTGTGCCAGCAATTCAGAGCAGCTCCTCCTCAGAAATAGCTCCTGAGAGAAAAAACCCTGTGAATCCCCACAATTAGCTGCTTATTGCCCAGGCTTTTAATTATATTTTAACCACACGGACCAAGTTCTGGTATTCCAGCTCTTGTTTTCTTCTTCCACAGATAATATCTTTAGTTCCCAGGTAATTTTCAGGGTGTGTGTGGTGGAATTTGTTATTTTTGTAGGATGGAACTGGATCACTGGGTGATGGATTTGATTGTAGGATTTTATTTATTTACCTTTTTCTTTCTGTTAACGTGTTGTTCACGGGGTAGAAAATCCATGTTTGAGTGTTGAACATGCAACATCCAAATCCTGCTAAGAAAGCAACTATAAATATCCATAAATATCCATATCCATAAATAATGGGATGGATGGAAATGAGTGAAAAGATTTGGGAATAAAAGCTCTGCACTGCTGAGAAGGGAAATTAAGGTAACCACAGCAATTAAAGATATCAGTGGTGTCAAATACTAACATTATAATATAGGAGAAACTCTGGGTCTAGAAGTTAAGAAGTGACAAAAAATTGGAAGATTTGGCAAAAAGAAGGCTGAACTTCCTTCCCTGAAATGGGAAGTTTTCCTGGCGAAATGCACAGAATAGAAATAGTAAAATATAATTAAACAGGGAGGAGCACAACACCAATCACTGAGGGGGAGGAGAGGAATTTGTTTTAGTCAAGCCAAGAAAATTGGGAATGGATGGATCATGATGCTGGAAAACAAAACCCCCAAAAGAAGGGGTTGAGGGGCTTTGATTTAATCACCTCAGTGCAAGCTGTTGAAAACACAAATCAAACCAAACAAGTCTGGATTTGCTTCCCAAAATCACTTTATATAACCCAGAATTACCAAATCAGAAGAACTTTTGGACTGCAGGGTCAGAAGAATATCTGACAACTTTTTGGGACTTGTGTCTGAGAAACAATTTCTTATTAAACTGGAATCACCCCTAGACTGGATGGCAGGAACCTTCTCTGCTAATTATAAACCAAATTTAAGTATCCCATTGATTTGGGATTCACAGAAACACCCAGAGGGACTTTTCCCTGCTTGGGAGAGATTGTAAGGAATCACTGCTACTTCAATTTCCAGCTTATTTTTCCCATTCTTACTTCTAAATAATAATTTATTTTCCCTTGTTATTATTTTGGGTAAAGGAAAGGGATTTTTTTTCTCTTCAGGTAAGAACTGTGAAGAATAAGGAAAATATTCAGTGATTGCTTGGACACATCTTGGGGTTTTCTGGTGTTGTTTTTGCTCTTAAAATTTGAATTTGCCAACAGTTAGTGGTCAGTCTTTCAGTTACCTGGTTGGTGTTTTAACTGCCATGCAGCTTTCTAGGATTTTGTATTGATAAAAGTCAGGGAGTTTGTAAAAAATAATAACAAATTAATGTAGAAAGATGAGTCTTATTAAAAATATTATTACAGAGAAAACCTGAATTAATTCTGTGGGGTTTCCCACACATATTTAGCTGAAGATGGAACCAGTGGGCAGCTCCAGCTTTTGCTGGAGGGAGGAGTGGGGATTATTGGAGGAAATAATGCTTTTTATTGAATTTTTAACTTCCCAAATTCACAGTGGAGTGCTTTCCTTCATTTGCAATGCATCTCTCACAGCTGTGAGTGGGAAAATCCTGAATTCCTGCTCCTGCACTCATGTGCTCTTGTCTTGACTCTTTTCTACTCAAGCACTGCTCTGCTGACAGCAGAACAAGTTTCCTCCAAGCCATTTCCATCCAGCAGTGCTGGGGAAATGCAGAAATCACAGGAGATGGGCAGGGAGAAGAGCCAAGACTGAAATTGGGACAGGTATTAAATTCTAAAAATTAAATTTAAAAAAAAACCCTAATTTTATTAAATTTTTTAACCCTAATTTTATTAAATTTTTAAAAACCATAATTGCATTAAATTTTTTAAAAGCCTAATTTTATGGACTTCTGTTGTCCTATAAATAGTTCTGGCCTTTTTGCCCTTTCCTCAGAATTTTAGGGGCCAAGATTTCAGCTTTGTTGTACATGCAAACCCCTGTGATCATGGAGCATGGTGCACAGGAATTGTGGGCAGGCAGGTGAATATTTCCCAGCAGAGCACATTCCATGGCCATGGAATGCTGCATAGGAGGGCAGTTGAGGATTTGAACGGGTTCTGATGGGGATATTTCATTTTTTGGGCCATTTTTGGGCTGTCTCAGGGCACTGCAGGATCTTCAGAAGAATGAGTGCCAGCAGTTTGTTCTTAACTGCTGAATGATGGTTTCTTTGGAACTGGAGGCAGTGTCATAAAGGAGGTATCAGATAAGGATCTTCAATGTTTTCCATTCCAGAAGGAAAAGGGGAAATGGAATTGTCAAAATGTGTAACTGCTGGTTCCAGGTGTGCAGGTGGGGAGTTAGAGCAGGAACTCCTGCTCTGGGATCCTGCAGGACTCTGAGGCTGTTTTCCAGCAGCACTTTCACTGGGAAGGGAAGGCTCTGGAAATCCCTAATTGAGCAGTGTCCCCACTAATGCAGGCTCTGAGATTTTATCTGTAATTTGTGATTAATGCCAGTCTCACCCCGGGAGACCTCAGGCGTGGCTGGGTGACCCCATGAGGTGTCACAAGCCCTTTGAGGTGGTGGCAATTAAAATATCTGAGTGATCTTCTGTGCTCTCACACCCTCCTGCTCTCAGGTCAGCTCTCTCCACTCCCACTGGGGTTTCTGAGAGGATCCTGCAGATTTCTGCTGCCTGGGCTGGGGAGTTGCACCAGGAGGGGATGGAGATGCTGGGAGAGGAGTTAGGAGTTCCTGAATGACCAAGGGGAGGAAAGGGACATTCCAACAAGGGTTTCCAGAGCTTGAAAGGTTCAAAATTAGAAAAGCAGCCAAGAAAATATCCAATCTAAGCAAAGCTGGCTGTGCTTTTAATGGATGGGCAGAGAGAGATTATTTACTAGGGCCTGGAGGGACTGGACACGGGGAGTGGATTCCCATGGGATGGGAATTTTGGGAGGGAGTTCCTGCCTGGGAGGATGGGGAGGAGCTGGGATGGAATTCCCAGAGGAGCTGTGACTGCCTCTGGATCCCTGGAAGTGTCCAAGGCCAGGCTGGATGGGCTTGGAGCAGCCTGGGACAGTGGGAGGTGTCCCTGCCATGGCAGGGGTGGCACTGGATGGATTTAAGGTTCCTCCCAACCCAAACCTGTCAGGGATTCTCTAAAAAGCAAGAAAGTGGAATTTAGATAAAAAAGATATTATTTATTTGTGCTCAGTTCTAAAAATGTTTCAGGTGGTAATGGCTGATGAGTAAGTTCTGCACTTCCACTTCTCTCAGTGCTTCACACACCTGTTTTAGTGAGTATTTTTTCTCCACAATTCCAGCACTGTGTTTTTGAGATTATTTAAATACTGGGATGTGTAATGGAGAGTTTCTCCCAGGGAAAAGCATTGTAAAATAGCACTTGAAATATTCTTCTCTAATTAATACACTCTAAGTGCAATCCTTTTTGGAAAATACATCTATGGGAAGAACAATTCTGAGATATTAATGATGACTACCTTCCACTCTGATTTCTTTATTTTAAGTGAATCTTCTCAAACACAAATTGATCCCATAATACCATTTATTTTATTGTCCTTGCTTAAGAACACCTGTCAAGAAGTACTTTAAGAAAAGGAACACAGCTAAAATCCACACAGGAAAATGAACCTGCTCTGAAAAGAAAGTAAACTTTAAAATACTCATAACTAAAATCAGGAATAATTTTTAAAATTTATATGCTGTTGATGTGCTCCCAAAACATTTCCCTGATCCTGTAAGAAAACAGCAGCTCTGCTTTTTCTGCATTCTGGATATTTCTTCTTTCCACTGTGTTGCAAAGTTCATTTTTCCCAACAAGTGGCAGAAGAACCTTTGGCAGAGTCTGTGGCTGCAGGATTGGGTTTGCCCTGGGCTTTTCTGGCTTTTCCTCTGGCTCCTTCATCTTTTTCACTCTGGTTATTAAGGACTGTTCTTTGCTGAGCTCACACATGCTTGGGTTCCCTGCATCCCAAATACCACATTTTTCTGGAACTGGGAATTCCAGTTGGGATTTCCTTTTTGGTGTTCAACTCCTGTTTGTATTTCTCATCCAAAACCTCCCAAGCATCATCGTAGAGCCTGGGGGTGGCACAGAAAACCCTGGGGTGGTGGAGGTTTGGGGGTTTTAGGGATTTTGGAGTTTTAGGGGGTTTGGGATTTTGGATTTTTGGAGTTTTAGGGGTTTTGGATTTTGGAGTTTTGGAGTTTTAGGGGTTTGGGAGTTTTGGGAGTTTGGAGCTTTGGGGGTTTTGGGGGTGTTGTCATCATTCTGTCCTTTGGTCTGGGACCAGCCACTGGGAAGCTCTCACAGCTCCATATTCCAGTGAAAATGACTTTGCATGGATGTCCTCATAATTGGATATTGACTTGTTGGGATGGTTTTTTGATCTCTGGTGCCACAGAGACATTTGTCCCCAGCTGCAGCTGTAAATCCTGTAAATACACCCAGTCCAGGACTTCTCCAGCCCAATTCCTGCTGTGCCAGGTTGGGCAGAAGCTGGGGGAGAATATTTATTGGTATTTTATTTTCTGGCTGCTCAGCCCCTCTCTGACTCCCAACTTCTCCAGTCTGGATTGAAATAAGGACACATTTTCTGCCTCCTACTCAGTATCCATCAAGACTTTTTTTTTTTCCCCCTCAGGAGCAATTAATTAATTACTTAATTAATCTGGAGAAAGGTGTTGGATGCACTTTGGACCTCTCAGAAGATGGGGGCGAGGAAACAGAGCCATTTCTCCCCAAAACCTGGCAGCAGTTTTCCAGCTTTGAGATTTGCTGCACAGCAGATCCTCTTGCATGGGGTCATTTACCTGAGCAGAATGGGAAACAAAATTTAAATTACAAAGATAAGGAAAATACACAAACTAGATTTGATATTCAGGAGAGCTCTTCTAGAATCATTTCCTCATGCCCAAATTAAAAATCTCTCCATGTGCTCCTTATCACATCCAAGGGGGAGTGGTGCAGATGATTCTTCCATTGGGAATTTCTTAAATCTGCAGGTTGGTCTTTGGGACTTCTCAGGATTTTTAAATCCTTTGGGCATTAGTTCAAAATACTGATTTTATTTCTAAAAATAAATGAATAAAATTTGCTTCTTGTGAAGATGAAGGTTTTTTGACCCACTCACCCAGAGTGGATTTGCTCTGCTCTGCAATTGCACTTTGCTCCCACCTCACCTCACCTTTTGTTACTTTATTATTTAATTTCTGCTCTGAAACGTGATAATGGCACTGGGAGAGAGGGGTGAGATTTGTTCTCTTGGGTTCAGGGCAGTGCAAAGTGTTCTGTGTTCATTTTGTACCTTTTGGAGTTGTCACAACATTACAGCACTTCAAAAATGGTAATTTTAGTTTTTAAAATGATGTGAAGGTTTGGCTCAGTTCTTATCAGTTGAGTGTGGTGGCAAATCCCTTTTTAAAGAGTATTTGTTCAGGAAAATGGGAATTGATATTTTGTGATCATTGATGCCTTTCAGTCTGTCATCCTAAGAGCCATATGAGTGACCACTGTCAATTCAAAACTGCCTTAAGTAAAAAAATGATAATAATTTCTATTTCAGCTTTGCTAAAGGGGTATAAAGATACCCAAATAAACATTTTTACTCTTTCTTTGTAGCTTTCTCGTGGTAAATTTTGCCCTTTATTTTTATCCCAAGTGATGGATTTTACACCACTGCAATTTACATATCTCCTTTACAAATTTTGAATTCCCACTGACCTGGAACAGTCTCATCATACCACTTTTTTTTTTTTTTTTTTAATTCAGGACTCCAAAACAATGCCTTAAACAATAATCTAAAATCCAAAACCCATTTAATCCAAATGAATTAAATCTGGAAGTGGACCATGGATTCAGAGTTTCACCCAACATCATTCCCGTGATCCTCCTTCCTGGTGGTTAATCCAGCCTGGTCCATGACTAACTCTGTTAAGTCATGGCTGGTTTGGGGTTTATGTGTTGAAAATCTGTGATTATATGTGAATTAATGCTGTTGAAACCCCTCTCCAAGAACTTTGAGGGAAGTACAAGTGCACAATGCCATAATCTCCGGTGGGGCGTGGCACAGAGTGGCTGGAGCATCTCATGGCAGATCCGTTCCTATTTTTCAAGCACTCCAGTTTGGATTCCCCAGCCCCTTTTCCCGTGGCTGGTTGGGCTGAGCTTGCTGCTCTGTGCCCTGGAGGTGTCTCCCAGCAGGCAGCACCCCGTTAACATTCCTGCTTTTCCCATTCCAGGGGCTCTGGGCCCGTCGTCATCGATAGCCATCGCTGGCACCAGCCAAGCTGCCATCACCAAGACCACGTCTGTGCTCCAGGATGGTGTCATTGTCACCACTGCAGCTGGGACCCCTCTGCAGCAGGGCCAGCTGCCCATGGGGGGCGAGTTCCCCTTCGCTGGCCACGAACACTCGCTCCACTTCCCGCAGAACAGCGCTTCAAACAACAATCTGCCACATCCTCTGAATCAAAACCTCCTCAATTCCCTGCCTCTCTCTCTGCCGGTGAATCAGCAACATCTCCTAAACCAGAACCTCTTAAACATCCTCCAGCCTTCAGCAGGAGAAGGCAAGTCTGAGGTCAACCTCAACCCTTTGGGTTTCCTGAACCCGAATGTCAATGCTGCTTTAGCGTTCCTCTCCGGCGACGTGGACGGGCAGGTTCTGCAGCCCGTGCACTTCCAGCTGCTGGCAGCCCTGCTCCAGAACCAGGCCCAGGCAGCTGCCATGCTCCCCGTGCCATCCTTCAACGTGACCATCTCCGACCTGCTGCAGCAGCAGAACGCCCCCGCGGCCCCCGAGCCCCTGCCCGAGGGCAGCAGGGTGGAGAACCTGCTGCCAGCCTCCATCCCCGGCTTCCCGGGCGCTGACCCCGCTCCCAACCCCCTGCTCCTGCCCGCCGCCTCCGGGGCCTCGGCGCTCATGGCCCTGAACCCGCAGCTGGTGGGGGGTGTCCTGAGCTCGGGCAGCCACCCCGAGGTGGCCATAGCCACGTCCTCGCAGGCCACCACCACCACCACCACCACCACGTCGTCGGCCGTGGCCGCGCTGTCGGTGTCGGCGCTGGGCGGGGGCACAGCCGTGGTGTCCATGGCAGAAACGCTCCTGAACATCTCCAGCGGCACGCCGGGGCCCGCCAAGATCAACAACAGCTCCGTGGTGCCGCAGCTCCTGAACCCTCTCCTGGGCACGGGCCTGCTGGGTGAGTGCAGCTTGGTGGGGAAAGTGAAACCTGAGCGGGTTTGGGGAGGGAGGGTTCACAGGATTCACAGAATGACCAGCTTGGAAGAGACCTTCAGGATCATGGAGTCCAACCCAGCCCCAGCACCTCAAATGAACCCTGGCACCCAGTGCCACATCCAGGCTTTGTTAAACACACCAGGGATGGGGACTGCACCACCTCCCCGGGCAGAACATTCCAGAACTTTATCACCATTTCCATGAAAACTTTTTCCTGATATCCAGCCTGTATTTCCCTTGGCACAGCTTGAGGCTGTGTCCTCTGTCTGGAGACAGAGCCCAGCCCCAGCTGAGCACAGGCACCTTTCAGGAGCTGTGCAGGGTGATGAGGGCACCCCTGAGTCTCCTTTTCTACAGGGGAGCACCCCCAGCTCCCTCAGGGCTTCCTCTCAGGGTTTGTGTTCCCAGCCCCTCTCCAGCCTCACTGTCCCCTCTGGATGCGCTCAAGCATCCCAAGGTCTTTCCCAAACCAAGGGGCCAGACCTGGACACAGTATTTTCAGATTCAGTTTCAGATTCTGGTTTTATCTTCCTTTCTTTTCTTGGTGGTGTTGGAGGTTGTTCATTGAGAAAGCATAATCATTCTTGTAAGAAATTTAAATCACGTTCCACTTTCATTCCTTAATGCTTAACACTTATCTTGGAAATTATTAATTCTGCCACCTAAACCTACTAAATGCACCTGAAAATCGTGTTAGCAACTGGATTTATTTTATTGTTCAAGGAGTGGCAGCTCAGGAGCATCCCTGGGTGAGCTGGGAGTGCCTGTGGCAGTGCAGGGTTAGCAGGAATAGCCTTGCTGGAGATGGCAAACAACCAACATCCCAAAGCAAGTGATGAAAAACCCCTTAAATGCCTAGTTTTTCCCTCCTGGGTGATGATTTTTCAGTTATTTTTACCAAAAACATATAACAGAGTAGGTACTCCTCTGTTTGTTATCTACTCCTGGTAGGAATTAAATAATAATTAAATAATGCCTCACCCCGACCTAAATGGATACAATGAACTCAACCTACTTGGCATTTTCCATACCAAATACATCTAACAGTGACTTTTGAAATGGAAATCTTAAGGAAAACACAAGATATTAATTTTAGAAAAGAAAGAAACTAGAAAATTTATGTATTTTAAGCTTTATTATTTCATAAATTTAGGTTCGACATTGCATTTGATTTTTTTAGAGCTAAAACGCTCAAGTAAAGTGAAAATTATTGTGTAATAAAAAAATGTTAATTCAACTTTTACTCTAGAATGTGAAAAAATAGTTGTTTGGAGTGTTGTGTGACATGGTTGTGTGACATGCTGAGCCAAACAGCCTTTTCTCCTTCACAGCTGGTGAAACACTCATTTTCTTTGGGGTTTAAATGTTTGTCTCTTTCTCTCCCTCTCCCCTCCTCATCCCCCTCACCACCCCAGCACTGTTTCAGTGGGATTCCAAAGCTTGGAATTCCACAGAAGCTCCTCCTGCCATCCCTGCTGTCCCAGGAGTCAGGAGAGGTGACACAAAAGACCCAACACTGGGCAATTTCAGAGCAGGAGAGCCCCATTCCCAGAGGATGGGGGAGCAGCGTTGTTTTCCAGAGGTTTTTTGGCACTCAGGGAGATTGGGGTGCAGGGAATTGCTGAGTGGTGTTTGCCTGTGCTTGCCTTGCAGGGGAAATGTCATCTCTGAACACTACTCTGAACAACCATCAGCTCAGCCATCTCCAGTCACTCCTCAACAACAATCAGATGTTTCCTTCAAATCAGCAGCAGCAGCAGCAGCAGCAGCACCTTCTCCAGGGCTACCAGAACGTGCAGGGCTTTCAAGGCCAGCCCCAAATTCCTGGCCCAGCCAACAACCCAAACCCCATGGCGTGTCTGTTCCAGAATTTCCAGGTAGAAAACAAAATTAAATCAATATTCAAGCAAGTGTGCAGCTCTCAGGAGGTAAAATTCCTTCCTCCAGAGTTGGGGGTTTCTTTGGTGATTAAGACAATATCATTTATATAATTACATGAACAGAAGTGCATTTATTACATACAATATATTCTTTCAGTAGCTGGTGGATTTTGCAAATCAGGAGCATTCTTATTGAAATTTTATCCCTTTCTCCTTAGGAATTGGGTTTAGTTGCTCTGGAAAGACTTATGCTGCATGTATTGAAAAAAGTTCCTCTATATGCTGACAATCACTGTAGAATTTTAACAGGTCTCTTTTCCATCCCATAAAAATGATCCTAAATTCCTGTTTAGCCCATTCTGATAATTCAACAGCAAGAAATAAATACTGCTAGCACTTTGCAGTAATTAGATTAGTAATTAATAAGTTGTTCTAAGCGGGTGTGTGCACCAGTTCTCTCGTGTTCCCACTGAAATGGGATGGAAGAGCTGTGATGGGGATTGTGCAGCCTGGAAAAACAGGGATGGGGGTGAATAAACAATGACAAACTGGGCAAAAACGACACTTGCCTGCTCTCCACATAACACAATTATTCCTAATTCAGGTTGAGCATCAACAGAGCAAAAACAGGTGACAGACCCAGGGTGCAGGTAGGGATTTGTTGTTCCCCAGTTGTGCTCACAAGTGCAGGTGTGAGGAGGGGAATGCAGAGGGGCCAGGCAGTGCTTTCACCCTTCCAGAAAAAAGGAGCTGGGGAGAAGTTTGCCTGGAAAAAAATCAGTTCTCTGCCTGTTCCCTCTCTTGTAGGAATTCTGGTCACTTTAGCCCAGTAATTTTTTGTGTCACATTTGCAGTTATATAAATAGTCACTGTAAGTAGTTAAAGGGCTTTTGGAATATTTTCCCTGTAGTTTTTACAGTTTTTGTTGGAGTGCTCTTGTTGATATCATGTTCCCTGCCTGTGGATGTGACAAGGAGTAGGAAAAGCTCAGGTGGTTGAGTCTGCAGGTGCCAGTTTGCTGTGGCTTAGTCTTGGTTTTTTTTAGTTTTATCTTTTAAAATATTTTAGAAGATTTTATTCTATTATTACTCTCAGTAAATAATAAAACACAAAAAATATAAAACTCAACACTATTCTATTAAAACCCAATATTTCTTAGTTACAATACTTTATAAATATTTTTTAACTTACTATGTTTTACTGCACAATATTACTATTATTTCTAACACTAATCATGTTTTTTTCCCACCTAATCTTACTACATCTTTCACAATTCTGATTCTCTAGAATATCGAATCTTTTTACAAAACCATATTTTAAAACCTATTAAAACTTATTTCTAATTCAGTCTTTCTCCCAACAATAGCATCTCTATTCCATGGATAATTATCTTCTTAAATCAATACACCTTATCTCAGTATTTACATACAAATATACAAAACTATATAAACTTTCTATCAAATTTTAAAAATTCTTTATTGTTGTAAGTCCATTTCTCACAGCTTAGAGCACGGGCATGTGGGATATTGGGGACTGGGAATCCAATGGGAGAGGGACACAGCAAAGGGGAAAATAGGACTGTGGACCAATTCCAAAAGCACAGTGGTGGCATTCAGGAATTCCTTGAGGAGCACACAAGGACAGAAGCAATGCTGGGGTCTGGGAAGGGAAGAAAAGGAATTGAGAGCAGAGCTCAGAGGTTGTGGAGGTGAGGTCTCTCCTCTGGAGATGCACAGACCTCACCTGGCTGTGATCCTGTGCTCCAGCTGGATTCGATCAGCTCAGCTGGAGGAGAGGAGGCTCCCGGGAGGCCTCAGAGCATCCTCCAATGGCTGTGGGGAGGCTGGAGAGGGACTGGAGGAACAGGACAAGGAGGGGTGGGTTCAGACTGCCAGAGGAGAGATTTAGGTGGAATATTGGGAAGGAATTCCTGGCTGGTGGTGGGAGGAGGCACTGGCACAGGGTGCCCAGAGAAGCTGGGGCTGCCCCCGGATCCCTGGAAGTGCCCAAGGCCAGGTTGGACAGGACTTGGAGCACCTGGGACAGTGGAAGGTGTCCCTGGGCATGGAAGGAGGTGGGACTGGATGGGCTTTGAGGTCCCCTCCCATCCCAAACCATTTTGTGTCTGTGTCAGAAATACTGACCTTGGTGAAGTTGTTTAGGACTTGAGAGAAAACAGGAGCCTGCTGACACAAAGCTTGAGGCAGTGGCTTTGTTTTCCTCTAAATCAGGCTATCAATTGTCTCTCTACCTTGTTCAATTTGTACCTGGTGTATAACAAAAAGAAATGTGCTGTAGTGAATAACCACAGAGTTTGTCTGCTGAAATCCAGCTGGAGCTCAAGCAGCAATTCCCATCTTGTCTCTCCTCTCCCCAGGTGAGGATGCAGGAAGACGCCGCCGTCCTCAACAAAAGAATGATCACCCAGATGGGAATGGCGCCGGTTCCCGAGAGCTCCAACACTCTCCTTCCTCCCTTCCAGGAGCCCCCCTGCGACCTGCAGCAGAGACCTGACCCATCCCTGGGCCAGCAGGCCAAGGACAACCCCAACGCCGCCGCGGCCGCGGGCGACGCCTCGGTGGACGCCATCTACAAGGCGGTGGTGGACGCGGCCAGCAAGGGCGTGCCGGTGGTGATCACCACGGCCGGCTCCAGCTCCACGCAGCCGAGCCCCATCCCCGCCCTGAGTGCCATGAGTGCCTTCACAGCCTCCATCGGGGACCCCCTGAACCTGTCCAGCGCCGTCAGCGCCGTCGTCCACGGCCGCGGCGCCGAGCACGAGGGGCGCGGCCGCGGCGGCCGCGGCGCGCGGGGCCCGAAGAACTCGGAGCACGGCAAGAATTCCAGCGAGGGGGACGGCTACGAGTACTACAAACCTGCCACTTGTAACACGCCCAAAAAGCAGTGGGAAGGGGAGCAGAGCCCCGTGGGGGAGATCAACAGGTGGAAGTGTGAGGAGTTCCTGGAGCACTCGGCCCACGTCCACGGCAGCCCGTGCCACGAGAGGCCCAACAACGTCTCGGCGCTGCCGCTGCTGCAGGGGGAGCAGCACCAGGCCCTGCTGGCACAGCGGAACTGTCAGAGCGAGAAAATGCTGGAGGAGAATTTCAGGTATAACAATTACAAAAGAACTATGATGAGTTTCAAGGAAAGACTGGAGAACACTGTGGAACGATGTGCACACATCAACGGGAACCGCCCGCAGCCCAACAGGGCCTTCGGGGAGTTGCTCAACACTTCCAAACAAGACCTGATCCTGGAAGAGCAATCTCCCAGTTCCTCCAATAGCTTGGAGAGTTCCTTAGTGAAAGACTACATCCATTACAATGGAGATTTTAATGCCAAAAGCATTAACGGGTGCGTGCCCAGCCCCTCGGATGCTAAGAGCATCAGCAGCGAGGAGGAGCTGCGGAACCCCGAGTCGCCCTCGTCCCACGAGCTCATCCACTACAGGCCGAGGACGTTTAACGTGGGCGACTTGGTCTGGGGCCAGATCAAAGGACTGACTTCCTGGCCTGGCAAACTTGGCAGAGAAGAAGAGGTTCACAATTCATGCCAACAGAACGCTGAGGAGGGGAAGGTATATTTATGTCTCTATGCGCATCTCTCTATCCACCCCCACCGGCACACAAATGAAAATCTTGTGTTCTTTATTTTGTCTCTTCCTTTAGCAGCACAAATGGCTTTTTTTCCTAGCTGTAGCTTGTAGAGCTGAATTTCCCCTTCATTTCCTGCCAGGGCCACGAGACAGGTTAGGTTTGGGCTTTGCTAAATGAGTCTTTGGTGTTAACAAAAAATGGTTCTCGCTTACGTGGTGTGTTCAAATTCCTGGCTGTGTCCAAAGCATCTGATACGGAAATACCTGAAAGTGCTGAAACTGCAGAAAGGAGAAGTGGCCTCATCAGATTGAGGAATCTTTAATGAGTGAAATCTTGCTGATTGACACACACTTCTCACAGGAAATGCACACACATTTCCAACTCTAAAGGAGGTTTTGATCATCATTTAGTAATAAGGAAAGTGTTCCAATTTGCTCTTTCATACTAAAATCCTTCTTTTGTGTCAACAAATCATGTGCTGGTTGGGGAATATACAGGAAATGCAGTTATCAAGGAGTTATTGGTAATTTTGTTATGAAAAATATTCCCAAAAATATTCCTTGTCTCCACTGCTTGTGTAACATTTTATCTTTGTAGTTCTTACAAAATGCTGCACATCTTCCACCTATAAATATTAAAAAATTTTACAATTCATAAGCAGAAAGTGGAGATTTAAGGAAATAGGGGTTTGTCAGTGACACAAAGAAATCAAATCACTTAAAACTGAGGAGAGTGGGTTACAGCAAAGTGTTCTTTCCCCAAAATTCAGCCAGGAGCAGATACCCAGAGGAGAGAAGGAACAAGAAATTCATCCCATCCCACCCCTGCCATGGGCAGGGACACCTCCCACTGTCCCAGGCTGCTCCAGGCCCCATCCAGCCTGGCCTTGGACATTCCAGAAATCCAGGGGCAGCCACAGCTGCTCTGGGAATTCCAGCCCAGTCCCTCCCCACTGGAGCTGTAAATCCTGGATGCTCCTCCACTGTGGTTTCATCCCCAGAGCAGGAGAACTTCAGTCTCCCTTGGCAGGTGAGAGTGCTGAATATTCCAGAGCTTTTCATGGATGAATCCATCCCAGCCCAAAGCAGGACAGTGTTTATGGATGAATCCATCCCAGCCCAAACCAGGACAGTGTTTCAGAGCTCATCCCTCAGGAAGCTCAGAGCCCTGAGTTACAAGTCAGGTTAGGAAGTGGAGGCACAGGAGAAGATCACAAACTTCTAGGGATGAAACAAAACTGGAAGAATTCCCTGTTCAATATCCCTGTCTTAGTCAGGAGCACAGCAACAACATTCCCATTCCCAGTGTGCTTTTATGGATTAACAGAATCTGTGTGTCCAAATCTCTGTGAATGTTTAATAGAAATGAAGGGTTTGTTTTTTAGAATTTGTGTAAAGAGGGGAATTTTCTTACCTGCATTCCTGACCAATTTCATGTTTCCTCCCTAATGTGTGGCTGCCAGAATGTGCTGTTGGTTCTGTGCCAGCCTCCTTTGCTGTGCTGGGGTTCCTGTGCATTGTGTGGGAATTGTGGGGTGTCAAATCCAGTGGCACCCATTTGATTGGATACTGAACACAAAACAGGGAAAGCAGCTCCTTGGAATGCTCACAGCAAGGTGGAGACCAGTCCAAGTTCTCCATGAGGAATTCCCACATCATGGATCACCTCTGGCATCAGATCACCTTGAATTAATCATTTTAAATTTAAATATGGAAGAAATGTCTTTAATTCCTTCATCAAGGAGCGTGGGGTGAACCATTCCAAAGGGCAGGAGCTGAGGGTGGAAGGTGGGATACAGGGAAAAATTCACACCAAACCAGAAGGAATCACCTGGAAAACCACAAAGAAACACCCTTGAAAACCAAATGTTCTCCAGGAGTTCTGCACCAGCCCATGGTGGGAGTGACCTGCAGCACTTGGGAAAATTCCTTTTTCTCTGGAGCTTCCTGAAAACATCTTTAAAGTCTTTGTGTAACCAAATGTGACCCTCCTGTGTTACATTAATTTGCTGTTGGGATTTGTACATTCTCTGCTCTTTAGATTGTTTATTACCTGATTTTTGTTTCCATTTCAAAGACTTTGGGGCATTCAGGTATTTCATGGGATAATGGATCTGTCTGGGGGATCCAGATGGAAAAGGAGGAATTTTGCACTTCCTTTCCTTGGTTTTTGGCTACTGGAAATTAGAGGAGCCCAAGGAAGTGCAGCAGAAGTTTCTGGGAAGAAAAGGGGCAAGCCTGAGCCTAATCCCAAACCAGAGGAGTTGTATCTCATTAAGCAATTAATTTGGTTATTACCCACCTTGGTTATTGTTCATCACCTAAACAGGACCGGAGCAATCAAAGGTTTTGTGGGAGCTTTTCATGGTGAATTTTACCAGGGCAAATCCTGCTCTCAGTGTGGCTTGCCAGGGGTTAAACTGGGCTGGTTAAACTGGGCTGGTTAGACTGGGCTGGTTAGACTGGGCTGGTTAGACTGGGCTGGTTAAACTGGGCTGGTTAGACTGGGCTGGTTAAACTGGGCTGGTTAAACTGGGCTGGTTAGACTGGGCTGGTTAGACTGGGCTGGTTAAACTGGGCTGGTTAGACTGGGCTGGTTGAACTGGGCTGGTTAGACTGGGCTGGTTAAACTGGGCTGGTTAGACTGGGCTGGTTAAACTGGGCTTGTCTGGTGCTGCAGGTAAAACAGGGAGGATTCCTCCCATCTGTGTGTGATCTGGTATTGATATTGATGATTATTAATTGTTATTTCTGTTGGAGTTGCTTTCCATACCCTGTTTTGTAGCAATTTGATCCTTCTTCTCCAAAAACCCCAAGTGTTTTTTGATGTATGACCATCACAATATGCCGATAATGAAGATTTTGTGGTACTTGAAGAGGTCCTTTGTTTCCCAAACATGATATTAATTCTTGATAACATTATTTGCATTGAATTTTGCAATTTCTCTCCTGGCAGCCCTTGGCAGTTTGGTCCTGATGTGTTTGTTCCACATTTCTGTCATGGATAGGGATAATTCCTTTTCTCTCGTGTTTGTCCTTAGAAAAGCTCCCCAGGTTCTCAATTTCTTCTGAATTTGTATTCTTCCAAAATCCAGTGAGGGGAGGGGTTATTGGAAATATTTGCATTAAAAGTGAGCAGGTTTTAAGGGAAAAAAAAAAAAAAACCACTACAATTAGTGGCATAATTGAATTTATTTCATGAAAATTGAAATCTCAGCTCCCCAAGTGCAGATTTCTCCATTAATGACTCCTGGAAGTGCCTGGATCAGCACATTCCCAATTTCTTTAGCACAGGTGTGACTTCAAGACATTGAAATCTGGTCTGAATGTGTAATTTTGGGCCTTATTTCAAGAGATTTTGGCAAGTTCTCACTCATTACCTCCACCTTGTCATGTCCACACGTCAGATCTGTCGTGAATATAAATTATTTAGGAATTGGAAGGCTGAATTTGGAGGGAATTTGCATTCCCACTTTACTTCCAGGTTGTGTGTAGGCACACACTCAATACATTTGTATTTATGTAAAATGTCAAGTAAGATGTAGCAAAGAAAAAGGAACTTTTTATTTTCTTTAGGTTGATGTGCTCTAAATATCTGATTTTGTTGTTTTTACCAGCAGGAATGACTGAGCCAGACCAAAATAATAGAGTGGTGTGGCTTCATGTTTTGAGATGCAAATGATGAAATTTTAGAGATGTTATGATTAATTTTCTCTTGTGTTGTTTACACTGGGACTTACTGGTGCCCACACCGTGGTTGAAATTGCTTCAATTTAAAATATTCAAGATTTAAATTCCCAGCTCTCTTGAGCACGTGCCCAAATTCATCCCTGATCGCTAAAGAAAAATACAAAATAATTAAAATAACTGATTTTAAGACGAACAAGTAAAGCTCTGGTGAAGATTCCTGGATTGAGAAGGCAAAGAAGGATTTCCTTCTGGAATGGGAATGGATTTGGCCATGCCATGAGTTGGGCAGAGACCTGGAATTTCTCACCCAGGAGCTGGCGGTGATGGGAACACTTTGGTGTCAAAATGGGATCATCAGTCCCAGGCACTCAGAATTCCAGCTGTAAAATCCATGTGGGAAAGCGAGTGCAGAGTGAGACACTCCACCAGCACTGCCAGGAAAGGTCTTTAAAAGATTCTTTAAAAGATTCTTCTCCTCAGTTTTGTGCCATGAATGTCCCGAATTTGGGCTTCTGTTGCCGCAGCTGAGAAATTCCAATCACGGATGAATGTGGGAGGGGTGGGGAGCTCCAGGTGTTGTTCCTGCCCTGCTGGAGGGGGATCCCCGGGCTGGCAGGGCAGGAAAGGGGGGATTTGCTGCTCTGGGTAACGAGGTTTGGTGTCCATCCCTTCCCCAGGTGGAGCCGGAGAAGCTGAAGACACTAACGGAGGGGCTGGAGGCGTTCAGCCGCGCCAGGAAGAGGAACAGGAAGTGAGTCCATCCTGCCTCCCCGCCAAATTCCAGTCATTCCCTTCCTCTGCTGCCCTCCTGGGGCAGCTCAGCCCCACTGAGGGGCTCATCCCTTGGGATTCCTCATGTTGCTTCTGGAATCTGAGGCGTTTCAAGAGCATCAAGTATCCCCCGTGTGGGAGCTTCTGGTGGCATTCTTGAGCTCCAGCAAAAAATCATCCCAGCAAAACTCTCCTGCCCAAACCACGCTTTTTAACCAGACCTGACCTTCCTTCTCCCCATGGCAGCTGAGCCCAGGGTTATTCTGAGGAATCCCCTTGATTCCATGGCTGAGAAGGGCTGCAGGGTTTGTGGCTGAGCTCTGGCTCACACCTGTGTCAGCTGCTGGGGTTTATCCACCTTCCACCTTTCAGGGACAAATACCAGCACAGAAAAACTCTGAAGCAGCAAATATTGGGACATGAAGCATCAGGATGGGCAAAAAGAGGAAAATTACTGAATTTTGTAGGGAAAAAAAACTTCTTTAAAAGGATGACAGAGTAGGAACTGTGCTGTGATTGGGTTTGTTCTGTGATGGTGCTTGTTTACTGTCATAGGGAAAATACATTTCAAACCTGTGAGAATTTAAACTCAGCTCTGAAGAACCACGGGCTGAGAGAGATTAAATAATTCTCTCTCTTCCCCCCCTTTTAAGGGGTGAGCTTTGCTTTTATTTCTGTGTCCCACGGGGCCAAAGAGCAGGAATTTTTATACCAGTGAGACAGTGGTGGTGGCTGTTTTTTCCAACATCATCCCCAGAGCACCTTCCTGGATTTTAAAGAAACACAGAAGGGCTTTTGGCAACTTCCCAGTTATTTATTCATGTCCCTGAAGTGAAATCAGTGACTCAAGGACAGCAGGAGCAGATTTAAAGTGGTTAAAGCTGACATAAACTGCTGCTTTACAGCCCTTACAGAGGTTTTTCTCCACATTTCAACTCACTTCCTACTTTGAATCCTTTGGTGGACATTTCCTGGTTTCCCCATGTCCTGCTGTAGGTTTATCTGGCAAAGTTCATGGGTTTCTTTCTGGTTTGTGATGTACTATTGGATTTTTATCCAGTTTTTTTAAACATTTAGTGCCAAATACAATTGCTGCACGTGGAGTGCTCAGCACACAGGGTTGGTCTCCAAGCCCTTGAAATGATGTTCACATTCCACAGCTCCCTGAATTCTTTGTGTCTCAGTTCCATCTCAGCCCTTCCATTCCTGCTGGAGCCATGTCCCTGCTTTGCTCCCCAGGCCATTATTACCCCTGAACTGGGAATAATGAGCTTTGACTCTATGATTTAGAAGGTTGAATTGTTGTATTAAGCTATGCTGTATTACACTATACACTGTACTATACTAAAGAAAAACTCCTGACCCTTTGTAGACAGTCACGACACAGCTTTGATTTAATTGGTCAATCCCTCCAAACAACCATCACCAGAGTCCAATTAACAAATCCCTTTTGGTAAACAATCTCTCTAACACATTCTACATGTGCCAAACAACAGGAGCAGCAGGTAGAGATAAGAATTGTTTTCTCTTCTCTCTCTGAGCTTTCTCACTGCTTTCTTTCCCCAGGAAAAATCCTGGGAGAGAGAATTGTGTCTGTGTTAAAGGAGTATGTGAACACCACAGGCCATGGCACAGCTCCCTCAGCTCTCCAGCTGGGCTCTGCTGGGTCCTTCCCTCCCAGCCCTCAGCTGCTCCAGCTCTGCCTTCCCAGGCTCTGGGGTGATCCTGCTCGGATGAGCGCGAGCGTTCCCGGTCCCGCTGCACGCTGGGCATCCCCAGGGGCCATCCCCCAGGCCCAGCTCCTTCTCCTGGGCTCTGCTGCTCCTCTGGCTGTTCCCCAGCTTTCTCTCCAGTCAGGAATGTGCCACTTCCCATCCCCTCCTGTCCTGCTGGGTTGTGCCAGTCCCATCTCCGGTGTCCCTGCTGCTGGACACATGCCATGGGCAGGTGGGACTGAGGTGCAGGAAGGGGAGAGCTGGTGAAGCTTCCAGTGCCTTCCCAACTTCCAGGGTTGATTTAAATTGGATATTGGGCAGGAATCCTTCCCTGGGAGGGTGGGCAGGCCCTGGCACAGGGTGCCCAGAGCGGCTGTGGCTGCCCCTGGATCCCTGGAAGTGCCCAAGGCCAGGCTGGAGCAGCCTGGGACAGTGGAAGGTGTCCTTGCCATGGCAGGGGGTGGATGGGATGGGCTTTAAGGTCCCTTCCAACCCAACCCATTCCAGGATTCTGTGATTAAAAGGCAAGGTTTTTGTAGGAAGTGCCTCCATGAGGGACAGGCCTGGTGTCCCAGCAGGTGACAAAGTGCTTCCTTACCTGTCTGTGCCATCACCTTCCCTCATGACAGACATGGTTCTCCTCATCCTCCATCTCCTCCTCCCATTTCCTCATCTCCAAAGCAGGACCTGTCACCATGTCCAAGTGGGAAAAGTCCTTCAGGAGCAAAGGGACTCTATAGAATGGTCCCTGTGAAATGAAATGTGCTTGGAGCTGCCCCGTGACCTGGGGCAATTTGGGGTTGGAAGAAGGAAACCTTCACCCCACCTCTCCCTCAGCCTGTGGGGTGCTGCCATTCCAGGGTAAAACTGGGGATGTTTGAGATAATTAATGCAGTTTATTGAAAGCTGGAAGGATATTTAACTTTTCTTCTGTAATCCCAACACAAACCTTTCCATAAATTTGTTAGAGGTCTGACCTTCCTCCTTGTCTCCCAGCCTGGGAGGCTCCGGGGTCAGAACACCCCCAGTGAATTCATGTGTTTGTTATTCACTTTTCTCAGGTTTTCTTTCTGTCCTTAAGAATTACTGATGGCTTTCATCTTTTCTCCCCAGAAGTGGAAAGCTAAATAACCATTTAGAAGCTGCTATACACGAGGCCATGAGTGAACTAGACAAAATGTCTGGGAATGTAAGTTCCTTTTCCTTGGGAATATTCTCCTTTTCCATCTTTCTGCATGTGTGTCCATTGGAGGGAGGCTTGCTTTGGGTGGCTTTCTAACAAATCCTGATTTTATTTTCTGGAATAATGAGGAATTTTCAATATTTCCCCTGCATTAAAGACTACTTGCAAAGTCTGATGGTTCTGAAAAATGGGAAAAGTTGTAGGATTTTAGGTGCATTGCAAATTTTATTGTATTTTGACAAAAGAGATTTACACATCCAGCCTGATAATACTTGGATGAGTTCCAGTCCTGCTCCTGTTCCAGGGGGTTCCTCTGGCTGCTGACACAAAATCAGGCTCATTTCTGTCTCAGCTGGAGTAGCAGGGTGGTGAAACCACATTTGAAAGCATCTTTCTTTGAGTGCAAAACTCTTGGAATTCAGTTTTCCCCATTAGAAATGAAAGATATTGTCATGAAAGGTAAGTTTAAAAAAAAAAAGAATATTTCTAATATCACACCCAAGAGTGGTTTTTCCACACTAATTACAGTTATTGTGTAACTCCAGCATCTTTCCAATAACAAGTTTGGTTTATCAAATATCCTCATTTTTGTTTCTAAAGCCTGGCTGTCATTTCATTGCAACCCACCTAAAAATAAAAAGTAAATATATCACAGCACGTGTAACTTCCCACATCTTCTATTTGGTCATTAATTATTCAAATTATTAATTATAAAATGTTTGAACACAAGGGAAAAAATGTTTTTTGCTGATATTCAGTGCTCAGGACTGAAGATGTGCAGGCTTGGAATTTACAATAACACTTTTGGAGTATAAAAGGGGAAATATATTTATATTTACCTATATATTTGAAGAGCTGAAGACTTAGAAGTGATTTCAGACCCAACAAGAAATATTTAAAAATTATTGAGTAGCTTTTAAGTAATAACCCAATCAAATCTTTTGTTAAAACTGAATTTAACAAACTGAGATTTGAGCTTTGATTTAAAACAACGTTGTTGTGTTTCCCTCCTTTGGAAGGACAAGGACAGCAAGAGGTGATTGCTGGTCTACAACAAATAAATTTGGGATGGGTGTTTGGGCTGGCCCATCCTGCTGCCAGCTTTTCCCACCCATAAATCCAGGAATATCTAAAGCTGCCTGCTTGGGGCATTGGGAGCAGCAGAAAGTGCTCAGGGGAAGTTCTTGGTTGGATTTGCTGCTCTGGTTCTGGACCTGCCCGGCCTTGATTGATCCTTGCATTATGTGGGCACAGAATTTGGGATCAGGCCTGGTTTCCATAAGGATTACCATTCCTAGAAGCACTCCCAGGGAATCAGCAGCTCTTTTTAGTGACTTGCAGCTTTTGCAGCTCCTGCTGCTCAGCCCCAGCCAGTGTGAAAGGGGAACCGTGTGCAGCAGGATCTTCAGCTCCAGCAGGGAATTCTGGCAGGAGCAGGGGGGGCAGGAATGTCAGAGGCTGGAGAGCTCTGAGGCAGCCCAGGGAGTGCTGAGGGTTGGTTCCTGTGCTGGGAGCTGCAGCTGCTGCCGACAGATGGTGGTGGAATTCCACACCAGCTCAGCCTTCCTCCTCCTCCTCTCTCCTGCTTCTCCCTGAGCAGCCAGCGATGCCAAACTTTGGCTCTCAAATCCATCCAGCATTAGCTGGGAATTGAATGTTTCCTTTTAAACACAAAGAGTTTCCTGGACATCTCTCATTCCTTAATAACAGCCCTGAGCTGGACTTCTCAATTTCCCATTACCAGCATTTTCTAACCATCTTCATTCCAAATTTTATCACTGTGGTCACTGAATGTGTGAATTTGTCACTCAATTTGCCATTATTGCAGTCGGGATCAGTCTCTGATTTTGGGGGTTTCAGTCCCTGATTTTGGGGGTTTCAGTCCCACATTAGGAGGTTTCAGTCCCTGATTTTGGGGTTTCAGTCCCTGGTGATGTGGTTGTTTCCCAGCCACTGCAGCTGCTGCCTCTCTCCAGGGTTTGGGATGCACAGGTTATGGAATCAACCTTTTCCTCCCAGTTTCTCAAAGTTGTTGCAGTCCCTTTATTCTGTGTAGCTGTGAAATGCTCAGAGCTGGTTCCTGACAGCCCCTCGAGCCCTCCTGCAGCTCCTGGATGCCTCTGACCAATTCCTTTGCTAACTTGTGAATATACTTATTTTTAGGTCCACCAAATCCCGCAGGGAGACAGACAAGTGAAGCCTCCAAAACTCAAGAGGAGGAAGATCTCTAGATAACATTGAATGTCTTTGTTACTGGTCCAGTCCTTATCACAGTGAACGTGCACATGAGTCTATCTGTAGGTATTGATCCAGACGTGGCTCTGTCAGTATTTCTGTGGAGACAGCTCGCTGCCATCGCAGGGCACCACGAGGAGCAGTGGTACCAGATTTTGGATGATTAGGAGGGATAGAGGTTGCTGGATAAGCCAATCAGAAATCATGAAAGGTTGCAGTAACAATGTCAGATGATTACTGAAATTTTTTTTCTATAATACTAAAAATTGTGATTATAAGAAATAGTCCAAATGTTTCTGAGAAATTTTCATTGTGTATATAGATAATACAGAATTTCATGGTGATATCTGAACTGTAAATATTGTACAATATTGTCATGTACAAGCGTACCTAATGCACACTTTATCTTTTATTGTACAAAAAATAGTGTACAAAATTCTTTGGTTTCTATTGAGTACACATACAAGAGACTACCAGTGTAAAGTGATAAATAAAAATACAGCCTAAATGCTTTTATATGATAATGTAAAAGATGCTGTTTTTGTATTTAACAGCAGAGAGAAGGCATGATTATGTAATACCTTAATTATGACATCCACTTCACGCCACTGAGTGTTCATTGCTCTGTCTGTTTGGAATGAACCTTGCCTGGAAGTGCTGTACTCCAGTTCAGGCCTTTAGGAGAGCGCAGCCTCGCAGATTCCCAACGGGATGTGGGATCACAGCTCTAATTAACAATTCAAAGGCTGCAACCCCTCGGTTGCGTTTTTATTTACTTGGCTTCGAACGTAGAACGCTGTAGATTTGATTAAAAAGGACAAAAAAAAAAAAAAAAGAGTAGAGGGACTATTTTAGTCAACCATTTCTGTAGGAGAAGTTTCATAGCCACCTGAGGAACTAAAGAGTCAATCCCCCATGATGTTGAACCCCTCCAAGCACCCCCTAGATTAATTAGCTTCGATTATCTAACGTCATTAACACGGTGTTTCCTCGGAAGGGGGCAGAGGCCCTGCTTTCAGGAGTGATCAGGATTGATTGCTGTTGATTACCTTTGGTTTGGCAGTAGGATGAAAGGGCAACGCTCCGCAGCGTCCGGGAAAAGCAATCCCAGGATCCATCTCGCAGTATTAAAACAGAAAAAAAAGTTAAGGGTGGCTTACAAAACTATTAGCAACAGTAATTTTTATCAGTATTATGTAACATATCAGATTTATTTTATTTAAAAAGAATTATTTATACCATTAACAGATTCTTATATATATTAATGTGGCTGAAATGCGCAGGTTAAATCTATTAACCAAATTATTTATGTTATATTAAGTGAGAAATGTGAAACATATGTAGAAAAAAAAATTAATACACTACAGATTTAAAAGTCTAAAGCTATGAGCCATTATAAAATTAACGAACGGAAGTGTAGCACAACATTCTTTCCATTTGATTTCATTTTTCTTTTTCACACGGCCGGTGGCGATGGTGACGGAAGCCGCGGCATCCTCTGCCCGAGGCTTCCCCAGAGAACTCCCAGCCGCCATTCCCAGCCCCAGCTGGAGCTTTTCCTCCCACGCTGGGGCCGGGACCACCGCTTACCTCAGATTTCCTTCTCCCCGAGTCCCGCCTGTGGCTCTCTGGCTAAGGACTGGCAGTGATCAGCACCCCGGGCAGCGCAGGATCCCAGGATCCCGAGGATCGTGGCTCCTTCTCCTCTTGCCCGCGTCCCGCTCGCGGGTGCCCAGGGCAGCGCTGGCCGGCGGGGCTCGGTGCCCGGGCACGCAGCTACCTCGGGGCTCCCGGGCTGGCTCCCGTCCCGGCTGGGTCCCTTCCACGGGCAGGTTCATTTGTTCTCCTCCTCCACGCGCAGCCGTTGCGGGGCCGCCAGCTCGCGTTTTCCCGTGGCGCGTGGCCGTGTCCCGGTGGCCCTTGGCTCTTCCCATCCCGGTCCGTGCGCGTGGGGCGAGCGCTGGAGCCCCTCTCCCTCGGGATTTCCTTTGCCTCCTCCCTGTGCTTCGTGTCCCAGAGCTGAGTTTGTGTCTCCTTTGGCCCTTAGGTCTGTGCTCCCTCCCCGCTGTTTTACTTTACATCCCTAAGATTATGTAAAGTATTCTCGTGCACTTGATTTCCTCGGTTAATAATGGCATTGATGTGGGTGCTAGGAGTAGTTTGTTTCAGTCCATACCAATTTTTTTTTCTCTCTCTTTTAGAGTTTTTATGGTTTCATGTAAGCAGTTAATGTAAATATTGTGAGCATTACAGGTCATGCAGTGTTGTAACATTTTAAGAAATGTTGCACCGACTTTACGATTAAAAAACTGGTCACTCATACTTGAATTTTGCCCATAGAGCCATTTCTTTCTCTTTGCATTAAAGCATAATCTACTTTTTTGATGGAGGCCCAACCCTTCTTTCTACCTTATTATTTTTTGTTTAATAAATCTCTATTTTTTCTAATAGAAGACTTAAAAATGAAAATTTAAAAAAAAAAAATACTTTTTGCCTACTTTCTAATTTAAGAGAGAATTCCTATATTTAAAAGGTGGAGAAAAAAAAAAGACAAAAAAACACACAAAAAAAAAAAAATTACTCCATTGTGGAAAGTGGAACACCACTGGATTTGTCATTAACATGGCACAATCACCCGAAAGTGGCTGAGTACAGCGAGCCCACGACGCCGATCAGGACCTCGGTAGATTTAGGGAACGCCGTGATTCCTTGAGGATGTAAAGTGTTGCATATTCTTGTCTATTTATTTATTTATTTATTATGCTTTCTTTTGCTTAAGTGGGTGACAATGTGGTTGAGTCATTCAGATGACGTTCAAATTAAAGGAAATATTCCTCTTTTTATTATGGTGTGTTGTGTGAACACCATAAACGAAACAAAACAAAAATATTTTCATTTCCTTCGATGGATTTTCTTCATATTTTCAACTTCCTGGCTGGTATCAGCTGCAAAAAAAAAGAAAAAAAAATCCACATAGTTTAAAAATAATTTTTAAAAAAAGGAAAAAAAAAAAACAAACAAACCCACCCCACCTCTGATGTCCCAGGTCTGTTATCCTCACAGTCTAAGGTTTTAGGGGTTAAGAGAAACTTCAAATTCCAAGGTCTTTCCAAAATCATCTTTGCAGAAGGTTTATAAGTCATGTGAAATCCTTTTGGAGTCCCTGAGTTTGATGGTCTAGAGATATTAGAGGGCTCGTGGTGGACTGAATTACCTTAGGACTGAATTACCTTTCTTAGCTACAGTTTGTATTTTGCTATGTAGGGTTGTAATGTGAGAATTCCAGAAGAGCCGTAGCATAAAAGTGCTTTTCTATTTTTTAAAAAAACCCATTCTAGTCTTACTAAGAATTAGAGAATTTTTTTAATATCAGTTTTGTAATTTTTGATAAAGTTGTCAATATTATGATTAAATCACCAGAAAAAACAGTTCCTGTGCTGTTCTCTTCGGGGCAGGGACTTTGTCTTCCGACGGATTATTCGATGCCACGATGGGATGCCCACTCTTAAACGGGGCCACGGGCACCGCTGTGGAATTAAAATAGCAACCCACAGCTGTGAGGTTGAGTTAAATCCATGAGAGCCAAGGCAATTCCCAGTTCAGCCTGCAGGTCCCTCTGCCTGTCCATGGTCCGTGTGCTCCGGGGAGGCCTCGGCGTCGGCGCCGCGTCCCACGGGTAAGTTCAGGGAGCCGGCGGCTCTGGAGGCTCCTGCTCACCACACCAGCCAGGATCTCATCCCAGGCATTGCCATCCACCCCATCCCACCCCTCTGAGCGAGCAGCTGCACCTCCAGGGGCCAGGATTGCCCCCAAAACACCCAGTGCTCCAGGCAGGAGATTCCAGGAATCCCAAACACCAAACAGATCCTTCAGCTCGATAATCACCGTTCACACCGGGGTCCGGTCAGTGATGGAAAAACACTTGGAGGCTAAAAACCAAAAAAATCTTACAAAAAATAAATTGTTCTACCCCCAGGTCGCAAGCCTGGGAGCTGCAGGGACTTCCAAGCCCACAGACACCCCACCAAGCCTTCCTGCCCTGCTCCTGGTGTCTGGTTATCCTCGTGCTCCCAAGGGTAAAGAGCAGCTCCATGCTCTTGTGTGATGTCCTTAAATATTGCTCAGCCTCAGGCTGGGCTGGTGGTGATGCCATGAATGCTGCCTGAGTGCACAGCTCCCAAAAATTCCCACCAGCCTGGTGTGATCCTGCATTACAACCTCTCCTTCAGCCTGGAATGCTGATACTTTGTCTTGTATAAGGCTCAGAGCCCTCATTTCCCTCTGCCAGGTCTTGACTGTGAACACTTTAAAGCAATTTTTTGTTGTTCTGTTAAAAAAAAAAAAAAAAAAAAATTAAAAATCCAAGATTCGATTTGGAATCTCCCCTGTGAAAGAAGATCCTGGAGAGATTCCATCTCCCACGTTTTTACCTGCTGTGAGATAAGGGTTGGTTTGTAATTGAGTGTCATCCCAAAGGGAGATAAGGGGTAGGATTTAGAATTGGGAAAAAAAAAATATTTAGAGCAGTACTGTCTGGACATTCCTGCTTTGGGAAAGATCTGGGAAGTGGGAAGGGTTTTGTCTGACACTGGATGAAGCGGGGCAGGGAAGGAAGAGCAGGAGCATCCTCAGGAATTCCTGGGTGAAATCCCAGGGAGGCACTGGCACAGGCTGGCACAGGGTGAAGAGTTCCAAAATTCCAGGCAGGAATTGATCCCAGTGAGTGATGCTGGGCTGAGCTATGGGGTGGTGAGCCAGGTACAAATGGGATGGGCAAACAAAGGCTTTTCCAGCCACACCCACATCCATGGTGCAGGTAAGTGGAAAGTCCTTCACTGACAATTCCCTAAATATCTGAGGAATCAATGCTTTGGGTCGCAAGACCACAGAACTTCTGCCCAGCTGGTTTCTGCTTCACTTGGACCCACAACAGGTGATCAGGGGGGCTGCAGGGTCTGTGCTGGGAGGCACCAACTTTCCAGGCACCAAGCAGGACTCTAGGACAGACATTCTCTTCATCCCACTTCAGAAGTTTCTGTCTCATCAAACCACAATCATTTGAGGCCTTTTTGAAGGAGAAGCAGTTCTGAACTCCCAGCAGAAACACAGCTCATTTTCACTTTCGGGAAAATAAGTTCTTGCTTCTCTCAATGATTTTTCTCTAGAGAGAGAAAAAGTCATAAAAATAACAACGTTTTGGGGGTTGTCATTATCTGTTCTCAGTCATGGGATTGAGCTCTCTGCTTCCAAGGAAAAAGGGAAGATTTACATTGATTAAAACTCTTTCCCTTCCCTTCCCTTCCCTTCCCTTACCTTCCCTTTCCCTCATTTGTTTAATTGGGATCAAAAGGAGAATCTGTAGTTCCCAAACTTGGCCTTCAGAGTTTCATGAACCAAAATAAGAAACAGGAGATAAAAAATGGAGTGTTGGGAAGGAATAAACCCTTGTCATTTACAACTTTGTTATGACAACAATAAAAAATAGATAGCGAAGTGTTAGACAACAATAAATACAATATAATTTGTAAAAATATATTTTAAAATTTTGGAGAAGTACAAATGTGGTTTTTGCCACCCTAAAACCAGCAAAGGGACAATGGCTTTTATAGAACTGCCCATAAAGTCCTGTTTTAGCAGCCACCTTGCCAAGTTTCTGTCCAGATGTTGGGTCCAGGTGTGGCTCCCAACACCTTTTATCCTCGGATCAGGAGTGTCCTCAGCTGCATCCACCCAAAGGGCGAGGTGGAAGGAGTTTGTCCTAACGTGAGCCATGGAAACACATGTCCAAGGCACATGTGATCCTTGTTAAAATACTTGGAATGTTTGTGGGGGAATTAGGCTGAAGCCCGGTAATGGTGCAAATCAAATCTGTGACAGGCGAGGAGTCCTCAGCAGGGCAGATTCAAGCCAGGTTTAGCTAAAAAGGGAGTCAAGCTTTGGGAGTAACAACAAAATATCTGCATCTGCTGGAACTGATTGGCTTTGCTGAGAGCAGAGCTGATATCACTGAGGAATAAAAGAAAGGCAACAAAGCCCAGCAAGCGGCAAATGATGAATTATTCAATGCAAATGTCAACTTTTAGTAGTGACTGTGGCTGTAAATCTTTTTTTGCAAGGCTGAGCGTTGCCATTAAGCAACTCCATATGACACTACATCTGTCAGATTTCTTTTGTATCATTTTATTTTTATGGATGCCAGGGAAAAGTATTGGGAATTTCCACGTTCAAATTTTATTAACATCATTTCCCCAACTTCTGTCTTCCGCTGATTTAATGTTAGGTTGATTTTTCTGGCAAGGGTTAAATCCATGCCCACTTCAGTAACATCCCAAGCCATGAGTCTTCAAATGAAAATTGGCTTTTGCTGAAAAATTTTCATTTTCCTGTGTCCTGAACCCAAGCTGAATTCCTTGGGAAGATGGGGAATGGTGAGGGAAGAGCGAGGAGGTGCCATTACTGTGCGAGTGCCGGGGGATTCCTATCACATCCATAACATCAATCTGTCCAAGGATTTCTATAGCTCCCATTATCCCCCGTGCCTCCAGGATAAGGAGCTGGGAACAATTGCCCATTGTCAGTTTATGAAGGAACTTTTTCATCTTCCTTCCCCAAAGACTCAATTCTTAATTAAGTAAATTAAAATTAATTACGGAATGTGTACAACAAGATGTTATCGCGGCCGTGGCCCGAAGTGAGCTGTGTGTGCTGTGCCTGCACTGCATCCTGCGTTCACACCAACAGGGGATGGCTTCAAACTGAGGGATGGCGGGGAAGGATGGGATATTGGGAAGGAATTCCTGCCTGGGAGGGTGCCCAGAGAAGCTGTGGCTGCCCCCGGATCCCTGGAAGTGCCCAAGGCCAGGCTGGACAGGGCTTGGAGCAGCCTGGGACAGTGGGAGGTGTCCCTGCCCTGTCCCTGTCCCATGTTCCCATCACCTGGTCAGGGCCTCAGCCTTGTGAAAACCTCTGTGCATTTACGGCCTGTGGAACACTGGGAGATTAAAAACACCTTCCAGCCCTGAGGCTGAAAGAGTTTCATTTGTAAACAGATAATTTAATATTAAGCAATTCCTAAATATCCAAAGGACAAAGGACGTTTCCCAACAAACCCCAAAGCACCTCTGCATGTTTTGTAATTATTTCCTTTTCTTTGTTAGCCAGAGCTTTGAACTGAGCCACATTCCAAAGGATGGGAATGCTGCACTTCCATTAATTAGTTTCCAGAGGAAGATGTCGACATTAGCTATTGACAGGGATCCTCTTGTTAACTGCCTGATAAGGATGACCTAAGTGTCTCATAAAATCATGGATTAAACAGCAAGAGTGAGTGAAGTGTATCCCAAGGATCATTGGACCTGCAGCAAAATGAGCACAATTATTTACTGAATGAAAGGAAAGTGGAATAGGTTATTGATTTGGATCCTAAAACTTTTAGGAGATGATCATCTCAGAGATGTCAAGGGTTTTCAGACGAGCAAACGTCCCTGTTCCAGGAGCTGCTCAGAGCCAGGAGACCCCTCAGTGTGAGCAGGGACCATTCCCACCCTGGGAAAGGGAGAAAAGAAAAGATGGGGTTTGTGCTCCCTTCCTTCAGCCCCAGCTGTTCCCATTGACAGGAAAGCTGGGTTGTCCCTTCCTCCCAGACATCAGGGGAGGCTCCCTGAGTGCAGCTTTTGGGGCACCATTCAGCTGATCTGAATGAACAAATTCAGTGTCTAATGTGGTTAATGAGGTGTTACGGAGATGTAACTAATTAGATGCCTTTAGTTATCAGGTCCAGGGAGTGGTTCATGGTCTTTCTTAATGATCCTTAAAAGATGGAATGAGACTTCTTTAAAATTTCCCTCAGTTAGAGACCTCCTAATTTCTAACTCTTAATCCTCAAAGAAGTTTATTTCTACTTCTTTCTTCAATAAAGCCAAGCCCTGGTAAGGCACATCTGATCAGAAGTTCATGTTCCCTTCTACTTCTTTCTGGAACCAAAGAAAGAGTAAAATGGCTCAAAGTTTCTGCTTCTGAGAAAAAGGAAAGTTAAAAAGCAAGGTTATTTTCAATCAGCTGCTGGCGGTGCTGCAGAAGGGCATCAAGACCCATCACATCAGGTAAATAACCAGGAACTGAAAGCTTTCTTGTCTCAGAAATTGCTGCTTTTAACTCCAGTTGCACATCTCTTTTTTGTTTGAAATCTGAGAGCACTCTTCCTTCAGCCCTGCAGACAATTGCACCTATTCAACTTCTGGGAGAGTTCAGAAACACGGGGGTGTTTGGGAGCTTTTCTAGAGCATCTCCTCAGCAGAGTGTGAGAAGCACAGTCTGATCTCCAAACAAACCCAGCTAAATTTACCCTGCTCCCACCCACCCTGGCGAGGACTCTTGCCACAGTTCCCTGCTCACACGTCTGGGTCAGGGCTTAAATGCTCCGTGAAAATTGGATTGCCATTCCACAAAGCCTTCCAAAGACATTTGGAAATTTATTTCTCCCTTCAATCTCACTGCTCTGCTTTTCCCAGTTGCTCCACAGCTCTGGCTCCCAGTGCCAGGAGGAGACCTTGCTTGTTTTCTGCATCACTGAGGGTAAAATGTTTTGCTTAAACCCAAAAATTCCAGCCCCAAAATAGTGCTGCAAAGGCTCTGCCTGTGGGGAAGCCTCAGCAGAGCACGGAAT
The DNA here is from genome assembly GCF_017590135.1 of Pyrgilauda ruficollis. Classification (NCBI taxonomy): domain Eukaryota; kingdom Metazoa; phylum Chordata; class Aves; order Passeriformes; family Passeridae; genus Pyrgilauda; species Pyrgilauda ruficollis. Next base: position 88,114 of record NW_024524377.1, on the reverse strand, counting down.
AATCCTTTTTAAAGTTTTTAAGCTCCATCAGAGCATATTTGACCTTTTCCTCCTGTTGTTCTGATTGGGATATCACCCCACAGCAGCAATTGTCTCCTGATTTCCAACCTCAGCGTTGGTTTTCATCTGCTCTGAGAGTTGTTCCTCTCCCTCTGGATGTGTGATCAGTGCTCCCTTTCAGCCATCAACCTTCCCTCTCCAGCCTTCCTTCCATGGGAGCAGGCCCTCCTCTCCTCTCCTCTCCTCTCCCTATCCCTCTCCCTCTCCCTCTCCCTCTCCCTCTCTCCCTGCAATTGGTCATTTGGGCTGCCACACTGGGGGATTTGTTAGTCCTGGTGCTCGAGGAGCAGGAGTTGCACTTCTCAGTGGTCTCAGCAGGACGTGCCTGTTTCTCTCCTGAATACCTTTACATCATCTGAGCCATACTTGGAGCTTGTGCTCCTGCTGGAATCCACTGAAGTGTGTGGATGTTTGTTGGTTGCTCCCAGTCGATCAGATTTGATTTTATTTTCACAACACTTATATTAAGAACAAAAATTAGTATGTGGCACTGGATTTCAGAATAAAAAATATTGATCTAAAAGGAAGGAAGTAAAATTGATGTTGCTGTACAAGAAGACACGTAAGGTCTTGTGCCACGTGGTTTGTGCCCTGATGGAGGAATGGCTGGATGGGGATTGACTTCCCTGAGCCATTCGTATATCCAGGTGAGAACCCTGCCAGCTCCTGCAGGAATGTGCCCTCGCTGAGGGTGGGACTTTGCCATGGAAGTCAGAGAAATGGATTTGCAGGCAGAACTCCAAACAGCAGCTGCAGCTGCTTCCTGAACAGCCTGCAGGGGATGGAATAACATGGCACATCTATTTCCTCACATTTCCCATCTTTTGAGGGCTTTGAGTCTCTTTTTGCTCTGAAAGCATCTTTTCCACACCACCCTGATCCATGACTTAGAGGAGCTGTGCCTGCCCTGGATCCCTGGAAGTGTTCCAGGCCAGGTTGGACAGGGCTTGGAGCCACCTGGGAAAGTGGAAGGTGTCCCCATGGCAGGGGTGGGATTTAAGGTCCCATTCTGCCATCCAGCACTTTCCCAATAGGAGCTTTCCTGCACTGCTTCCCCTAAAGTAGGAATTTCTCCTAATTGTGTTTGAACATCTCATAAACACCCATTCTGGTCCATTTGGCACTGAAGAACTCCCAGCAAAGATTACACTACACTCCACTTGTGCAAGGAAGAATCGCAGAATCCCAGGATCACTGAGGTTGGAGAACATCTCCAAGACTGAGTCCAACCTGTGACTGATCCCCACGCTGCCAGCTAATGAGATGACCCAGTGTCATTTTCCATTTCTCCTCTTTGTTTGCTTGTTAATTCACAGCTAAATCCTCTTCATAGTGGGAGATCCTAATAATCTTCAGGGATAGGGGCTTATAAACTATTGAAGAGTAGGATGTCCTAAGGTGATGGGATTTACAAACCCACAGAAGATTTTCTCATCAATAAAAGAAATAAAAGTTCAGAACTATCTGTTTTTTTCATCTTCTGGCATGCAAATGTTGCAGTTCTGAATATCACATTAAAATATTGCCTAAATCCCTCTTTTAATTTCCAGAGGACCTCACATCTGGCAGCAACTTGCAAAACATTGCAGAACATTCTGGGAAAAAATGAAAGTCTGTCAAAGCTTCATCTTCTGCTAGGATGGGACTTAGCAGAACTCTTCTGTAACAGACTGAGTTATGTTTCCTTCGAGCAAGTAATTGCCTTCATGTCTCTCAATATGAACCACTGCAAATGATGTTCCTCCCCTGGATCCAGAGGCAGCTCACATTTATATCCCAATAAGCTCCTAATATTGAAGAAATGTGTCACATTTCACGTCCTGCATGGCAGCTGCAGCTCTCTCAATCATTGTTATTAAAGAATATTTGCACACATTGCCATCTCTGTCAGTTTAGACAATTTTTTTTGCAATTTTGCAAAACAATTTCCCTCCCTGGGTCTCTGCACACGTCGGAAAGGCTCCGCTGATTGAGCTCAGCAAGTGGCACTTTTGGACTGTGTGTTTCTTCTTGGTAATTCAGCCTGGGCAGGAGTTTCACAGAAAATTAGGGGCTTTGTTTTAAGAAAGTTCATTGTTCCTGGAGCCCTGCTCTTTTATTTCAGACAAACAGACGTTCCCTGCTTCGCTGGGATCGATGAGTGAGGGGATATATTGGGAAGTGGTGTGGGCTTGAAGTGGGATTTGCTTTGATATTTCTGTGCAAATCCATGTGATGGCTCACTGACTCATACAGCTGAAAATAGGTGGTGATATCAAGCCCAGAATTCTTTACAGATTTTTTTTTTTCCCCCCCTTTTCTTGCTTAGCTAGCTGCTCTTCCAAAAAATTCAGGTCATTATTCAAATCTGTGCTTAGATTAAAACTCCAGATAGCATCACTCTTACTCATTGATGAATCACACTGGAGCAAATTTTGGTCCTACTGAACTCACTCTGTGTTGCCTTAGTCATAAGTTTGTTTGGCAAATCACATGTCATGCTCGAATTAAGCACTTGCTTAAATAAGATACTTTTAAAATAAATTCAGGAAAGTTTGCACATAAGATTTATATAGATAAGATTTATATTGCAAACTTGTCAAAGCAAAACTAGAGAACGAAAAATTCTGTTAATTCTGAGTTAAAACATTAATTTATGTTGTCAGCAACAGATCTAAAGGGATTGCTGGATATACATGAAATTAAACTTGTTTTCTAAAGTCTATTTGTAAATTAATTTTAAGTATTGGCTTTTGGGAGGTTTTGGAGTAGCAAACTCCCCCTGGATGTAGTGATGCCACCACCACCCACAGGGCTCAGTGTCACCACAGCCTCTGCTCTGCCACTGCTGACACCAACTTGACCTTTCCCAAAGATTTTTTTACATTGCTTGATTCCTATGCCAGTATCAAATTTGCACTGAATCTTTTAAACTGACACCATATGGCCCTTTACATTAACAGGGCCATTTTTCCCTGAATGAGGAGAACAGGAACTTGCTGAAATTATAATTTAAAATCTAAACACAAAATAGACAACGTAAATAAAACCGTTTTCAAAAATAGAAAAAGAAAAGCTGTGAAATTATATCTAAAGGAAGAGCAGGAACTGAGGTGGGGATGGTTACAATAAATTACAGATTATCAATCTCATGGCAGATGGAAACAGGGTTTGGTTGGATGCATCCACAGCTCCAGCTCCTCCCTGCCTCGTGCAGGAATATCCCAGTGAAATGATTCCTGTAAGCACTGACATGTTACAGATATGGCTAAAAGAGGGGGAAAAGGAATTTAATATATTCCAAGCATGCTCTGAATGATGATGTGTCCATGGGAATAGGCCAAACGCAGAAATGAGATTGGCAAATTGCAATTTGGCAAATTGCAGTCAGACCACAGCAGGATCCATGGGAAAAGCGATCATCCAATTCCTGGTGCTGCAGCAGCCAAGGGCTCCCCTCCCATCCCCAGCTGGGGAGAAGGAAAAGCTCTGGAGGTGCTGCTCAAAAACCACCAAGCCTCTCCCACAGGAGTGGAGGCCTGAGAGCCGCTCCTCAGGAATTTCAAAACTCCACGGTGTGCCAGACATACAGCTCCTTGTTGTGGTTGTCCTGTCACGGGGACAGCCTGCTCCCTCTGCAGCTGGTAATGGAGCAGAACACAACCTGTTATTAAAGAGGTGCCAGCAGGAAAGGAAAGCTGGGCATGGAACCACAACTTCCCAAGCTGGAATATTTTAATGTGTCCCAGGTGATGTGAGGTCACTGTTTGCTTGGTCCCTCACAAGTGGAGTTTGGATAATGCAGACAGGTTGGGATTACAGCTCCTCGCAGCTTTATGGATCATTTTCCTCAAAAGGATTATCCTTCAGGAAAAGCTCACAAAATATCTGCATGTTTGAAATCCAGAGAATCGTGCAAAGAACTTAATTAACAACCAACCACCAAATACTTGGGGGAAAAGGGATGGATTAATTTGGGCTCCTTGAAAACCTGCCTATTGAACTGGCATTTATTTTCAATTGCAGAATGAAACTCTGATGTAATTTTCCTATTATATAATGGCATTATTTTCCACTCCTTTATTCTCCTTTGTTTCCAAGAATGATTAATTAGTGACACAACTCATGTACCTGCAGAAACATTACCAAACCCAGCCATTCTTTTGTCTTGGAAGATGTTTTCTTATACCTGGAGTAGCCAGAAGCACGAATGTCCTTTTCTGTAATCTCATGGGATTATTTAGGATTTCAGGGTTAGAAATTCTCATCATGCCTTGACATTCCCTGATTTTCCTCTGGGAAGTCTGTGCAGTTTCCACAGAAATGGTCCCACATGGTTTGGGCACCACTTCAGATCTCTGAAGTTTCAGCTGCTCCTGCTCTTCTCTGCATTGGCTGTCCCATAAATCCTGCCTCTTCCCAAGGACCTGGCCCTCTGGAAACTGGGTGTTTGCAGTGGCCTGAGAACCACAAATATTCCACAAATATTCCAGAATCACACAATCAGTTTGGTTGGAAAAGACCTCTGAGATCTTTGGGTCCAACCTGTGGCTGATCACCACCTTGTCAACTGTCACAGCCAGACGTTCCTCAACACCTCCAGGGATGGGGACTCCAAACCTCCCTGGGCAGCCTCTTCCAATGTCCAATCAACCTTTTTGTGAAGAAATTCCTCCTCATGTCCAGCTGAATTCCCCTGGCACAGCTTAAAATTTTGCCCTGTCATCCTGTCACTACCTTGAGTAATCCATTATTTTCATTTTCAGTTTTCCAAGTCTCACACATGAGAACTGATTTAAAGGAATCTCCATTCCCTCACTTTGACCAGTGCCCTCTTGCCCTGCCTGCTCTAGCCCGTGGCCACACGTCAGTTCCCACTTTTCCCTCTTCCTTTTTTTCTTACTGAAGTTCAGAGGAATTTTATGAGCAGGGCTTGCTCTGCCCATGCTCTGGTCTGGGACACAAGGAACACAGAGTTCCAGGGATCCAGGGGCAGCCACACCTTCCCTGGGCAAGGTGTGCCAGGGCCTCCCCACCCTCCCAGGGAACAATTCCTTCCCCATATCCCCCCATCCCTGCCCTCTGGAAGTGGGAAGCCATTCCCTTGTTCTGTCACTCCAGGCCTTCATCCAAAGTCCTTCTCCAGCTTCCAAAATAAACTCACTGCTCCCTCTTCCACTGAGGTTTTAAACCAAAAGGACAAGAGTGAAGTAGCTGGATGTGCCAAGGGGCAAAGCTGTCCCCTCTTTCCAGGGAGCATTGTGGAGTCCTTAGTCTTTATTTGAGAGGAAATTCCCGAGCTGAGCAGGGCTCCCAGTGCTCCTGAGGAAGCAGGAGCTGCCGTGAAGGTGAGCAGCTCTCAGAGGTGAGGAGCAGCTCTCAGAGCATTTGTGTGTTTATGAAGTCCTGGCTGTACCGGGAGCAGCAGATCCCAATGGACGGGGGTGAATGGCAACTGGAAGTGGGAATACTGTATCAGCTTTGCTGTCACTGCTGTCTGCACACTAAAAGTGTCCTTTTTATGCTATTTTCTTAAAACAACCTTTGACAAGGAAGTGAAGCAAAGTGAAGCTTGAATACATCTTTAAATCTGCATGTTGATTGCATAACTCCCCACAAGAGCTCCAAACTTCCTTTTGTTATTACAAATGTGTGCACAGAGCACTGCAAACATTGTCTCCATTCCTCACTGCCACAAAACACTTTCATTTTCCTTTTGACTCCTCTTGCAGCCCAGCAAATATTTGTGTTCCTTGATGCACAGCAACGCTGGGAGAGATTCTGGTTTTGCTGTGGAGGCTTTCAGCCCCACTTTGCAGGAAAATGGGGGAAGTGCAGAGCACACCTGATGCCATACAAGTGACAAGAAACTTCCCTCTGATTTGCATCCCAGTCAGATAAAAGTAAAATCTTCCTTTTGAGGGAAACATCCCAATTCCAACTGGCACCAGCAATCTGGGACAGGGAATTGTTTCCAGAAGTGAGACCTGGGTTATTTCTGCACAGCAGGAAATGGTTCTCACTATGGTCCTACCCCAGCTGAGGAGATTTTGGGGGTTTTCAGGGTTTTCTCTGCATGGAACATTAAACATTCCCACTCCAGTGGTGCTGCCACTCCAGATCGGCACAAAGCAATGACACCAACCTCAGAGCAAGGTGGGCAGGGAAAATGTTGCCATTGTGAATCAGAAAGAAAAATTGTTAAGTCCAGGCCATTAATCCAGAAGACAGCGATTGTCAAATCAATGGGGGGTTTGTTGGGGTTTTGTAGGTGACCTTTTAGGTGGGTTTTATTTTTATGAAAGGTACACTTGGTGCATTTCCTAATTTCTTGATTTTATCTAGTGGAAGGTGTTCCAGCCCATGGAATGAGGGGACCTTTAAGGTCCCTTCCAACCCAAACCATTCTAGCATTCTGTGATTTTATGATTTCACAGTTGCCTGAAAAATTTTTTTTAGAAAGCAGCCCCACTTCTGCCCTTGTGCTGAAATGCAGCAGAACTACAGAGCTCTGAGGAGGAAAGGGAGTACCTTTTACTTCTGGGACAGAATTTTCCAGAGTCCCCTTTATGGCACGTCCTTCACTCTGACTTCTGAAACCTGAATAAAAATAAAAACAGTTTTCAATGCTCCATGAGTCTTACTGTATTGATATTTTAAGTTGCAGGATGGGGGTTGCTGTAATTTTTTGATACAAGCTAGGGAGCTCCCAGCTCCTCAAAATGCACTGATTTTTTAAAAAAATAAAAAAAGAATTATCTTGTGTTTGCCTTCTGAGGTGTGAGATTTTGGGATAAATTTGCATACATTTGTAAACTTGGTTTTCATGATTTTTCTCTGCTATGTTTTTCTAAGTAACAGTTGAGTAAATATCTCTACTCCTATTTTCCAAAGTTAAAGGCATAAATACCATCCTTATTAGGTACTATTTTAACAATACTTTTCTAGTTCCAGTCATAATCATTATTTTCTTCACTGCTTTGTAAATTTACCTTTTTCCTGGTGGTAAAACCCCAGATTTCTGCAGGTTCCCCATGGTTTTACTTGAGAATTCCAAACCAAATTCCTCTGGTTTCATATCAGCATTATTGTTAACTCACTTGTTGAATTGGGCTGTAAAAGAGCCCAGTCAAGAGTAGATTTATCTTCTGAGTCAGAATCCAAGATTTTGTACCACAGGAAACAGCTGCAGCAGGTTTCTTTAGAGAGCTCCCAATGCCTGTGGTAACCTCCACACACAAAGCACAATTCCCTTTCATTTTAAACCTATTTCTTGACACAAATAGTTTTGATATAAATCTCTCAAATCAGGAGCTTCCTGCTGCTTTTCATCATTGTCCCTTCCTGCTGTAATTTGGGGAATCTGCCATTTTCATAGCTGCCCTTTTATTTCATTTTATTTGGCATTGGGCTTGAGATTTTAACTCCATTTTCAACTTGTATAATTTTCATTCAGAGCTTTAAATCTCCCAGGAAGCTATTCTATACTGCACTTCAGGGTTTGGCTGACAGGTTTGGGTGACCTTCGAGGGGAAAATGCACAGGCTGCCACTTCCCTAAACCCTTGGAATAATTGGAAATAGAAATGGTTGGGAATGATACATTAACTCTGAGCATTAGGCACTAAGCATGCTTGCTGGCTACTTTGATCAAGCTCTTTTTTCCTGACAAAACCCCCTTTGAAATGAATAGGACAGAGGTTCCTTTCACTTCAATCAGAGTTCTCAGACACAGGGAGAAAGAAGGACTTCATAACCTTTAAAAAGACTCCCCTCGTCCATTCATGGATCTCCTGGAAAGCTCAGCACTTTCCCTTGTGCTGGAGTTACTAAGCCAGCTCCTGGATAATTTCAGGCTTCCTTCGAGTGAGGATTTGCTTAAACATGAGATCAAACCCCTCTGTAAAGAGCTGGAATCTGGGATTTACAAATATTTGGTGATGTGGATTGTCAGCATGGCTTTCCTGCTTGCACCTTCTGAGCCTGTGCCTGGCACATTGCAGGAGATGATTCTTTGTACACTTCATATCCTGATTATTGGTCTGTATTTACAGCCAGGTCAGCAGCACCCTAAAGATTCCAGTTCTCTTTTAACACCTTGAATAAAGGTTTTGGACACCCAGCACCGTGCCTTGGCAGGGGCCACTATCAATTCTGGAATCTCTGTTTCTGAACTCTTTGAGCTTTTTATTTTTTTAAAATACTTTTTGTACTTAGAAGGCAACACACAGAGTAAAGAAGTAGTACATGCTCCTGCTGGATCATGTTGCAATAATGTACACTGAGATAATCATCCTGAAGTGATGTTTTGCTTGGAAAAGATTAATTTAGGGGAAAAAAACCCAACAAACCCAAACCAACAAATAAACAGGATAAATCTGCAAAAAATCTGCAGAAATATCCCAGGCTTTAGGCAGCTAGAGTGAGAACAAGGATTCCTTGTGTAAAATGTCACTATGGAGAAGCAGAACCAAAAGCAAGGATGTGATAAAGCCCCCAAGCCTATACAGCTCTGACATTTCCACTGATATATATGCTTAAATAAAATTTGAGGATTTTTGGTCAATCCAGTGTTCAAATGTGCGTATTCAATTCCATTATCTCTAGGAAGATGAGTCAGAATTCAGCTATTGAAAAAATAAATTTCGTTTGAGACATTGTTTCCTTGATTTGTGCATGAAAAGTAAATTATTTTATCTACAGGTGAGTTACAGCTCCTAATTTTTTTACAGCTACAATTCTTCAGAAAATCTATACTATTTTACAAGAGGAAGAGATCAGATTATGTGCTTAAAAGATGGATGGTTCTGGCTTAAAGCTAAACTAATGCAAGCTGAAACTTTAGTTCTGCCCATGTTCAGCTCTGTGCAAAGGCTTTTGTGACTACATAAAAAACCCCTTCTGTACCCTACAGGGCATCATCTTAAAAAAAAATAAAAATTGCATTGCTTGTAGAAATAAAATAATGGGATGAGTTTAGGACTAAGAGCCACCTGGAGGGTAAATATGTTTCATTTTTTGTATTTTTTTAAATTTAAGTAGTGAAAAAGAGCAGAACATGCACACAAAGGGAAAAGGTTGTTATTATCTATTGTTCATCTGTGCTGACTGAAAGGGGGAAAAGCCTTCCAGCAGTGTGTAAAATGCCTGTTTCTTGCAGGAGAAGAGGGAGCAAAGTCGTGGTGTCTTTTAAGTGCTGGAGGAAGTGCTTGAGGAGGAGCTGCCTGTTCCTGTCCCAGGGATGTCACCTGTGCAGCTGGGCTCACAACTGCCAGCTGATGGCATCCAGGTGGAAAACACAGCTCCTGCAGGACGTGTCACAATCACCCCTGAAATGCCAGCCCCCCTCTGCTGCCAGCTCATCCCCAGCTGCTCCAGGGGCACCAAACCCATCTGAGGTGTGGGAAGTTTGGCTGCTTCTAAAACAGTGCTGAATTAGAAATTCTAAGCTAAACCGTACCAATTTTAAATATTCACCTGTTAATTCTAATCCAAGGCAAGAATTGCCTATCTTATGAAATAAAAATACTCTAAGGGAATTATAAATAAGTACAATCTATCACAGTTTTGTTCTCTGTTCCTTCTCTCATGTTTTTAGAGCTTAATTTGCTCACATGACTGAACACTTACCTGATGCTTTCATAGCAGTAGTTAATATAATTTCCAGATCTCTTTCCCAAGCTTATTTGTGTCTGTGGCTGATGAACACAATGTTCTTGCTGCTTCTGTTTCCCTCCTGTGTATTCCTGTGCTTGTTTCATCTTCCTTCTCTCTCTCTCTCTCTAGCTGACACAATTCTTTATTCTTCATTTTGTAAATCATGTGTTTGTCACGAACAGCAGTTGTATTTGCTATACAAAAGCATGTAAATAAAAAACACAGCAGCTAACTAAAAATAAAAGGCAATTCAGAGACTGAACCTATTTTTTCCAAATTCAAAAAAAAAATTTGAAATTAGGTACAGTTGGCACAGTGATCCAAACAATGAAGTTTTGAGTAAGAGTTTCAGTTTATTTCAGAAGGTAACACTGACAGCTCCTGTGAGACCTCTAAGTGGAGGTGAGAGAAGCAGCTGCCTGGTCTCAGGGTGTCAAAACCAAATGGAAGTGAGGGGATATTTGAGGTACTAAGGGTCTTTGATGAAGGGTTTTGCAGACTAATGTCAGCTCATGCAGGAAGCTTTGGCTGGGCAGAGGACTGAGGCTCTGTCCAGGGGAGAATTTGGGGTTACCCAGTTCTAAGTTGCAGGACATTGTTTTTGATGGAAAGAGTAATGAAGGAGCTTAGTAAACTAAAACACAAGGAGGTCACCTCACAATGAGGAAGAATTTTCCATGAGGGTGGCAGAGGATGGGAACAGGTTCCCAGGGAGAGTGTGGTGTCTCCAGAGTCATTCCAAACCCACCTGCTGCAGGTGACCCTGGTTGCACTGGATGCTTTCTGGAGGTGCCTTTCAACCCTAAATATTCTGTCATTCTCTGGGGGGTGCCTTTCAACCCTAAATATTCTGTGATTCTCTGGGGAGGGAAAAAAAAATAATTAAAAAAATTTACACAGGCATAAGTTTGTTTCTGAAGTGTTGGTTTGTGTCAATTCTCCTGATGTTTTCGTGGCTGGAAGTCTTTAAGTCCACATTGACCAACACGCTGAGGAGACAAACCTGCTGGTTTGTCCAGAGAGGGGTGACACTGTGGGGAGACATTAAGGACACTGTGAGGATCCTGTGGGGACAGAGCAGGAACATTGTGTAGACATGGTGTGGATGCTGTAAGGGAAACAGTGGTGATACTGTGGGGACACGGCAGGGACAATGTGGGACACTGTGGGGACACTGTGGGGGATACAGGGGGCACACTGTGGGGACAATGTGGGACACTGTGGGGGAAACGGCGGGGACTTTGTGGGGACACTGTGAGGAGACAGTGGGGGACCCAGCCGGGACACTGTGAGGACCATAGTGGGGAGATATTGGGAAGAGACTTTGGGGACAATACGGGCACACTGTGGAGAGACAGCGAGGACACTGTGGGGACATCTTGGGGGCACAGCTGGGAGACAGCGGGGACACAGCGGAGGCACCGTAGGGACACTGTGGGCACCGGGAGGTGACACAGCAGGGACACGGTGGGCAGCCGGCGGGGACGCTGCAGGGACACCGTGGGGACACGCCGGGCTCACTCGGGACGCTCGGCGCGCTCCGCTCCCGCCCGGTCCCGCCGCCCCCCTCAGGCTCCCTGAGGCTCCCTCAGCCTCCCGCCCTCGGCTGCGCGCGCAGCGCCGCTCCCGCCGCGCGGGCTGCCGGGAGGGCCGAGCGGCTGTGGTTAATGTCCGCCATGTTTGCCATGGCGCAGGGAGCGGACCGAGCGAGCCCGGCGCGGATCTAGGGCTGCGGGGCGTGCGCTGCGGGCTACGGGCGGCCCCGCCGGGAGCTGCGCCGGGGCGGCGGGACCCTCCATGGTGGCGCGGGCGCGGCGCGGGAGCGGCTGGGAGGCGGCGGCGAGGCCGCACTGAAGGCCCCCCCCCCCCCCCCCCCCCCCGCCCCCGGGGGGGGCGCCCCGCCGGTGCCCGGGTGCCGTCGGGTGCCGGTGCTGGGCGCGGCCCCCCCGCCGTCCCTCATGCCCGGCCCGGCCGCCGGGGCCGCATCCCGGGCGGGCG